>NC_080064.1:168277705-168963955 GCF_949987535.1 Balaenoptera acutorostrata | reverse complement strand
TTTTTAGTTGTGGCATGCGGGATCTTTGTTGTGGCATGCGGGATCTAATTCCCTGACCAGGGATTGAACCCAGGCCCCCTGCATTGGGAGCACAGAGTCTTAACCACTGGACCACCAGGGAAGTCCCTGGCCTTCATGGCTTTTAATGAGAAAGCCACTGTAACTCAAATTGTTTTCCTCCTATAAGCAAGATGTCATTTTTCTCTTGCTGCTTTTTTAAAAAAATTTTTTAATTTTTAAAAGTTTTAGCTGTGTTGGGTCTTTGTTGCTGCGCGCGGGCTTTTCTCTGGTTGTGGCGAGTGGGGGCTACTCTTGCAGTGTGCAGGCTTCTCATTGTGGTGGCCTCTCTTGTTGTGGAGCATGGATTCTAGGCGCATGGGCTTCAGTAGTTGTGGCACGTGGGCTCAGTAGTTGTGGTGCACAGGCTTAGTTGCTCTGCAGCATTTGGGATCTTCCTGGACCAGCGCTCGAACCCATGTCTCCTGCATTGGCAGGCGGATTCTTAACCAGTGCACCACCAGGGAAGCCCCTTTCTTGCTGCTTTTAAGATATTTTTGTTGTCTTTAGTTTTCAGAAGCTTGTCTAGGATGAGTCTTGATGTGCATTTCTTTGGATTTTTCTTATTTGGATTCACTTAGTTTTGTTTTTTTTTTCCTTTAGGTTCTTGTAGGTTTTTTTTTTAATTTATTATTTTTTTATACAGCAGGTTCTTATTAGTCATCAGTTTTATACACATCAGTGTATACATGTCAATCCCAATCTCCCAATTCATCCCACCACCACCACCACCCCCCCGTGGCTTTCCCCCCTTGGTGTCCATATGTTTGTTCTCTACATCTGTGTCTCTATTTCTGCCTTGCAAACCGGTTCATCTGTACCATTTTTCTAGATTCCACATATATGCATTAATATACGATATTTGTTTTTCTCTTTCTGGCTTACTTCACTCTTTATGACAGTCTCTAGGTCCATCCACGTCTCTACAAATGACCCAATTTCGTTCCTTTTTATGGCTGAGTAATATTCCATTGTATATACGTGCCACATCTTCTTATTCCATTCGTTTGTCGATGGGCATTTAGGTTGCTTCCATCACCTGGCTATTGTAAATAGTGCTGCAATGAACACTGGGGTGCATGTGTCTTTTTGAATTACGGTTTTCTCTGGGTATATGCCCAGTAGTGGGATTGCTGGGTCATATAGTAATTCTGTTTTTAGTTTTTTAAGGAACCTCCATTCTGTTCTCCATAGTGGCTGTATCAATTTACATTCCCACCAACAGTGCAAGAGGGTTCCGTTTTCTCCACACCCTCTCCAGCATTTGTTGTTTGTAGATTTTCTGATGATGGCCATTCTAACCGGTGTGAGGTGATACCTCATTGTAGTCTTATTTGCATTTGTCTAATAATTAGTGATGTTGAGCAGCTTTTCATGTGCTTTTTGGCCATCTGTATGTCTTCTTTGGAGAGATGTCTGTTTAGGTCTTCTGCCTATTTTTTGATTGGGTTGTTTGTTTTTTTAATATTGAGCTGCATGAGCTGTTTATATATTTTGGAGATTAATCCTTTGTCCGTTGATTCGTTTGCAAATATTTTCTCCCATTCTGAGGGTTGTCTTTTCGTCTTGTTTATAGTTTCCTTTGCTGTACGAAAGCTTTTAAGTTTCATTAGGTCCCATTTGTTTATTTTTGTTTTTATTTCCATTTCTCTAGGAGGTGGGTCAAAAAAGATCTTGCTGTGATTTATGTCAAAGAGTGTTCTTCCTATGCTTTCCTCTGAGAGTTTTAGTGTCCAGTCTTACATTTAGGTCTCTAGTCCATTTTGAGTTTATTTTTGTGGATGGTGTTAGGGAGTGTTCTAATTTCATTCTTTTACATGTAGCTGTCTGGTTTTCCCAGCAACATTTATTGACGAGACTGTCTTTTCTCCATTGTATATCCATGCCTCCTTTGTCATAGATTAGTTGACCATAGGTGCGTGGGTTTATCTCTGGGCTTTCTATCCTGTTCCATTGATCTATATTTCTGTTTTTGTGCCAGTACCATACTGTCTTGATTCCTCCAGCTCTGTTTTTTCCCCTCAAGATTGCTTTGGCTATTTGGGGTCTTTTGTGTCTCCATACAAATTTTAAGATTTTTTGTTCTAGTTCTGTAAAAAACGCCATTGGTAATTTGATAGGGATTGCACTGAATCTGTACATTGCCTTAGGCAGTATAGTCATTTTCACAATCAGTTACCTTCTTGAATCCCCAGGTAGACTTTTTTTATGTTCAGTGGCATTAATTGCATTCACATTGTTGTGGAACCACTACCACTATCCATTTCCAGAACTTCTGTGTTATCCCAAACTGAAACTGTGTACCCACTAAACAATAATTCTCCATTCCCTTCTCTCTCCAGCCCCTGGTTATCACTATTTTACTTTCTGTCTACTCTGTCTACTCTACTCTACATATCTCATATAAGTGGAATCATACAATATTTGTCCCTTTGTGACTGGCTTATTTCACATAATGTCTTCAAGGTTCATCCATGTGGTTTCATTTTTAAGGCTGAATAATATTTCATTGTCTGTATATTCCACTTTTTATCTATTCATCTGTCCATGGACATTTAGGTTGTTTCCACCTTTTAGCTATTGTTAATAATGCTTGCTATGAACATTGGTGTACAAATATCTGTTCAAGTCCCTGCTTTCAATTCTTTTGTGTGTATACCCAGAAGTGGAATTGCTGGATCAAATAGTAATTCTATGTTTCATATTCTTGAGGAAGTGCTATACTATTTTTCCACAGTGGCTGCCCCATTTTGCATTCCTGCCAGTAATGCATAAGGGTTCCAGTTTCTCCACATCCATACCAATACATGTTGTTTTCTGTTTTTTTCCTTAATGATAGCCATCTTAGCAGGTGAGTAGTATCTCATTGTGGTTGTGGTTTGCATTTCCCTAATGATTGGTGATGTTAAGCATCTTTTTATGTGATTTTTGGCTATTTGTATATCTTCTTTGGAGAAATGTCTATTCAGGTCCTTCGCCAATTTTTGAATTGGGCTGTTTTGGTATTGTTATTGAAGTGTAGGCATTCTCTCTATATTCTGGATATTATTCACTTATCAGATATGTGATTTGCAAATATTTTGTTCCATTCTGTGGGTTGCCTTTTTACACTGTCGATCGTGTCCTTTGATGCACAAACATTTAAAATTTTGATGAAGTTCAATTTGTCTATTTTTTCTTTGTTGCCTGTGCCTTTGGTGGCATATCCAAAAAAAATCATTGCCAAATCCAGTCTCATGAAGCTTTTCTTCTGTTTTCTTCTAAGAGTTTTATAGTTTTAGCTCATATATTAGGTCTTTAATCCATGCATTAATTTTTTTAAATATAGTGTTAGGTAAGGGTCCAACTTTATTTTTTGCATGTGGATATCCAGTTTTCTCAATACTGTTTATTGAATGGACTGTCCTTTCCTCACTGAGTGGTCTTGGCACCCTTGTCAAAAATTATTTGACATATATCTGAGAGTTTATTTCTGGCTCTCTATTCAATTTCATTGGCTTATATGGCTGTCTTTATGCCAGTACCATGTTGTTTCGATTACTGTAGTTTTGTAGCAAAATTTGAAATCAGAAAGTGTGAGTCCTCCAACTTTTTTTTTTCTTTTTCAATATTGTTATGCTATTGGGGTCTTGAAGTTTCATATGGATTTTAGGATGGATTTTTCCAATTCTAAAAAAAAATGTCAGTGGGATTTTGACAGAGATTGCATTGAATCTATAGGTTGCTTTAGGTTGTATTGACATCTTAATGATATTAAATCTTTCAGTCATGAACATGGAATATTATTCTGTTTATGTCATCTTTAATTTTTTTCAGCAATGTTTTATAGTCTTCAGTGTATAAGTCTTTTACCTCCTTGATTAAGTTAATTACTAATTATTTTATTCTGTAAGATGCTATGTGGAACTGTTTTCTCAATTTCCTTTTGGGATCATTCCCTGTCAGTGTATAGAAACACAACTGAGTTTTGCATGTTAATTTTACATCCTCCCGCTTTGCTGAATTTCTTAGTTGGAACAATTTCTTTTGTGGTATCTTTAGGGTTTCCTACATCAATGAAGAGAGAGAATTTTACTTTTTTTCAATTTGAATGCTTTCACTATTATTTCTTCAAGTACTTTTTCCACTCTGCCCTCTTTCTCTTTTCTTTCTGGGACTCCACTGTTAGATCTTTTGTTATAGGTACCATGGGTCCCTGAAGCTCTGTTCAATTTTACCTTTTTTAGTCATTTTATCTCTGTTTTTTAGATTGGACAGCTTATATTGTTCTATCTTCAAGTTCATTATTAACTCATTCCTCTATCCTTTCCATTCTGTTGTTAAGCTCCAGTCTGTATATTTTGGTAATTGTATTTATCAGTTCTTTAATTTCTGTTTGCTTCTTCTATCTTCTATTTCTTTGCTGAGGAGGTGTTCTATTTTTTCATTTGTTTTGAGGATGTTTGTAATTGCTTGTTTGAGCACATTTATGATTGGCTTTAAAATCTTTGTCAGATAATTCTAAAATCTGTTATCTTGGAGTTGCAATCTGTCGATTGTCTTTTTTTCCATGAAGATTGAGCTCTTCCTTGTTCTTGGTATGGTGAGTGATTTTCAGTTGAAACCTGGACATTTTGAGTATTATGTTGAGATTCTGAATTTTATGTAAACTTTCTGTTTTAGCTGGCTCTCTCCAATATTGCTCCAGCAGGAGTATGGCAGATGACACCACGTTATTGCCAGGTGGAAGTACAAGTCCAGGTTCCTCACTTGGTTCCTTGTCACTGCGGGGCTTACACTTTCTGGTAGGTAAATTTCTGCTTGTTTCCTGTAATGTGACTTAATCACTATGCTTTCGTTTTATGATTATTCTCTTAGTTATCTTCTCATTTTTTGGTTCAGAAACATACTCTTGAAACTGAAATTCTCTATTTTAAGTCTGTAGGGGACAGTCATAAATATCAGAGCCAGGGACTGCTAAACAGTCCTTTGAAGGCACTACTGATGATATAGCACATCACCTCTGCATGCCCTCTTGTCCTCCCCCTCTCCCTCCCGTCTGTCCACATGTTAAGGTGATGTTACGCATTTACAGGAGAGCTTTTTAACCTTGAGACCGCGGGCCTATAGAAAGTCCATGGAGAGGCTTCAGGTGGTCCCTAAAACCCCCTTCCCCACCAAATATTAAAAAAAAAATGTTGTGCAGTGTGGATACGGGGTGGGGGGCAGGGAGGTGGGATGAATTGGGAGATTGGGATTGACGTATGTGCACTGCCATGTGTAAAACAGATAGCTGGTGGGAACCTGCGGTATAGCACAGGGAGCTCAGCTCAGTGCTCTGGGGTGACCTAGATGGACGGGATGGGGGGGTGAGGTGGGAGGGAGGTCCAAGAGGGAGGGGATATATGTATACATATAGCTGATTCACTTCATTGTACAGCAGAAACTAACACAACATTGTAAAGCAACTATACCCCAATTAAAAAAAAATGTGTGTATGTTCATTTTCTCTGGTGAGTCAGTGGTCCTCACACAATTCCTAAATAAGAGCATGACCAAAGAGGTTAAAAATCATTGTAGCAGATTAAGAAATGGGAGCAATAGACTTGCAGGCTCTAAATCATCCATTTAGAGGGACGTGAAATCAGGGTGCAGGCTGGAGTAGAGAGAGACCAGCATGTGCTTGGAGCTTTCCCTGGATGAGTTGGAATAGCTAATAACCACATGGGTATGAGAGGAGCTATGTTGGGGACTGGGCCTGAGCTCCCTATTCAGGTCCAGAAAAAGCTAAAAAGATCCTCAAAGTACAATGCTTCAGTATAATGAAATGAGAAGAGAAAAAACATTACAGTGTAATATAAGAAATTTACATCTAAATAAAAAATGGTTATTGAGGGGGAAGAAGTTTGACTTTTTCCAGCCTGACTTCAAGGCACTACTAACAAAGCAGCTAGTCTAGCCCAGGGTGAGGGAGCTGGCAGCGTACAGAGCTCACAGAAAAGAAGCAGGCTCACTGACAAGACAGGCCAGATGAGAATGGTTGCCCCTGAGGTCCAAGAAGTCAAATTAGTGGCTAACAAAATTCTTCTAAGAAATAAATGGAAAGAAATGAAAATAGATTAGAGACAGGAGAAAGCAAGAGGGAGGTACTGTGAAGGGACCCCAGGACTGTCCTGTGCCAGCAATCACAAGAATTTCAGCTGAGCCCAGGGGAGATGGGAGCCTAAACCAAATCAGAGCTGGGCTAAGAGGATTCCTTTCCTGGAGGAGGCCGGGCCTAATTGAATCTGTAACTAATTTTTGTTTCTGAAGCTTTTCTCATTTTTGTTCCAAACTCAGCCTTTGAAACCCTTATTCAAACTCTTTGTCTTTCATCCTGTTATTCATACTGTCTTTCATCCTGTTATTTCCAGAGTTTCTAAGAAAGAATGTCTGGGGGTGCCAGTCTAAAGAGAACATCAGTTTAAAAAGGCAAGAATATATCTTCCCTTGCCCCTCTCTGGGTTACCTGAGCCCTGAGAAAGCTCAGGAGGAGAGGCTTTCTGCAGAACGAAACTGCCCTGCTTCTAGACTCACAGGTCCTATGAACTTGCAAAAAGACGGAGGCGTGCAGGCTGTCCCTCTGTGTGATACTGTGATGTATAATAAGAAATATATACTTGGTCTTCATCCCTATTTCCGGCACTGAGCTCCTAAAACCCTTGGAATTTCCTAAGTGATGAAAATGATCAAGGTGTCTTTATTATTTTAATAAGGTGACTTTTAGAAGCACCTAAGGATGGGGGCTGGTTGCTAGGATAACCAACCATGTGATTAGAGGGTTGGAACTTTCAGGGAAGAGGAACTGGAGGTTGAATCAATCACCAATGGCCAGTGATTTAATCAATCATGCCTCTGTAGTGAAGCCTTCATAAAAACCCACAAGGACAGAGTTTGAAAGCTTCTAGGTTGGTGAACACATGGAGATTCGTGGAAAGTAGTGAACTCGGAGAGATGCCCTATATGCATCTCTTCCATCTGGCTGCTCCTGATTTTATGGCCTTTTATAATAAACTGGTGATCTAGTAAGTAAAATGTTTCTTGGAATCCTGTGAGCTGCTTTAGCAAATTAATCAAAACCATGGTGGCATCCTTGGAACCTCTAAGCTATAGCCAGTCAGTCTGAAGCATATGTGACAACCTGGGCTTGTGACTGGCATCTGAAGTGTGGAAGGCGATCTCGTGGGGCAGTGGGATCTGATGCCATCTCCAGGTAGATGGTGTCAGAATTGAGTTGAACTACAGGACACCCAGCTGTGTCTGAGAATTGCTTGTTGAAGTGGGAAAACCCCTGCCACGCGTTGGAATTGGGTGAGCAGAACCTTACCCTGCTAGTAAATGGTCAGCATATGTCCTGAGAAGATCTGGTCCACTAGTCACATACATAGTACATATACATATTAGCTAAAAGAACAGGGCCAGGGTGGTGCTTTTAAAGACCTCTCCTCATTAAAAAAAGCCATTCATTCAAGTAGGTACTTGATAGAACTTGCTGTGTTCAGGGCATGTGTCTAGGTTTGGTAGCCCCAGGAGATACAAAAGGTATCTTGTGGAATTCCCACTCACCTCCAGGAAATGGAACACACCCATGTGAACTGCTGGGGAGCAGTTCTATAATATAATTGTTCAACAGGGGAAACACTGTATAACCCCAAACTCCAAACGCAAGTGCTAAAGGGACTGGGTAGTGAGGGAGTGATCAGAACAAGGGTTCCTACACAATAATAATCCTTTATACTCCCAAAACACTTGGGACTCAGCCAAACATACCCTTACACACTACCTTATCTACTTCTAAAATAACTCTATGGGGTAGGTATGATCCTCATCTTTAAAATATGAAAATTACATTCAGAGGGATTGAGACTTGCTTCAAGTCATAAAAGTAGTAAATGACGGGACCGGAACCTGAACTCTGAATCCGAGTGTCTTCCTACTACGTGACACTGCCGGGGTGAACATCTGCTTTCTGGTCGATAATCAGAACCCAGGAGACTCCGTGTCTTTTCCAGAGCCAAGCAGGAAGTTTGGGTAAGGCCATGACTAACCCCAGGCCTCATGACAGACGTTCTGATGCTGCTCCGAGGTCTTTCATTTGGCAGCTGTCAGCGTCCATATGTGGGCTTATCTTTGGTACCAAGAGCAGAAGATGCTAAAACAATCACCAAGGGAGGCTTCTGGAGGAAATGAGGCAAGCTCACAAGAAGGATGTGAGGAAGACAGAATGGAACAGGGCACGAAGGGTATAAAAGGGCAATAAGAGTGTCATAAGAAGGGCTGGTGATCCGCCTGGCCCACAGATATCCCGTAAATCTGTATCTAGACGTCAGTGTGGGTTCGTTCATGCTTGTCTTTGCAGCTGAGGGTATGAGATGTCTCCACCAAGAGTCCTGCATGTGATGGCAATGATAAAGCCTCACGTGAAGAGCAGAAAAGATCCAAATCCCCTCACATTTCTCCTTCACATCCTCCTCTGAGTTGGCACCAGGACCTCAGCGGGATCTGAAGGGATTTCTATACTGAGTGTTACTAGAGAGTCTCAGTTATTTGCTGGGCCAGTCTAGAGCCTTGGATTCCAGTCTGGATCTAATGACTTGTTCACGTGTCTGTCTCCTCCACTAAACTGTGAGGACAACACTGGGCCTTATTCAGATTCATAGAAGCATTTAATCAACACATGTTAGATTAAATCGAACAGACTGGACCTGGCTCTGGTTCAGTGTGACTCCAAGCCTTAGCTCCTTCAGTTTTCAAATGGATACGAAAATGCCTGGCCCACTGGCCTCAGATGGCTGTCATCTGTCATGAGGGCCAGATCAGTCATGTACGTTTGAGCAGTATTAATACTTTCTAATCCCATAAAACATCAAGGACTAATTTGATCACTTATAAAATACCTACTTGGAGGTGACCCTGGGTTGGGTCCATCATATACTTGGGAAATTTCCTCCACATTGTTTTTCTGTCAGAACATTCACATAGTAGACCCTCAATGAGTCTTTTCTTTTCTGCCCAACTGATTTGACTGGCTGAAAACCATTAGCCAGACCAGAAAAGGAAAGTTCTCCTGAGACTGCAGGAGGCTTCCAGTGTCCTTCCATCAGTCTGGTAAAGATGTCAGACAAGGCAAAGAGAACAGGAAGAGCTGAACACCTTCAGGAATCCTAGGGTTCTTCCTGTTGACCACGGGCTGATTTCAGTTAGAGATCAGGAAAAGGCGACAGGGCTAGCATTCAACAAAAACCAGCATTGGGGAATCTCACTTTTAAGAATCCCTTAGGCATTTGTTATTTTTCTCATCTAAATGTGGATCAGCCAGCCCCTAGACACTCCCTGAGAGATCCTGATTCAGGGCCCGGGTCTCTCCACCCTTCTGCGGACAAGGGCATCGTGGCCCAGAGGACCCCGGAAAGTGCCAGGTGCTGCCCATGAAACCCCACACACCAGCTCTCCATACCCGCCACCAGTGCCTGGACCAGATAAGCACATGAGCTCTGCCTTTGGAAGCCACAGTTTGGGTGAGGGGGAGCTCTGCCAGGGTGGAAAGCCCAAGACAGCAGAGAGCCCTGGGCCCTAGTGGCAGAGGAGACTCACGGAGAGGGTGAGGACAGGCGTCACTCTTTAACACTGCATTCCAACGTGGACCCAGTTCTCCCACTTAGTTTCTCCGTACTTACTGCTAGCACTGTATTGACCTCTCGCCCTCGCTCCCTTCCTCCCTTCTTCCTCCTTCCTCCAGCAGTGAATACTTCCTAAGTCCCAGACCTCACAGCCTCCTGGGGGGCGGGGCAGCAGGTATTCCTGCTGCCCTGTGATGAGTGCTCAGCCGCAGATGGCAGAGTGAGCGGAGTTGTGGGGGGCAGGGAGGATACAACATTCCAGCTGGGCCTTAAAGGGTCAGTACAGTTCTGCCAGGCCCAGGGGCTGGGGTCGGGGGAGGGCATATAAGGCAAAGGAGACAGCTTTGAAAGGACCATGCCTGGGCAACGGTGAGCGGCTCAGTGTACACCAGCTGTGTGTGTGTGTGTGTGTGTGTGTGTGTGTGTGTGTGTGTGTGTAGGTGGGCGGGGGGAGGCTGGAGGTGAGGAGGCTGCAAAGGTAGTCTGCAGACAGGTGGTCAGGGGGCTGGGAATGTGGATTCTGTTCTGTGGGTGGGAAGGCATGGAGAAGGGTGGCCTGCCACAGTGGAGAAGGGCACAGGCGCAGTGGTGTCTGAGGCCAGTTTGCACCAGTTAGTAGGAGTTGATTGTTAAATTTTACTGATTTTTGTGAACTGGTTGATTCGACATTGGTAGTTTAAAATCAGCAATGGTGGGCATGTTTATACCAAAGGAATCGGCAAACATCACAAATCATTTTTTTTTTGAAGCTGGTTTTTAACATTTATGGGTACGTGTTTGTGTACAAATACGCGTGTGTGTCCATATGTGTGCTTGCACATGTGCATGCACACACGTGTGTAGAGTCACTAGGAATCACAAGGAAGAGGCCTAGCAACAACCAGGAAAAAGTATTCCAGGCAGAACTACATGCGATCTTGGCACACTCACCAGCCTCAGATTCTTCATCGCTTGGGGAAACATGCCTTGATGTAACTGCAATTTGCCAACTTTCATTACCTGCACGCCTCTGACAGGATGGTTTCCTGGGAAAAAAATCCTGGAAGAAAACAAATGGCAAACAGTGTCAGTAGCTCTCACTGGTGCAGTCAGCATAGTCAGGAGACTATGAAAGTGGGAGCAAACGCTGGCTGTGAATGCCAGTGAGCCATTGAGAAGAATCAGCTTTGCCGCCGGGAGAACATGATACTGAGGGAAGAAGCACACTATTGGTCTCCTGTTCCCCAGAATGCCTTTTGCACTGGGCATTGCAAAAAAATGACAGGACTGGAATACCTCTCTAATAAACAATGAAAGAAGACAATCTGGACCTCTGCGTTTATATTTGGCAGGGGGTGTAGGGACCAGGTGCTAATCTTATCCTCCAACCTCCCCCGTGAAGCTCCAACACCCAGGATAGCCTTGGACCAGAAGCTGGCCTCTCAGTATATAATTGTTAAGTAAATGAATGAAAGCTTTCAGGACTCACCATCTAGAAACGCCCACACGCTCCTTTTAACTGCAAAGCCCCCCGAGTCTCAGTGCAGAGACCATCGTTCACCACAGTGCACCTTCCTTACAGGCCCCGTGTATTTATTCTGTCATCACTGGACTCTCTTTGTTTGTTTTTGTTTTTAACATCTTTATTGGAGTATAATTGCTTTATGATGTTGTGTTAGTTTCTGCTGTATAACAAAGTGAATCAGCTATACGTATACATATACCCCTATATCCCCTCCCTTTTGCGTCTCCCTCCCACCCTCCCTATCTCACCCCTCTAGATGGTCACAAAGCACCGAGCTGATCTCCCTGTGCTATGCAGCTGCTTCCCACTAGCTATCTATTTTACATTTGGTAGTGTATATATGTCAATGCTACACTCTCACTTCGTCCCAGCTTACCCTTCCCCCTCCCCATGTCCTCAAGTCCATTCTCTACGTCTGCATCTTTATTCCTGCCCCTAGGTTCATCAGAACCATTTTTTTTTTTTAAGATTCCATATATATATCACTGGACTCTTTGGATTCAGACACCCCATCTGTGTTTGCTGCCGTGTTGCATGTAGGAACTCTGTACATACTTGACCTCTTTCATACACAACAGGATAGAACAGGGTGTTGCAGTGGACCGAAGAATGAAAACCCAGGGCTATGTTTCAGGCCCAGTGTTATTTCAACTCGATTCAACAAGAATGTATTATGTTAGATTCAACAAAGTGTGTACAGTTTGGCCTCTTCTGCCCCCCACATCCTCTAGCCTGAGAGTCTCCTGAGCTCCTGCTGTACGTGCAAGATCGATCCTGGGGCCGGGGGACATACTATACTGTAGATATATGATCTTTTTTCCTCAAGGCCCAATAATCCCATGAGACACAAGGCAAACATTCATACCACAGTTGAAAAATATCACAGAACAGAGCATGATTTAGTGTCCCGATGAAGCCTACGTTAACTAGTAGACAGCAATGCTCAGTTCAAGAGTGTGGAACTGAGAAAATGATACAGGAGTTATGAAAAAGGAGAGTTATGATGATGGGTTGGACCAGGGAGGGTTTCCTGGAAGAGGGAAAGAGGACTTAATCTGGCTCCCCAGGATCTGAGAAGGTTTGTCTCGGTGGGGAGAACAGAAACGCATCCAAACTGTTGGATGGCACGAGCGAGGGTGCTTTCCAGATGCTCCCCGTCCGGAGAACATAGGTGCCTGCCTGTAGGCCTCCAAAAGATAACCCTGAGTCGTGACTTATACGGGGCTTACCATGTGCCAAGCACTGTTCTGCTCTTCATTTGTGAACTAGTCATGGAACCCACATTTAGGCTCTACTGTGTAATAAAGATGAGGGAGCTTTATAAGGAGAGACACGTATGTTCTCTGATTAGTGTACTATCTTCAAACCATCCCCTCTCCCTGAACCCCAACTCTTCCCCACATGAAATGTGATATAGAAACCTTTTTCATTCAGGCTCTCAAAGAAGTGGAAAGCAGTACCTCAGAGAGAGGTATTTAAATTAATAGAAGGTCGGCCATGCTTCTTTTAAACAACTGAAAAGGGAGGGAAGGGGGGAAACAAAGGGGACACCTGGGTCCTGGATTTCCCATTGTCTTCTGAGCATGCCAAGAGATCAGTCACATCACCTCTCCCCCTTACAAAATGAACATCATTATCTACTTGTGTGGAAAAGATTTTAAGAGCCCCAGACAAAAGGCTTAAATATAGGACGCCACTGCCCTGTACTTAATTGCCTTGGACACTTTCCTTGAAAAGCACACCTGCATTTGGAACTTTATTTTATTGCTGTGAATGTGGCATAATTAAATTTAAAGGCCAAAATGTAATTTCATACTAATAATCATTCCATTAAGTGGATGTCTGTCACATCAGTTAGCAGAAGGAAAGAAAATCTTTGGTTCTATGGTGGCAGAGAAAGTGGTGCATAATTACTCCATGAAAGGTACTTGCTCTGGTTGCTTAAAGATATGAAAAAATGAAGTGGAGTTTAATCAGGAGAGGATGAGGAAGTGTCTGGGAGGGGGACTTCCACATAAATATTTACGGAGCAGCCTAACAGCTCTGGCAGGGGTGCTGAGTGTGTGCCTGGGTTGTTTCTGGAGGCCTCCCAGCTGACATATGGAATAAGCATCATGATTACTTGCTGGAATAGCACCCCAAGGAAAACTGGTGACGCTCACTCCTGCTGGGAGAAGTTCTCTACCCAGGGCATGGGCTTTCATCAACTTTACCGTGTGTGACAGTGATGAGAGGAGGCCTGCAAGAGGTCTTCAATCACAGGACTGTCAGGAATCAAGGCCAGGCTGAGAGGCTGAACCAGAGAAGGGATCAGGGATGCCTGAGGACTGCGAGGACTAAAACAGGAGTTTGAGTGGGAAGGTGAGGGGAAGGTGTAGTAGCTAGGAGAGGCCAGGTACTGTGCCCAGTGCACAAAGGATGCAAGAAGCCCACGGTGAGTTCCTGCCCTTGCTTAGTATACAGTCTAACTGCAGATATGAAGCAAACTGAGTTATGATACAGAGAGGACTGTGAGAGCTGGCAGACCACGGCACAGACAATGGGTGCTCCAGAAGCAGTGGAGACCGCGGTGATCAGGGAGATTCCTTGGAGCAGCAGAGCTTGAGCTGGTTCAGACTGGAAGAGGGGATGGGCTGCTAGGAGAGCATGTGGAGCATGGGAAGGGCGGGTAGCTCTGGCAATGGTACAGGAGGCTGGAGACAAAGGGCCAGTGAATGCATGATCTGACCGGCGGTGAAGAAGAGCGGGAGAGGAGGTGCACCTGAGGCTAGGCTGTGCAGCGGCATCCACGCCAAGCTAGGAGGTTTAGACTTTGCTTGCAGGCAGCTGGGCACTACAGAGGGGGCTGAGGGTGTTTCATCGGAATAGGAAACAGGATAGATTGGAAAAGAGACTCTAGAGGCAGAGAGACCTGAGTCAGGATGTGGTAATGAGAACAGAAAAGAAGGATCTGATGCAAAAAATGTCCTACAGCTGATTCAACGGGACTTGGAGACTTGCTGGGGTCTGGCAGTCAGAGCTGACTCCAAGATTCAGAAATTGAAATGCCGCCACAAAAAACACAAGCAAACTATGCAATAACAAAATCATTCAGCAAGGGATTCTACTTGTTTGGGTGTTGTTATAAATTTTCTTTTCATGGGTACAGTGCTAGCAATCACATGGTCCAGGATGCTGGGCCTAGAATGGAAAAAGTGCCCTTGGTGTTTCTGTGGTGAGTAAGTGTATAGGAAGAAGGTGTTTAAACAAGCAGAGAAAAGGAGCAGCACACCTGCTAGCTTAATTCAGACCCATAAGCACCAAGATCTTGCTGCCATATTCTACAAGGAGGCTGAGAGTCAGGGAACTGGAACGTCTCAAGTTAAAAGGGGTTAGAGAAAAACATGGCAGGACCTATGCTGGCAGGACCTATGTTGTTGGTCTTGCTGAGGTCTTTCCACATGATGCAATTACCAATCACATTGCTTCATTACAGGTAGCAGTTTTGACATTTATATGACAGGAAAAACCATTTATTGTTTGTTAGGATTATTTTTTAGAACTGATATAAAATACATCACTGAATTTAAAACAAGAGCTTAACTTGACTGTATAAACTGTATTTTAGAGTAACCAAATAGCCATAATGTATGAATTTTAGCTGATGTGAATTTTAACTGATTAATGTGAAATCTAATTCTAATGATGGAATTAGAAAAATCAGCATTTTGCAACTCTTGAAGAATCCACGAAAAAAGTATCACTAGATGAAATCAGTAGATCAAAGAATGATGGAAAATTTTTAAATGGATAAATTAGGTTGTTACCATATGAACTCACTGATCAGCCTTAGCATCACTAAAGTGGGACAGCCAGACATTACATGCTATCTGATATGATGCAATAAGAAGGATTTTACACCACCTATAAAGGATCCTTGCCAAAAAACAAAAACAGAAGCAAAGAAACTGAATTTAATCAAGCCCATAAAGTTAAATTCCATTTCATAGGAAAAACAAGTGATAGAGGAACAAATAAAAGCAACCAGCTAAATTCGAGATATGGGAAATCCTACAGGACCTTCACCCAGGATCTTCAACAGGTCAATGGCATGAAAAGAAAAAGATGGCAGGGGAAGAGAACACTCTAGATTAAAAGAGACTTAAGAGATACAACAGTCAAATGTAATTTGTAGACCTTTTGCATCTTAAAATAACTGTAAAAAGACATTTCTGATTCAGTCTAGGAAATTTGAACATGAAATTGCATTGTGGGTAAGAAAATGTCCACATTTTTCAGAGATACAAACTGAAGTATGCATGGATAAAATGATGTAATGACTGAGTTTTGATTTAAGTTTCTTCAGCATAATTTCTCCTTCCAGCAATGGTGGGTTACCTTGTTTCAGACCAAACTCTGTGTTAAGAACAAGAAACGTTAGATAAAATATTTATAAAAATCTGTTTGAAGGTGTCAAAGAACCACAGAGGGACAGGGGTCTGGATGTGTCAAAATGGCAGAAAGAACAGAAGCTCAAGTAGGTGATCCTTACATTTGTTGCTGCTTTTCCCTTTGCTGATTTGAAAGTAGAGGCAGATAGGCTAAACAGCTGAGCAGAAGTTTTGGCAGTCTCAAGGATATGGAGACACAGAATTTGGAGTTCAGGGCTTAGCAAAGATGAAAAGAAGCGCTAGTAAACATCCCTGACTTTCATTTGTGACCCCCACCAAAGGGCTACAATCCAGGAATAGTGGTAAGCCAGAAAGAGACTGGCCCTCACAAAGACTGAATCATTTCAAACCCTGATTGGAGTAAGGTGATCTGTTTCTACCCTGACTGCCAAAAGCAAAAGTAAATTCTCTCTGAAGGATGATAACATAATCCTGAATCTCAATTATCTCTCTAATTTTTCTATACAGTGTCCTGCATTCAGTAAAATTATAAACAGGCATACAAAAAGACAAGAACTATCTGAAAACCAAGAGAAGAACATAGACAATGAAACAAACCTACAGGTTTGCAGATATTGAGGCTCTAATAAATCAATTAAATAATTATAATAAGTATGTTTGCAAACTTAATAATAGAAAAGAATTTTAGCAGAAAAATGAAATTACATAAAACATAACCAATGAAAATTCTAGAACTGAAAAATAGAAAACTGAAATTAAGATCTCAATAGTTTAACATCAGACTTGTCACAGCCAAGGAAAGAATTAGAGAACTGGAAGGCAGGTCAAAAGAATATATCAGTTGCAAAAAAAAAAAAAAAAAAAAAAGAATATATCAGTTGCAAAACAAAGAGAGATGAGGAAATGGAAAATAAAGAGGAACACAGGTCTCGTATAGGTAAACTGGAATCTCAAATGAGAGATGGGAGAGAATGGCAGAAGCAATATCTAAAGCCATAATGGCTGAGAAATTTCAAAAGTAATGAAAGCTAAGAACTGCAAAAAGAATAAAATAATTCAAATAAGGGGAAAGGAGGGGTAAGTAAGGTGAGAGATAAAATAACTGTTGCAAAATCTTGATAATTATTGAAACTGGATAATAGATATATGAAGGTTCATTATATTCTATTTTTGTGTATGTTTGAAATTTTTCATAATTAAAAAAGCAGGACACTGGGTTTTACTTTTTCAGCTTCAGAAGTTATGGACTCTGGTATATAACTGCCCCAAGTTGCAGAAGATTTTGGAATTTTACTTAATTCTAAGTCTTACATAGAAATGAAATGATACACACAATGAGTGGCATACAGTGGCCTTCCACACTGTCGAGACATCAGATCGACACTACTTGATAGCTAGAAGTACAGCAGATGTAACAGCAGCTCACACTCAGCATTAAGAAGCTTTGCTCTAGGTCTTAAATCAAGTGTAGAAACTCATTGTCAAACACCATGTGTAACTGAGACAAGGAAGCATGAAAAGGCAGATAGAGTCATAGGATGTTCTTTAGGGTCTGTTTGAGTTAAACCAGCTGCTGTATGGAAGTTATTTATGCCTTTGTGGTAGGGTAGCTTTATTTGTAATATGATACATTTTTGTTGTTGTTAGTTAAAAAAAAAAATGATCCTAACATTGGGAAACAAAACCAAAGAAAAAAAGACAGACTATACTGGGAACTTCAGAACAAGAAGAACTATTTCTTACCATTTCTTAATTAATTCACACAGTTAGTCTGGAGAGGTGCTGTTCTCCAAGTGGGGTGATGAATCCTTACTTCTCCATTACCTCTACAGCTTGGTTCTGCTGGTGACAGGAGGATCAGGGCCATGAATTCTCACTTGTTTCCAAAAGAAAAAGGTCCTGGCTTCCAGCCTAGATTGAACCCTCACCTCTTGCTCCATCTGTGACATGTGCTGTCAGCCCCACAGCATTGAGAAAGATGGTTCTGCCACACACACCCCACCTCCTACCACCTGAGTATAGGAAAATAAATTCATAGTGCTCTTATAATCCCACCACACATTACAATGGGATTTTACAGTGTTACACTGAGACTTTGTCTCAATGCAATGAGATTTTTCTTGGGTTTATTTTATGCCATAAAATGAGTAAGCAGGATCATTTCCTTACACAAAGAATGCATTTCTGCTTCTCTTAATTTCCCCCAAATAGGTCCTTCACTCACAAGGTAGAGCTTTCTTACTCTCAGAAAGAAGTTTGACAATTTGTAATTATTTGTATATGATCCATTGTTCGAAAGAATCTCTAAATCAGATAGTAAGTACAAGAGAGCTTTTTGTTTATTTTAAATGCTCATGTAATTCAGCCTCTGGAGCAGAGGTTTTATGGTAGATAAATTAGAATGAGGGAGTTAGAGGAGATTTGGATTTAAGACCTGGTTCTTCCAAGCAGTTAGCAGAGTGACCACTTCACATCACAATTAACCTGAGGGTAAGAAAAGAGATGGGAGAACATTTGGGACTGTCAACCACATATAAACACAAACTAGTATTATTAAGTTTCCAGGGATAGTGGATGTAAGGTAATTAGTTGCAATGCACTTTTATATCCATATTGAGATAAACAATGGGAAAAAAAAATCACTCAATTTTGTTGCAAAGTGTAAAACGATAGCCTAATAGCACCAAAATAGTTACATTCCAACAGCCAAAAGACCCACCTGGATCACCTGTATGTTTGCCTGTTTCTTTTTAATGCAAGTTGAATATGTAGCAACACAAAGAGAAGCCTGGTGGGGTCTGGAGAAATTGAGAAGATACTGGCTGAGTAGCCAGGAGCTGCCTCTTTAAGGAAAGACTTATGATGCAGATAGGGTTAAGTGTCAAATTTTGGACCTAAAAGTTTGAGTTTTAGCTTTCTTTTTAGAAAAATGAACAGAGAAGACATTGCCCATACTTATAACTTTCAACTTAGGTGTGCTTAGTTTCATTTAATGCTGATTTGTGCACAAATTTCCTCATGCTCTTTCCAGACCTGCTCATGTGCTGCCTGGCCCACTGGCAGTTTGGCTAACAGCAGGGAGACATCATAGGCCTGTCCATGCAGTTGGCCTTGCATGCAGCACAGTGGAAAAAACTGGTCAGAATCTTCCAGGCAAGCAGGATGGTACTCCACTGTATGCAAATAGTCCTTTTTAATACTCATAATGGTGAGAGTACTGTCCTTTGTCTGGCTTTTGCCTGTCTCATATCTTACAGCACTTTTTTTTTTAGGGTGTGGAATATTTAATACTATTTTGAAATATTTCAAAAAGGCCAGCCAGCATGACTGAATTATACTGTAACTATAATTTAGTTATTAAGTCCTTAGGAAAAAAATGACAGTGAGATTTTCATTAGAAAAGTTCCACTTGGGGATTTCCCTGGTGGTCCAGTGGGTAAGACTCCACACTCCCAATGCAGGGGGCCTGGGTTTGATCCCTGGTCAGGGAACTAGATCCCACATGCATGCCGCAACTAAGAGTCCACATGCTGCAACTAAGAAGTCCGCCTGCCGCCACTAAAAGATCCTGCATGCCGCAACGAAGATCCTGCACACAGCAACTAAGACCTGGCACAGACAAAATAAATAAAAATAAAAATAAAAAATAAATTTTAAAAAAGTTTCTCCCTTTAAAAAAAAAAAAGTTCCACTTGTCCTGTATAAGGTCTATTTGTCCACTTATATGGGCAATAAAAGACACCTCTGAAGTTCTGGATATGTACTCTAAATCCCCTAAATATCTGAATACACAGATGGTCATATCACTCTGAGATTATTTCCCAAAAGGAAGCCCCTGAGTAGAAATTTTTAAATTTATTTTCATAAATTATTTATTCATTTGGGCCTGTTCAGATTTATGAAAACTGTTTTAATGCTGTTTCTGGTAATATGGCAAGCTTAATAGCCATATTGATTATCTCACTGAAAACAATGTAAAATGCTAGATAAAATATTTTTAAAAGTAATAATGTGCTGGCAAGATAGTAAAGAACTGTCAGGCCAAAATATAAATGAAGAGGTACCCTTGAGAAGTAAGTAGGATTGTGAAACCACTGCTATACTGGTGTGCTGAAACCTCTGGCTTCATCTGCTTTTTGGAGCTTGTGGGGCAGAAAAGCTAGCTCAGTGTCTACCCAATGGTGAAGGGTCTAATAGGGAAGCTTCCCCTCTTGCCAATCATGGGAGACAGATTACATTCAAAAGAGTCACAGTAAGGCTGACAGTGGAAGCCAGAAGCCAGTAGAATGATACCTTCAATGTGCCTAGGAAAAATTATTCCTAGTCTAGTATTCTATATCCTCAAAAATATCTTTCAAGAATCAAGATGGAGAGGTAAAGATTCAAGGTTACTTTTGGAGGTGATGAAAATGTTCTAGAATTGACTGTGGGGATGGTTGCACATATCTTTGAACATAATAGAAAACCAATGAATTGTACACTTTAAGTGGGTAAACTGTATGGTAAGTGAATTAATTACATCTCAACAAAACTTTAACAAAAAGAATGAGACATTAGCACCCACAAAATGAAATACTTAGGTATAAATCTAACGAAATACATAGAAGATCTATATAAGGAAAACTACAAAACTCTGATGAACAAAATCAGAAAAAATGGAAAGATATTCCATGTTCACTGATAGGAAGAGTAAATATTGTCAAAATGTCAGTTCTTCCCATCTTGATCTATAGATTCAATGCAATCCCAATCAAAATTCTAGCAAGTTATTTTGTGGATGTCAACAAACTGATTCTAAAGTTTTATGGAGAGGCAAAAGACCCAGAATAGCTAGCACAATACTGAAGGAGAAGATTAAAACTGGAGGACTGACACTATCCAACTTCAAGACTTAATGTAAAGCTACAGTAATCAAGACAGTGTGGTACTGTATTTGTGAAAGAAAAGACAAAATGGATCAATGGAACAGAATAGACCCACATAAATACAGTCAACTGATCTTTGACCAAGAAGCAAAGGCAATACAATGGAACAAAGGCAGTTTTTTTTTTAACAAATGTTTCCGGAACAACTAGACATCCATATGCCAAAAAAAAAAAAGAATCTAGACACAGATCTTAACACCCTTCACAAAAAGGAACTCAAAATTGATCTTGGGTATGGTGGTGCCTTTTTAGTTACAATAACAAAGACATGATCCATGAAAGAAATAATTGATAAGCTGGACTTCATTAAATAAAAAACTTCTGCTCTGTAAAAGACAATGTCAAGAGAATGGGAAGATAAACCACAGACTGGGAGAAAATATTTGCAAAAGACACATCTGATAGAGGGTTGTTATCCTAAATATAAAAAGAACTCTTAAAACACAACAATAGGAAAAAAACCAATTTAAAAAATGGGCCAAAAATCTGAACAGACATCTTACCAAAGAAGATACACATGACAATTAAGAACATGAAAAGATGCCCCATATTATATGTCATCAGGGAAATGCAAACTAAAATAACAATGACATATCAGTATACATCTATTAGAATAGCCAAAATCCAGAACACTGACAACACTAAATGCTGGCGAGGATGTGGAACAACAGTTTTCATTCATTGCTAGTGGGACTACAAAAGGGTACAGCCACTTTGGAAGATTTGGCGGTTTCTTGCGAAACTAAACATGCTAAACAGACTAAACCACAGTACCCAGGATTTGTGCGCCTTGGTATTTACCCAAAGGAGTTGAAAACTTAACATCCACACAAAAACCTACACATCGATATTTACAGCAGCTTTGTTCACAACTGTGCAAACTTGAAAGCAATAAAAATGTCCTTCAGTAGGTGAATGGATAAATAAACTATGGTACATCTAGACAACGGAATATTATCCAGTGCTAAAAAGAAATGACCTATCAAGCTATGAAAAGACATGGAGGAACCTTAAGTGTATAATACTAAGTGAAAGAAGCCAACTGAAAGGGCTACATTCCAACTCTATGACATTCTGGAAAAGGCAAAACTATGGAGACAATAAAAAGATCAGTGGTTCCCAGAAGTTTATAGGTGAAGGAGGGATGAAGAGGCAGAGCACAGAGGATTTTTCAGGGCAGTGAAATACTCTATATGATACCATAATGATAGATACATGTCATTATACATTTGTCCAAACCCATAAAATGTACAACACCAAGAGTGAACCCTAATGTAAACTATGGACTTTGGGTGACTCTCATGTGTCACTATAGGTTCGTCGATTGTAACAAATGTCCCACTCTGTTGGGGAATGTTGATGATAGGCGAGGCTATGCATGTGTCGGGTAGGGAGTATATGGGAAGTCTCAGTACATTCCACTCAATTTTGCTGTGAACATAAAACTGTTTTTAAAAAAACTAAGCCTTAATTTAAAAAAAGGAATGAGGTTGAAATAAAGACATTTTTGGACAAAGAAAATCTGTGAATTTGTCATCTCAGATCTTAACAAAAGGAATTTCTAATTATATACTTCTGGTAGAAGGAAAGTGAGCCAAGACGGGAAGTCTAAGGTGCAAGAAGGACTGAAGAATAAAGAGAATGCTTACATGGGTTAATCTACGGACACTGACAAACAAAACAATTTTAGGGGGTTAAAAATATGGTAAAAATAAAAAATACAATAAGCACATCATATATGTCAGTGGGGAAGAAAACAGGATTCAAGAATTCTAAAGTCCTTCTAAATCCAGGAAGAACTTACAGTGGTTACATGCATATTTACTTTATATTTCTTTAAGTAGTTCATCTATAGTTTATATACCCTTTGGAAGGTAGGATATATTTAATAATAAAATAGTCTTAAATAACTGATTTAACATTCAGTTTTAACTTCTAGATACAAAGCCATTGTGTAAAGAACAATTAAATTAATTATAACCTATGAAATTAATGATCTCAAAAGATTGAGTATTAAATCAAGAAGGGAACACTGTGGTTTTTAAATTTTTTTTAAATTTATTTATTTTACTTATTTTTATCTTTGGCTGTGTTGGGTCTTTGTTGCTGCGCACCGGCTTTCTCTAGTTGCAGTGAGCGGGGGCTACTCTTCGTTGTGGTGTGTGGGCTCCTCATTGCGGTGGCTTCTCTTGTTGCAGAGCA
Organism: Balaenoptera acutorostrata; assembly: GCF_949987535.1. Lineage (NCBI taxonomy): Eukaryota > Metazoa > Chordata > Mammalia > Artiodactyla > Balaenopteridae > Balaenoptera > Balaenoptera acutorostrata. The sequence goes on along the minus strand of NC_080064.1, from coordinate 168,941,238 downwards.
CGAGCTCTAGACGCGCAGGCTTCAACAGATGTGGCACACGGGCTCAGTAGTTGTGGCCTGTGGGTTCTAGAGTGCAGGCTCAGTAGTTGTGGTGCACGGGCTTAATTGCTCCGTGGCATGTGGGATCCTCCCAGACTGGGGCTCGAACCCGTGTCCCCTGCATTGGCAGGCGGATTCTTAACCACTGAGCCACCAGGGAAGCCTGACACTGTGGTTTTTAAAATGTACATACTTTTCCTTTGTTTGGAAGGAAAAAATTAGATTTACAAAAAATTAACAACTAGTAAAAAGTTGCACAATCTAGTTTTAAATAGAAGATGAAATATATTTTGCCATCAATAAGCTTAACCAAGTTGTATGTCTGTATCTATAATACAGTGTGTCTGTAACAAAACCAAGAGTGTTGCTGTTGACATGTATTCCAGAAGTGACAGGTACTTTTATTGAAATTAGCTGATACAGATGCCAAGCACTCAAGAGCCCCTGGCTCTTGAAGAAGTCTTAGGCTCCCAGAGCACAGGTGTTGGGAAGAGCTGGAATGTGTGCTGAGAAGCAGAGATGTTCTCTTTTGCAGTGATTTCCAAAGGAAAATATAGTCTTTTGGGGCAGAGCAGATGGCACTGCTTAGATGTAGAATTGTGAGACAGTCAGTCTGTGGCAAGGGTTGGCAAACTATGGCCCGAAGGCCAAATCCCACCTGCAGCATGTTTTCGTAAATAGTTTTATCGGCATACAGCAACACCTATTCATTTACATATTGTCTATGGCTGCTTTCGGGCTACAGAGCAGAATTGAGTAGGTGACTGTACAACTTGCGAAGCCTAAATGTTTACTACCTACCCCTTTACAGAAAAAGGTTGCAGACAGTTGGTCTAAATAGGAGTTTCTAGAAGTAAGAGGCTGGAGAGAGGATCTCATACAAAAAACACTCTACACAGATGGCAGACAGCAGAAGCAAAAAGAACTAAAGTTCAGCAGCCTGTGGAATGAAAACCACATTAACAGAAGGATAGACAAAATGAAAAGGCAGAGGACTATGTACCAGATGAAGGAACAAGATAAAACCCCCAAAAAAACAATTAAATGAAGTGGAGATAGGCAACCTTCCAGAGAAAGAATTCAGAATAATGAGAGTGAAGATGATCCAGGACCTTGGAAAAAGAATGGAGGCAAAGATCGAGACGATGCAAGAAATGTTTAACAAAGACCTAGAAGAATTAAAGAACAAACAAACAGAGATGAAAATACAATAACTGAAATGAAAAATACTCTAGAAGGAATCAGTAGGAGAATAACTGAGGCAGAAGAACGGATACGTGACCTGGAAGACAGAATGGTGGAATTCAAGGCCACGGAACAGAATAAAGAAAAAAGAATGAAAAGAAAAGAAGACAGTCTAAAAGACCTCTGGGACAAAATTAAACACACTAACATTCACATTAGAGGGGTCCCAGAAGGAGAAGAGAGACAGAAAGGACCCGAGAAAATATTTGAAGAAAGTATAGTTGAAAACTTCCCTAACATGAGAAAGGAAATAGCCACCCAAGTCCAGGAAGCACAGAGAATCCCAGGCAGGATAAAGCCAAGGAGAAACACACCGAGCCACATAGTAATCAAATTGACAAAAATTAAAGACAAAGAACAATTATTAAAAGCAACAAGGGAAAAATGACAAATAACATACAAGGGAACTCCCATAAGGTTAATATCTGACTTCTCAGCAGACACTCTACAAGCCAGAAGGGAGTGGCACAATATATTTAAAGTGATGAAAGGGAAGAACCTACAACCAAGATTACTCTACCTGGCAAGGATCTCATTCAGATTCAACGGAGAAATCAAAAGCTTTACAGACAAGCAACAGCTAAGAGAATTCACCACCACCAAACCAGCTCTACAACAAATGCTAAAGGAACTTTTCTAAGTGGGAAACACAAGAGAAGAAAAGGACCTACAAAAATAAACCCATAACAATTAAGGAAATGGTAATAGGAACATACATATCGATAATTATCTTTAACGTGAATGGATTCAATGCTCCAACCAAAAGACACAGGCTTGCTGAATGGATACAAAACCAAGACCCCTATATATGCTGTCTACAAGAGATCCACTTCAGACCTAGGCACACATACAGACTGAAAGTGAGGGGATGGAAAAAGATATTACATGCACATGGAAATCAAAACAAAGTTGAAGTAGCAATACTCATATCAGATAAAATAGACTTTAAAGAATGTTACAAGAGACAAGGAAGACAGTACATAATGATCAAGGGATCAATCCAAGAAGAAGATATAACAATTATAAATATATATGCACCCAACATAGGAGCACCAATACATAAGGTAAATGCTAACAGCTATAAAAGAGGAAATTGACAGTAACACAATAATAGCGGGGGACTTTAACACCTCACTTACACCAATGGACAGATCATCCAGACAGAAAATTAATAAGGAAACACAAGCGTTAAATGACACAACAGACCGGATAGATTTAATTAGTATTTATAGGACATTCCATCTGAAAACAGCAGATTACACTTTCTTCTCAAGTACACGTGGACCATTCTCCAAGATAGATCACATCTTGAGTCACAAATCAAGCCTTGGTATATTTAAGAAAACTGAAATAATATCAAGCATCTTTTCTGACCACAACTCTATGAGATTAGAAATCAATTACAGGGAAAAAAACGTAAAAAACACAAACCCATGGAGGCTAAACAATACGTTACTAAATAACCAAGAGATCACTGAAGAAATCAAAGAGGAAATCAAAAAATACCTAGAGACAAATGATAATGAATACGTGACAATCCAAAACTATGGGATGCAGCAAAAGCAGTTCTAAGAGGGAAGTTTATAGCAATACAATCCTCCCTCAAGAAACAAGAAAAATCTCAAATAAGCAATCTAACCTTACATCTAAAGGAACTACGGAAAAAAGAACAAAGAAAACCCAAAGTTAGTAGAAGGAAAGAAATCATAAAGATCAGAGCAGAAATAAATGAAATAGAAGCAAAGAAAAGAATAGCAAAGATCAATGAAACTAAAACCCGGTTCTTTGAGAAATAAACAAAATTGAGAAACCTTTAGCCAGAGTCATCCAGAAAAGGAGGGTGAGGACTCAAATCAATAAAATTAGAAATGAAAAAGGGGAAGTTACAACGGACACCGCAGAAATACAAAGCATCATGAGAGACTACTACAAGCAACTCTATGCCAATAAAATGGACAACCTGGAAGAAATGGACAAATTCTTAGAAAGGTATAACCTTCCAAGACTGAACCAGGAAGAAATAGAAAATATGAACAGACCAATCCCAAGTAATGAAATTGAAACTGTGATTAAAAATCTTCCAACAAACAAAAGTACAGGACCAGATGGCTTCACAGGCGAATTCTATCAAACATTTAGAGAAGAGCTAACACCCATCCCTCTCAAACTCTTCCAGAATATTGCAGAGGAAGGAATACTCCCAACCTCATTCTATGAGGCCACCATCACCCTGATACCAAAACCAGACAAAGATACTACAAGAAAAAAAAATTACAGACCAATATCACTGATGAATATTGATGCAAAAATCCTCAACATAATACTAGCAAACAGAATCCAACAACATATTAAAAGGATCGTACACCATGATCAAGTGGGGTTTATCCCCGGAATGCAAGGATTCTTCAATATATGCAAATCAATCAATGTGGTACACTATATTAACAAACTGAAGAAGAGAAACCATAGGATCATCTCAACAGATGCAGAAAGAGCTTTTGACAAAATTCAACACCCATTTATGATGAAAACTCTCCAGGAGGTGGGCATAGAGGGAACTTACCTCAACATAATAAAGGCCATATATGACAAACCCACAGCCAGCATCAGTCTCAATCGTGAAAAACTGAAGGCATTTCCTCTAAGATCAGGAATAGGACAAGGATGCCCACTCTCGCCATTATTATTCAACATAGTTTTGGAAGTCCTAGCCATGGCAATCAGAGAAGAAAAAGAAATAAAAGGAATACAAATTGGAAAAGAAGAAGTAAAACTGTCTCTGTTTCCAGATGACATGATACTATACATAGAGAATCCTAAAGATGCCACCAGAAAACTAGCAGAGATAATCAGTGAAATGGGTAAAGTTGCAGGATACAAAATTAATGCACAGAAATCTCTTGCATTCCTATACACTAGCAACAAAGGATCAGAAAGAGAAATTAAGGAAACAATCACATTCACCATTGCAACAAAAAGAATAAAATACCTAGGAATAAACCTGCCTAAGGAGGCCTGTACTCAGAAAATTACAAGACACTGATGAGAGAAATCAAAGAGGACACAAACATGGAGAGATATACCATGTTCTTGAATTGGAAGAATCAATATTGTGCAAATGACTATACTACCCAAAGCAAACTACAGATTCAATGCAATCCCTATCAAATTACCAGTGGCATTTTTTTTTTTAAATACAAATGCTCTAGTTTATTCATTTGAATTGCCATATAGCATTCCACAGACATTCTCTCCCTGGTGATCATTCAGGTTGTTTATAGGTTTTTACTACTACAAATCATGCTGCAGTGAACATTCTTGCACATGACTCTTCATACACGTGGAGGATTCACTAGGGAATATATTTAGAAGTGGAATTTCCGGGTTGCAGAGTATGCATATCCTCTATTTTACTTTGTGTGTGTGTGTGTGTGTGGTAACAACGTTTGACATGAGATCTACCCTCTTGACAAATTTTGAAGTGTACATTTTTGTTGACTATAAGTACAGTGTTGTATAGTCACACCTCTAGAGCTTATTTCTCTTGCTTGACTGAAACTTTTTGCCTATTGATTAATAACTCCCTCTTTACCCCCACCCCACCAGTCCATAGCAACCACTATTCCACTTTTTGATTCTATGAATTTGAGTATTTTAGATACTCATATAAGTAGAATTGTGCAGTATTTGTTTTTCTGTGACTGGCTTACTTCACTTAAAATAATGTTCTCCAAGTTCATACATGTTGTCACATATTTCAGATTTCCCAGTGGCAGTTTTTACAGAACTAGAACAAAAAATCTAGCCAAAGCAATCCTGAGGGAAAAAAACGGAGCTGGAGGAATCAGACTCCCTGACTTCAGACTATACTACAAAGCTACAGTAATCAAGACAGTATGGTACTGGCACAAAAACAGAAATATAGATCAATGGAACAGGATAGAAAGCCCAGAGAGAAACCCACGCACCTATGGTCAACTAATCTATGACAAAGGAGGCAAGGAAATACAATGGAGAAAAGATTGTCTCTTCAATAAGTGTGCTGGGAAATCTGGACAGCTACATTTAAAAGAATGAAATTAGAACACTCCCTAACACCATACACAAAAATAAACTCAAAATGGATTAAAGACCTAAATGTAAGACTGGACACTATAAAACTCTTAGAGGATAACATAGGAAGAACACTCTTTGACATAAATCACAGCAAGATCTTTTTTGACCCACCTCCTAGAGTAATGAAAATAAAAACAAAAATAAACAAATGGGACCTAATGAAACATAAAAGCTTTTGCACAGCAAAGGAAACCATAAACAAGACGAAAAGACACCCCTCAGAATGGGAGAAAATATTTGCAAACAAATCAACGGACAAAGGATTAATCTCCAAAATATATAAACAGCTCATGCAGCTCAATATTAACAAAACAAACAACACAATCAAAAAATGGGCAGAAGACCTAAATAGACGTTTCTCCAAAGAAGACATACAGATGGCCAAGAGGCACATGAAAAGCTGCTCAACATCATTAATTATTAGGCAAATGCAAATCAAAACTACAATGAGGTATCACCTCACACTGGTTAGAATGGGCATCATCAAAAAATCTACAAACAACAAATGCTGGAAAGGGTGTGGAGAAAAGGGAACCCTCTTGCACTGTTGGTGGGAATGTAAACTGATACAGCCACTATGGAGAACAGTGTGGAGGTTCCTTAAAATACTAAAAATAGAATTACCATGACTCAGCAATCTCACTATTGGGCATATACCCAGAGAAAACCATATTTCAAAAAGACACATGCACCCCAATGTTTATTGGACCACTGTTTACAATAGCGAGGTCATGGAAGCAACCTAAATGCCCATCGACAGAGAAATGGAAGAAGAAGATGTGGTACATATATACAATGGAATATTACTCAGCCATAAAAAGGAACGAAATTGGGTCATTTGTAGAGACATGGATGGACCTGGAGACGGTCATACAGAGTGAAGTAAGCCAGAAAGAGATAAACAAATATCGTTATCTTAACGCATATATGTGGAATATAGATAAATGCTGCAGATGAACCGGTTTGCAAGGCAGAAATAGAGACACAGATGTAGAGAACCAACAGATGGATACAAAAGGGGGAAAGTGGGGAGGGGTGGTGGTGGTGGGATGAACTGGGAGATTGGGATTGACATATATACACTAATATGTATAAAATAGATAACTAATAAGAACCTGTTGTATAAAAATAAATAAAATTAAATAAAAAAAGACCCTGTGTATATATGAAAATACATTTAGTTTATTAAAAAATACTCTACAATGGATAACTATGAATACGTATTAGATATGTGACTATATAGTTGTCTTTGTCAATAAGAAGAATAATGATAATTATACCAAATACTGTTAGAGTCCTTGCTACATAGCAGGCACTGTTCTAACGACTTTGTTTCAGCTAAATTTATTCTAAAACAACCTATGCAAGTAAACTTTGGTAATGATGATGTGATTGGAGAGTCTCCTCTACAAAAAACAAGTATAAAGCTGGACAAAACTGCCAAAAGCAACCACTTCAGGGCATGAGAAATTGACCAAAGTTAAACAACAAATTGAGAAGCTTTTATTCTCCAAGAAACAGCTAGAGCTTAGAGTAAGAAAAGCAGAAGTCTACAGCCTGCTTGCCTGGGGCTGTTTGCATCCACCACCCCGACCTGAATGAGCCACAGAAGGACTGAGACAAGCTCTCCATATCACCTGGGTACCTGGGAAAGTGGACGTACATAAGGGAGACACGAGAAAGCCTGGCGAAAAGTAAAAACCAAGGGAGACTTGAGAACTGGCTACAGTTTTGAATGCATACACCTTCCCACACACAGCAGCAGGTGGAAGGAAGCCTTACAGGTTCAAGGCCTTTGAGCAACACCTCTGCCCACATTACTGGCTGACCACTAAGCTATCCAGAACCCAGCAGTTTGCTTCTTGAATCTGTTCTCCTTCCCGTCTACCTCACTGCCTCGCCAAACCTCCCCAATCTAAGTTTTGCCTTAGATTAGCTCTGTGCACTTTGTTAACTTCTCATAATGCAACTAAAACATCTCCAATCAATTTCAATAGCCCCTAATACACAACTCTGATTTCACTGAGTACAAACATGCCAGCAGCCTGACATTACCTCTCGCCACCAGAAGCCTGCTGGTGAAACCAAATTCATCACTTAACTGAAAAAAAAAAAGTGTTGAAAAAATGTGAAACCAATGAATCTGCCAACATGGTTGTTTCACATAGAGAACCGGGAATCCAGCATCCAAATAAACAGCAGAATACTGTTGCTACTAGCTGTGTTTCCACTTAAGATGCCATTTGTGGAAAATATTTATCACAGTCTTCCATTTTTTCTGTGCAAAATCAAAGAGAATTGAGAAATGCCAAATTACACTGTCGTCACAAATCCTGCCATAGAGGAGCTCAGCTCTTACAAGCTATTCTCCAAAGACATTATTGATGTTCTACCAAGATGATGGAATGATATAATTTGCTAGCAGGAAGAAAGGCTGGCAAACAGAACTGTGTTCATTAGAGCAATATCTTTACAATGCCTTATTCCACTTTCATTATTTTTCAAGATCACACATCATATCACAGGGCAGAACGGGCACCTTGCTATGCCCTAGATTTTTCAGTATTTTTACAGTTGGAAGTAGATTTTTTACACTTCTGCAAATTACAGCTATTCTTGCTATAAGGGGCTCTTTATGTTGCTAGGGAAAAGAACTCTCTCTAAAAGCCTATGTGGCCTTTGTTTACAGGCAGCTACCATCATTTTAGACTCATAAGTTCCTGTGGGGAGCAACCTCTTCCATAAGCAATTCATCAAGCCCAGTCCTGGTGCTGGACCAGGTCTAGAACTGACATTAAAGTTTTGCATTAAGCACCATTTGTCTTCACTCTTTTCATCTCTCCTACTTCCTAGAAACTTTTTGTTTTTATCCAGGCTGGAGGACTCATCAGCAGTCTTCTCAGTGGTGCCTCACACATACTGCCTTCCCCAGTGCACCCCACTCCCCCAAAAAAGATCCCTCTTCACCCAATCAAAACTTGTAAGCTTCCTTTAGAAAAGTCTGATCTCATCAAGGTGTTAAAAGAAAGCAATCTTATTAGATTAAATTATAGTTGTTAACAATTGATAATTTCAGAGAGGCATTTGCATTTTGAAGGAGAAATTTTCATTAACTCGAAAGAATTTCAAATGGGTAAAATTCAAAACAATGTAACCAAGTGAATTTTCATCAGTGAGATGGAAAAGTATTTTTGGGCACAAGTACCTCCCAGGATTTTAAAAAACCACGGTGAGTTGAGGTTCACAAGTGTGGTAGCTGACAACCAAGCATGGTACAGTCAAGGTGAGCAATGTGCTGGTCACACCCTCAGCCTTGCTACTGAAATGTCCATTTGATTGCTTAGTCCTGTGAGGTAAATGCAAGATGCCAGGAAGGGCTAGGGCTTAAAACCACCTGCCCAGACTCCACCACAGTGAATATCAACAACTACTTTCTAGTTGTCAGTATTTGAAAACTTAATACTGTGAGCTCTGTCATCTGCATTCCTCCCCTTCTACCAATCTTTCATAGGATTGGGATGCCAGATGATATTCTTGGTACATGCCTGAGAGAGTAAAGGGGTGGGAGGTGCTTTGCTTACAATTATTAAAATGAATCATAGACTGTTTAGAGCTAGAAGGCATTAGAGATCACCTACTTCAACTCCTTCAATTTAAAGATGCTGTAAAAGCCTAGAAAAGTTACTCTAAGTCCACTGACTTGCTCTAGGTCTTGTAGCATGATAATGCACCATCCTTTGGGAACTGAAGGATATAACTCCTTTTAGAGATATTTTTGTAGGCAGCTCCCTAATGAGGCAAATGTCCCCATCACCACTCACCTATAAATGGAAAGCTGTTGCACAGAGGGGATGAGGGCCTTCTCAACCAAACACAGGGCAGGAATGGCACTAGAACCCAGTGCAATTTAGTATAGACCTGGTATTATTAGTAGTTTGCAACTTTGCAACCTGTGGGCAAGCAAGGATTCCAATTAAAAGAAATTTTAGACCAATGGAAAATCTATAGTCAACATTCAGTTATTTAATTCAATGCACAGAGAATAAGTGACTAGGGTAACAGGGAATGACCCCAAATCTTTTATTGAAACCCCAAATCTTTTATCGGCTATAGAATATTATTTTTATTTATAATTGAGTAGAATTGTGTGGTCTGTGTTTCGGAAATTTCCTTCAAACTAAATACTGCTGCCAGACAAGTGAGGTCTAATGTAAAGAGAATTTCATAAGCTTTCCATTGTACCTATTTCCACCATTTTCCAATTCCACTCAACACTAATAGCTGGCTTCTCTTAGCCTCTCTCAGAATGTTGCTGCCACAAGGACTATCAATTAGCTAATGGATTTCCCTGCTCAGGGGTTTGAACTTTCTAGCTGGAAAGCAAAGCTCCTCATATATTCTTGATCAAAGTAAAATCCCCATCACTAATGTGGCATATACCCTGGGGGAGACACACCAGGAGAATCCACTTATCTATTTGTTCATTAGTTCATTCATTCATTCATTCACCGTTACTGAGCACCCATTATATGCCAGGTATTATACAGATAAAGTGGGAAATAAGGCAGACAATGGTTTCTGTCCTATCGCTGTGGATGGGCCAGACACTGAGAAGTACTGACAGGTCTAGTGAGTACCAGGTAGGCTTCTATAGGGGTCTACAGCAGGGGATCTAATCTAAACTGAAGGGTCAGGAAAAATTTCCGAGAAGAGGAAACATTTTAGTTGGTGGATGATAGATGAGTCAAAATTAGACTGATGATGAATATTCTGGACAGAAGGAACAGTAGGTGAGAAGGTCTTTGGGCACAAAACAACACTACATATTCCAGGAACTGATAAAAAGTCCAGAGTGTTCTGAATACAGAATGAAGGTGATAGAGATAATACTGATTTGCAGTGAGGAAGAAAGGGTGCACTACTCTACCAGCCAGATCAGCTCAGTCAACCCTGGTGGTGAGTGAGACAACATAAGACAGAGCCCGCCCTCATCCAACTACTCATGTGTCGGCTCCAAGCAAGGAAGCCTCGCCAGAGTCAGGGTCACGAAGCTCTTAGAGGGCAGGGCCTGGGGCTCAAGGGCGACTGTACCTTTCACACCTAGCTTCCCACCAGGCAGGCACCCAATAAATGTGAAGTCTACAAAAAAGGGAGAGAGGGGCACAAGCACATAATTAAAGACAGAGCAGCAGCTAAATTTTTGAAGCAGGAATTGCCACAGACAAGCCACAGTGGGGGGTGAATGTGCTCCGTGATTCTCTGGCACCGCTGCTTGAATCATTTGCATCGACGTGGTTAACTTGAAGAAAGACATCTGAGCATCGTCATGGATCCACCAAAATTTGAAACTTAGCAAGAGGGCTGAATTTGAATCCAAGACTCTGGATGGCTCTCTGTTCCATCTTAACCATCAGGCCCCATTGTTTTCCACTATGGAATAATGAATTTTTTGCCTAATTCACTGTATATTCCTGAGTAAAGTTTATTTTTCAGTTGAAAAAGTACTACACCTACCTCAAAAGCCCAGGGAATATAAACACAGGTGACACAAAAGAATCCATTCTGTAATTAGGGACATGAATTTGGTCTTTGTCATTAAGAAAAGATGCACGGGAGACGGCAAGAAAGGAGGCAGCTGCAGCGAGCTATTCAGCCAGCCTCTATGTCTTTAGTGAGCTGTGCCACTAAAAAGTGATGTCCCTATCAGACAAGCAATTCCTCCCCAGCATCTAAGAACTCAGTCGTTTCCTCAAACTGGCCTTTTTTTTTGCTCATCCACAAGGGACATCTTTATGAAACTGTTTGGGGCATTTTGCAGGGAATGAAATAAGCTGGGAAAAAGACAATGTGTTACTTCACCTAGGCAAAGAGGTCTGGCAAGCACAGCAAGAACCTTTCCAAATCCCTCTTGGGCACCAAAGTACTACTTGCAACACTTGTTAATGCAGTGGATCCGTTTATCCTGCTTAACTCGGTGACACTGCAGGACGGCGTACGGAACCAGCAGCAGTCCCAGCTCGGGGCGCTGTGACACACGTGTCTCTGTCGGTAACCGACGTTTATGCGCTTACTGTCTATGTTTTCCTTGAGTAGGGCTGTGGAGCAGGGCTCAGCCAGATGGATTATCATTTTCTATAGTTAATGAGTTTATCTGTCTCTTAGGAAAGAAATGGAGAGAGAGACAGAGACAGAGAGACAGACAGAGACAGAGAGAGAGAGAAAGGCGGGGGGGGGGGGGGGAGGGAGGGAAACAGAGAGAATGTGTCCGTGCTCCTATAAGCATGCTGGTCTTTTTTAGCCTCCAGCCAGATTGCTTCTGATAGCCAGAGGGTCACATGTGTTTGGAAGCCACTGAAGAAGTGACACTGAGCAGCTTCTGCAGGACAGGCAGCTTCCTCCCCTCCCCTCTTGTTTCTTTCTCCAGAATCACTGCCTGACTCCTTTCTCTCCGAGCCGCTCCCTCCCCCCATCACCAGCTCTCCTCTTGTTCTTTCTGATTAGTTCTCATCGTCAGGCCCAATGACAGCTGATTAGATTTTTAAAAACACTCTAATCTTAAACACGTATATGTGTGTGTGTGTTAGTGGCATATGAAATTTCTTCCCCAAAAGACTGCTCTAAGGAATTCTGTTTATGTAACTGTTCTTGGCTGTTTCTCAAAATATGGATAAAAGAGTGCTGTGTGCCTAGAGGCTTTACATCCCTCCCTCCCCTTGATTCCTTGCCCCCGCTTCCTTCCTTCCTGGAATATTTATTGAGTACCAACAATTAGCCAAGCACTGTTCTAGGTGCTGGGTACTTTTCTAGAAAAGCGTTACCTCAGTTAATCCTTACAATAATGTGTGGTTAACATGATTATTTCCATTTTACATGTAAGAAAACTGCAGCTCATAGAGGTTAAATAGTTGTCCTAAATCACATAACTAGTACACTGCAAAACTGGTCTGTCTCTAGCTGGTAATCGTTTTATGGTGCTATAAGCTATTTGCAGACAGGTCTCTCTCTTTGTAATCAGATCTGTAATCAAACATGCCTAATTCTTCATGCCACAGTAGACTCCAAAAATTGATTTGTTAACGATGACAACCCATGGGCAAGACCCTGATCACTTTGGGAACAAGTCAAGAATGAGTTTCTAGACCTCTTCGCTTCTCAATAAGCATGGAATTTTGACATCCCATTTGCTTTGCCTTTTGGGGGTACCAAGCTCACGGGGAGCACAGGGAACCTGTCAAAGTTACCTGCAGGCCACGACTTCAGAGAGATCTGAGAATTGTCTGTAGTTAACATACAGCTTCTTTACGAACAGGGGCCCTAGTAAACAGTTCAGAGTGCAGGAGCAGTCTGCAGGGTAGGGTTAGAGTGGAGGTGGGGTGGGCAAGAGCCGGAAATCAAAGTTCAAAGACGATGAAATCTTCGCAGGACTCCTCGCAGGCTCAGCTCGTTAATCTCAGCAGCTGCCCAGCAGCTACTGTCATCCAGTGCCATAATGATGACAAAATCTGCTTCCTTACGTTATAAATACTGTGCTAAAAGTAACAGCCTCTGATAAAGGCTTGAGTTTCAGAAGAGTCACCTCATGCCCTTTGCTGCATTTCTTGTCAGAAACCGTCTTCCACCTAGAGTCTCACTGTGCATCTTCTGGGGGTGGCAGACACGGTGCAGCACTAATTTGGCCATGATTTCCAGACCAGACTCAGGTGGGAATGAAAAAGGTGGTAGCAATTTCCTTCCTACTGGCGAGGCTTCAGCTTCCTCCAAGCCCTCTCAAACCCCCATGCTGTCACACTGAGCGAATGCCACCCAGAGGTCCACACCTCTGCAGCATGCACTAGCTTACCAGCCCTCTTTCCTCCAAATAGGCCCTCCTGGCATCCATGAGACACACCTCTCAAGCCCTCAGCCCTGCTCGCCGCCTCCCCCCCCCCAATCTCTCAGCCTCTGCCCTGCCCTCCACACAGCTCCTGTCTGCAGTGACTGCCCAAGGAAGTCAGGCTGACATGCAAACTCCTAACCCTGGCCATGGGCCCCAGATGCCCTGGCTCATTCCTACCTCTCTTTCATAACTACACAGAATTTTATCCTTACTAATGCTTTTTTTTTTTTTTTTTTTTTTTTTTTGCCTTAAACCTGCATTGCCTGATGATAGTTACCCTGCTTTCTTTGGGTTAATGTTGTCATGGTATCTCTCTTTCCATCTTACTACTTTTAGCCATTTGGTGTTGCTTTCTCCTTAAGCAGCATGTAACTTTGTTTTTATTTTTAAACCCATCTGATAATCTCTCTGTTTTAATATTTAAATTTAATCACAATCCATTTATATTTACGGTGATACATGTGGATTTATAACCTTGTCATTGTTATCTAGAATTTTGGTTTCACCTTTTGATAGAAACATGGGAAAAATAGTTACTTTGGTGGTCATTATTTATTATTTTTACTGACATTTCAATAATTTCTATACTCACTATTGTTCCATGCATCCTAAAACTTCCCTCTGGGATTACTTTTCTTCTTGTAATATACATCATTTAACAATTCTTTTAGTGAGGTTCTTTGTACTTCCTAAAATATCTTTATTTCATTTTTGCTCTTGAAAGATAGTTTACCTACAGAGAATTCTTTCTCAACAATTATTTTCTTTAGCATGTTGAAGATATTCTTCCATGTGTTCTGGCATCAATGGCTGTTGTTGAGAAATGGCTGTCAACCTAACTGATATCAGGCTTTAAGATCCTTTATCCTTGATGTTTTGAAGTTTCACTACAATATGTCCAAGTTTGGATTTCTTTTATTGATCCTACTCAGTACTGGGAAGTATGCTTTAAATTTGAGGACTCATGTCTTTTAAAACTTCTGGCAAAATAAAAATTTGCTGGCTTTTTGTTCTGTTCTTTTGTTTAGAACCTCATATTAGAAGTCTATTGGAGAGTCTCCAAAATATACAAACAGCTCATACAACTCAACAACAACAAAAGCAAACAACCCAATCGAAAAATTGGCGGAAGACCTTAAGAGACATTTCTCCAAATAAGACATACAGATGGCCAGTAGGCACATGAAAAGATACTCAACATCACTAATTATTAGAGAAATGCAAATCAGACCTACAATGAGGTACTACCTCCCACTGCTGGAGAGGGTGTGGAGAAAAGGGAATCCTCCTACACTGTTGGTGGGAATGTAAGGTGGTGCAGCCACTATGGAAAACAGTGTGGAGGTTCCTCAAAAAACTAAAAATATAATTACCATATGATCCAGCAATCCCACTCCTGGGCATATACCTGGACAGAACTGTAATTCCACAAGATACACACGGGGTCAGAGTTAAGATGGTGGAGTAGGAGGACGTGGAGTTTGCATCTCCTCACAGGGTACAGCAGGGAAGCATCGGATCCGTTCTCGAGGAGCGCCTGCTGGGTGCTGGTGGGGGACCTCAGACACCTGGGGGTGGGGGCTGGGGGAGAGGAGCTCTTCCCGCACTTGGGGGCGCCCAGTCGTGGCGGGGGATCAGCAGGGATGGGGGGGACCTTCGGGGGGTCAGGGGGATGGAGAGGAGTGCAGCAACTGGTCTGCAGGGACTGGGACGAAGTGGGCCCTGTGCACGTGGTCCAGGCTGTGGACCTGCGCACTCTGGCCTGGGTTGTGTGCCTCCTGGTGGGGAGGGGAACTGGGTGCCAGACAGTAGGTTTTAGAGGGTGGACCCCGGGAGGGGACAGCTGTTGGCGGTGAGGAGACAGCCTGGAGTGGCAGGGGGAAGGGTTCCACAGCCGGAAGGTTGGCGGGGGCCTGGGCCACCAGGGAAGCGGGGCGCCCGTGTTGAGTGGTGTGCAGAGAGCAGGGCCACCATTGTGGTGCCCCTCGCTGCCCACCCTCCTTGGGCAGTGGCGGAGGCACACACCTGAGCAGGCTTGCCCACCCCTCAAGCCCCGGCAAGCCTGCTAGGGTCCCTGGCCTGAGCCCCGTCCCCGCCAAGGCTGCCTCTGACCACGAAGGTGCCAGGCATGGGACCTGCCGCCGCCAAAGCCTCTGTGGGCCGCATGGGTCCCAGTCCTGAGCCCTGCCCCCACCAAGGCCTCCTCTGGCTGCACAGGTCCCTGTGACCCGAGCAACGCCCACCCAAAGGCTCTGTGGGCCATGCGGGTCCTGGCGGCCCGCTTGCCGCCCCTGACAAAACCTCCTCCGGCTTTGTGGGTCCAGGTGGACCGAGCGCCACCCCCCTCCAAAGCCTCCTCTGGCTGTGCCGGTCCCTGCAAATATGCCCGTGGAAGCCTGCGCCCCAGCTGGCCCATGCGGGCATGTGTGCTCCGGGCCAGCTTCAGGAGCAGAGACTGGTGAAAGGAACACATGCAGAGCTGGGGCTGGCACAGCGGGTCGAGAGACCTACCTAGAGGTCTTGGAGGCCCTCCTGGGGAGGCAGGGGTTGGATGTAGCTCATGGGTGGGGCAAGGACACTGATTGCAGAGGCACCAGGGAATTATTATTTTATTTATTTATTTTTAATTTTTAAATTTTATTTTTCCTGTTGTGTTTTGTGGTGGTGGTTTCAATTTTATTTTTTCTAGTATATTTTTTATTTTTCTAGTTTTATTTAATTTTTTATTCTTTATTATCATCCTGCTCTTTTTTGTTTGTTGTCTTTTTGTTTTGTTTTGTTTGTTTTTGGTTTTTTTGCCACACAGTGCAGCTTTCAGGGTCCTGGTTCCCAGGCCAGCAATCGGGCTTGAGCCCTTGCGTGGGGAGCGCCGAATCCAGGCCACTGGGCTAACAGAGAACTTCAGGCTTCAGAGAATATTAATCGGTGTGACTCTCCCAGGGGTCCTCATCTTGGCACCAAGACCCGGCTCCAACCAACAGCCTGCAAACTCCAGTGCTGGGTGCCTCAGGCCAAACAACCACCAAGACAGGAACACAGCCCTACCCATCAACAAAAATGAGATCACAGAGAAATATGTTACAGATGAAGGAGCAAGGTAAGAACCTACAAGACCAAATAAATGAAGAGGAAATAGGCAATCTACCTGAAAAAGAATTCAGAGTAATGATAGTAAAGATGATCCAAAATCTCAGAAATAGAAAGGAGGCATGGATCGAGAAAATACAAGAAATGTTTAACAAGGAACTAGAAGAACTAAAGAACAAAAAACAGTGATGAACAACACAATAACTAAAATGAAAACTACACTAGAAAAAATCAATAGCAGAATAACTGAGGCAGAAGAACAATTAAGTGAGCTGGAAGATAGAATGGTGGCAATAACTGCCAAGGAGCAGAATAAAGAAAAAAGAATGAAAAGAAATGAGGACAGTCTCAGAGACCTCTGGGACAACATTAAATGCACCAACAATTGAATGATAGGGGTCCCAGAAGGAGAAAGAGAAAGGGTCTGAGAAAATATTTGAAGAGATTATAGTCAAAAACTTCCCTAACATGGGAAAGGAAATAGCTACTGAAGTCTAGGCGCAGAGAGTCCCATACAGGATAAACCCAAGGAGAAACACACTGAGACACATATTGATCAAACTAACAAAAATTTAATTCAAAGAAAAAATATTTAAAGCAGCAAGGGAAGAGCAACGAATAACATACAAGAGAATCCCCATAAAGTTATCAGCTGATTTTTCAGTAGAAACTCTGCAGGCCAAAATAGAGTAGCAGGATATATTTAAAGTGAAGAAAGGGAAAAATCTACAACCAAGATTACTCTACTCAGCAAGGACCTTATTCAGATTCGACAGAGAAATCAAAAGCTTTAGAGATAAGCAAAAGCTAAGAGAATGCAGCACCACCAAACCAGCTTTACAACAAACGCTAAAGGAACTTCTGTAGGCAGGAAACACAAGAGAAGAAAAAGACCTACAAAAACAAACCCAAAACAATTAAGAAAACGGTAATAGAAACATACGTACTGATAATTACCTTAAATGTAAATGGATTAAATGCTCCAACCAAAAGACAGACTGGCTGAATGGATACAAAAACAAGACCCCTATATATGCTGTCTACAAGAGACCCAATTCAGACGTAGGGACACATACAGACTGAAAGTGAGGGGATGGAAAAAGATATTCCATGCAAATGAAAATCAAAACAAAGCTGGAGTAGCAATACTCATATGCGACAAAATAGACTTTAAAATAAAGAATATTACAAGAGACAAGGAAGGACACTACATAATGATCAAGGGATCAATCCAAGGAAAAGATGTAACAATTATAAATATATAGGCACCCAATGTAAGAGCACCTCAATACATAAGGCAAATGCTGACAACCATAAAAGGGGAAATCGACAGTAACACAATAATAGTGGGGGACTTTAACACCTCACTTACACCAGTGGACAGATCATCCAGAAAATTAATACGGAAATACAACCTTTAAATGACACATTAGACCATATGGGCTTAATTGATATTTATAGGACATTACATCTGAGACCAGCAGAGTACACTTTCTTCTCAAGTGCACACGGAACATTCTCCAGGATAGATCACATCTTGGGTCACAAATCAAGCCTCGGTAAATTTAAGAAAACTGAAGTCATATCAAGCATCTTTTCCAACCACAATGCTATGAGATTACAAATCAATTACAGGAAAAAAAAACCTGTAAAAAATACAAACACATGGAGGCTAAACAATATGCTACTAAATAACCAAGAGATCACTGAAGAAATCAAAGAGGAAATTAAAAAATACATAGAAACAAATGACAATGAAAACACGACGACCCAAAACCTATGGGATGCAGCAACAGCAGTTCTAAGAGGGAATTTTATAGCAATACAATCCTACCTCAAGAAACAAGAAAAATCTCAAATAAGAGAAAGAAGAACAAAAAAACCCCAAAGTTAGCAGAAGGAAAGAAATCATAAAGATCAGATCAGATATAAATGAAAAAGAAATGAAGGAAACGATAGCAAAGATCAAGGAAACTAAAAGCTGGTTCTTTGAGAAGATAAACAAAATTGATAAACCATTAGCCAGACTCATCAAGAAAAAAAGGGAAAAGAGTCAAATCAATAGAATTAGAAATGAAAAAGGAAAAGTAACAACTGACACCGCAGAAATACAAAGGATCGTGAAAGACTACTACAAGCAACTATATGCCAATAAAATGGACAACCTGGAAGAAATGGATAAATTCTTAGAAAGGTACAACCTTCAAGACTGAACCAGGAAGAAATAGAAAACACAAACATACCAAACACAAATAATGAAATTACTGTGATTAAACATCTTCCAACAAACAAAAGTCCAGGACCACCTGGCTTCAGAGGTGAATTCTATCAAACATTTAGAAAAGAGCTAACACCCAACGTTCTCAAACTCTTCCAAAAAAATTGCAGAGGAAGGGACACTCCCCAGCTATTCTACGAGGCCACAATCATCTTGATACCAAAACCAGATAAAGATATCACAAAAAAAGAAAATTAGAGACCAATATCACTGATGAACATAGACGCAAAAATCCTCAGCAAAATACTAGCAAACGGAATCCAACAACACATTAAAAGGACCATACACCATGATCAAGTGGGATTTATCCCAGGGATGCAAGGCTTTTTCAATATATTTTGAAATATATTGAAAAAATATATTTTTCAATTATTCAATGCAAATCAACCAGTATGATACACCATATTAACAAATTGAAGAATAAAAAACATATCACCATCTCAATAGATGCAGAAAGCTTTTGACAAAACTCAACACCCATTTATGATAACAACTCTCCAGAAGGTGGGCATAGAGGGAACCTACCTCAACATAATAAAGGCCATATATGACAAACCTACAGCAAACATCATTCTCAATGGCAAAAAACTGAAAGCTTTTCCTGTAAGATCAGGAAAAAGACAAGGATTTCCACTTTCACCACTGTCATTCAACATAGTTTTGAAAGTCCTAGCCACAGCAATCAGAGAAGAAAAAGAAATAAAAGAATCCAAATTGGAAAAGAAGTAAAACTGTCACTGTTTGCAGATGACATGATACTATACATAGAAAATCCTAAAGATGCTACCAGAAAACTATGGGTGCTAATCAATGAATTTGGTAAAGTTGCAGGATATAAAATTAATGCACAGAAATCTCTTGCATTCCTATACACTAGCAACAAAAGATCAGAAAGAGGAATTAAGGAAACAATCCCATTTACCACTGCAACACAAAGAATAAAATACCTAGGAATAAACCTACCTAAGGAGGCAAAAGACCTGTATTCAGAAAACTGTAACATACTGATGAAAGAAATCAAAGAGGACACAAACAGATGGAGAGATATACCGTGTTCTTGCATTGGGAGTATCAATATTGTGCAAATGACTATACTACCCAAGGCAATCTACAGATTCAGTGCAATCCCTATCAAATTACCAATGGCATTTTTCATAGAACTACAACAAAAAACTTTACAATTTGTATGGAAACACAAAGACCCTGAATAGCCAAAGCAATCTTGAGAAAGAATAATGGAGCTTGAGGAATCAGGCTCCCTGACTTCACACTATACTACAAAGCTACAGTAATCTAGACAGTATGGTACTGGCACAAAAACAGAAATAAAGGTCAATGGAATAGGATAGAAAGCCCAAAGATAAACCCACGCACCTAGTCTCTGACAAAGGAGGCAAGAATAAAATGGAGAAAAGACAGTCTCTTCAATAAGTTAGGCTGGAAAAACTGGACACCCGCATGTTAAAGAATGAAATTAGAACGCTCCCTAACACCACACACAAAAATAAACTGAAAATGGATCAAAGACCTAAATGTAAGGCCAGACACTATAAAACTCTTAGAGGAAAACATAGGAAGAACACTCTGACAAATCACAGCAAGATCTTTTTGACCCACCTCCTAGGGTAATGAAAATAAAAACAAAAATAAACAAATGGGACCTCATGAAACTTAAAAGCTTTTGCACAGCAAAGGAAACCATAAACAAGACCAAAAGACAACCCTCAGAATGGGAGAAAATATTTGCGAATGAAGCAACTGACAAGGGATTAATCTCCAAAATATACAAACAGCTCATGCAGCTCAATATTAAAAAAACAAACAACCCAATCCAAAAATGGGCAGAAGACCTAAATAGACTTTTCTCCAAAGAAGACATACAGATGGCCAAGAGGCACATGAAAAGCTGCTCAACATCATTAATTATTAGACAAATACAAATAAAAACTACAGTGAGGTACCAGATCATACGGTTCAGAATGGCCATCATCAAAAAATCTACAAACAATAAATGCTGAAGATGGTGTGGAGAAAAGGGAACCCTCTTGCACTGTTGGTGGGAATGTAAATTGATACAGCCACTATGGAGAACAGTATGGAGGTTCCTTAAAAAACTAAAAATAGAACTACCATATGACCCAGCAATCCCATTCCTGGGCATTTACCTGGAGAAAACCATAATTCCAAAAGATACACACACCCCAATATTCATTGCAGCACTATTTACAATAGCCAGGACATGGAAGCAACCTAAATGTCCATCACAGAGGAATGGATAAAAAAGATGTGGTATATATATACAATGGAATATTACTCAGCCATAAAAAGGAACAAAATTGTGCCATTTGCAGAGACATGGGTGGACCTAGAGATTGTCATTCTGAGTGAATTAAGTCAGAAAGAGAAAAACAAATATCATATATTAACGCATATATGTGGAATTTAGCAAAATGGTACAAAAAACCTATTTGCAAAGCTGAAACAGAGACACAGACGTAGAGAACAAATGTATGGACACCAAGGGGGTTGGTGGGGTGGGATGGATTGGGAGATTGGGATTGACATCTGTACACTACTACGTATGAAGTAGATGACTGGTGAGTGCCTTGTATTGCCTTGTATTGCCTTGTATTGTATAGCACAGGGGGAAAAAAACAAGAAGATACGATCTGTTTGCAAGACATATATGAAGTTAACCTTAAAAATGCATTCCAATATATATTAGGTGCAGACAAACACTGTTTGATTCCACTTGTACGAGGTACCTAGAATAGTTGAATTCATAGAGTCAGAAAGTACATCGATAGATGCCAGGGGCCAGGGGGTGGGGGATGGGGGCTGGGGAAGGGGGAAGGGGGAGTTAGTGTTAAAGGGGACAGAGTTTCAGTTTAGGAAGGTGAAAAATTCGGGATATGGATGATGGTGAGAGTTGCAGAACATGAATGTACTTAGTGCCACTGAAATGTACAGTTAAATATGGTTAAAATAGTATGTTTTATATTATATGACTTTTACCACAAAAACATTTTTTTAAAATACATGCACCCCTATGTTCACAGCAGCAGCATTCACAATAGCCAAAACACGGAAACAACCTAAATGCACATCGACAGATGAATGGATAAAGAAGATGTGGCACAGATATACAATGGGATACTACTCAGCCCTAAAAAAGAATGAAATAATGCCATTTGCAGCAACATGGATGCAACTAGAGATTATCATACTAAGTGAAGTAAGTCAGAAAGAGAAAGACAAATACCATGTAATATCATTTATATGTGGAATCTAAAATATGGCACAAATGAACCTATCTACAAAACAGAAACAGACTCACAGATACAGAGAATAGACTGTGGTTGCCAAGGAGGAGGGGCTTGGGGGAGGGAAGGACTGGGAGTTTGGGATTAGCAGATGTAAACTATTATATACAGGATGGATAAACAACAAGGTCCTACTGTATCACACTGGGAGCTATATTGAATATCATGTGATAAACCATAATGGAAAAGAATATTAAAAAAAGAATGTCTCTATGTGTATAACTGAGTCACTTTGCTGTACAGCAGAGATTGACACATTGTAAATCAACTCTACTTCAATAAAATAAGTAAGTTAGTAAATAAATAAATAAGTTTATTGGAGAGTCTGAAAATATCTTTCATGCTCCTTAGCTGCTTTTTCATGTGTTAAAAAAATTTTTTTTTCTCTCTGAGCTGTATTCGTTAAAATTTTTTTAATTAATTAATTAATTTTGAAATATAGTTGATGTATAATGTTATGCTAAGTTTCAGGTGTACAACATGGTGATCTGACAATTAAATACATCACAAAATGATCACTACAATAAGTCTAGTAACGATATGTCCCAATAAAAGTTATTACTGCATTATTGATGATATTTCTTATGCTGTATATTACATCCCCATGACTTATTCATTTTATAACAGCACTTTGTACTCCTTAATTCCCTCCTATTTTGCCCCCCCCAACCCTTTCTCTCTGGCAACAAGCCATTTGTTCTCTGTATCTGAGTCTTATCATTTTGTTTCACTTTGATTTTTTAGATTCCACATGTGAATAAGATTACACAGTATTTCACATTCTCTGATTTGTTCACTTAGCCTCCAGAACCAATACCCTCTAGAAACATCCATGTCATCACAAGCTGCAAGACTTCCTTCTTTTTTATGGCTGAGAAATATTCCATTGTGTACATACACATACACACACACACTCCTCCCACATCCTCTTTATCCACTGATTTACTGTTGAACACTTAGGGGTGCATATATTTTTTATAATTAGTGGTTTTGTTTTCTTTAAGTAAATACTCAGAAGTGAAATTGCTGGATTCTATAGTAGTTAAATTTTTAATTTTTTGAGTCTCCATACTGTTTTCCATAGTGGCTGCACCAATTTACATTCCCACCAACAGTGTATGAAAGGTTCCTTTTTCTCCCCAACCTCACCAAAATTTGTTATTCGTTATCTTTTTGATAATAGCCATTCTAACAGATGTGAGATGGTATCTCCTTGTTTTCACTTGCATTTCCCTGATGATTAGTAATATTAAGCATCTCTTCACATGCTTCTTGGTCATCTGTATGTGTTCTTTGGGAAAATGTCTATTCAGGTACTCTGCCCATTTTAAAATTGGGTTGTATGGTTTTTTTGATATTGACTTGTATTAGTTCATTGTATACTTTGGATCTTAACCCTTATCAGATGTACATAGTTTGAAAATATCTTCTCCCACTTGGCATGCTACCCTTTCATTTTGTTGATAGTCTCCTTCACTTGTGCAAAGCTTTTTAATTTGATATACTTATTTGTTTATTTTTGCTTTTGTTGCCCTTGCCTGAGGAGACATATCCAAAAAATATCGCTAAGACCAATGTCAAAGAATGTACTGCCTATGTTTTCTTCAAGAAGCTTTACAGTTCCAGGTCTTACATTTAAGCCTTTGATCCATTTTGAGCTTATTTTTGAATATGGTGTGAGGAAATGTTGTAATTTCATTCTCTTACATGTGGCTGCCCAGCTTTCCCAGCACCACTTCTTGAAGAGACTGTCTTTTTTCCATTTTATATTCTTGCCCCCTTTGTCATGGATTAATTTACTATATAAGTGTGAGTTTTATTTCTGGGCTCTCTATTCTGTTCTATTGATCTATGTGTCTTTTTTTTTTTTTTTTTGGCCAGTGCCACACTGATTTGATTACTGTAGCTTTGTAGCATAGTTTGAAATCAGGATGCATGATACCTCCAGCTTTGTTCTTCTTTCAGAAGATTGTTCTCTTCATCTCATGTTACAGTCTTTATTTTAAAGTCTATTTTGCTCTATGTAAGTATTGCTACCCCAGCTTTCTTTTGTTTCCATTTGCATGAAATATCTATTTCCATCCCCTCACTTTCAGTTTGTGTGTGTCTTTAGCTCTGAAGTGAGTCTCTTATAGGCAGCATATACATGGGTCTTGTTTTTTTAATCCACTCAGCCACTCTGTGTCTTTTACTTGGAGCATTAAGTCCATTTACATTAAAGTAATTATTGATAGGTATGTAGTTACTGCCATTTTGTTAATTGTTTTCTGGTTGTTTTTGTAGTTCCTTTCTTCTCATGCTCTCTTCCTTTGTGATTTGATGACTGTCTTTAGTCTTATGTTTTGATTCCTTTCTCTTTATTTTTATTTATCTATTATCAGTCTTTGGTTTGTGGTTGCCATGAGGGGTGTGTGTGTGTATATATATAAAATTATTATATGTATGATTAAGTTGATGATCTCTTAAGCTTGAACACATTCTAACAGCCCTATATTTTTACTCCCTCAGCACATTTTGTTTCTGATATCATATTTCACATTATTTTTTGGTGTATCCCATAAGTACTTATTGTAGCTATAGATTATTTTACTACTTCTGTCTTTTAACTTTCCTACTAGCTTTATAAATGGTTGATATACTACTTTTACTGTATGTTTGCCTTTACCAGTGAGATTTTCCTTTTCATAATTTTTTTCTATATATAGTTGTGGCCTTTTTTTCCCCCACATAGAAAAAATATTTAACATTTCTTTTAAGGCCAATTTACTGGTGATAAACTCTTTTAGCTTCTGGTTGTCTGTAAGACTCTTTTTTATTTCTCTTTCAGTTCTGAATGATAACTTTCTGAGTATTCTTAATTGTAGCTTTCTTTTTTTCTTTCAGCACTTTGAATATATTGTGCCATTGTCTTCTGGCCTGCAACATTTCTGCTGAAAAGTCAGGTAATTGTCTTATGGGAGTTCCCTTGTACATAACTAGTTGCTTTCCTCTTGCTGCTTTTAAAATTCTCTCTTTATCTTTAATTTTTGCCATTTTAATTATAGTGTGTTTTTGTGTAGGCCTCTTTTGCTTCATATTGTTTGGGACTCTCTTTCCTTCCTGGACCTGGATGTCTGTTTCCTTCTCCAGGTTAAGGAAATTTTCAGCTATTATTTCTTCAAAAGAGTTCTCTGCCTCCTTTTCTCTCTCTTCTCCTTTTGGGACCTCTATAATGTGGACGTTTATACACTTGATGTTGTCCCAGAGGTCCCTTAAACTATCTTCTTTTTTCATACTCTTTTTTTCTTTTTCTGTTCAGCTTGATTTCTATTACCCTGACTTCTAGATTACTGATCTGTTCTTCTGTATCATCGAATCTATTATTGATTCTCTCTAGTGATTTTTAAATTTGAGTTATTGTATTCTTTAGCTCTGATTGGTCCTTTTTATATTTTCTCTTTGTTGAAGTTCTCACTGTGTTCATCCATTCTCCCAAGATCAGTGAGCATTTTTATGGTCACTACCTTGAACTCTTTATCAGGGAGATTGCTTATTTCTGTTTTGATTAATTCTTTTTCTGAGGTTTTGTCTTGTTCCTTTGTTTGGAACATATTCCTCTGTTTCCTCATTTTGCTTAATTCTCTGTGTATATTTCTGTGTATTAGGTAGGTCCATTATGTCTCCAAGTCTTGTCTTGGAGAAGTGGCTTTATGTTGGAGATGTCCTATTGGGCCCGGGAGCATGCTCCCCTGGCCACCCGAGCTAGGGTCGCATGTACCCTTCTGTTGTTTCAGGGCTGATTACTGTGGGCATACTGGTAGGTGGGGTTGACCCCCAACCCAGTTGGCTGCCAGGTCCTGCCTTGTGCGGTTGTTGCTAGTCTTTAGGTCATTGTCACACATAGCAACTCTGTAAGTAGTTGTGATTTTGGCATATCTATGGGAGAGGTGAGTTCGAGGTCTTCCTATTCTGCCATCTTAGTACCCCCACCACCACCTCTGAACTGCATTCTAAACAAATTCCTAAGTACTATTTTTAAATTCAATATATTTCTATGGTTTTCTAATTTTAGGGACTATAGTTTTCATTTCTAGGGTCATAATTGGTTCTTTTCCTCTTCTCCTATCCTATTTTCCCCAACCCTGGTAGATACTTTTTCTCTTTAAGGATTCAGAATATATTTAAAACTTTTATACTATGATTTTATTTCCATATGGATTGAATTAATCTTCTGACTGTGGATTGGTTCACTTTCTTGATTTTATATTTCCTCATGTGTTTTGGAATTTTGGTGTGTAAATGCATTCTCAATGGGATGTTCCCTCTCATCTGTCTCTGTCCCTGTCTCTATTTGCACCATGTCCCCACAAGTGCCCAGGCCCCCATCTTGAACAGAATCTTAAATGATGGCTCAGGGATCCTACTCTCAGTGACAGAAATATTGCAAATCCAGTCACCAAGCCAGCAGGTAGTTTGGCTCAGGTCCTGGTCAGGATCCTGTGTCTGGGATTCTATACGTCTGTAGAGATACAAGCTTCATTTAAGCCATCCTCCTAAGCCTTGGTTAGCACTTTTGTCAGCCTCCTGTCATATAAGTGAGGATGCCCTCTCTCACTTATAAACAGTCCTGGTTTTAAGCAGTGAGCCTGACTCTGCTTCCCACTTCATAGAGAACATATCTAGTCTTTGATACATTGCAGGAGTCAAATTACCCGTCTTTCTGCCTGCTTTATCCCAGAGCTGGGCAGCCAGTGGCTTCAGCTCTGTACCTGCTTTGCATCTCCCTTCTTTTTCTGATCCACAGACCCTGGCAATAACATTTAAATTTCCCCTTGTTATATTTTGTCTCTTGTGGCTTAAAGCAGATCTAATAATGCCATCTTACCAAGAAATTCCCTGACTACCTTTATAACCTCATTTCATGCCCTTGGCCCATGTGTTCCAGTCACTTACTCTGGCATCTCCTCAGTTATCTGGTCAACCAAGACTTCTCCCACCTTAGGACCAGACACATGCCAGAGAGGAACAGCCAAGCACCAAAACCTCCGTGTTCCTCCTCTCCCCAAATGCCATTCTCACCTTTCCCATTTCAGCTTGAATACATCTTCTCAAAGAGTCCTTTTCTGACCACTGTATCTTAGACACTCCCCTGCCCCCTGCCAACGTATTTATTATGGCATCCAGTTAATTTTCTTCACACCAAAGTTGCAAACAGCCATAAGATCTCAAAAACAGCAGCCAAAGGCCACACTTCTGTCTTTTTGGCCAAACTTACCTTTACAACTCACACTGACAGTAGTGCTATCTATGAATATAAAGGTCAAGATTATACATAGGAATGCCCTGATGTGAAAGGAAACATACTTCTTGGGTTGGGAAGCCTGATTTTCTTTTTGGGACTTAGATGATGGAATTATCTGGAAGTTGGTATTATGTTTAATAAGCAAAGATTCTGTTGTTTCAACATTTTACAGAAAGAAAATATAAAACTTTGTTAGGACTAATTGGGCTGATGAAGCAACTTATTTATTAGAAATTTTAAATTCTGGATTCTTATAGTAAAATAGAGACTGATATTTTATAAGTCTGTATAATAACAGAGTAGTGGCTAATAGAACACTTCCAAATAGAGACTCTGCCAGGACCTACTTTAATAAATAGTGAGGAACTGCCTGTGATTAGTAATGTTTATTTGGGATAGCATGTTGTAAAGACAGCATGAATATTTCCCCTATAATTTCCTACATATTCATCATTTGCTTTTTAGTAAACATTTTTTTTTCTTCTGTAGATACTGGAAATGTGAACATCAACCCAAGTCCTCTCTAAACTACCATAAATTCAAAACCAGTGAGGCCAGATCACTGGGATTTGATTTGCACAAAACTCTTGCATATTTTGATCTGAATTTGGAAGGGAATATAGTATAGTCACTGCATGTACAGGGAGCTCTTTTACTACAACTCGATCATTGCCCCATTCTGCCAATTTCAATCAGGCAGCAAATATCAGTGAAGTGAGGAGACTCAGTGTTTCTTTCTCCTTCTTTCTCTCTCGCTCTCTCTACAGAAGGCATCACTGTTCTGATTAGTCAAAAATGAAAGGCCACGATTATAGTGCAAATTCCCTGAGAAATAAAGATGAATTTGGAAGGACAGAAGACATATCTACACCAGCTACTGCACTCAGGAATCAGATGATGGAGGAAATTCCTTCTTTGTTAGTATGAGTGAACGTTTTCAAAACAGTCACTACAAGGAACTTTCTATTCAAGTACCAAATTGCCGGACACAGAATATGAGGGGATTTGGTGTACTTTTCTTCTGAACAGGGCCTTCCTTCAAATGGCTGCTGATGCCAGTACAGGAAATGGCCAACTCTAAAGAGATTTCAGGTCTGCTGCAAATGTGCATTACTGGTAGCTTTTCAAAACTGTGCCAAGATGTGTCTCCTCATTTGCTTCGAGGTTCCAAAAGAGAGCTGGACCAAGAGATTGCCAAGGCTCGTTACTAGTGGTCTGTTTCCTGTGTGTTCTAGGGAATTCATTTTCAAAAGCTGTAAGACTTTTCATGATATGGGTTCAAGGATGCTCAGCATTTGAGATTAGTAGCTTGGGGCATAGAAAACAGATAAAGATTAGGCATAAATGTCCAATGTTTCCCTACGTAAATGAATCACATTTCAGAAAGTAGAAATAATCTTATTTTTTTTTTTTTTAAGAAATTATCTTACCTTTAAATATATATACGACTCTTGGCTGTTACTGGGTAATTCAAATTCCAGGAAACCGCATGTGAGGATTCTCACATCAAGTAGTTGCAGGTGAGCATGGCAGCCCCAGCTGCCCCATCCCTGCCCCACCACCCAGCCCAGGCTGTTACATCCCTGAGTAGAGGTGGTGCCGGACTTGGCTTCAGTCCCTCAGCCCTGCACAGAGGAGGCAGTTTCCAGCGCAAGCCAGACGGGCCCCAGCCTGCAGGGAACTGCAGTCTGAGAAGCCTTTTGAGTGAGGAGCCTTGACTATTTAGTGTGCACACACATGCACGTGCACACACCTTGAGCCTTCTCCATGCTGAAGTGTCACCAGCTTCTCAGCCTACCCACTCCAGAGCAAGCAACAGAGGGGCAAGTATCACAGGTCTTGGGCTACCTGTTTTCTCCAGGCTGGGCTTGTCCCATGTGAGG
The DNA here is from genome assembly GCF_949987535.1 of Balaenoptera acutorostrata. Taxonomy (NCBI): domain Eukaryota; kingdom Metazoa; phylum Chordata; class Mammalia; order Artiodactyla; family Balaenopteridae; genus Balaenoptera; species Balaenoptera acutorostrata. The sequence continues at coordinate 168,912,110 of NC_080064.1, read as the reverse complement.
GCTGAACAAGAGCAGGGCAGGCATCCTTACTCTGCCACTTCTGGACTTCCGGTCGCTCCTTTGTTTCCATCTCTGGATAACCACTTCAAGCTTCACTCCTCACTCTTGTTGTTCGAGTCTCTTCAGATCACCATCCTGCCTTTGCTCCCTATTTTCTTACTTCTCCTACTTCTTTCTTTCACCTCTCCCCAAGGACGCAGTCAGCCCCTGAGTCCCGTTGTTCTCTCCCTCCCGCAGCCTGAGCCGCAGTGTCTCCCTCCCATCCCGTCCTGCTCCCTCCACTTCCAACTTCTCTCCCTGACGACGTCCTTGTGACTTTCCCACAGCCCACATGTCCATACATCCAACACCGTGCTCCCCGTCCCCCCAAGCTCCCGGCGCTCTCGCTACTCTGCAGCGCGCCCCGGCCCTTCAGGGTCAGAGGCCCTTCCACTCCTCGAAGAAACAGCAGCATCCAGGAAGCAGGGCTGCATGCGAAAGCGCCCCCTTCAGGTCAGGTGCAGAGTGCGACGGGCGGGTGAGCATCCTCCGACATAGGTGCGCAAGGAGCACAGCAAGGAGGTCACAGCGCGGGGCCGAGGCAGCTACGGCTCGGCCGGAAGGTCCACCACGTCCTGCCTCATCCAAAGGCTCGGTTCTACACGTTCTGCTTCTTACACCCAGACCCAACCTCAGCTGTTCGGGACCCCAAAACTAGTTCCTGTGAACGGTCTGCCAGCAGCTCATCCACCAGAACCAGCAGGTAGTGCTGTCCTAGGCTGGAGGCACTATCTTCCACTCTAGAAGTCCCTCTCCTCTCCTTTCCAATGAAATGACAACTTTAGGGGCTTGAATGCACGGAGTCTGGGATATTTATGACAAGAAGTAGATTTAGTGGCCCTGAAGCAGACTAAATGATGAGTGAGTTTATGCAGATGAACATTTTCATGCTTTGTCGGAACGCGTAAATAACGTTAATCATGGGAGTAAACTGTGCTCCGCACGTTGCTCTGCCTGCATCCTGGCGGCAGCGCTGACACGAGGCATCCATCCTGCCCTGGAATAGGTTCTCTGTGATGTCTGCTCGTGAACCAGTGAGCCAGAGAGGATTCCTGTGGCACCTCCAGCCCCGGGCTGCACCTGCCCACCTCGGGCTGCAGCGCAGGAATTCACACCAACCGCATGAGCAGCTGGCATCAACTCCAGACACCCCAAGGGGGCACCTGCACTTAATAACAAAACCCTGAGGCACCTAGCAGGCAGCAGCTGGCCTAAGGCACGTGCCCACTTTACCAGCCTCATTCAGGGCCATTCGTCCCTCCCCATCCTTCATCTCCCCGTTGCCCCCAAGCACACTAGCCTTTGCACGAGTTCTTGAGTATCCCATATCCCTCCTGCCTCAGGACCTGCGGGCGAGCTTCTCTCCGAGGCTGGCCCATTGCCTCGGCTAATTCACGTCACTTTCTCAGAACAGTGTACCCTTCCTAATGCCACCTCTCTCCACCCTAGACCATGTCAGGTCCTTCCATCTTAAGCTCTCATAACAGTGTATCTTCCCTTCATAGCTCTAACACAGTGCCGAACTACATGCTGTATTTTTAGACTCATGTCATTAAGGTATGCCTCTCACACCAGGGTGTGAGCTGCCTGGTGGCAGGATTCATATATGCTTTAAAAAAAAAAAAAAACTATATCTAAGAGTGCTTGGTACAGGGGAGATAGATAATAAATAGTTAAATATTTAAGAAGCTGATGAATGAATGGTAGTAAGAATGCAGAGACCTTAGATGAGACAGAGAGCCCTATCATGCCTGTGTAAACAAGCAGTGGACTGTTGTAGGGCATACTGGCTGAGAACAATGAAATCTATGAATAGCAATGGATGAAAACCTTGTTCTTAAAGACTATATTTTGTATAAAAGCATAGGGAAAGACTAGGATTTTTTTTGTAATCAGTAATAAGGATCCTAAAACAAGCAGTAAACAACCCAGCACCACCCATGGGAGAATGAGAGACGCCCAGGGGCAGGTCCCCAGGACCTGGGAGAAGGTTTCAGTCTGGCTGATGAAAGAGACTCTTTCCTTGGACACTGTGGCTAAACATTAGCACTACCTTCCCGATGGGGAAGAGACAGAAACTAAGAACAGGGCACATTTGTGGTTAGTTGTACATCATTGAATGAATTTTATGTAGTTCTCATTACACAGCATGGGACTTAGTGATTCTCGACAAATTCTTTGTTCATCACATAAAATCCTGTGTTGAAGAAGCCCTCTAAATATTATGATGTAGGGGTGCCAGAACTCACTAGGTCCAATTTGGCTTTTAAAGTCAAGTTTCTGGTGGACAAACCAAATAAACAGCCCCACTTAGAGAATTCGATCTTAAAGAAGTTTATTTTTGTCTGGGTGTGCTACATATTATACCAGAACCAATTACAAATGTTTAAAATAGCTAAACTTTAAAAAATGTGTTTGATGCTTTTATATGTAAAAGCATTTTCAAAAACAATAATAATGTCAATAAACAGAGTATCAGATTTGACAAGGTAGATCACTAAGTGGTTGAAAAACTTCTCCCAGAGGATGTTGATTAACATTTCCCTCCGGCCTGGAGGGCACTGGAAACAGGCCATCCTTGGCCTGGATTTATTCAACGTCTGTAGCCACGATCTGGATAAAGATATTTATATAAGACATGTTTATCAAACCTGCAGCTGCTACGAAGTTCAGAGGTAGGGATAATAGTTCTGTAATCTTGGCCATGTTACTTAATCCATTGGACTCTCCATTTCCTCATCTATAAAATGGGGATAATGATCCCTTTCTCAGAGAGCTATTGTGAGGAATTAATGAGCTAAAAGTATGTAAAGTGAGCCAATAAACTTAGTTATCCTCCTTCATGTGCAGAGTGGTGGCATCAGGATTAAAAAAAAGTCTCAAGTTGGAAAAATAGTCTGAAACTAACAATTATTATACCAAAATAAAAGGGGAACCCTACATTTAGTTCTCAAAAAAAATGACTTTAGGAAGGATCCACACAAAAACAATGGCACATGAAGAAAACAAATGAGTGGCAAACAAACAAACAAAAACAGAATATCAAAAAACAAACTTGGAATAATATCAAATCATGTTCTTCCAAAATATAACAATGTCATTTAGTCTTGATCAAGGCTTTGCTATAGCAGTCAGTCAGTCCTATCCGTTAAAGGAAGGTTGTGTGTTGTACAATTCAGTCCAATGATTCCTGGGGAACTGACTTCAGGAATGTATAAACATTGCTGTGAACATATTCCACTGTGTGAACATATTCCACTGTGTTTTATTTTATAATCATTTGATTTATTTAAAATATTTGAGTTACTTTCAGAGTACACCTGCATATAAGCAAAAACTTACTGAAAACTCACATAATGGGAGAGATCTGACCCAACAGTGTTCCTGGGATGGAGTTCTCCAAGTTTTCAGGGCCACCAGCCCAGCAGGCTCCTACAAGGCCACCACAGGCCTCAGCTACATGAGTCCTAGAGTCAGAGTCAAATACTAGCCTCCCCTTCTCCCCAGATCATGAGCTGACTCTTTCTTCTTCTTTACTATAAATTGTAAAAATAGCTACTTGATAGTAAGATCAAAACTAATTTTATTTATTTATTTAATTTCTTGCAAAATGATTAGCTGTTTTTAAGATGATTTTTTTTAAGATGATTTTTTTTTTAAACTTCTTATGCCTCCCAAAGCAGAAGGACTGCTATATTAGAGATGGAATTTGATCATGCTTTGGATACCCCAGGTCAGTGGCTACAGACTGTAGTCTAGGGCCTGGCTCTGGGCTCTGCAGCTTTCTGGCTTCTAAGGTGGTTCCAGTTTCTAGTGTTCCCTCATGGGTCTGTGTGTGACCTAAAATTCCAGAATTAAACAGAAAAATAACAAAAGTCAAGCTACGAAGAGGGCGGGGAATGGACTTGACTCCCCACTCTGGAAGGCCAGCATTGCTCTCTGAAATGATAGAATAAGAGGAAAAAGACAGGACCGGGAAGCCAGAGCCATGAGCCTTGTCCTGGTTCTGACCCTGGGCAAATTTCTTAACTCACTGAGATATGATCCTCTCATCTGTAAAGCGAGTGGCTGCAGCTAGATTGTCTTCAGAATCCTCTCCAGCTCTGAAATTCTATGATCTGTTAACGGCCTTAGCACATAGGTAGATTGGCCTTTTGGGGATTTATGGATTCCCCCCAAATCCCCACCAAGAGTGGCAGAAATGAGTTAAAAATCATGAATGTTTAAGACTCACAGGGCTGGCAGTGAAGCGTTACAGTTTCTAAAAATGTCTCCTATCTTTCCTCATTATCTGATTCACAGAACCTAATTTAACGGTGAAATTCCGGAACGGCATGCCAGAACCCCCGACTGTGACATGAAAGATGGTCATCTTGGGCATGGGGCTCAGTTATGAATGACTTGCCATATGCTCAAGCACTCTGTCATTTGCCTCCAGCTGTTTATACATCACACCGAGGCCAGGAGAAGTGCCAGTAACAAACCATCAGCAACAACAAAAATAGCAATTTATGCAAGGTTTTTGAGACACAATTGCTGCTGCTGCTGTAAAACATTTACCACTCCAAACTGGTATTTTAGGCTGAACTGTATGAACTTGCCAATTTCATAGATAAAAAATGATCAACTACCAATAGTTTCATATGGTTAAATCTACACAAAGATCCCTGATAGCTGGGGAAAGTAGAATTCTACAGGCCTCCCTCTGTGTGCAGTACAACAGAAGGAAGATAGATGACAGTCCAAACACAAAGCCAGGACACATGGAGGCTAAATGGTTCTTATATAACAAAAGGACAATTATGGAGATGCCTTCTGGAAGTAGTGCAATTAGGTGAGGATTCAAGGAAAAGAACAAATTCACTATTTCTACAGTTAAGAAAAATTAATAGAAAAATGACAGAGTCACAAAGTTTCAAAAGTTTTTAAAAATTTGATGTACCTGATTATGAAGGCAACACAAGGGGAAACAGAGAGCTGGAGAGAAACAATGTTGTATCCTTTGAGCCCTGGATCCAGCTATGCCTGAAGCTAGATATTCCTGGACTTTTCAGTTACATGAATCTTCCCATTACAAAACATACTCACACATACACACAAATAAGAATTATGATATACACAAAAGCTTATGATGCTAGACTAGACTCTCTTAAAATGTTGAAATGAATCACAGAGAGGCAGGACCCATTTCATATCAAAAATTCAAAAAAGCTTAGGCTTCTAGTCTGATTCACAAATCCACGGAGTCAAGGCCCAGGTAGCTGAAAACTACAGAGATGAATTGTTTATTTAAGATTCTGGGTAAAAGAAAAAAGAATATGTTTCCTGTCAAAACAGGAGAAATGAAAGAGAAGCTTCTCACATCCATAGATTCAGCCAGTGTGTTAGTGTCTAATGCAGAGCTGAGAAGGAAAGAGTCAGGCTATTTCACAGTTAGGTCTTCAGACTGTAAGACAGAAGCAAGCTTGTTATGCCCTCATTCATAGGCAAGAAGTGAGAGGTGAGGTGAACTGTGTAAAATTACACAAGCCAAGAGCTAAAATTTGATTAAAATGATCAAATTATTAGATTGAAACTATTAGAATATTCCCATATTATTCTAATAATAAAAACATTAGAATAGTACTCAATGTTCCAAGTCCATTTTGTCTCTTTTCTGAGCTGGTTAAACAGTTGCGGATGTGCAATGCAGAAAGTAACAGCCAACTGCTCATTTGTGTCCTAAGTCTTCCTGCCTACATGCTGCTCTAATAATTTACTGTTTCAGGCAAATGAAGATTGATTTTAATTTACTGCCAAAATTTGTGGCATGGGCAAAGGATAAGTTGGAACCAAAAACATATTTTGCTTTTTACCCTCTATTAGTCACCATTTGAAAATCAGCACTCAGTGTTCACCCCATTCATGGTTCCAGACAACCAAACGAAAATTGTGTACTCTTCCCAATTCCGACGGACGATGCGTTGTGCCAGTACCCTGTGAGCTGATACGAGATTCAGTAGCTGCTGTCTCACCTGACACGTATGCCTTCAGAACCCAGGCTCGAGCACATTACTTGAAGAATCTGCAGCTAGGAGTTTAACATAACTTATACTCCCAAGTCCCTCACTACAGCTTCTGTATGCAGCATATGACTTGAGATAGAAGGGTAAAGAAACCAGAGAGGTTTTTTTTTTTTTCTTTCTTATCCCATCATCGAATTGGTTTTGGACATTCCTTCCATCCCTGTGGCCATCTATTACATATTGAGGGCCTACTATGTGCCTTGGAACAAGTTAGCTGCTGGGAAGATGGTGATGAGTAAGACAGTCTTTCCAGTGGTTCAGCTTCTTTGTTATTCATAGGGATGATCAAAGGAAGAGACAGAGAAGAGGAAGAATTCTAGTCCGGAGAGGTGTGAGAAAGTATTCTAAAAGTACTCCAAAGTGGGGATGCAGAATTAAAATGTACCCAAAAAAGAATGCCAGTGCTCCACCCCATAGGTCGGTAATTAAAACATTAGCAGCTAATATTTGTTGAGTGCTTATTTTGTACTGTGCATTTTGCTAAGGTGTAACTCCTTTAATCCTTATTACAACCCTGTGAGGTAAGTACTGTCAATATACTCACTTTAGAGACGGGAAGAATGAGGCTCAGGGAAGCTAAGAAACCCATGTCTAAAATAAGGGACCTCAAAAATAAAATAAAATAGGGGCTTCCCTGGTGGTGCAGTGGTTGAGAATCTGCCTGCCAATGCAGGGGACACGGGTTTGAGTCCTGGTCTGGGAGAATCCCACATGCCGCGGAGCAACTGAGCCCGTGAGCCACACCTACTGAGCCTGCGCGTCTGGAGCCTGTGCTCTGCAACAGGAGAGGCCGTGATAGTGAGAGGCCTGCACACCGCGATGAAGAGTGGCCCCCGCTTGCCGCAACTAGAGAAAGCCCTCGCACAGAAACGAAGACCCAACACAGCCATAAATAAATAAATAAATAAATAAAATTAAAAAAAAAAAAAGTTACAGGCTCACAGCAAGAATATACATACATATGTTTGTGTGAATATATATATATATATATATAAAATAAACAAATACAATAAAATAAAATAAAATAAAATAAGGGACCTCAAGGCAATGGAGTTGCAGCACAGCCCTATCTGACTCCTATCTAAACTCTTAGCTGCTATGCTATACTGCACTAATTTACTGGTAAACTTATATCCTGCCAATTTGGGACACGTGGTATTTCTCAAGATGAGTTTTCAAAATGGGTTAAAGAAAAAAAGCCATGTCTTCTCAAAAGTTAGAAATGAATCTGATTGAGGACAGGGCCTGAAGGTGGGCCTCTGCTACAAATCATGAGTGGGATGCGGTCCAGCCTCCGCCGCCCACATCGACTCCCCTCCCAGCCAGCACCTGAGCACGTCCTGCTGCCGCAGCCAGGCTGCGGGCAGGTGGGAGCTCTGCTCCGGGTGCGCTCAGCTCGGCTTCTGGCCAGGGCCACTCTCCTCAGCACAGAGACCCGGGAGCTGACCAGGTCTCTATGGGAATGCCGGCCTCAGATCAGAAGTCAAGAAATTACTCATGAGCACAGCCCTGCAATGCAAAGACCTTTTTACCAACAAAGAGAAAAAAATGAGGAGAGCGATGAAGGGAAGGAGAGGGAGAAAACACTCGGCCAAGGCCAGACAGGGTCAACCAATTAAGCCTCCCAACTTCTGGCCAAATGTTGATTCCTTGTTCACTGGTGACAAGTCAGGAATGGACTCTAAATTGTGCAAATCTATTTGAGGGGAGCGAGGCTGGCAGTGGCGATATCAGTACTGGCACATGTTAATGAGAGCAGTAACAGCCAATTTGAAAATGACCTTGCGCTCATGGACTGGTAGTATTTTCTGGTCTCTAAGAAACCAAATAAAATTAAAATGCACCATTAATAACAAAACAATACTATCCCCCTTCCCTTTCAGAGACCCATCAGTGACTACATCTGATCAAAGCTGAATTATTAAATGTCTGTAGATTAATCCCATAACTCTCAAGGGCCTGGAGTTTGTAATTTCCCTGAAAAAACAGGCACAATCTATACCGTGAAAATTTTAATTGCACTTTAATTACCAGTTAGGCTGACTAGCAATGAGATATGGGTGCCTTCAATTCCTAACAGTCATTATGATTCCAAGAGAATTCTGAAGGGAAATAATTGAATCTCTGGGGAGTATTCTCTTCTTCTGCCACTGCCAAAATCAAAATGAGAGCAGGAAAAGATGTAAAGGGTGATTCAGATTCTTCCAGATCATAACCCAGGACGGCCCCCAGCAATAATAAACTGGCCGTTCCCAGGCAGCTGCACTACACATTTGGTAATAGGCTAAGACACAAATCGGTTTCCTGCAGTTGAGTTCTGGTACGTTAAACAGATAAAGGCTCTGGGCTGGGGTGTTTCTTTCCGTTTTTAAAATCAGATCCAAGATAGCACACTCGTTTCTTGGTTTCTCGGCGCTGGGCCCCCGTGTGGGCGTGTGCCCTCCACCTCCACAGCACACGCCCACACATGGGCTCCTCTCCCACCTGTTTCCACGATGTTTCAAAAACATGATTTCTAAAGGAACAAGGGAAGAAAGTAACACTATCACGGAAGTCTCTAGCAAAAATGGAAAACGGAAGAATTCAAGAGGGTCCAAGTTGAGCCTTCTAACGCTTTCACTTTATCAGAGAACCGACTGCCTGGGGAAAGGGCAGCCTCCTGAGAGCTGGAGCAGGAGGTGAAGGGAGGTGAAGCCGACCACTCCTCTCCTGTCCTCAAGGCCATGTTGGCCTCCTAGACGCCCCAAGGTTCTTGAGGTGTTTGCCGTGTGTGTGTGTGTGTGTGTGTGTTTCCATCTAGATTGCAGAATGCCTCGGCCTCTTCTGGGGGACACTGTCCCACGCCAGCACAAGACTTTTTATAATGGGAAGAAATGCAGCTGTGCTTTTTTAAAGTCAGGCTGGGGTCAAAATATGATTTTTTCACAAGGTCTCCAAACAGCTTAGAGCTCTGTACTGACTGCAGCTGCCCTGCGCTGCCGGGTTCATCACCTCCGTGTTAGTGATCATTTGGTAGCTGGATTCCAATTTTGTCTGCCAGGTAAATGTTCAGATGTTCAGAATCATCTGCCATTTTCTCTTCTCCAGCTGTGTATCCGTTTGCCTTCTCCAAGCCTCTGTATCAAACCTGCACCAACATACGGTGCTGCACTGGGCTTGGGAAGGATTTGCATGTCCCTCTCTCAGGGACCCAGTAGCTGGGTTGAACAGCTCCCATCCCAGCCATGTGGGTCCCAATCTACAGAGGAAGCACAGGTCCTTTCTTACGGAGCCCCATGGTTCAAGAGGAGGAGGTAGCAGAGTGTAACTCTGCCATCAGTACTTAGAGGTACCCCTTCTCGGAGCACCTGCCGTTGAGTTCCTTGGGGTGGCGGCTAGGCCCACGGACACAAGATACTCAGGTTAGGAACAAAGAGGGGGACAACGTCAGAACGCCATTCTACAGATCACCAAGTAAAGACTGTGAGCTTGTAGCATGAGGAAGCGAGACGCAGCAGACCTCCTAGCTCGGGCAAAGTGGACAGAAGGACAGCAGGGACGCCCAAGACAGGATCCAGGGCTGCCCAGCACAGAGCTGTTCTCAGGGCCACGCTGCTCAGGGATAACTCCTGAGTGGGAAGGAACGGTAGCAGAAACTCTTCCATATCCTTGACAATTTATTATTCCTAAGCATTTGGAGTAAACTATACTGAGTCTTCATTATAGGTGGCGAGCTCTCTCTCGCTGTCATCTTCACCAAGCCCCAAGATAAAGGAACCCTCTAGGTAGCTGATATGCCCAATTTACCATCAGAGCCAAGATTTTGGTCTCAGAGGAGGCAAACGTAGGTAAGCAGGCTGCTTTGGGCGCTATCCTTTTCACCAGCAGAAGCCGATTTCACCAGGTTTAACGGTTCTCCCTGCCGCCTGGGCAGAAGGAGGCTTTCCTCCCTCCATTCATGCTCTGCGGGTAGAAGCCAGGATAGCACAGCTCCTGAGTTAGAACGTCTCTTTTGAGCCAACACTGCCTCCTTTGCTGGGTACCAAGCAGAGGCCTCTCACGCAACAGGCTAGGAGAGGCTTGCGTTCATGGAACACAGAAACGAGAGTCTAGAACCCGTTCTGGAGCTCCTCAAGCGGGCCCAGCAACCTGGACTGGTGACCTGTCCCGGGACAAAGACCACCACAACTGTGGGGCTCTAAAGGGGGGGGCATCCAGTCCGAGTCTCCCCCAAATGTTCCGCACTCCATTTCCAGAACTGTAAAGGTCCTCGTACAGACAGGACTGGAACTGACAAATGAGTATGAGTGGTCAGGAGGTCATTCTGCAGCACCGCCTCCCGTCACTCACCAAAAGTTGTATCTCCACTCGAGCCACTCCTTCCAGGCCGGGTGGGACGGCTCGAGAACTGATCGACGCCCTGAGCTGCAACTCCTGCTGGTTCGCTCTCTTCGGAGCCTTGAGGGGCTGCACGTCCGTGGACCTGATCAGCAGCATTAGGTGTGAGGAGGCTGGCAAGGGACAGCCATCAGGGCTTCTGTGTCTAGCCCGTAGGAGCCCCGGGGTCTGCATCAGAATGCTGCAATTTGAATGATGGAACTGTCCTGGGAGCTGTGGAGAGAGGACCAGTTTCCAAAGAAGTCCTCAGTGGAAAACTGAAATACGATGGTGGCAGGATGCTACAAATGGATCCAGCTGCTGAAGCCACGTGGCCTGGGAGACTGAGAAAATGCTGTTGCCACATGGAGGCAGACGGAAAAAAAAATTACTAGGGAAGATTTTTTAGTAGCTATTGAGATTCTCAGATATTCTGGCCAAAGTCCCCAGTGCTCGTTGTCCTTCCGATATTATTTTCTCGCCTCCCTTCAGGCTCACTGGTGCATCTTCCAATTCAACAGGGCCTCCTGTCTCTGAACGGAGAACTAGTCCCTCTCGGAATTTCAAAGCGTGAAGGCTGCACTGCAGCTGTCACATTCGGGCAGGTCACTGATGCAGACTCCTCCGGCCTTCCCAATATCCTGGTGTGACGCGAATGAACACCGTGCAGCAGGTAAACAGAGCGCTGAAGTGCAAAGCACAACTCTAATTTATAGATCAAACACCTGCCATCAATTTAAACAGTAGTTATCTAACTTGAAAGTTGAGCAAGAGACTGAATGCCCCCTTGAAGCAAGCAATTTTGAAGCAGCAGTTCATGTATACAGATGTGTTTAAAGCCTACTTCAGAATGCTGTAATTATCGTCAAAAAGACAGATTCCATTAGATATCTGTTATGCTTTTAGTATCTGTACTCCCAGACAGATTTGAACAAATGGTAAAAGCCTTGGGTTTCTTAACACTATACTTTTAACATTATTTCTTTAAAGGACCGGGGCTTAGGATCTTCAGAATTTGGAAAACCATCTGATCAGAGGTTTTCGGAACAGATGATGATACAATTTGGCTGTTCCTGTTATTTTGCCTTTTCAACCACAATTCTATGTCCAGCCTCTCTCTCTACCAGATACATAACAAACTTAATATTTAGAGCAAGCTATCTTCCTAAACACAAATCAGTGAAGAGTGAAGGCATCTGTAATCACAAGCAAATAGTGGGGGCGGGGGGTGGGGTAGTGGTGGTGGGATGAATTGGGAGACTGGGATTGACATATATACACTAATATGTATAAAATAGATAACTAATAAGAACCTGCTGTATAAAAAATAAAAATAAATCACAAGCAAATAATAACCATCATTTCTTGAATGTTAAAAATTAGGCGATATGCGCTACAGGTGCACCATGGATATTATTCCATTAATACTTTTGATGAACTCTTGAAGGTTGGTATTATTACCTTCACGTCACAAATAATAAAAACTGAGGTTCTGAGAGGTTAAGTACACTGCCTGAGATCACCCAGCTAGTAAGTGGAAGAATTTGGATTTGACCATGGGTTGGCTCCAAAGCCCTTGCTCTTTCCTCTACATCATACTAGCTTAGAAAAAGGCCCTTCTTTTCTGCACAGATTGTCTCCAAATGGATTTTCCATTTACAGGGATATGGAACGTCCTTCTGGAAGTAGGTGATGGTTATGCTCAGTGGCTGGGCATTGGTTTGACCTCTGGGACGTGAGTCAGCCCAGGAACAGGATTCGGCTGCAGGCCACATCAGTCAGGCAGGTCGTTTCCCTCAGTGATATTTCTGCTCCCCCAGGAAATCATAAGAATGGATTGGAGACCTTTTACATTCCTTACGATTCTAAAATTCTGTATGTTTCTGAGTCATGACTGCTTTACCCTCTGCACTGATGGGGACAGGCTCGTGCTCAGAAGGACCTGTACGATTTCAGTTCCCTGAAAGTGCCAGCCCTCCTCAAGCAGGAGCTGGTCCCGTGGACTGTTAACACCCTCCCCGCTCCACCAGGTACCTCGACTGCTGTGTGATGAGTGGACAAGGCAAGGCGTGAACGCAGACATGTCTTCGCTGTGCTCTGTGGATGGTGTGCCTCCCAGTTTCCTCCTTTCTGACCAACGTAACACCTACAGCCTGCGTCAGCCCTGAGTGAGGGAGGTACGTTGTCTGGGAAAACATGCTTGGGGTTGGGTCTAGAGAACCATCCCCTCATCAGGGTAACCTACAGAGAACATTCCCAGTCACCCGCCATGCATGAGAAACTCACCCAGTAGCAGGAATAAAAAAAGAGAGGCAGCCACTCAAAGGGGCGGGGTGATAGACAAGCACTGCCCTGTTTATCAGGATATAATAATTAGCACCTCTTTTTTCTTTTTTGGTACAAGCTACTGTGAGTGAGTGAGTGAATCTGAAAAACAGGCAAACCGGAGAGTTTGGTTTGAGCAAGGGTGGAGAGGCCGCCTGGGTACGGAGGAAGATGAAGATGCAGAGTGGCAGTAATGGTGGTGAGACTGCTTCTTTCATTTGCAAAGGTCCCTGAGATAAAATTTACAAGGGTCAGGGCTTCCCTGGTGGCGCAGTGGTTGAGAGTCTGCCTGCCAATGCAGCGGACATGGGTTCGAGCCCTGGTCTGGGAGGATCCCACATGCCGCGGAGCAACTGGGCCCGTGAGCCACAACTACTGAGCCTGCGCGTCTGGAGCCTGTGCTCCACAACAAGAGAGGCCGCGACAGTGAGAGGCCCGCGCACCGTGATGAAGAGTGGCCCCCGCTTGCCACAACTAGAGGAAGCCCTCGCACAGAAACGAAGACCCAACGCAGCCAAAAATTAATTAATTAATTAATTAATTAAAATAAAAAAAAAATATTTACAAGGGTCAACACACAGCCTGAGAGGCGAACCTCCCTCCCCCAGGTGCAGCCTCAGCAGCTGGCCTCAGAATAAGATTAAACGAAGCCAACCCTTGAAGGAGGGAGGTTGCCCAGGCAGAAGAATCACACCTTACAGATGGCAAGAAAGGAAGCTACTCCCTAGCCTAAGGGCACTTGGGAGAAGTACATGAATAGTAATTATCTGAAAAGAGACAACCAAAAAAGATTTCAAAGGCCAAGCCCCAGTCAAACTAATCTACTCAACCTTTACAGCAAGGCTAAAGACTAGGTGGGTAATGGCCTACCCATCAAAGAGCTTATTATGATTTCTAGAGGCTCCACAGAAGGGCTGCAAATAAGACCAGAGCTGGAGAAAGGCTCTGGAAACCACAAAGCAGACGTGGGACCAGGAGTAGCTGTCCTCAGGAGAAAGGCAAAATTTAGAGTTTAGATGTCATCAGAATATCAGCACCGAAACTGTTCTTTCGTTTGGGTTACCTCATGGGGCCTCATCTATGTGTAGATGAATCACCGGTATGAAATGAGCTAAGATATTAACTGTAGTTGCTTTTAGGTGATGGGGTTGTTTGGAGGAGTCCACTGTTGTACCTTTTTAAAAAAACAATGATAGCATAACTTTCATAATCAGAAGGGAAAAAAGGGAACATAAACAGAAGTCCAACTGCTGTCCTTCAGTCCTGTGAAAGCTGCAAAAAGGAACCTAAGTCCAGGTCAGCACACTTACTGTCCAGCAAAGGAGTAAAACATGACTATTACATGAACTATTAAATACGGTCTGAACTGCAGTTCTAAGGGAAAGCACTCAGATTTCTGGGATCCTCCTGCTTTGAACAGAAACAATTTAATAATGTCATGTGTAGCCATGTCCGATGGTCCAAACCACTGTCTTCACAGGAATATTAGAAAATTAAGGTGGAAAAATTTGTGAGGTAGCAGCAAGTGTAAGGACAGATACAGGTCAGCTTTTTAAAAGAAGATTCCTTCTTTCTTGATCTTCTCATTTAATTGGGGGCAAAAAGAGAACTTCCTTGTTACACCACACACTTGTTTCAAAGCCTTGTGCTTTCAGTACTGGACACGTGCAGCCCCAGAGACCTGTGGAATGGATGCTACCACAGCATTTTATTTTTATTTTTAATTTTTTTAAAAAATTATTTATTTATTTATTTATTTATTTTTGGCTGTGTTGGGTCTTCGTTTCTGTGCGAGGGCTTTCTCCAGTTGCGGCAAGTGGGGGCCACTCTTCATTGTGGTGTGCGGGCCTCTCACTATCGTGGCCTCTCTTGTTACGGAGCACAGGCTCCAGACGCACAGGCTCAGTAATTGTGGCTCACGGGCCTAGTTGCTCCGTGGCATGTGGGATCCTCCCAGACCAGGGCTCGAACCCGTGTCCCCTGCATTGGCAGGCAGATTCTCAACCACTGCGCCACCAGGGAAGCCCCACAGCATTTTATTTAAACGACATGTTTGATCTCCTGTGCTGTGTAACTGGCATTGCTGAGGAACTGCTCTTTCCAAAGGATTTGAGGTCACTTAGCTTGTACCGGCTCTGCCAGGAGCGCCAGTGAGGAAGACTTCGGGGCATTCCACCTGACAGAACTTTAGAATTCGCAGCAGGTATATTTTCCTCAGCTTCCGGTTCCTTGGGAATGACCTTATACCATGGATTCCATCACACATACACTCTCTTCACTGAAGGCTCCCAGGACATCTTTGTCACAAAAGGGCCTCGGTTAGTGCTTGAGATGGAGTGTAAACCAAGCTCACAGAGGACCAGGTTGGACGAGGCCAGAGCAAGACAATGGTCTTGATCCCTTCTCCGCATCTCCTGGTACAGCCTCCAAGGAAAACAGCTTTAAGGCAAGCCAGGCAACTGTTGCTACCAAATGGTGGGATCTTCAGTGTAAGAAACAGAAGACAGTCTTATATCCGTGATCCCCCCCCCCCCCAACTATGCCCCAAGGCTCCTTCCCAGACGCGCAGGGATGAAGACTCCATTTGTGGCTAAGCATTCCCACTGACTTGCCACGGGTTGGGGGCTCTAGTTTGGGATATGCTCCAGTCTTCCTTCTAAAGTTATAAACAGATTCAAAACTTAACAATGGAAATCTGGGACCCAGCGTTGCTCCTTACCCACAACTACAAGAAGCCAAATATCCCAACCAGAAGAAAACAGGAACACAGAGAAGGCTCTTGCTGACAAATGGAACATCATGGTGGCAGAACCAGAAGAGCTGCTGGTTAGCTCAGCATGAAGTGTCCCTTCCTCCCACCCAAGGGTGCACGTGGACATCACACCTGTGTTCCCCTTCTTCCCTCGGTCACCCAGTCCCAGCGGCGTGCTCTAATTTTTCTTGAAGTGTAGCTTATGGATAACCTCCATCAGAATAGTTGGGGCCAACCAAGGAGATATTAGAGAGTTGGGGCCTAGGGAATCTGTATGCTTAACCTCCAAGTCACCCTGATGCATATTAACATTTGAGCATCACACCCAAGGAAGTACTCAGATCCTGTTGCCAACAGCAACCTGATGGGTGGTGGCAGAGGCCACTGTGTGGTGCTGTCCTCCTCGATGGCATTAGAATACCCTTCACGGATAAGGATGGTGACGAAAGGTAACATCTTTAGCACTCTGTAGCCTACAAAGTTTCTCCATAGCCACTGTCTCGTCACATCAACCCCTCTGAGGTATGAATTAGAATCTCTATTTTCACAAACTCAGAAATTATGTGCCCTAAAAATACTGCACAGCCTGCTGCTAAGTAGCTGAGTTGAGGCTGTGGACCTGGGTACCTGGGTTTGGTGATTCTAAGGCCTATGATCCAGCCATTCGTTCGAGCTGCCCTTCAAGTGTCCAGTGGCTGCCCTGCACCGTTTACCTTCTCTGGGTGAGTGCGTCAGATGCGGCTCACGGTTCTTTTAAAAGAGCAGCGCGCCTCTGTGGAAGAAGATGGGCCAGGGGTACCTCAAAGAGATTTGGGGCAAAGCATTGGGGTGTGGGGAGGGGTCAGCACGTCCAGTGAAGCTTAAAGGGGACAAAACGACAGATCCAGGAGGTCCTTCCTACAGTCAGCCACTACCAGATATCTATGGCAAGAAACCAAGATTTTCTCCAAACGGATTACAGTTGAGCAGAAGAGAAAATCAAGTCTGTCTCCTTGCAGACCTCAGTGGTAAACGCCCCACAGAGAGCGTTCCTTGGGGGCACAGCACCCTCACTCTATCCAGACAGGCCAGGGGGAGTGGGGCTCACTCTGGCGTTGGCTGTAATCACGCTCAGCTAAGCACGATCCTCAGACACACTTCGGAATGGGAGACTGAAACAGTGCGATATTCAGCTGAGCCAGTGCAAGGCCAGATATCACGTAATCCAAGGCGACCTCCACTGTGAGAGGTCCCCTTTATCTGCGTAGAAAAAGCCATAGCCAGATGCCGCCAGCTGCTGCCCAGCCCCAGGGGCTCAGGCCGTTCACTGGGACACTATATGGGTGCGGCATCCTTTGCATGGTGCTCATTTCCCCAGCTGAGGTCGAGGACTCAGCGACCGTCCTCCGCGACCCCACGGACCTCCGGTCCATGCTGCCACTGCCACTCCACGCGGCTCCTCCACCGGCCCACGTGGCACTTGGTCTCAATACCTCCTCTACTTCTTCGATCAAAAGACATTTGTACACATGTGGCATAGGCCCATTTAAAAAGAATCCTCCAATGAGACTGTCCTCAAATCTACCAGAACAGGGCTGAGCCAACGTGAGTGTTTAATAGACAGAACTGGAGGATGAGCAAGACATGCCCTGCTCCGTCAGCCCAGGGCGGGTGCCCAGCATCACCCAGATGCTGTGAGAGCAAAGGGGTTTTCATTCTCTGCCTCCCTAATTATTACAGTCTCTGTCTGCCACCCTCAGGCACTCGGGCCCTGCAGAGGGAGAGTTCAGCCCTTTGGTGTGAAATACAGAGTGACAGAGGCCTTCGGCTTCAGAAGAAAGGGGCTGGATAAGCAAGTACAAAAGGGAACACAGGAGCTTCCCAGGTGGCGCAGTGGTTAAGAATCCGCCTGCCAATGCAGAGGACACAGGTTTGAGCCCTAGTCCGGGAAGATCCCACATGCCGCAGAGCAACTAAACCCGTGTGCCACAACTACTGAGACTGTGCTCTAGAGCCCGGGTGCTGCAAGTACTGAAGCCGGCGCGCCTAGAGCCCGTGAACCACCGCAATGAGAAGCCCGCACACCGCAAGGAAGAGTAGCCCCCGCTCGCCACAACTAGAGAAAGCCGGCGCGCAGCAACAAAGACCCAACGCAGCCAAAAAAAAAAAAAAATTCTTAAAAAAAAAAAAAGGGAACACAGGAATGGTATTTAGAGGACCTGATTCATATCTTCTCTCTTTTCCATCTTCTTTAGGACAATTTTTAAATCCATTTTTTCTCTCTCTTCCTCCCTCTCTGCCCCTTCCCTAAGCTTTTCTGTGCTTGAGCTCTCCCTCCCCTCCCGCCTCCCCCAACACACAGAAGTGCGGGTGCGCTCCTGTTTCCGAGGCTGTAGCATCTGTGCTCAGAGAAGCATACATGAGAAAGGCAGGGAAGGAAGAGGGGAAATAAAAGCAAGTATCCTTTAAACCTGAACCATCTAAATCCTACCACCAGTCTCGGTAGGATTTATCAAATTCAGCCATATGGCCAATTCTCATAGATGCTCATTCAAGAAGCTCTCACTGTGCCCACGTGCGCTTTACTGACTCTCTCTCTCATCTGTTTTTTTCCCCCAAGTCGTTCAATTAGGTGGTCGGGCGACCTTTCAGAGAAGCCTGCACGCGGGATTTCTGCTCTCCTTTTCCGCTGAAGAGAGGACGGGCATAGTGGCAAGAATGCCAAAGGAGAAAAGAAACTTGGAATGACTTCCCCGATTCAGTCCCAGTCTTGCCCCGGGAGGAAACCGCACTGGCGCGGAAGCCCTGGCGGACCCCAGGCGCCGCGGGCCAGGCGAGGCTCCGTTCCGCGCTCCTCACTGCTGACTGCGCCGCGGGGAGCGGGGCGCGCGCCCGAATCACGGCGAGATGCCAGCCTTCCGCACGGAGGGACCCAGAGGCCCGGGGCCACGCTTTCCGTGACGCGGCGGCCTCTGCTCCCACTCATGTCTACAAGGGAGGCTCCTACCTCCCTTGCTTTCGGCGCCGCCAGCTGATGAGCAGCGTCTGAAAGCGCCGGGCCCAGGCCACTCAGCACCGCTCCCGACGTGGGCGGAGACCGGGGGGATCCTGCACAGCCTCGGCCCTGGGGCGCCGCACACAGCTGGCCACTGACCAAAATACCTGTCACCATTTAGGCAAATGGCCTGAAAGAAGAGATGCTTCACAGTGGGGTATCTCCTCCATACTGGGCACCACTAAAGGTTTCCTGTATAAATGAACGGGGAGATGAAGGGGTGACAGGGCCGACGAAACGAAATCATGGTTCTCTCAAACCACAGGCGGAGATTTCACTGAGGAACCTCTGACAATGAAGACCCACCAAGTGCTCAGCAGAGATCTGGATATGTCACCCTTAGGGAGGACCCCCGAGAAGCCACCCCAGACACACGAGAACACAGCTTTGCCATAAGGCAGACATTAAAGGAAGGAGTTCTACCACGACTCCTGGCAATTTGCGCCAGCACTTCCTAGCCATCACCCTTGGGAAGCCTTTTCTATTTCCCCACCTTTTCCTAGACTCGGAGCTCTCAGGGCGGCTCCCAATGACCCCCTCTAGAGGGCTTTCCACCTGCCTGTCGTCTAAGTCCTTCTCCAGTTGTTCCTGCCTGTCCCAGCCCCAGATCTAGAAGATTCTACCACTGGTAGTCACTGGGATGAGGTTTCTAAGTGGCTGTATTAGTCTGCTGCGACCGCTACACTAAAATACTATAAACTGGGTGGCTTAAATGACAGACAGTTATTTCTCACAGTTCTAGAAGCTGGGAATTACAAATTCAAGGTGCCAGCTGATTCAGTTCCTGGTGAGAATCCTCTTCCTGGCTTGCAGACAGCCCTCTTCTTACTGTGTCCTCACAGCGGAGAGAAAGAGAGAGCTAGCTTTCTAGTCCTTTCTTATCATCCCATCACGAGGACCCCACTCTCATGACCTCATCTAAATCTAATACCTCCAAAGGCCCACCTTCCAACACCATCACACTGGGGGTTAGGGCTTCGACATATACAATCTGGGGGGACACAGACATTCAGTCTGTAACAGCTGCCCCTTCATCTAGTCTGCTTCCTGATCTCCAGGCCAGGGAGTGCTAATAACGTGGGATGAGGTCACCCTTGGTTTTCCCTGAACACCTCGCCCCTCCATACACTTTTCTTACTGCCTTTGTGGCTTCTGTTGTGTGCTCACCTCTCCCATGAGAGTCGAAGCCCCTCTGAGAGAGGAATTGATGATAAAAGCACTTACTGAGCATGTACCTACTGTTCTAAATACATTGTCACTTAATTCTTATGGCAATCTGTGAGAGAGACATGAATTGTTCCTATTTTACATCCACAGAAAGCTCAAGTTTGGAAGAAGTAAGTAACTTGTGCAAGGTCATGCCCCAGCAAAGGCTTATCTCAGACTAGAATTGAAGTCTCTCTACAAAACTCTTGGTTACTTTCTCCCCTGAAAGCAGGAACCTCCTTTTAGTTATCTTTGTATTCCTGCTCCTACTTGTAGCACCTAGCACAGTGCTGTATATGTTGTATTTACTTAAATACTCATTAAATAAAAATTAAAGAATGTGCATCCTACATTCACTCCATCAGATTTTTAGAAAGTGTACAGTTGAGTAATATTAAGTATATTCACATTGTTGTGGATGAGATCTCCGGAACTTTTTTTCATCTTGCAAAACTGAAACTCTGTACCCATTAAACAACTCCCCATTTCCCCTTCCCCCAACCCCTGGCAGCCACTATTCTACTTTGTTTCTATGAGTTTGATTACTTTAGATGCCTCATCTGAGTGGAATCATGCAGTATTTGTCTTTTTGTGACTCTCTTATTTCACTTAGCATAATGTCCTCAAGGTTCATCCATGTGGTCACAAAAGCAAGATTTCCTTCTTTTTTATGGCTGAATATTATTCCAACATATATTCCACCAGGTTTTATAAATGCCCTATCTCATCAAGTTGCTTTCTTAACACCCCTTCTTAATTTCACTTCACTCACAGAAGAGCTTTAATAATACGACCACTACCCCCACCAGCTGTTGAGCTCTGGCACTGTGCGAATTGATCCTCTCACTTTGTGCTCACGATAACCCTTGAAGGTCATTGTTGTGATCTGCAGGTGAGAAAACGGAGGCCAGGGAGATGAAATAACATATTCAAGGTCACAGGACTTCAAAGTGCAGCAATCTGGATCTCTGATGCTCTTCCAGGCTCCTCTGACTCTACAGCGTGCTGTCCTCCGTTAATCTGTACTTCCTCTCAGTGAGTGACATAACAGAAAGAGACACTGAGGACCAGACACATGAGGTGACACCAAGGATGCTCTGCCCATTAGCTGCAGCAGTGAGGTAGACCCCTGAATTCATGACTCCTGGCCCAGGGCTCTCTTCCCTGCTCACCTGCCACCCACCTCACCAGGCCATTCCCAATCTAGGTGACCTGTGGGTGTGACTTCTTACTCAATCCAAATCCCATACCTTCCTCAAGGCCCAGATCAAGACTCACTTCTTCCTGACCAAATGCTCCCACTGACATTCCTCGTACTTTGCTCCACTTTTGCTTTGCATGGACAAATCCAGTACATTATCGCAGGTAGTGTTATATACTGCTTTATGATCCTCCAAGGAAGGCTGCACGCTTCCCTTCCCACCATACCACCTAACAGCATCCTGGGGATGTGGTTGGCCCTTGATAAATGCTTTCTGACCGGATGCACCATAGAACTATGCAATTTAAGAGCCTCCTTAGGGAACATCTGGCTTAACACTCTCATTTTCCAGTTGAGAAACTGGGTCCCAGAGATGTGTAGTGACTTGTCTGGTTACAGAGCTAATTAGTGAAGACTCGGGCCCGGAACCCAGTCTTCTGTCTCCTGGTTGGTGCTCTCCTGCTGCTCTGGGTGCTGGGCCCCATCTAACCAGGAGACTTTCGCATTTCTCTGCATCAGAATTGTGCCCTAAGGCCCTAAGTGGGCAAACACAAGGAAAGAGAGGTTAAATCCTACATTCAGTCATTTTAAGGGGATATGAAAGTACTACTTTTTGATTTCTAGAGGGGAAGAAAAGATGAAAAGGAATACTGAACAGAGAAAAATAAAGACTAGAAAAATTCCCAGTTCTTATACAGATATTAAATAGATGAAAGACAAGATAGTCTCTCACGGTCCTTCTTCCTCTGCCCCCTCCCACCCCAATATTGTTTGCTTTTAAGGAAGGCCAAGGAGAATGCAATTCTCTCCAGGGTAAAGTGTGAAAATCTAGAGGGGACATTAACATTTTATGACCTCAAAATTTTTAATAAATTAACTTTATTAAAGGATTGCTGGTTCTTCAGTACCTTGAAAATGAAAGGTACTACACCTTCTAGAAAATATATATTCACCCCATTTGCAGGTTTGCTGCATTGTTGCAGCTACCCACATCTCTCTTTCCACTACAAGGAAAGGAAATCATACATTTCTGTAGCATTTTATAGTTTATAAAATATCTGAACACATTATTTTTTTAAGTCCTTATTCTGATAATAGACTTGGGGGATTATATAATGGAGGTATTATTTATTTAATCCACAAATGATTTTTGAGAGCCTACTGTGTGCTGGGCACTATTCTAGGCCCTAGGGATACAGGATTACACAAAGCAGAGGAAGTTCCTGCTCTCCTGGAGATTATATTCCAATTAGCTCCCCTTTCATGGATGAGACAACTGAGTCTTAGTGGTTAAGTGATTTACCCATGGCTGCCTGGTTAATGAGCAAGAGGGCTGGGGCTTGGATCAAGGCTTAAGAGGCCAGCTCTAGCTCTCTCGGTTCCAGAATTCTCCTGCTTTATGTGAACAGGGGTTTGTTTTCTCTGAAGTCAAGAGTCTCTAGGTTCTCTATGTTCTTTCCCTCAACTGTGGGATACAGCCGTGCACAGCAGTTGGTCCTTAACACAACCAGAGTGACTGCCCAGAAAAGGCTTCTGTTCTTCTCTCTTAAAAGATGATATATAACAACTGGATATCTACAAGAGGTAGGTTGGGCCCCTACATCTCATTCCATATAGAAAAATTAACTCAAAATGGATCAAAGACCTAAATGTAACAGCTAAAACTATAAACCTACTAGAAGAAAACACAGGCATAAATCTTCATGGCTTTGTATCAGGCAATGGTTTCTTAGATATGACACCAAAAGCACAAGCAACAAAAGAATACATAAATAAATGGAACATCATTAAAATTAAAACTTCTGTGCCTCAGAAAAAGAAAAGAAAAAATAACCCATAGAATGGGAGAAAATACATGCAAATCATATATGTGATAAGGAACTTATCTCTAGAAATATATAAAGAACTATTATAATGTAATAATAATGTAAAAACAATAAAGACAAACAACCCAGTTAAAATACGGGCAAAGGATATGAATAGACATTTCTCTATAGAAGAAATAATAATAGGCAAATTGAAACCACAGTGAGATACCAATGCACACCCACTAGGTTGGCTAGAATCAAAAGACAGATAATAGCAAGTGGTGGCGAGGATATGGAGAAAGTGGAACCCTCATATATTACTGGTGAGAATGTAAAGTTATGTACCCACTTTGGAAAACAGTTTGGCAGTTCCTCAAAATGTTAAACACAGAGTTACCACATGATCTAGCAGTACCACTCTTAGGTATATACCTGAGAGAAATTTAAAAACGTCCCTATAAAAATCTGTGCAAATATGTTCATAGCAGTATTATTCTTAATAGCCAAAAAGTAGAAAGAGCCCAAATATCCATCAACCGATGAATGGATAAATAAAATTTGGTATATTCATAAAATGGAATATTATTTCTCAATAAAAAGAAATAGAGTACTAATACATGCTACAATATGGGTGAACCTTGAAAATATGCTGAGCGAAAGAAGCCAGTCACAAAAGGCCACCTATCTATGATTCCATTTACATAAAATGTCCAGAATAGGCAAATATAGAGAGACAGAAAGCAGATTGCTAGCTGCCTAGGAACTGGGGACTGAGGGTATTGTGGTGTGACTGCTAATGAAAATGTCCTAAAATTGCATAAAAAAGATAGTTGCATTTTATAATCTGTAAATATACTGAAAACCATTGAGTTGTACACTTTAAATGGGGAATTGTATACTATGTGAATTACTCGCAATAAAACTATTTAAAAAAGAAAAGATGATGCGTAACCTAGTATGAAGAAATACTGAGAGCGGGTGAAAGATGACCCTAATAGCTAGGTGTATAAGTGAGCAGGCAACTAGCCTGGGCACCACCTTACCTTTTATCTTCTGTAAACCTATAGAGAATGATCCTCTGGGGAACTTTCTGAGCCAAAAAATGTGTGACAGAGTGTAGTCGGCAAATATTGCCCAGACTACCACAGAAAGTAGAAAGCTTAGAGATGACTGATTTTCCTGGCAAAACCCAGCCACTGATAAGGTTTACAACTCACTATGGTGGCATAAGCTGTATGCAGATTCACAAATCTTTCATTTGAGATTGCCAACACCTGCCTTTAAACTAGAAGAGACAGATATTTCTTCTTCCTCTCCAAATGTCGCCCCCCAGCCTCACAATGCCTGGACTGAGTTTCAGAATTGTCCTTTAGAGTAAGATGTAGATTCTTGGTGGGTGGCCTCTTAGCCCACATCCCTGCCCTTCTTTCCCTCTTTACATCACAAGAGTTGGTCTGGTTTCTCTCATCACAAACAGCGGTATCAACAACCCCGTCCAAATTCCACAGCTTCTTAACCAAACTTGAGCCAATCCCAAGTAAACAGTACTTGAACTTCAGAAGTCTGGGTCCACAGGTTTGTGTGAATGACACACTTCTCAGTATTTTGGCCAGGGCCCACCCTCAATTACTGTTTTTCTGTAATGACAGTACTCTACCTTATTGAGGGTAATAAATGCTTGATCTTCTCAATAGAGCTACACCCTGGACGGCAAATGATGAATTGGCTCAAATACAGCTGCCCTGTATAGAGTGATGGAACTCTAGCCATGACATATACAAAGAAACTAAGTGTCTTTCCTCATCTTCACCAGTGGGAAGGAGCTAGCACTTAGCTAAGACATCTATCTGATAAGTACCCTCCATCCATGGCTATTTTGGGGCAAAGCACGCGCCTCAGTAACTTTCTCTCTCATTTGTTATTCTGCCACAGCAGGGGCAAACGCTGCCCTTACCACCTTGCCCCAGAAGAGCCATTAATAACTTGAGGTTTCCATCAGCTAGAAACATACCTGTCATGCAGCCGCTTTACTGCATCACTCACACAAAGGTTGCCAAGGTCTGGACCGAGTCCAACAGAGTATTTTTCATTTGGTTGAAGTTGTTTTCAATGTTTTCTTGTTTCCCAGTGATTGAAGGTCAAGTCTGGAGCAGGAGACTGGATTAATAAAGCCCTGTGAGGGGAACTGCGGCAGTGACACGTTAACCCTTCATTCACCAGAGAAGAGAAAACTGCCAAGCAAGGCTCTGAGGACAACAACCTTCAAATGGGCCCTCAGTAACCTGGTGCTGACTCTGGAGAAGGCCAAGGTTTATGCATGTGTCTGTGTCTGTGATGGAGGCTCACAAGTAGGGCGTCTTGAATTGAAAACCTTGCCAGACATCACCCAAGCCAGTGTTACGGGAGCAGAGTTTGTTTCTTCCCTCAGTGATGGATGTGAGTTTCCTAGAGCTCACTGCTTTCCTTGAGGGAGGGAGGAAAGGCCTTGTCAACTCTGTGTACCTCCATGTTTTTTAGCCGTATTGTATAATGAATGGGCAGGACTGGGGCACCCTTACCACATTCAAAGAAGCTGAAAAGGATCTTTATGTCTCATCTGACTTAATGCCTGGCTCAATAATCGGCCAAGAGGCTGGGTCTCACTTTTTAGGGGTCATTTACATGCGGAGCCCCTCTGGGTTCAGAAACTCTCAATAAATCAGTGTGTGTATAGCACACTCATTCCCAAACTCAACAGCTATAGTTTTGGTAGCCTTTAGGCTGAGAATTCATCCTGTGTCAAATGGAGAGGCAGTAAATAGGGTAGAGCACTTTTACCCAAGTAATCTCCGTAGAACCCCAGAGTTCCATGGGCAGTTAAGTACTCCACCTCTGCTTTATTCTGGGATTCTAAGGCATCGCCAGTTGTAAGCTCCCCATTGATTTAACAGCAGTTTTTTGAAGGTATGGGGAGAAACACCTGATTACAAGAACAAGCAGTTTTGCTTTTAAATTATAAGAGCTTACATTTACCTATACAGGTACTTATAGACTCCCTTCTTCAATATCTCAGTAACAGTTTGTATCTAATCATTTTTGCCTTCAGATTCTAAAGGTTTTCTGAGTCACTTTTGACCTTTGGAAGTTATCTTAAATCTCACGGTGATGAATTGCTTTTTATAAACTTTTCATGATCTTGATTTCTTTTGCACCTTTAGGATAAACAACATAACTGAATCCTATAAAGGAATATTAGATTCACGTGCCTTTTCTTTTTGATAAGTTTATAGTTTCCTCTTTTCCTTAACTGAATAACATGTCACTAGAAGGTATCAACTTCCTTAAGTGTCAGCTGGAAGCTTTTGATAGATGCTTGGAGATGGAATTAAGGTTCTTCATAATGAAGGAATCATCGTTTCAAGAATTGTCACACCGTCTTCTCATTTCGAAACTTCTATGATCCATTTCTTGAAATCTGGCAATTTCTATCACCTTTAACCACACTACCTGGGGTGTGGCAGAAAATTTGCCTTTACAATGGTACTTTATAACAGTCTTTTCTTTCTTTCTTTCTTTCTTTTTAAATTTATTATTTTTGGCTGCGTTGGGTCTTCATTGCTGCAAGTGGACTTTCTCCAGCTGCGGCGAGCGGGGGCTGCTCTTCGTTGTGGTGCGTGGGCTTCTCATTGCGGTGGCTTCTCCTGCTGAGGAGCACTGGCTCTAGGCCCGTGGGCTTCAGTAGTTGTGGCATGTGGGCTCAGTAGTTGTGGCTCGCGGGCTCCAGAGCGCAGGCTCAGCAGCTGCGGCGCATGGGCTTAGTTGCTCCGCGGCATGTGGGATCTTCCCGGACCAGGGCTCGAACCTGTGTCCCCTGCATTGGCAGGCGGATTCCTAACCATTGCGCCACCAGGGAAGCCCAGTCTTTTCTTTTTAAAAACACATTTTGTTTGGGGATAATTTTAGATTTATAGAAAAGTTGCAAAGATAGTACAGAGTTCCCATAAACCCTTCTCCAGTTTTGCCTGTTGTTAAGATCTTACATTACCAAGGAACATTTGTCATAACTAAGAAAGCTATGTTGGCATACTACTGTTAATTAAGTTCCAGACTTTATTTGGATTTTACTAGTGCTTCTGCCAATGTCCCCTCTCTGTTCTGGAATTCAATTCAGGGACAACACTGCAGTCAGTTGTCATGTCTCCCCAGTCTCTTCTGGCCTGTAGCAGTTTCTCAATCTTTCCTAGACACTCTTAAAGAGCATTTGGCCAAGTATTCTGTACCCGGATCTGGGTTTTTCTCATGACTACATGGGGCTTATGGGTTTTTGTAAACAGTATCAGAGGGGGCATGATAGGCACATGGCATCACTGATGACACTCATCTACTTGGTTAAGGTGTTGTTTGCTTGGCTTTTTCCACTGCAAGTAATAGCCTTTCTTTCATTCTTTCTTTTTTATATAACAATCTTTTAAAAGGCATTTTAAGAGTCAGTGAAAGGATCTAAGTTAAAATTTAACCTTGGTGCGCTATTTTAAGAACTCACTCGAGGGGCCATGAGATGAACAGGTCTCTGGGAAGAGTAAGTCTCGACATTCTGTGCAGGCGGGGCGGCCTCAGCGCATCTGCACCCCCTGCTGTGTGCCAGGCAGGTTGTTCTGACCTGGGCCGGGAGGAGAGGGAGGCTCTGGGCACACGCACTCCTGGGTCTTACCTGCAGGACCCTGAGAATGAGCGCCTCCTTAAACCTTGCACCCTGCACAGTTCACTTGCCTCACCCTGCTTCTGACACTGATTCTAAGATTTACTCCAAGTTTAGACACGAGAATGTAGAAAGATGTGCTCTTTATTTTAGGATGAAGTGTACCGTAGAGGCTCTGGGATGTCCTGCAGTACCTTGTTTAACCCACTGCTTCTCGAATTAATTTGATCAAAGTCCTTTTTTTCACTTAAGAGGCCTTTCTCCACCTAAACCTACAAATACTCTTGGGGAAATGAGAATAGAGGAGAAGGCAGTGGACCGGGTCCAGCCACCTGGGCTCTGGACCGGAATCTGCCTCTAGTGCCACCTGCCTGATGTGACCAAGCTTCCTCGTAAAGAAATGCTCTTCAGAGCCTCTGCCATCCTCAGCCACATTTCTGATGCGTTTAAATGGATTTCTTTGACCTCTCACTCACCCCAGGAAGGCTGTGCTTGCACTTCTGTGAGCTGTGGAAGGTCATGCTGACAGTCCTCTGGGAGTGGCTGACCCCTGTCACCATGCTGGGGAGTAAAAACCATCTAGATGGGCAGCTGAGCACTCAAAGGCTGACCCCTGTGAGAATGGTTATCAGAACCACTCACTGCTCCACCGTGAAGGCCGGCGGGCTGCAGCTAAGCCCTGCCCTGCAGCCCAGCCCCCCATGAACCTTTCTGTCCTTTAACTGCCAGGACTCATACACAACCTTAATAGAATGCACTCCTGTTCTCTGATACAGGATCTTTAACATCTTCTGAAGAACACTGTACCGGCAGGCTACTAGGCTGAAAATTTAGGAAGCAAATTACGATAGCCAACCTCATTTCACAGTTTTGAGTAGCCCCGATGGAGCAATCTTCCCTTTCAGACGATCACAGCAACGTCCTGAGTAATGACGGTTCAGCCCACAAGCGGGAGACCAAAGAGGGGGATCTAATGTTCAGGCTCTGTCTCGGCTACTGACAAGGACTTTTAGGACACGGGGTTATATTTTTCCTACTAAATGACAGTAGTATTTAGCAGCATGTGTACATGCAGAAACAGGTGTAGAGGGCCATCCATCAAATGAACAACTCATACAAGGAGTCTCTGGGGGAAAATCCCACATTATGGGAATGGGAACCTTTTCAGCTATATGACAAGGTGAGCTTAGAGGTCAACAAGGGCAGCTATTCACTTTATTTTTAAAAATCTGTCATCTTTTGTAAAAAGAAGAACGGTATGGTAGAAAAGGTATGACACTTGGAGTTGAATGGTCCATGATTTAAATCCTGTCTCCTGAGGAAAGTGTCTTAACTTCTCTGAGTTTCAGTTTTCTCATTAGTAAAATGGGGATAAGAACACAAGGATGACTGTAAGGATATCCGATTGACAGTGATACTGTAAGATCAAATGAGGTAACTTGTCTAAACCGCTTTAGCCAGTGCCTGGCACAGAGAAGGTGAGCAGCAAGCACAGAATTTCCTTGCACTGCAAGCTTCCTTTTCACTGGGGATTATCTCATGGTTGACGTATACGGTATGGCCTCAATTCTGCACAAGCTGGATACTCCAATGCCCCAGCTTTGAGAAGGTCTCAAAGACAATCCAGAGAGGCAGGACGCCATTTAAAGCAGTCTCTACTGTGCAGCACGATCAGAACAGACACCAGTGCCCTGAAGCAAGTCCAGTGGAGCAACCCGCTATTACCCAGAGCTAAGGCGTCTCGCTCTCTCTCGACATTATTGAAGGCTCTTTCTCCCTCCTTCTCCTGTTATCTCTCTGCCCACATTTTGTTAGCATTTATACTGCTCACGGGCAGGAACCAAAAGGGCAGCTAAGACTTGTATTTCCCTTGTAGTCATACCCAGTCTGCTCTGAGCGAGGCGGGTTTTAAGCACAAGTGGGTAGATTAACGTGCATAGATTTCAAGGTCCAAGGTGGTCCAGGGATCGTTGCTCTGGATGGTGCCTGGTGACTAGACTGTGATCAACAATTAGCTTAAGGCTTTGATTTCTGCTAAATACAGGTGTCCTTGGGAAAGCCAGCTCATAGCTTGCCAGTCAAGAGACGCCAGCAGGGCAGAAGGATCTGAGAGTGGGTTTAGAAGGAGAGGGCTATAGGGAGACAGCAGCGAGGCCTTGGCCCCTTAGGGGCTAGAGGAGCCACCAGTGGGGGCAGAGGGGAAGGGGTACAAGAGGAATGGCATCAGATACGAAGGTGGGGATGCCACAGACTAAGTTTGCTGCACAGACACACCCAGCATCAGGATCAACAAAACTAATTCCTGCATTAACTTTCGGGGGAAGTGACAGACCTCGGTTCTTCATCCTTTCTGTTCTTCTCTCTCCAGGACTGCGGATGTAGGTGGCTTCTTGTTAGGCAGGGATGTCTCCCTGTTTTCACTGGTTTGGTCCTCTACACAGCATCTAGGAGGTGCCTTTGTAGCACAACACCTGAGCCCATGCGGTCAGGCTCCTTCGGGCCAGACCAGAAGCCCCCGGCTCCTGCCAAATATTAGCCACCCCGCAGGGTGTGACCCTCACAAGGGTCTCTAAAGCTACTGGGAAAATACCTTTTGTCAAAACCCAATTCTGGCCAATTTGGTTAGTTTAAATACTGCTGTGGCCAGGGGACAAGGATGACACCACGTGGGTTACATATAAACAGACATCGGAGACCTAAGAGGTGAGACGGGATAAAGCCGAAGCCGTGACTCAGTCCAGGATGGCCTGGCTTACGCTGAGCTGAGCTGAGTGAGGCTGGCTTTCGACAAGGCTGGACCTGAATCCCTGCTGCTCCCTTACCTCGGCCCCTGCGCTTCCCCCCTGCTGCCCGGCCTTGGACGCACACCCTGCAGCGTTCAGGGGCCGGCCCCGAGGAGTGATCTTTTCTCGCAGGACATCTCGAGGGAGGTGTTTATGTGTTTATGCAGGTTAATTCCAGGCTCGTCCAAAGGCCACCGAAGGTGCTAACGCTCTTGAGTCGGTGGGCTTTACGCGTTCCATCTGCTGCTGAGCACCTCGCAGTGGTGCACACTTCCAGTCGGCAGACTGGCCTAAATGTTTTCAGCTGCAGACAGATGAAAGCTGGCCTTGCTGGCGGCGTACACTCTTCCGTTCGCACACATGCTCTTATAAGGCAGTGGAGCTCAGCGCACACTCACTCATTCGCAGCTGGGGGGCCGCTACGGTGCTCGCAAGGATGCTCCAACGTGGACCCACGGGTGACTCCAGTGCCTCATTTTGTGTTTTTACTGTCACCAGTGTTAAGGAAACCTTGACAGAGCAAAGCCAAAAGAAAGGTGTGCCTTGAGAGAAGCCCTGAGAATCAACCTTTAAAGGGGCAACTTTGCTTCTGATTTGCCAAGGAACTGGGGCATCAAACAGGAGCCTATTACCCAATTCGACCCCCATCCCAAGTGATCAGACTTTGTCAGGAGCTGGGGTGATTTTTCAAAATATTTAATAACCTGCAATACGGCGCAGTCCCTAACCAATCGGAGCGATGCCAGCCTTAGCGATGGAGCAGGTCCCAGAAGGAGTGTAGTGCACCCCCCTTTTAGGTTCCTGGATGATGGGAAAGTTTCAGGACAGGAGCCTGCGTAGCTGCACAGAGGGTCTGGGGCAGTGACTGCTTGCCAACTGGGAAGAAATTACTTTCATGCTATTACGAGCACTAGTCAGCACCAAGTCGAGGTGATTCTCGGGCCTATTAAGGGTTGGGGGTGAGGGTGTGGACACGAGGGAAGAAGCACCGAAGGAAGAAAGTCTCTATAACCTTCGCCTTTCTGATCACACCATGGTATTACCCACGGGAGTTTGGTCCCCGTAACTTGCTACTGGATCAATAACTTAAGAATAAGGAAGTTCTAGAGAGAATGAAACTCCCCCCCCAGAGCCAAGTCTCACATTATTAGCCTGGGGGCTGGCAGGCCATTGGAGACTCAGACCTGAGACACTGGGAGAATTCTTCTCTGTCTCCGGGGAATTCAGTTCAATCCTCCAACAGACTAAGACCATCTCCTCCAGGCACCGCCAGCTTAGATTTCTACTCAAAACACATACACTTGTGTCTGGGGAAAGGCAAGCATGAAGTATATACTTCAGTGAAAAGTTGAAAAGCATGGAGGGTAAGTTAATTTTCAAAGAAGAAAGTCAGCGGCACAACACGATGGAATGCATGATTCACCTCTGCAGAGCAGACACTGATTCCCACCTGGGAGAATCACCGAATTAGTTGGCAGTTGAAAATATGATCTCTGACTTTTCATTAGATCTTACATTTTATTTTAAGACCGTGAAACAACACGGGATTAAAAGTCTTATTCAGAAACAGAAGTGGAAAGGAGAATTCGGCGTTTCTCTTTGTTCAGAGAAAATACTTTCAAAGGTACTTCATAACTAAAACTTAAACGTAGGTGGAGGCGGGGGAGGATGCATGGCTTTCCTTGCTTGGTTCCTGTTGGATAGAGAGACAGCCTGTGAGCTGGGGGGCAACAGACACCTCCCATGTACAGTCCTCACCAGCTGCCCTGGGCCCAACCCTTGCTGACAGGTATTTGCAGAACGCTCAGGTCTGTACGGCTCCCTATGACTGGTGTCCTGGGAACAGGCACCAATCAGAAGCCATACCTCTTGGGGGGGTGGGATGGGGGGCGAGAAGTAGTGGGAGACATCATTCAAGTATGAAATGCTCTGCCACTTACCAGACGTGGGACCTTGGGCGAGGTAGTCAGCTCTCTCAGCCACAGCTTTATAGCTATAAACTGGGGCTAATCACTTCGGCTGTTACCTAGACAGGCAGATCTAGGTTCAGGTTTTCTCATGCCTGACACTACAAAACATAATTTTGTAGGCCTACTTTAAGGAAAAGAATGCAAAGTTAACAAATACAGGATTGAGAACAGGGTTTTAGAAGGGACTCATGCAAGTGGAGGATCCTACAATTTCAGTCTCATTAGCTCCACGGTAAGTCCACTTTTGCATACCTGCCTATCTCAGTTGAGATAAGAGATGAGGATACAAAAGTGCCTTGCAAATTGTAAGGCATTATATAAACAAATGACACTGAATTCTTCTACAAATAAATAATGTGTACTGTGTGCTAAATAGTATGCCAAGTGTAGGAGACAGAGCTACGAAGAAGACAGACATGTTCCCCCCCTCCCCTTATGGAACCCGGAGTCCAGAGGCACTGCATCATCATCTGTGGCAGGATGTCCTCTGAATCCTGAATACAGAAGTGAAGCTCATGAATACAGAAGTTCTGACTGCTTACCTGCAACACTAGCCCCTCTCAGGGCTCTCCAAGGTCCTGATTCCTACACCCAGCTTTCTGGGACTTGGGTTCTACTCAATCTCAACCTCTGCCTTCTCCTCCTTCCCAACCATTGTCTTCTTACTGACTGCCACTTTGAAACCCCCAGAGCAACAAGCCAACCCTTCTAACCCCATATTTCCAAACGTGAATGGACAGTGGCTGCCAAGGTCAGGGGGGCAGTGGGGGTGAGTGAGATTACAGGATAGAGAACAACTAAGGAGCGTAGGGTTTCCTTAGAGGGAGACAGTGAAAATGTTCTAAAACTGATGGTAGTATTAGACGCAAAACTCTGTGAATATACTAAAAGCCACTGAATTGTAAACTTTAAATGGGTAAGCTACATGGTATGTGAATTACATCTCAATAAAGTTGTAAAAAACTATGAATGGAGAACCATTCAAGAAAAGTTTAGAACACAGAAAAAGACCAGAAAAAATAAACTGAAGAAAAAAAACTTGAAGAAACTGAGATTATTCAGAAAATGGGAGAGAATTTTTTAAAAGACCAATTACCCTTAGATTTGAGAAGATGTTGAGTTCAAAAAAATAAGAATCGGGAGCTATGAAAAAGAAAATTTTCAAGAACGAGTTCTTATAAATTTATAAACAAAATTTTTGCTGAGATATAAAAATTCCAATAAAGGTCTGGAAGATTAAGTCAAGGATAACTCTCAGAACATAAAGCAAAAGGCCCAAGACACTGGAAGTGGAAGGTTAACATCTGACTACCAGGACTTTCAGGACAAAAGAACAGAGAGAATAGAGGAAATGGAATCAAAAAGGAAAAAATAAAGAAAAAATTTCCCAGAGATAAAGGAAGACAGGAGCCTTTAAAATGAAAGGATCTAGCATAAATGAAAAAATATCCATGCCTAGATATATCAACGTGAACTTTCAGAATATCAAGGAGAAGAGCAGAGCCTAAAAACTTACAGAAAGATGAAATGGTGATCAACAAAGAAACCCAAATCCAAGTAGAATCAGAAATGATAGATCTTAGAAGACAGGGTAGCAGGCTTTTAAAATAGCCATTGAAAGTGATTTTGAACTGAGAATTTTATATTCTAATTCTCCATTAAGAACAAGAGTACTAAATCTCCATCTAACATAGTGGGAAATCAAGGGACATTGCCTAAAGTTGACAGAATGAGAAATAGAGATTTCAGTATGTTGTCTGAAGTTTCACAGTTAGCCATTAAAAGAATTAAATAACCTTTATAATTTTTTAATGGAAAGGAAGAGGAAGGAGAGAGGATAGTACAAGCTAGAGCTTTATTTTTTCATAGTTAGGAGTAGACTATTTAGTTGATACACAAGAAACATAAATCAAAAAACTATTATTCAGAGGTATAAAAATAACTATCCGAAGCGCTGAAAACGGAAATGTTTTTAAAGAGTTGCTCTTAAGAAGCAGCCTTGAAAGTGGGGAGGGGTGAGGCAGAAGCCTGTTGCTTTTTATTTTAAAAATGAGATATAAGGGATCAAACCCATGCCCACTGCAGTGGAAGCTCAGAGTCCTAACCACTGGACCGCTGTGGAATTCCCTAAACTGCTCTTCCTAATAGCCTGGCACGAAATGTGCCTTCCTCTAATTCCAAGTCATATGTCCTAGTTCCTCCCCCTCTGGTCATGAGGAAGAGACTACCCCTGTCCTACACTACAGCCCTTTAAAGATTTGAAAACTTATAACAGGTCTCCTTTTCCTTCTCAAAGTCTTTGCATCTTGTGGTAAAACATCTCCATTTCTCATCGGCCATTTCTCATATGACATTGCTACAAGATTCTTCTCATTTCGGTCACTCTTAGCTAGGAACTCTCTAGACACAGTGCAATGGATGCGTGTATCCAGTCTCTTACAATTACTTACAATCATGCAACATAAGGTTGCATTATCTTTCTTGGTGACTGCACTGCACTAGTCTCCTGCAACCCCCCATATATATTAGCTAGGAGTCTTTATGTGGTATGAACCAAGAAATCCAATTCAAACAAGTTAATAAAAAATGAAATTTATCAGCCTAAGTGTTGTGTAACTCAATACTACAGGGCTGAATTTGGTTTCAGGCAATTCTTGAACAATGGGACCAGGATCTGTCTCCATTCCTTGCCTCTGCTTCCTGAGTTTCATCTCCATTCTCACTCTCTGTGGTCCCAAGAGACCTAACAGCCTGCATCTCCTGTGGCCATATGCTTCCTCTATCATGAGCCATAGGAATGGGCAGTTTACTTTCTTAATATTGAGAATAGAAGTCTAAGAATAGACCATCATTGGCTCTAACTGGTCTGGCTTGAGTCAGGTGACCAGGGAAATATGATTCTCTAGCTTAAGCTAATCACGCACTGCCCCTGTGGTCAATCAATCACATACAAACTACATGGCTAGGATATTTGAGGTTCTACTAAGAAAGAGAACGGAGGAATTAATGCTAGTGGGATATCCAAACATAATCCACTACAAAACACTAGAAAAATTCTCCAGCCTGTAACTGAATTTTTAATCACAAATGCAGACTTTTCCATGTATCCCTGTTTAAGTTCATCTTGTTGATATCGGCCAAATGTTTCTTAATTAAGGAGATAATTTTGAAGTTTGGTTTATTCCCCCAAAGTATTAGTTATTCTTCTCAGCTTTGCATCCCTTGCAAATCTGATATACATAACATCTATGTATTCATCTCATTAAGTCTTTAATAAAAATGTTGACTCAGAACCAAAAAAGTGGAGCTTTGAGGCACATGCCATTACATATTTCCCAAAAGGAGACTATCAATCTGTTAATGGCTACAGTTCAGAAACAGCTATTTAAAAGGCATAAACAAACCTTACTAGCCCAATTTTTCCATCTATAGGAGATGTACCAGAAGACATTATCAAATACCTTGCTGAAATCAAGGTGCACTCTACCTGTAGCATTTCCAAAACAAATGCAGCCTTCTGGCTATGTTCCTTAGCGCCTACAGCCCAAAATAGGTAATGCACACTGGGACTGAAAAACCTTCACAAGATGTATCACACGCTGCCATCAGGCACACTTTCTTACACAACTTCTCTGCCCCGGGTAGGGCCTCACTGGCCTCCCGACCCATCCTTTCCTCTTACAGCAGACAGACTTCTTCTCAAGCAGCTTAGCTTGTGTCCTGGTCCAAGTGAATACTGCTGCCCCCTTTAAAATTCTAGGAATCTGTTCTTGCAGAACTTCATCCCTAATGCATAACTCTAATGGTACAATGCTGCTTTTTCTTTCTCTCCCATGTCATAGCTTTTTACTTATCAGCCTTTGGACTCTCTTTACCACCTGTGAATTTTTTTCTTTCCAGAATTTTTACTAGACTGAGTAGACTAGTACAGTGGACAACATTCTTCTGCTTTGTCCATCATCCACCTACTCTCCATCTTTTGAATACCTTCCATCCATTCCACACCTTGTTACTGGTAGGGCTGCCAGCATGTCATCTCCCTTGGTCCAGGCAGCGGTGGGCATGAGACCCAAAGAGGCCAAAGAAGTCCATCCAAAACACATATTTTAAAATTTGGAGCTAGAGGAACTTCCCTGGGAGTCCAGTGGTTAAGACTCCACACTTGCACTGCAGGGGGGACTCAGGTTTCATCCCTGGTCGGGGAACTAAGATCCCACATTCTGCATGGTGTGGCCAAAAAATTAAAAATTCAAAAAATTAAAACAAAAAATTGGAGCTAGAGGAAACAGAACCTTTTCTTTTGTCACAGAACTAGGAGAACGTGAACTGGAGGCTGCTGGAGGCCACCTTCTCTACCACATTGTGGGGAGACCACCTGGGTGGTAAAGAATGAAGACAACATAGAGGAATGAGCAGAGCAGAGAGAAACAGATCCAGGGAGAGGAGGAGGGAAGGGCTGAGAGGAAGAGAGACTGTATCCCTGAATTCTGTCACACCAATTCTGTCCCTGGCTGTGCAGTTACGTGGGCGGCGAACCCCCTTGCATGCTCAGGCAGTCTGAGTTGGGTTTCTGTCACCTGTAACAAAAAGAATCTTGATAGATTCATGTAGTAGGAAGGCAGGGGGTACCTGGAAAGACCACTCAGCCCGCCGTAGTGCAGTAACGATCGATCCAGACCTTTATAACCGAGCAAACCTGGGTTCAAGCTGACTCAACTGCTCTTTTGGTAAATTACAACCAAAATAAAATAAATAAGCCTACGGTTTGAACCCCAAACTCTGCCACATACTTCTCATCCTCAGTCCCCTCCCATGGAGGACAGGACAGGCTAACTCCCTCCTCACTGTGCTGGGAAGATTAGAAGGACAAGCGAGCTGCCTGGCCCACAGGAGGCTCTTAATAAATAATAGCAATTACTTTTCAGTTGAGGAAGGCTGAAAGGTAGAGGAGAGCTCTGACAGTCCTTTCACCCATTCCTCTCAAAAGATGACGCTAAAATAGCGGACAGATGCTTCTGCGGTGGCTGAACCCGATTTATCTTACTTTGGGAGGATATTACGGTGATAGTCCCCATTACAAGTGAGAGCAGATTTGTTCCTTTTTATTTCTGAAGGGCAGCGTGATAGTGTGATTGGTGTTCTTTGTGCGGGAAGAGCCATTTCCAGCAGCCTTGCATTCTTTGCAGAGTGAGCGCTGACTCCACTCCCCTCGCTGCTCCCAGGGCCCCGCCCTCTGCCCTGGTCAAGGCTGCGGCCCGCTGCCCTCTTGCACTCCAGTTTCCTAGTCCCTGGTGGGGCCACTTCCCTTGAACATATTACACATTTTTTCCAGCCAGTGTGCTCTCATGAGCTCAAGAGCTTTGTGTTATCTGGGTCAAAAGACATTTTTTCGAGCTCAAAATAACTTGGCTCTCGCAAAAACTGGGACCTATCATTTTCGGGGCCATTTATTCCCCACCTTTCATTTCTTTGAAGGACCTCTTACTGTTCCTTACAAGTGCTATCACCATTCTCCATAAGTGATCAAAAGCATGAGGCTTGATAAATCAGCTTTACTTGTGCAATTTAATTGAAGGTCCATTCATCTATCGTTGGAGAAGTTCTGAAAACTCAGTATGGACTTCACTCAAAATACACAAATAGCATGTGACCAAAAAAATTGTTTTTAAATTACAAAACATGTATTTACATGAAATTGAAGTTGGTTTTAATCGATTCTTTTTGAGCCTTTCAAAGTTATGTCCATCATTTCCCATTTCTCAGGCCTGCCTGATTTTCTGTTGGCTCCCTACAGGGGAAAATGGGATATTTTTTTCTCTACTTTCTCTTCCAAGAGCTGAGAAAAAGGAAAAGAGATAGCAGCTATGTAGCTCAGGGGCAGCCAAGCAAGAGATTGATTCAACAGGAGAAATTTAATGCATCCCAGAAGATTCCCTAGGATTTGATATCCTGCTGCTTAGGGTACAATCTACTGTAATAAGAAACTGAAGATTTTCTGTCAGGAAAGTCAAAGTACTCAGTGATGGCTTGTGAAAGTTTAAAAAAAAAAAAAGTGAAACGCAATAGGACATGTTTTTATTCTGGAAATGCTTTCTTAAATAGGAGGACAGGAGACCATTTCTCAGAGAATATACATGGGTGAACACAGAAGATGAAATGTTTTCCTGTGCAGGTACCTAACCCCAGGGTGGAGCGCGGCTTTCATCTTGCTCCCCAGGGAGGCTGTTTACCGGGAATCAGGCAAATGCAACAGACAAGAAGTATGTCCTGTGCCCCGACCTAGCCTGGGGTGTCTAGAGTCGAGGTAAGTGTGGGGATGGATGACGCTGGCCCGCGGCTGTGGGATTTTCTTGTCCGAGAGGAGGAATGTGGCTCTGGGCAATGTGCTGATCTAGCAATCCTAGCACAGGGGGAGTGGGCGGAATAAAGTTCAGCAGAGGATTTCAACACTATGATCCAGGATAAAGCAGAAGGTGGGGTCTCTGAACAATGGTCAGGTGGTGGCCCTCCGGTAGCCAGGAAAGACAAACATACAGAGCTGTGTGGCCAGGAGACAGCAGGAAGCATGGGTTTCACACGTGTCCTGCTGTGCACAGCGTGTTGGGGGCAATGTGTGGGTCACCTTCCCCTCCCCAGCAGGGGCTGTACATATACCAGCAGCGCCCAGTCATCTGTGCCACCCTTAAGTCAGGTGGGAAGACCCAGG
Source organism: Balaenoptera acutorostrata (assembly GCF_949987535.1). Lineage (NCBI taxonomy): Eukaryota > Metazoa > Chordata > Mammalia > Artiodactyla > Balaenopteridae > Balaenoptera > Balaenoptera acutorostrata. Next base: position 168,873,187 of record NC_080064.1, on the reverse strand, counting down.
TTGGATTAAGGCTTGGTCTGTGAAGCTGTCACCTAGGCCTGTCTGCTGTCACCAGGAGCTCTGTCAGAATCTGCAGCTCTTGTTCAAGGGCCAGAGGCCTGGGGTGGTGGCAATGGGCAGAGGAGCTGCGGCATCCAGGAGAATGGGTGGGCTCGTGGCCGCCCCTCCCCTCTTTCAGAGGGGCTGGAGGGTCAGAGCCTCATGCCAGTTCCATGCACAGACTACCCTTCGTTTCTCTTTCGGAACTAAAGCCACAAAGCTGGGTCATTCTCTCGCAACTAGTGGGGTCAGAGCTGGAACCACCCAGCACACTGGTCAATAAATGTCTTTACCCAGACACACAGGTGGCATCTCCAGCAAGATGGTTAGAGCGAAAGGGAAGTTAGGGTGTTTTTAGAGGAGTGGACCACTGAAGGCAAGATGTTTTCATTTCTCTGCTGCCCCAAGTAAAGTGCAGTCAGAGAAATCACTCATCGTGTTCTTCTTTATCCTCCTACCAAAAGCCTCACACTAGCTCCAGGTTATCTGGACCTGGAAACGCGAGTAACTAGGCATGAGCTCAAGTCAGTAGTTTAATAAACACACGTGCACCTGAACTGCGGCATCTCATCATCTGCACTGTTCTCGCCTCCTTCCTCTTCCTCTTTTCTCTCCTTCGCCTTCTTTTTCCTTTTGTTGTATTTCTAGATTCTGAATTAAAAGAGCCCTTTGGAATTAAACGAAGGGGCTGATATTAAACAGATTAAATTAAGAGTGCTTGGGCCTCGATGGGCCCCTACCCCAACTGCCAGGCGGGTGGTCACTGCCCCAGTGTCAAGACAAGGGGCCGTGACTAAGAAATAACCTCACAGAACTGGCAGCAAAGAAAGAGAGGCCCCGATTAGAGGTATCAGGTAACTCGGTATTTTACACAAACATGCACACAGAGCTCAAACTCTCATATAGGGGTTTGGCCACCAAAGATACTTTAATTGAAAATTACAGTGTGGAAAAAAAATGATTAAGTGGCTAAGGGATTACTGTCCACATCAGTAGGCAGAGAATAAAACATCTGTTCATTCACTGGGTGAAATAATTCTGTAAACCTCACCATGGAAGACAGATTGCAAACAAGGTGAGTGAACAGAACGCTGGGTGAAGCTCCGATTCTCAGGTCCCCTCCTGGCTGGAGACCCAGCTCTGCTTTACCTCTGGGGTCCTCCTCTGTGAGTCTGGCTGAGGAGAAGTCCTACAGCTGATACCCCCAGCCAAGACCCTGCCCTCTAGGAATGAGCTTCACTGACAGGTATACGGACGCAAGCATCCTCCTGGAGCAGCCCAACAAGGTCTGTGACACGGAGAGATGAGGCAACAGTAGAGCAAGGCCAGGTAAGTGCCGAGTGAGTGAGTGACTGCGCCCCGGGTAACGTGCACCCACATGCTCTGCTGGCTCTTGGACTAGACAGAAACCCACAGAAGACCAATTGTAAACATCTTCAGAAGAAAAGCCAGCTTGAAAACAGTCGTAGAAGGTACTGCTGTGATGAAACCTTACATTTCATCAACTTATCTGCTAAAGCTTCTGAGGGAAAAGTCAAAAAATTACTGGCAAAATCAAAACGGATACGGCTGCTATGTGATCACTGGCAATCTCTGAGTTACAAACACTTACTTGTAACTACGTCATGTACACAAACCACCAGCTGCATTTTACTGCCATTCTTCCCACCATTTTTTTTTCTGACAACAAAGCACAGAAAACGATGAGATAAAATCTTACGCTTTCACGATTTCTACCCCTTGAGGAGGACTTCATACCCCTTGCGCACTCATGTGTAAGACCCTTCGTCATTCCTGTTCTCCTGCCTCTTTCCAGGTAACTTACAAAATGTCATTCCCAGCACTATTTTTGGATGAGTAAATCAATACAAGCAAACCTCACTCTATAAGAACAGACTTTGATCAGGAAAAGGCCCTTATATATTATGAAATGAATTTAAATCAGATATAATCAATATCATGCTATCCATTCTTAATTCTTTTGAGAAAAGAGGAACATTTTGGTGGATGGGGGACACAATTTGGTAACTAAGAACAGACTTTGATCAGGAAAAGGCCCTTATATATTATGAAATGAATTTAAATCAGATATAATCAATATTATGCTATCCATTCTTAATTCTTTTGAGAAAAGAGGAACATTTTGGTGGATGGGGGACACAATTTGGTAACAGTTATCTACAGTGAAAATGTACATAACTTTTGATGCAGCAAGTTAGCATTTAGGAATTTATCATATGGATTCACCCTATGGCTTCAGTCACATCAGAACAAAAGAATGCAAGTACGTGGCCATTAATCATAGTATTGTTTGACATGGTAAACATACATGGAGACCAGAGGGACTGATGGACAAATTATGGTAATTCATGAGATGATATACTAGGTATCTGTTAAAAAGAATGAGGTAGACATGCAGGAGTCGATCTGCACAGATGCCCACACTTTGTCGTAAAGTGAAAAAAGCAAGTTATGGAACATAAGACAGAGAGCGACCTTATTTTTTCCTTCTCTCTCCCACTAAGGAGAATTCTTGGCTTCTCCATCCCTTTTCTCCTTGTCACCTTTCCTTCCCCACCCACCGCGCCAGTAGGCATATTTAATAGATCAGGATTGGGACCAAGTCTCTCCCCAAGAAAGACGAGAAGAAGACAGAAAGTGAGGAAAGGAGGGAAAAGTGGGGCTTTGGAATATATTCAGACGAGTGCCTCACACATGGAAAAGTTCAGAAAGAAACTTACCATGGCTATCTTTAGGGAGTGGGACACGAGTGTGAAAGACGAGGATGATTTTTACCTTTCCATCATTTTGAAAATGTCCTTTCCTAGGAGTATGTATTATTCTTACAACAAAAATTAACAGAACGTGTGAATATATTGAAATGGACTTGAGGTTACGGGGAGGGGGAAGGGTAAGCTGGGATGAAGTGAGAGAGTGGAATGGACATATATACACTACCAAACGTAAAATAGATAGCTAGTGGGAAGCAGCCGCACAGCACAGGGAGATCAGCTCGGTGCTTTGTGACCACCTAGAGGGGTGGGATAGGGAGGGTGGGAGGGAGACGCAAGCAGGAGGGGATATGGGGATATATATATACATATAGCTGACTCACTTTGTTATAGAGCAGCAACTAACACACCATTGTAAAGCAATTATACTCCAATAAAGATGTTAGAAAAAAATTAACAGAACGTGTGAATATATTGAAAGTCCTCCTCGAAGCCTTAAGAAGCCTCTGTACCTCCGTATCAGCCTCTGGTTCCTCAAGAAAATCAACTTTAATTTGTATTCAACATAATTTAAATCTTAGTTTTCAAAACTATGTTCAGTTTCATTTTTGTATTTCTTTCTCCTTTTTTTTTAAAAAACTTATGGCCTACATTGATCATGCCGAGCAGACTTTGACGGGCTAGTCCAGGGGACCTCAGCGTGACCTGTCACACCTTCTTCAGTAAGAAAATGCTTTCCAAGTTCTAAACTACCAACTGGCAAACTAACTTTTGGAACCTAATTCGTCTTACAGCTGAGGTTTGACTGACTTGTATTTTTAAGTAAAATTTGGGAAATACCTTTACTTAATGTTGGTAGCGCTGACAGATGACTGCATATATAATCACAGATACACACACAGATACTCTCAGGAGAAGTATTATGAGCTAATACTAAAGATTACACATTTAGTTGTATGTGAATTAATTCCAGATTGCTTTATGAAACATAAAGAACTTAATATTTTATGTTGCAGCATAAAAGGAACTTCTATTGAGTAAAAATAAATGATGGAGTGACAAGAAGGGAGCTGAGGGCAACGTGGTGATTTGGATAAAAATGGAATAATGGACACCTTCCCCTCTAAGGTCAGCAGTTGAGATTTAGCCAAGGTCAGCAGTGACAAAATCATCACTAGAGTCTTGACCTCAATCTAGTTGTTGAAAACAGTATATTAACACTGTAAAACTGTTACGGCTGATGGCAATCCAGTCACCTCTCAGTAACGCGTGCCTAACTGCCTGTGTCCTTGGCTACAGGTGGACAAAAAGCCCACCCGGAGCATTTGCCGGGAGACCGTGTAGACGGGGCAGGCCCACAGCGTGAGTTTCCTCGTGCACACCTGCGGGGTGAAAACCACTGCCCACCTCGGGATTCCTACCTCACGCTCTAAGATTGTTAAAGGACTTGCAGGGCATCTGACCCGTTAGTTCTTTATTTTCACTTTTGCCTGAGCTAAAGGGAAAAAGGGCCAAGTCTGTCGGCATCCACCCCTCTCATTTCTCTTAGCTCTGTTGGTCTGGATTACTGATAGCCCTTTCCTCTGCTACAACTTTGAAAGCAAACAGTTCAGATCTCACTCGTTTGAAGTGGATCATTGCAGATTTGATTTCTTGAAATACAGAACACCACAGAGCAACTCCTTAATAAGCTCCAGGGAGGAGAAACGGAGGGAAGCTTGGAAATGTGTCACCCAGCGTAAGAACAGAGGGTAAATTTACAGAGAGATCGTGACCTGCCCAACACCAGGGAAACATAACCAAAAGTATTCCAAACAACATGGAGTACATTCTGTGGACTTGGCCTCACTTACAAGAAAGGCCTCTTTGTTTGATTCAAGTTTAAGTCAGTGAAACTGCCAGTTAATTAAGGGGATAAGAAAGTCCTTCAGAGAAGCCTTGGGGGCTATGGAGAAAAGAGGATTCAAAAGTACATGGAGAATGAGCTCCCTCAAAGGCATGCGGCTTTCTTAATGAAGCCGGGGGACCAACATATATTCCTGTGCCTGGGCGGTGGGCTCAGCGCACTTCCAGTCCCAGACGGCAGCGGGGCGAGTGGCCGCTGAGGGGGTCTGGAGGAAAGAGGATTTTCCATCTTTGTCTCCTGGCCGGATTCCATCCGCTCACCGGGCAGCCTGTGGTTTGGCGTCCTGAGCCCGAGCCCTGAGTTCAGAGGGGTAACGCCAACTGTCCCCAACCTGCCTCTCATTGCAACACAGAGAACGAACGAAGCCTTATCTCTTTGTATTCAATTCACATTTTCTGAGAACCCACAAGATTCATCATATCTAACAGACATTTCACGCTCATGGGAAAGTCTACAGTCCCAGCCCTCAAGGCAATCTCTTAGAAGTTTGATTAAAGCTGACTCACAGTCTGGATTCCGAAGCTGTTCAACCACAAGGAACCGGGAGAAACCACCTAGAGAAGTTCTGAAAAACACCCTCAGGGTCACCCTAGTGCCGTGGCTGGCCTATGGACTTCTGCCATGCACCTGGCTGGTGGGTCTATGCCATCTCTAGGCTCTTCTCTGTCTGCACCGTGCTCCTGGCTTCCTGACCAAATGTGTCATTTCCGGCTTCCTCCCTTTGCCCGGACTGACATCCCAGACCCTGGACTTGCTTCTGTTCTTATCGTGTTGATCCTGGTAACTTCCCAGCCCTGGTGTCTTCTGAGGCTCTTCGTCAAGTGGGGACAGACGGCGCCCTGGGCTCTGCCTCCCTCCCCTCCTTCCCTGAGGGCCACTCCCCTGCCGGTTGCCCATGTGGCATAGGTCTAGACCTGGATCCTCCCTTTCCTTAGCCCCTTAGGGCTGACATCGTGTCTGCACGGTCTTCAGAGCTGGGAAACTCAGTATCTGCCTGGAATGGTGCCCCTCCTCCGCAGGGGCCTCCCCCAGCCTCCCCAGGTCCCAGATGCTTTCAGGGCACCTTCCCCGCAGTGAGTGACCTTGTTCTGTGCTGGAGGCGGCTATTGCAACCTCAGATGATGGTATATGCGTCTCTGTGCCCTTTCTTCTGGACTGATCTATCTCATCTTCCAAACGTATGTTCTTAGCCCACTGCAAACCAGGGTCCCACACCCACCAGCACCAAATTCTCAGCACTAGACTTCAACACTGCCCTCCCTCCGAAAGCTCCCCTGAGTTACCAGAACGTTTAGGGGCAAAACACGCAATGGTCTGGAGGAGCTGAGGCCGGTCAAGAAACAATTCGTTACCAGTAGTTCCTTCCCCTGACTCAATGACATGTTTGAGCAGGGCTGTCTCCCTGCTCTCCTGCTTGGGTCATAAGGTGATTATGAGGTCAAATGGTTCAAGTGAAGGCACCCCGGGAACCATAAAGCCCTGAGAAATGGAAGAAACCAGTACTGCTGTCAGCCAGGTGGAGGGTCCCACACCGGCGTCCTCACCTAGATCGGCAGGGCTAAGGCCACAGGCCGCAGGCCCCAGGCTACGTCTGTGCCGAGCCCCTCTCTGCTCCCCCAAACTCTGTACTTGCCTCTACCATGGCGAGCGCTGCACCTTATTACAAGCACTAGCTCCACGTGCAGACAGCATTTCATCAGTCCCTGCACACCCACAGTGCCTGACACACGGAAGGAAATTTACAAATGAGGAATGAACGCATCAATGAACAAAGGTGTGGTTTTACACACTGACTGAGAAGCAGATGGAACACTCTTACAAAGCAGCAGCGATCAGGATGATGTCAGGCTCTCTCGAGCCTCTGCCCCAAGTAAAGACACTGTAGCCCTTACTTTAGCCCCTCCCCGGACTCACCTGTACGGCTCCATGGTCCGAATGCCGTAGAACAACGCCTCCTCCAGCAGCCCGAGGTTGATGCAGGCGTCCATGGCGCAGTCGAGCACCTTCAGCTGGTAGATGTTGATATCGGGAAGCCGCTCAGCGTTGCTGCTTAGGATCGCCTGGCACATGGCCAGAACCTGTTCCCACTCTGTTATTAACCTTAGCTAAGGATTCATTGTCTTCATCAAGAAAAAACAAAAGTAAAATGAGATTCTCGAAAAGGCTGAAGAGCTCCCAGGCACGGGGGGGAAGGAAGCGCCCATTATTTTGCACAGATGAGAGCTGCCTGAAAACACACTTGAGAAACAAAAACATGTAAGTGGTGTCTCAGAGAAGGAAATTCTGTTTACATCAACAAACCATCTTCCAACCAAGCCTGTGCTTTGAGGGATTAGATTTCCAGAGAACCATTCTTCCTTCCTATTCCTACATGTATTCTCTTTAAACCTAGCCATGAAATAAATGCAGCTGTTTATTAAATGAGCTAAAGAGTAAGATAGTTCAGTTTAAAATTATTTACTCTGTTAGCTTCTGTTTCAAAAACGATCTGAAATTAAAGACGCTTTAGAGAGACTCCTTTTAAAAAAGGAGGAGCTCATTTTTGTTTCTGTGTCATTTGAACCTTGGGCATATAAGAAACCAAAAACACAACCCAGGCACACGCTAGGGGAAACAACTTAAAGAAATCCATTTCCACTGGATCTCAAATTTAAGGTTTTTGATTATAAAACAAAAGTGATTCAAGTCTATACTTAACCAAATAAAGCTATTCTTATTTTAAACCCCCAAAGTAAAAGATAAATATTAAGAACATGTGGCTTATGTACATAAATTGCAGGCAGGGGGAAAGGATGCTTTAAAAAGGGTGGGGAGAAGACCCAATCTTCACTTCGGAGCCACAGTGACTTTCCCATTAACCGTGAGTCCATAACTGACTCTCATGGAGTCCAGTGCGACCTCACTTTTTAAAACTGACGAGGCACTCAGACGACTGAGGACGTGGTGTATGCAGTGCGCCTCGAGTCCTGCAGGTGAACTCCCTCAGAAGCACAGCTGCAGGTGAGAGAGAAGGCAGGCCCCAGGGACCTGACACAGTTTCTTCCCTTTGATGCTGTGTTAGGCATGGCCGAGGCCAAGGAGGACGCTAGGCTGGGACTGCCCGTCTCCCGCTCCTCCCTCACCTGCAACCTGTGTAGCTCCGACTTCATCTGCTTCCACAGGCTGGAATTCCACAGGGCGCAAGGTTTGCAGATTTACAGAAATGGCACAGCATTTGACCGCAGAAGAAGCTGGATTTAAGATGTACAGATTGCCAACAAACACGTGAAAGGATGCTCAACATCAATCATTAGAGAAATGCAAATCAAAACTACAATGAGGTATCATCTCGCACGGGTCAGAACGGCCATCATCAAAAAATCTAGAAACAATAAATGCTGGAGAGAGTGTGGAGAAAAGGGAACCCTCTTGCACTGTTGGTGGGAATGTAAATTGATACAGCCACTATGGAGAACAGGATGGAGGTTCCTTAGAAAACTAAAAATAGAACTACCATATGATCCAGCAATCCCACTACTGGGCATATACCCTGAGGAAACCATAGTTCAAAAAGAGTCATGTACCACAATGTTCATTGCAGCTCTATTTACAATAGCCAGGACTTGGAAGCAACCTAAGTGTCCATCGACAGATGAATGGATAAAGAAGACGTGGCACATATATACAATGGAATATTACTCAGCCATAAAAAGAAACGAAATTGAGTTATTTGTAGTGAGGTGGATGGACCTCGAGTCTGTCATACAGAGTGAAGTAAGTCAGAAAGAGAAAAACAAATACCGTATGCTAACACATATATATGGAATCTAAGAAAAAAAAAAAAGGTCATGAAGAACCTAGGGGTAAGACAGGAATAAAGACACAGACCTACTAGAGAATGGACTTGAGGATATGGGGAGGGGGAAGGGTAAGCTGTGACAAAGTGAGAGAGTGGCATGGACATATATACACTACGAAACGTAAAATAGATAGCTAGTGGGAAGCAGCCGCATAGCACAGGGAGATCAGCTCGGTGGTTTGTGACCACTTAGAGGGGTGGGATAGGGAGGGTGGGAGGGAGACACAAGAGGGAAGAGATAAGGGAACATACATATATATGTATAACTGATTCACTTTGTTATAAAGCAGAAATTAACATACCATTGTAAAGCAATTATACTCCAATAAAGATGTTAAAAAAATAAAAAAATAAAAAAATAAAATAAATCTAAGCTAGTTCTGCCATTGGTCAGATTTGAGGTTCTGAGGACATCACCTGTGCTTTGAAGTAGGCCAGAAATAAAAATGCCTAATGTCGCTGTAAGAATTAAATAAGATACTGTATGTAAAGTTTTTAAAAAACGCTTCACGTGTTCTCTCCTGAGCCAGGCAGAATTGTGTACCTGGGACACAGTGGGAGAACATTTAGTGTCTTGCACAAGATCATACTGCACAAATATCAGTGCCTTCCTCCTCCTTTTACTGTGCCATGACCTCCGAGCGTGACCAGCTTAAGGAAGATGGGTCAGTGGAGTAAGGTTGATGGCATTTCCCCGCCATACACCCACACCCTGCCCGACTCTCACACAGTCCAGGGCTCTCCGACCCGCCTCCAGCTCAAAACCTCTTCCTCTGGTCCTAACACAGCATCCCCCATCCTGGACAGACGGCCCACCTGTCCTTTGCCCTCTCTCCGGCAAAATCTACCTTTTCCACCATTCAGACTCTCAGGGCACTGCTTTCCAACACATCAGTGAACACTTTTGATAAACCAATCAAGCCACTTGCGTGAGTGGGAGCTCCTATCTTTATTAACCCTCACAGGAAATATATTTTTCTTTCAGCGGGGGCCTCTGGTGTCATAATACCTTACCCCACAGGCCTGACTTCCTGGTTAGAACTTCAGGCCCCCTAACACATGGCTGAGGGCCTTTCTGTACATAACACTCTGTAATTTTAGGACCAGTCTGTTTCTGAGGAGTTGCCTCTGGTCTCGGAAGAGGCACATTTATTGAAGAAAAGTGACTTGATGACTTTCTGTTGTACTCACCTGACGTGCATGTTTAAAGTTTGCTGCATGTGGCCCCCAGAGGCTGGGGGAAGCAGTATCTTAGGCAACGCACTGGTTTCGTAACAGACTGCCACGCTAACTTCTGTGGCTTTTCATCCTAGGATTAGATATTTGATGGATTGTCAGGAGGAATGCCTGTCTCTTACACAATGCCAGACATTTCTGTGGCAAGACTTTGACTCTATTTTAACATCATGTTGCATGACCTCCATAATTATTTGCCTGTTCATTTACATATGTTCCAACTCATTTTAAAGAGGTTTGAGGTGACAAGCCTTAGAAGTAAAAACCAGATGCAGCCGCTGACAGGAATACATCTACTTTATCCCCCAGCAAGCTGGGAGGGACCACATGACAACTTCCCTTCGAAACACTGGCAACAGTCACCTGGCAAACAAGGTAAACCTTTCCTGTAAAACACCTCAGTGAGCAAAAAAATGGAATAATTTTAACTAAGAGGCTTTTCTCCCAAGCTAATGCTGACCTGTATTTGCTCATAAATTTAGTCCCTGGCATTTTCTGGGTGTTTACCACAAGTCACTCTGCTCCAGTGAGGGGAGGAGGGCAGACAGCCCACCCAAAGAGAACAGACTATCGATGACAGAACAGGCACCTTTCTGCAGACTTTTCCGTGACCATAAGATGATTGGGGGAAAAGAGAAAGGGGAACACAGTGAATCCACTTGGGAGTTAATCAACCCCTTGAGACTCAAAGACTGACAGACCACGGGCTCTTACAATCCTCCAGTGCTTACTGGGAGTGAGTCCTCCCGAGGTCCCCTCACTATTTACGCCAAGAAAATGTATTGTGAGGCAACTCCCATTGCCATTGCAGTCATGGTTGACTACAGTCATTAAATTATAAGGATTCCAAGTTATACTTTTTAGAGATGTAGGTTACGGGAGGAAGGGAATCCAGAAATTTGTTACCTTGTACATATAACGAGAGTACTACTTACTGTCCCACTAATCCTGCCTATAAATTTGGATTATCATCTAATGGTGGAGTGGAATTCATGCTGACCTTACCATATCTTCCTTAGCCATTACTGAAATTGTTGGCTGGGGTCAGGGATGCAACCTGTGACCACGGAACAGAATGAAGCTCTTTGGCTCGTGGAGAGGTCAAACCCTGGACATGGATTCATTAATACCAGGCTCCAACCAGTAAGGAAGCAATCCCACAAAACAACTCAATCCACAGGTAAAAGGATACTCCAATGTGCCTTCAGTTCTTCGATTTTTTTCAGGGATTCTTGAACTTCCTTCCATACTTGTTCATCACCAGTTAGCATATCAGCATCCTGTTCAGGCCAAATTAAAAGAACAGAGGAAGACAAATTCCTCAATTAAAAAATGGGCAAAGGATCTGAATAGATATTTCTCCAGGGAAGATATACAGATGGCCAATAAACACATGAAAAGATGCTCAATATTATTAGCCATCGGGGAAATGCAAATCAAAACCACAAGCAGATATCATTTCATAACTAGGATGGTTATAATAAAAAAGATAATAACAAATGTTGGTAAGGTTGTAGAAAAATTGGAACCCTCATGCATTACTGGTAGGAATGTAAAATGGTGCAGCCACTTTGGAAAACAGTTTGGCAGTTATTCTAAAAGTTAAACACAGAGTTACTATACAACAATTCCACTCCATAGATGTATATGCAATAAAAATGAGAATATATGTTCACATAAAAACTTGTGCATAAATGTTCACAGCAGCATTATTCATAATAGCAAATAAAGTAGAAACAACCCAAATTTCCATCAACCAATGAATGGATAAACAAAATGTGGTATAGCCATACAATGGAATATTAGTTGACAATAAAAAGAAATGAAGTACTGGGCTTCCCTGGTGGCGCAGTGGTTAAGAATCCACCTGCCAATGCAGGGGACAAGGGTTCAAGCCCTGGTCCGGGAACTTCCCACATGCCGCGGAGCAACGAAGCCCGTGCACCACAACTACTGAGCCTGCGCTCTAGAGCCCGCAAGCCACAACTACGGAAGCCCGCATGCCTAGAGCCTGTGTTCCGCAACAAGAGAAGCCAACGCAATGAGAAGCCCACACACCGCAACGAAGAGTAGCCTCCACTCACCGCAGCTAGAGAAAGTACGCACGCAGCAAGGAAGACCCAACGCAGCCAAAAATAAATAAATTTAAAAAAAAAAGAAATGAAGTACTAATACATGCTACAACATGAATGAACCTTAAAAAACATCATGCTTAGTGAAAGAAGCCAGTCACAAAGGACCACATATTGTATGATTCCACCCATATGAAATGCTCAGAATAGATAAATCCATGGAGACAGGAAAGTAGATTAGTAAATGGCTAGGGCAGGGGGTGGTGGGTAGGGAGAACGGGGGGGTGACTACTAATGAGTTTTTTGGGGGTGATGAAAATATTCTAAAATCAATCATGTTGATGGTTCCATAACTCTTTGAATACATGAAAAGCTATTGAATTGTATACTTTAACTGATTGAATTGTACCATATGTGAATTATATCTCAATAAAGCTTACATATATACATATATGTATGTATGTATTTATCAGGAAGGGGAACAGAGGCAAGAGGAAGAATCATTTGTCAGGAAACCCATGGATAACACTTTTTTTTTCCTTCAAATAAATATATTTATTTATTTATTTATTTATTTATGGTTGCATCAGTTCTTCGTTGCTGTATGCGGGCTTTCTCTAGTTGCAGCCAGTGGGGGCTACTCTTCGTTGCGGGGCACGGGCTTCTCATTGCGGTGGCTTCTCCTGTTGCAGAGCACAGGCTCTAGGTGCATGGGCTTTAGTAGTTGTGGCACGCAGGCTCAGCAGTTGTGGCTCATGGGCTTAGTGACCCCATGGCATGTGGGATCTTCCTGGACCAGGGCTCGAACCCGTGTCCCCTGCATTGGCAGGTGGATTCTTAACCACTGAGCCCCCAGGGAAGTCCCTACACTGCAATCAAATATTGAGTTATCAATCAAAATGAAGTTAGGTAAAAGATGAGCATAGCTACACCCATGTGAACCAATGTTGACTTCTGCAAAAACTAAAAAAAAAAATTTAAAAAGCAATTCAAAATGAAGGTAGGAGTTACCATTTATTCATTGTCCTCCTATTGAGTCCTCTATTTTTCCTGTATGTCCACATTTCAAGAGCTCAGTAGCCACGTGTGGCTGTGGCTACCATATTGGGCAGCACAGACAGAGAACAGTTCTATCATCACAGAAAGCTCTACTGGATGGCGCTGCTTTAAAGAGGCTAACCAAAGGGTAAGAAATTCTCATCAGCCTCTACTCAAAACCAGGTGTTCCATATCCACTAGATTCTCAGTGGATGTCAGGGAGAAGAACCATTCTAGAAAGTGATATCAAATCATGGCCACTGTGGGGTGATGGTAAAGGTGAGGGAGGGAAGACTTTTTCAAACTATATGTAGCTCCCTGGAGATTCTTACATGCCTACTAGGGGAGGTTTATAGAATGACCCCTGTGAGAACCACTGCCAGAGTAAGCCTATGTTACTGGTGGGAAGATACATGTCACTCAAGTGTGCCAGGGCAGAAAAAAACGAGGGCCACCAAGTACCACAGAAAAGAGATCTCAAGAATGGGAGAGGCAGTGGGTGTGTGTAGGAGGAAATGTGTGCATTTGTGTGAGTGTGTCTGTGTGACAGGGCTTTATGAGTCTCTGTGTACATATGTTGTACATATGTGTAATATAATAGGGTGGTTTTTAAAAAGACACCATAAGTGGGCCCTACTTCTTTTAGGAAATTCTAAGTAAGAACCTAGTGTTTTTTGTGTATAAGAGGGAAATAAAAATCAATTGCTTTTAAAAGGTTAAACATCAATCTCCCTCTAAATACCTGCTCTAAGTCCGTCTCCATCTCCTGAAGCCACAGTTCCACTATATCACAAAAGCCTTTAGTAACTTCCTAGTGCCTCCCAGTTGAAGCCCCCATATTAAATCTTGACAACCATTCGACAGAGAAATTAAAATCTTTACAGACAAGCAAAAGTTAAAAGAATTCAGCACCACCAAACTCGCTTTACAACAAATGCTAAAGGAACTTCTCCAGGCAGGAAACACAAGAGAAGGAAAAGTCCTACAAAAACAAACCCAAAACAATTGAGAAAATGGTAATAGGAACATACATATCGATAATTATCTTCAATGTAAATGGATTAAATGCTCCCACCAAAAGACATAGGCTGGCTGAATGGATACAAAAACAAGACCCATATATATGCTGTCTCCAAGAGACCGACTGCAGACCTAGGGACACATACAGACTGAAAGTGAGGGGATGAAAAAAGATATTCCATGCAAATGGAAACCAAAAGGAAACTGGAGCAGCAATTCTCATATCAAACAAAATAGACTTTAAATAAAGACTATTACAAGAGACAAAGAAGGACACTACATAATGATCAAGGGATCAATCCAAGAAGAAGATATAACAATTGTAAATAGTTACACACCCAACACAGGGCACCTCAATACATAAGGCAAATGCTAACAGCCATAAAAGGGGAAATCGACAGGAACACAATTACAGTAGGGGAATTTAACACCGCACTTTCACCAATGGACAGATCATCCAAATGAAGATAAAAAAGGAAACACACGCTTTAAATGACACATTAGACAAGATGGACTTAACTGACATTTATAGGACATTCCATCCAAAAAACAACAGAATACACGTTCTTCCCAAGTGCTCATGGAACATTCTCCAGGATAGATCATATCTTGGGGCACAAACCAAGCATTGGTAAATTTAAGAAAACTGAAATCATATCAAGTATCTTTTCCAACCACAACGCTATGAGACTAGATGTCAATTACAGGAAAAAAACTGAAAAAAACACAAACACATGGAGGCTAAACAATACATTACTAAACAACCAAGAGATCACTGAAGAAATCAAAGAGGAAATTTAAAAATACCTAGAAACAAAAGACAATGAAGACATGATGACCCAAAACCTATGGGATGCAGCAAAAACAGTTCTAAGAGGGAAGTTTATAGCAGTACAATCCTACCTCAAGAAACAAGAAATATCTCAAATAAACAACTTAACCTTACACCTAAAGCAACTAGAGAAAGAAGAACAAAAAAACCCCAAAGTTAGCAGACGGAAAGAAATCATAAAGATCAGATCAGAAATAAATGAAAAAGAAATGAAGGAAACAATAGCAAAGATCAATAAACTAAAAGCTGGTTCTTTGAGAAGATAAACAAAATTGATAAACCATTAGCCAGACTCATCAAGAAAAAAAGGGAGAAAACTCAAATCAACAGAATTAGAAGTGAAAAAGGAGAAGTAACAACTGACACTGCAGAAATACAAAGGATCGTGAGAGATTACTACAAGCAACTATATGCCAATAAAATGGACAACCTGGAAGAAATGGACAAATTCTTAGAAAAGCACAACCTTCCAAGACTGAACAAGGAAGAAATAGAAAATATAAACAGACCAATCACAAGCAATGAAATTGAAACTGTGATTAAAAATCTTCCAACAAACAAAAGCCCAGGACCAGATGGCTTCACAGGCGAATTCGATCAAACATTTAGAGAAGAGCTAACACCTATCCTTCTCAAACTCTTCCAAAATATAGCAGAGGGAGGAACACTCCCAAACTCATTCTACAAGGCCACCATCACCCTGATACCAAAACGAGACAGAGATGTCACAAAAAAAGAAAACTACAGGCCAATATCACTGATGAACATAGATGCAAAAATCCTCAGAAAAATACTAGCAAACAGAATCCAACAGCACATTAAAAGGATCATACACCATGGTCAAGTGGGGTTTACCCCAGGAATGCATGGATTCTTCAATATATGCAAATCAATCAATGTGATACACTATATTAACAAAGTGAAGAAGAAAAACCGCATGATCATCTCAATAGATGCAGAAAAAGCTTTCGACAAAATTCAACCCCCCTTTATGATAAAAATCCTCCAGAAAGTAGGCATAGAGGGAACTTACCTCAACATAATAAAGACCATATATGACAAACCCACAGCCAACATCATCCTCAATGGTGAAAAACTGAAACTATTTCCACTAAGATCAGGAACAAGACAAGTTTGCCCACTCTTACCACTATTATTCAACATTATTTTGGAAGTTTTAGCCACAGCAATCAGAGAAGACAAAGAAATAAAAGGAATCCAAATCGGAAAAGAAGAAGTAAAACTGTCACTGTTTGCAGATGACATGATACTATACGTAGAGAATCCTAAAGATGCAACCAGAAAACCACTAGAGCTAGTCAATGAACTTGGTAAAGTAGCAGGATATAAAATTAATGCACAGAAATCTCTTGCATTCCTATACACTAACAACGAAAAATCTGATAGAGAAATTAAGGAAACACTCCCATTTACCATTGCAGCAAAAAGAATAAAATACCTAGGAATAAACCTACCTAAGGAGACAAAAGACCTGTGCACAGAAAACTATAAGACACTGAATAAAGAAATTAAAGATGATACAAACAGATGGAAAGATATACCATGTTCTTGGATTTCACAATCAACATTGTGAAAATGACTATACTACCCAAATCAATCTACAGATTCAATGCAATCCCTGTCAAACTACCAATGGCATTTTTCACAGAACTAGAACAAAAAATTCCACAATTTGTATGGAAACACAAAAGACCCCGAATAGCCAAAGCAATCTTGAGAAAGAAAAACGGAGCTGGAGGAATTAGGCTCCCTGACTTCAGACTATACTACAAAGCTACAGTCATCAAGACAGTATGGTACTGGCACAGAAACAGAAATATAGATCAAGGGAACAAGACAGGAAGCCCAGAGATAAACTCATGCACATATGATCACCTTATCTTTGATAAAGGAGGCAAGAATATACAATGGAGAAAAGAGAGCCTCTTCAATAAGTGGTGCTAGGAAAACTGGACAGGTACATGTAAAAGAATGAAATTAGAACACTTCCTAACCCCGTGCACAAAAATAAACTCCAAATGGATTACAGACCTAAATGTAAGGCCAGACACTTTAAAACTCTTAGAGGAAGACAGTGGCTGAACATTCTATGACATAAACACAGCAAGATCCTTTTTGACCCACCTCCTAGAGTAATGAAAATAAAAACAAAAGTAAACAAATGGGACCTAATTAAACTTAAAAGCTTTTGCATAGCAAAGGAAACTACAAACAAGAAGAAAAGACAATGGGAGAAAATATTTGCAAACGAAGCAACTGACAAAGGATTAATCTCCAAAATATACAAGCAGCTCATGCAGCTCAATATCAAAAAAACAAACGACCCAATCCAAAAATGGGCAGAAGACCTAAACAGACATTTCTTCAAGGAAGATATACAGATTGCTAACAAACACATGAAAGGATGCTCAACATCACTAATCATCAGAGAAATGCAAATCAAAACTACAATGAGGTATCACCTCACACCAGTCAGAATGGCCATCATCAAAAAATCTACAAACAACAAATGCTGGAGTGGGTGTGGAGAAAAGGGAACCCTCTTGCACTGTTGGTGGGAATGTAAATTGATACAGCCACCATGGAGAACAGTATGGAGGTTCCTTAAGAAACTAAAAATAGAACTACCATAAGACCCAGCAATCCCACTACTGGGCATATACCCTGAGAAAACCACAATTCAAAAAGAGACATGTACCACTATGTTCATTGCAGCACTATTTACAATACCCAGGACACGGAAGCAATCTAAGTGTCCATCAACAGATGAATGGATAATGAAGATGTTGCACATATATACAATGGAATAGTACTCAGCCATAAAAAGAAACGAAATTGAGTTACTTGTAGTGAGGTGGATGGACCTAGAGTCTGTCATACCGACTCAAGTCAGAAAAAGAAAAACAAATACCGTATGCTAACACACATATATGGAATCTAAAAAAAAAAAAATGGTTCTGATGAACCTAGGGGCAGGACAGGAATAAAGATGCAGATGTAGAGAATGGATCTGAGGTCACGGGGAGGGGGAAGGGTAAGCCGGGATGAAGTGAAAGAGTGGCACTGACATATATACACAACCAAACATAAAACAGATAGCTAGTGGGAAGCAGCCGCATAGCACAGGGAGATCAGCTCGGTGCTTTGCAACCACCTAGAGGGGTGGGATAGGGAGGGTGGGAGGGAGATGCAAGAGGGAGGGGATATGGGGATACATGTATACGTATAGCTGATTCACTTTGTTATACAGCAGAAACTAACACACTATTGTAAAGCAATTATACTTCAATAAAGATGTAAAAAAAAAAATCTTGACATCCATGGCCATTCTTGATTAAATTTTTCTGTTTTATATTTCACTACCGGGAGCTCAAATCTTAGGCTCTAGGCAAAATGTCTCACTTGTTAGACTCTGTGGTAGGCAGACACATGCATCCCCAAAGATGTCCACGTCCTGATCCCCAGAACCTGTGAATATGTTAGCGTACATGGCAAAGGGGAATTAAGTTGCAAGTGGGATTCAGACTGTTGGTCACTGACCTTAAAATTAAGAGACTGTCCTGGACTACCTAGGTGGGCCCAGTGTAATCACAAGGGTCCTTAAAAGTGGAAGGAGGCAGAAGAGAATGTCAGAGCAATGTGATGTGAGGAGGACTTAACCTGCCTTTGCTGGCCTTGAAGACAGAGGAAGGGACCCACAGAGCAAAGAGTACAGGCAGCCTGCAGAAGCTGGAAAAGGCAGGGAAACGGATTCTCTCCTGGGATCTCCAGAAAGAATGCAGCCCTGCCAAGACTTTGATATTAGCCCAGTGAGGCCTGTGTGAGGCTTCTGACCTCCAGCACTGTAGATAATAAGTTTGTGTTAAGTCACTAATTTTATGATAATTGTTACAGCTGCCGTAGGAAACTAATACAGTCCCTAACATGCTTCTGCTCTTCTGGCCACTGGGACTTGGTACATGCCCCTCCTGGTACCTGAAGGTAATTAATTCCATCACTCATCTATTCAATTAAAATTTACTGGGTGCCAACTGGGCATTGTTCTAG
The DNA here is from genome assembly GCF_949987535.1 of Balaenoptera acutorostrata. Lineage (NCBI taxonomy): Eukaryota > Metazoa > Chordata > Mammalia > Artiodactyla > Balaenopteridae > Balaenoptera > Balaenoptera acutorostrata. The sequence continues at coordinate 168,854,406 of NC_080064.1, read as the reverse complement.
GCACTGAGGATAGAGCAGTGAAGACATCAGACAGTCACAGCGTTTACGCTGAAGAGGGAGAAGGAGCATGGGATGACAGAAAACACACACACACACACAAATTATATTTGTCAGAGGGAAAAACAAATAAACAGGGAAGAGCGATGGGGGGTACTAGTCCCAGGGAGTTTAGCGTGATCGGGGAAGGCATCGCTGAGAAGATGACTTATGAGTAAAGGAGGAGGTGAAGGAGCAGAGGTAAGAGTTCTAGGAAGAGGGAACAGCCAGTCTTGAGGTGCAGAGGCAGGAGCAGGGCTGAATGTTCCAGGAACAGCAAGGAGGCTGGTGTGGACAGAGTTCCTGGGCTGTCGTTTGAGTGCATGTCATATTGTCCCCATTCCAACAGTAATATAGGTCTTATTCTTCTTTGATCCTACCTCTCCCAAACACCTACCACAGAACCATGTATGTAACAAAAGCTCAGTTAAATGTCTGTAGAATGGATTTGGAAGAAGAAAACTAACATTTATTTGATAATGATCTGGATGACTCTTGTATGTATTTCAATTATTCCTCACAACGTTCTTGTAGGGCATCAATACCTACAATTAACAAATGAAGCACAAGACCGTCTTAAAGCTTAAGTAACGGTTACAAATGTCCTTCTGCCCCTAGCTGCCAGGGGTAAGATTCAAATTCAAGTCTGTCCGGCTCTGGAGCCCGTGCTCTTTCTACTGTCTTCGTGTTGAATTTGAATTTGTCTTTCTCCTAGGCTTGCTTAAAAGGTGAAACTCATATTTGTGAGACAGTTAAGTTCAACACATACTCAACTCATGGTCTCTATGGTCTTCCTAGTCTTAGCACTTGGAAAAGGGCAATAAAACCCTCCAACGTGGAACCCACAGTGGAACTTGTATTCTTCCACCAAGCAGAGTGAGACCATGGCCCAAGGCAGAGCAATTTCATATGGGAATTATATTCATAACAAAATCCCCACCATTATCTAATTAGCTGTTTTTTGGGTTGAGCCTAAGGCTTTATTTACTTAACAGAAGAGCAGGCAAGCTTTGAAATTGTTTCCAAACATTCAGAAACAATAGCTCTTGGGAGCACTTTATACTGGAGCTGGACAAAGCTACATTCACTAACAACTAGCCATCCATGCCAGGAGTGTTTCACCAAGGTGATAGTCTCCACTCACAGGTTCCCAGCGCACCTTACCTCGCTGCCATGTCCTGACCCTCCCATCCCATTCTGTCACTTCTTCTGTAACTGTCCCTATAATGGGGTCTACCTCCCCTCTTCCCACACCAACCAAGTAGGAGGAGACCATTCACAAGGGTGGGTGTGTGTGTGTGTGTGTGTGTGTGTACGTGTGTAACATATATACACAAACAGAGAAACTACTTAGGGAAGCATAAATTAAATCTTCTACTTTTTCAATTTGCAAATATAAGAGTAAATTAGTGTGCTCTTTTTCACAGTGCCTGACGTATGAAATTAGTAAATTTATTTCATTATTTCTTATCCAAATGTATCAAAGATGCTTGTTATCATTTAGGGAAAGAATTCCTTTTTGAACTTCAGCTTTACTATGTAAAAGGAGCTTGAATAGGTGAGTCCTGAAATTTGTTTTCAGTAGGGGGAGAACATTATATATATATAAAATAAAATGTACTATTGCTGAGTTTTCTACAAACGATCAAGATAATTTGGACTACAGGCAGGATTCCTGAGAAGGTTCGCTCTGCTGGGAGATGATGAAGAGAATGAGGAACGTGTTGGTCGCAGCAACAACAGCACTTCTGCCCTGACCCGTGTGTCCCTGGCAAGGCCTCCTTTGTGTGCCCTCAGCTTCCTCACTGGTAAAATGAGAAGGTGGTCTCATGACCACTTGAGCCTGGAGCAGTGCACAGCTAGTTCAGCTCTGCTTCTGGTGACCACTCCCTCACACAACTCCAGTAAAGTCCTTAAAAAGTGTGTCTTCATTTTAAACAACAAACTCATGGAAATAGCTCATCTAAGGCAGGATTGTGCCAGCTGTTCTCAGAATCTTGGCAGGAATGAGTCTCCTGAATTTCTCCCTTCTCCCTTCGACCAGTCAAGCTCCTCTACCTGTCCCACCCCCCAGTGGCCAGGTGCAAACTCCCCACAACTGCAGTCATTGCTCTTGATACTTGATTCCTTCTCATTCGCCCCCTTTCTTTCCTCTCACAGCCCCCCGCCCTGCCCGAATCTGACCCATCCCCAGCTCCATCTTACTGCCAATACACTTATTCTTCCAAGTGGAATCTTTTCCCTTTGGATTCTGTGCGGACTAGGATTGCAGTTTCCCGCTCTTTTCTTGGATCTCCATTTCCAATCATTTCTCCCGCTTTCTTCCCATTTGTCGCTTTTGGACACAGCGTCGAATGTTCTCGATCAGGAAATGTTGTCTATCCGCCCTCTGAGGCAGCCCAGCCCTCCTGAGCCACCATAGCCACTCTGCAAACCTCTCTCTTAGCACCAAGCTGTCATTAATGATCTACTGTTTCCTCAACTAGCTCAGAACTCCCTGAGGGACCATGACCTAATCATAACTATTCCCAGTGCCATCATGGTAAGTTATTCAGTCAATGTTTGGGGACTAAGTAGATGAACGCAGAGAGAGGAGTGATCTTCTATAATCCATAGGTAACAGTACTGTAAGAAAAAATACCTTAATTCCACAAGAACAACAAGGACAATCTCAGCCAAGGAAACAGAAGATTGTTCTCTTCACTCCATACTCCTATCTTGACTTGTTTCTAATATTACTATATCATGATTATGTTGGAAAATGATGTGTTCTCAATGTAACTGCTGGGATTTACCAAATGCTCAGATACTGGTCTAGAACCTAAAGGTGACCACTACCCACAGCATAAGAAACCCCACGTGAGCTCAGGGCCCGTGCTGTGGGACAGCAGCATCAAGGCTGTCTGGGAGGGAGCTCTGTTCACTCCCCTGGCTTCTATCTCCAACATCAGCCTGAGCCTCCCGCCATCACCTGGCAGAGAGGTCCCTGCCCCTAACTACCCGTGGATGGATAAGTGAGGCCATCTAAGTTCCCCCATGCATGGCTACTAAATAAATACCCTAACTTTATTCCCTTAAGAGTGAAAAATAGGTACCAGATGATATGAGATACTCCACTATGTCAAAGGGTGTCCGTCCACACAATTACATTCAATTGGCCAAACGCCTCCTCTAGGTTTCAAAGTAGGAAGCATCTCTGCCAGGTGCCCGTGGTTACTGTTAGAATTAGAAATCTGAGTTTCTTCAATAGGGCAAGGTTGGAGTCCAGCAAGACTGGCTGACCACATCCTTGGGAAAGTGACCAGTGGCTCTATCAGGCTCAACCATCAGAGGCAGCCATCCAGATCTACTTTGCATCTGGAACACTTAAACAGATGTGTTCACTTGGCTCACAAGTGTTTGATGTTGAAACTCTTGCACTGGGTTAATTTCAGATGGTTCACATTAAGAGGAAAAGGAGAAAGGCAATCTGCTTTCCAGTACTTCCTGTTACCCAATCCTCATGCAAACTCTAATTAGATTGGATTGGAGAGAGATGAGTACAGGCTAGGAAATAAAATTACTGAACACATAAACTTTTCCAGTAATTCAATAATTCTAGTGTCTTAAAAGAAGAGGAGGTTTGTTGTGTTTTGTTTTGTTCTGTTTCTAAAGCAAAACGAGGTTCAAATGTAGTGTCTGCACTTCAGACAGAGATTGGGAAGTCCTGAAATTCAAAATTATGAGGGAAACAAAGTATAATTTGCAGTGCTTTTGACCGAGGTACTCTAGTTCATGGACAATATACTGGGAACTAATAGATGAATATACAACATCATTCAAAAACCTTATGATTCACAGGAAACATCTCTGCTGGAACCAATTTCCACCTCCTCTGGAAAAAACTGAAAACATTTCAGATTTAACTTGAGGGGGAAAGTGGCTCTTTCATAAAGTGGAAAAAACAGTGGTTAAAAATAGAGCATTCACTATTATATCAACCACAAACCAGTCAATGGGCATTATGGACAGGGAAGAAGAATGTTCTCTCAATGAAGCATGTACAACTTGCAGAATGTTCTACTTAGCAATTAAGTAACGGTACACAATAATTGGAACTTAGTGAAAGGAGCACTGGATTTAGTCCTAAAATGAATCTCTGCTCCATAGCTGTGTGATCTTGGCCAGATATTTAACCACCCTGAAGCTAAGATTTTCAGTAGTAATAATTCTGCATAGATGCACTTTCTAACCCATTACCTTTGCACCCTCTAGAAACACTAATGAATGTCATGAATGGCATAGTGGCCCGAGTTTTCAATAACCATCCTAGAGGGCAGGGGTCTGACTGGAGTCTGCTTTGTTTGGTGGGAGGGAGAAAAACAGTCTCAACCTAATATTAGGAGGAGGAACGAATTACAACGTAATCAAGAACCACTCTGCCATGCCCCTGCATCTCTGCATATTCCATTCCCCCTGCCTGGAAGGCTCTTCCTCAACCGAGTCATCCAGACAAACTTCTCTCGTGCACCGAAACTCTCCAATCTTCACGGGCACAATCTGTCGTGTACTTTCCACTGGGTTCCGTGATAACTGCAGCAATGGGTCACACTGATGCAGATGAAAAGGATGCCATCCAGATGCAGATGGAGTACAATCACCTTGCAAAGGTTCTTTCTTTCACCTACTTCATAAAATGGTGAAATCTCAGTGCCTGCAAGTGATGTGCACAAATAGTCTACAGCAGGGCTCAAAACTCTGCGTCTCCAAGAGCTCGATCGAAGCTCCAGCCTCCTGCCCCCTCGCAGCCCCCGAGCTGGCTGACCCCAGACTAGCTGTCTTCTTCTCAGGCTGGCAAGCCTTCTCCAGACAGCCATCCTGTCACTGCCTTGGATCCAGGGGAGGAGCATTTGGGCAACGAGGAGCACTAAAGCCCAGTCCAAACAAGTGCTGACGCTGAGGGGGAGGCTCACGAAACCACCTGGGCCCCCGGCAGCGCTGTTCCACTTCACCACCATTGAACTTCCTGTTCCCGCTGCAGCTGTCAGCATGTGTCAATGCCCATCTAACCTGATGCCTCAGGACTCTACTGCAACTACAGACTGCCACAAGGCCATACACTAGAACCAACTGCGGGGTCAAGGTTAAATGTCCAGGAACACAGAATTGCCAGGAGGAAGGGGAATGTCCCTTCGGGGCTTCTAGGAAAGTGACCAAAGCCTTGAGTGTGCCTGAGAACCATCAAAGGCCTTTCCCAGCTACGACCTCAACACCTCCCCTCCCTCTGTGCTGGGTATTCCCAAAGCAGTGACTAAAACTCCTTCTCCGAGAATTAAGCTCATTTGCTTATATGAGATCAGGTCAATTTAGAGGAAATAAAAAGCAGTTGGCATCCACACACTTGGGGGAGTCTGAGAGCCTACCCGTGCCAGTGGCGTTTGCTGCAAATCTGCCTTTAGTGCAACAGTGTGCGGATCAGCGTGACTGGCTGATATGCAAAGGCAGCCGAAGATTCAACGGAGACGCGGAAGCAGCAGACACTTCCTACCACCCTCCTCCACGAGAAAGACATGTTCCTGAGAACACAGAACGGGCTTACACGCAGCAGAAGGCTACTGGCTCTGTTTGCAAAAGCACATTTAAGGAGAATCTGTCGCAACTCCCAGCAGAGTCCTGACGATCTTGTTGTGTAAACACCACAAGGTGGAAGGTTTGAGACTGGGAAAAATGCAGATATTTTACAGGAAAAATTGTTCTAATGGCAACCCTCATTAAGGCAAAGTATACCCCCAAATTTCAGGGCAGGTTTCGTTTTAATGGAGATGCAAAGCACAGCCCTCACCTCCTCCTGCCTGTCACACCTCCACCTCATCTTTCCTTCTTTGGCAACAGCTGCTTTCACTTTCCTCTGCAAACACAGAAGAAAATGCTTGGAACCGCAGCAAAACAGTTTCAAGTCAGGTCTAAGGGGCAGTGTTCTGAGTGCGACGGTTAGCGTGACCTGGACGTGCTTCCTCCAGAGACATTTATAAGTAGGATGAACAACAGCAGGATGTGGGTTCTGTGCTCGTGGCGTATGGGAGTGTGTGACAGGCAGCACCGTGAAATGGAAATAAGGAGGCTGGAGCCCCAAGCCCAGCTCTGCTGCTGGCCAGCTGTGCGCCCTGTAGGCTAACAATGCCTCCTGGCTCAGCTTCCCCAGGTGAGAACCTGATTAAGGTTACCATGGAGATGGAAACTAATCCTTGCACTCCATTAGTCACCTGTGTATACAGTGTCTGTTGCGCACGAAGAGAGACCTGAAATTCTGATGGGAGAGACTTTGGAATCTGTGGTTGTGCAACAGACTGCAAACACCTTCATTCTGTTTTAAGCTGATTTTTCTCATGTATAAAATACACCAGTCAGAGCAGAGAGAGTATGCAGAGGACTGAACAAAGACTAGACCCAGCCCAGTACTGCACTCTGCCAACCAAAGAACTTGACAATGATTATTTAATCCACACATCTCCTCAAACGCTTGCATGTATAATGATTAGAGTGAGCAACTTTCCAAACTCACATGAGAATACGGTATTTGCGTATTTGCTTATCTGCTAAAGCAAGCACACCAGATTATTTAATCTGTGGTCTCAAACTGAGGGACTAGTTTAGTTGGGGTCCACACTAACGATTTCAGATAATGCGTCCTGGACAGAAGTCTAGACATGCTTTGTTAGGAGGTAATCGTAAGCGTAACCAAAGGAAATTATTTAATGTGACATCAGAATCTGTCCCTTAACACCAGTGAAGGCCATTTCTGCTAGCTTCCCCTACCTTTTCATAGCTGGCTTGCACCAGCTCTTCACCAGTTCTTACCAACACCCTGTAAGGAAGCACTGAAGTCCACAGACCATGTGCCAGACGGGCAAAAAGTTCAAAAGAAATATGTCCCGGTTTGAGGGAAGAATTATCTTTAATATCTCAGTCATATTTTCAAAAAGAAAGCACTCAGAATTGCATTTGTCTCTCAGAGGAGAAACACCAGTGCTACTCCAGTTATTCTAAAACAATTCTGTCATCTGTGAGTTAATCCACACAGAGCTCTGTGTCTGGAAGCTGGCGGGAATGGGGGGAAGGGTCATTCCAGAGGGCATCACTCATAAGCTGAGGGTCTGGCAGGGAGACCACTCCTTCTAAGGTCTGGGAGAGGAGGTGACCAAATTCCATGGTTCAGCTCTTTTCTGTACCCATGAGAGACCCCGCACAAAATCACCAGGACTCAGATGCTCTTCCTGGCAACTGTGCATGCTGTGGAAGTGAAGTGCTGGCCGAAGGCTCGGTGAGCATTCCGTGGCGCCCCACCAATAGAAAGCACACGTCTGCATTTTATATTGCAGGAAACTCCAATCTGGCCCTCAGCCAGGGGACCTTTTTATAATGTCAAAGATAAAAGCACTGGCCATGTTTGGTACCCTGCCTCCACCTCCATTCTCTTGTAACCATCTCATAAACCAAGCAGGCATTACTGTTAACAGAGCCTTCCAGACAAAAGTCTGATGGAGCTTCGTAAACATTACCAGATGATGATCAGAGATGTCCCCACTTCACAGGAAGAGAAAGAGGTACAGGAAGGGGCAAGTGATTCCATGGACGGCATGCTGGAAATCCTGGGGAGAACTGGAAACACACACTCAAGTATATACTCAGAATATTCCTGCTCCTAAAAAAGACTCACTGAGTCATGGGCATCTTTCATTAGGACCTGGCATGTTGGCAACATCAAATCTCAAATCTGCCCGGAAATAGTATAGGTATAATCTGTACACTGATGTCTCACAAGGTCCCTACCAAATTTCGGGTGTCCAAAATGTCATTTTGGGTGTACAAGATGGCCTAATTCTCTCTTTTCATAGCCCTTGACCGAGGGAATGCAATAATGCCAGCCACAGAGGATTTATAAAATCATTACCTCTTAATCAGTTTTTATTTTCTTTGTGAGTCATACTCTGTGGGTCAAAGTATATAGCTCCAGCTGTTTTCCTTTAACATTTCTGTTTTATTATTTGTTTAACTTCCCAGATTACTTGAAAGTAAGATTCTAATATTAGTCAATGCTCATCATCAATTAGAATATGCATGGAATTCTTTTCTGAAAGTAGACAAATATGAAAATCCCTCTTGCTCTGTACACGTGTAGACAGAACTTCATTCAGAGAGTTTAACACATGAGAGAACCTGATTTTCATCACCAACGGGAGCTGAACTCTTTGGGATATGCCTATTTTACATCTATCAGAGGCTGTAGCTCACTCTGGGAGGCTACAGAGCGCTGACTTCCTGACGCATCTTACCAATAACGTACAAACAGCAGATGCACCAGGAATGTGCTTTAAGGGATACCAAACTCAGACTTTGTTTCTGACTTTGTTCCAAACTCAGACCTATTGTTCCTCCAGCTTTGGTTCTCTTCCCTGCTGTCAGCGTCTGATGCAGTGGGTATATTTTTAGAATCACCTGAAGAACTTTTTAAAATACAGAGGCCAGGTCTCCTCTAGGCAAATGATAGCAGAATCCCTCAGGGGTGGGCAGGTTTCTGCATTCTTTATAAGTTCCCCAGGTTATTCCACCACACAGTCAGGACCAAGGACCACACCTGGTCTTTGCTGCCTCAGTCATTGGTTCTAATCTCTTCGATCCTACTTGTCACTTTTCTTGCAAGACTCGCTGCAAGCGTTTAATGGTTTAGGCTTATTTTCCTGGTCTACTCAATCAACAGTTACATCTCCCATGCTCTCTGCTTCTGCACAGATGAGTTTGTTTAGAATAGACACAAAAAGTGACCAAGTCCACGGCACTATGATTGTCTTAAGCTCAACACATGCCAACACTTCCAAATGTACCCTAGGGCTAGGCATTGGAACTGCAAAGATGTAGATGAGACGTGGCCTTAGCCTTGAGGGGCTTATAAAGAGCCACTGTAAACATATTGTTCCTAAACACAGCATGTGAGAAGCGGGAGAGAAGCCCTGGGGTTATGAGCGCAGAGGCAGGGCCCTGTGCCCAACCAGGGTTAGGGAATGTATCTTAGAGAAGATGAGGCCTGAGCTCAATCTCGAGGGCTACGCAAGTGTTAGCCGGGAGCAGGCAAGTGGGAGGGGCAGCACAAGCAAACAGGGGGCCCCAGGCCGCTCAGGGGTGGGAGGAGCCGGAGCCGCGGGGCAGGCGTGCTGACGGGGAGGGTGGAAGCACACCTCGGGCCTCTCTTGCCCTACTGTGTCTTCGGGTACTTGCAGTTTGGGGGTTGCTTGTTCATAGCTCGAGGCTTTATTTCGGAGGGTGGCGGGGTGGTGAACCTGGGGCCCTACTTCCAGATACATTCACAGACCTGAAAACGTAAGCCTGGATGAAACAGTTAATGGAGGGAAAGAGGAGAAAGTAAAGGTTTAGAGACGAGGACGAAGAGCAGGGCAGGGGCCACACGGAGACGTCGAAGGACCTGAAGTATAACCGCCGTGCTGTTCAAACATTTACGTGGGAAATACACTGACTGAAGGTGGGAAGACCAGCTAGGCAGATATCGTAGCAGTCAAGAAGGAGGTGGCATGAACCCAAATAAGGCAATGGCCCCAGGGACAGAGGCAGAGGAGGGGACCAAGCTAAGGGAGCTGAAGAAGGTGATGACTTGGGGGGAAGTGGAGGAGATGCCAGGACCGTTGTCAAGCCTCTGCCTTCAGTGACCGAGTGCAGGATGAGGCTTCAGGTGAGATCAGGGATAGATTACGAAGGCGTTTAGAAAGGCAAGTTCCTTCTGGACACGCTGAATACGAAACGCCTGCAGGGAGCCCAGCCAGGGCTGCCCCACAGCAAATACAAAACTAGACCCAGAAGTCAAGCACGGGTGAGAAGCATAGATCTGGAAGTCACTGCCACATAGGTGGAACCTGCAGATACAGGAGTGGAGGAGACCAGCCCATCCAGAAGAACCCCAACGTTTAAGGAGCAAAGGAGGGGAAGTGGAGGAGGGTGCAGGAGCGATGGGGGGGGGGGAGTATTTCTAGAAGGAGGGAGGGAGGGCTCCATGGCTCGGAATGCAACACAGGGGCCAACGGGGAAGAGACTCGCAGGAGGCCACTCGACTTGGAATCAGGGGCTCACTGATGACACCAGAGAGACAGTTTCAGCGGGTGACGATGGTGAAAGCCTATTTGAGGGAGTTAAGAGAAAACACCAAGAGACGGGGTCATTCCTTACGTGTGTAGATGACTCTTTCAAGGGGTTTCACAAACTGAAGAAAAGGAAACGGTGGTTAGAGGCAAAAGACAAGGTGGGGAAAGAGGTCGTTTTTTTAATATTGGCAGGAGGTGCCAGGGGGCAGCAGTGACTTGGCTTTGGCAAGGAGGCCGAAGAGGAAGACAGAGAAGGGTGATGCAGACATAGCTGCATGTGAAGAGGGTGGGATGGGACGGAAAGTTGAGGGACGTCATGCCTGATGGATTTTATTATGTAGTGAAATCAAGGGGGAGTAGGGACTGGGGGGGGGCGGAGCAGCAGTGAAGGCTGGGACGCTGTGGAGGAGGAGGAGGAAGGGGGCCGAGTGAGCACACACAGGACCACTCGGCAAGGGGGGAGCCCTGCCGAGGGAAGGCCTGGAGCAGGCGCGGTGTCCAGCCGCAGGCCCCCGAGATCTGCGCCCGCGGGCTCTGCACTGCAGCCTCTGGAACTCAGCCGTGGGTGGGGACCACGGGGGCAGGGGTGGCAGAAAGAGGGGAGTTGAAGCAGATGTGAAGTTGCACAAGGAGGAGGGGAAGCCAGACATGGTGAGCTTTTCAAATGAGCAGATACATGACCTTTCTTCCCTCCAGCTACAATTCAGCCAAGAAACCAACGCATGTTTGTTTAACCTCCAGGAAGACTGGTGACATTTCCACAATCTAGGTTTCATGATGCTAATAACAGATTTTAGAACTGCTTGCCCACGTGTCCACTCCCATTTTTAATGCATTTTTGTTTTGTTTTGTAACAAAGCAGCCGCAGTCTTGATAATGAGTCGTCATGAAACTATTGGGAAACTACGAGCTTGTAAAATTCTTGACGGTCATTTAAGTTCGCATTTGCTTTGTCCACCTCTACTCACACAACAGCACCAGTTCACCTTCCAGAACAAAATCGGAGAGCATGATGCTAAAATAGGTGTTAAGCATTTCCCAACAGGAAACAGGACTAGAGGACCAACCTCACAGAGTCGGTATCAGGACTAAACGAAATATAACATGTGTAAAGTGCTCAGCACGGTAACTGCTACACACACACACACACACACAAGCTGTATCATGGCAGAAGGTCAGACAAGAGCACACAACCCCCAGACAGTCCGAGAGAGGAGCTGTCACCTACGAGAAGGCTGCGAGGAAGGCAACGCTGAATGACTGCGGCGTTGAGAAAAGGTTCCAGGCTCTGTGAGCAGGAAGCAAGCACGAAGGCGAGTCGCTGCTTGGGGCACGTGGTACAGAGTTAACAGATAACAGAAAGAACAGGTCTACATGATTCTGATTTTTCTCCCTTTCCTTTCTCCCCAAAGAAATTATTCTCAAACAGGACAGAGCAGAACAAGGTATTTTAGAAGGTTCACATGTTTAATTCCAGACGAACTATATCCCAGGGTAATCAAAGAACTTTGCAGAGATAGTCATCAAAGTATTATTATTCCTCTGAGGAATGAGAGAAAGGGAGTGGCAGCGGAAGCCCAAAGTGGTGGCAAATACGGTCCCAAGAAAACATAAAATTAGAAGTTTGCATAATGAAGCCTCTTCCAATCAGATAACTCAGTGTCTTTCTCTGGCTAAGGCTTACTGCGACTTAAAAAGATAAAGTGGTCTCCACTAGAGGATACCAGCAGGGGAGCAGTGAGAACAAATCCAGCAGTCTGCACTCATCTTCTCACAGCGACTGTGCAAGTATACAGGGTGAATATTACTAACACCGTACATTTCTACCTCAACAAGTATTTAACAAAGTCTTTCATGATATTCTGTGGGCAAGATAATAAAAATCGGAGACCTACTCTACAGCATACTGCCCATCACTAATAACAATACTGTATTGTATACTTAAAAATTTGCGAAGAGGGTAGATCTTACGTTAAGTGTTCTTATCACAAAAAATTACTATTAATAATAAAGACAGTAGAAGGAAACTTTTGGAGGTGATGGACATGTTTCTAGCATAGATTGTGATAGTTTCATGGGTGTGTACTTATCTCCAAATTCATCAAGTTGTATACGTTAACTATGTACAGCTTTTCGGATGTCAGTCATATTTCAATAAAGTGGTTTTTTAAAAAAGGTAATGGGGGGCTTCCCTGGTGGCGCAGTGGTTGAGAATCTGCCTGCCGATGCAGGGGACACGGGTTCGAGCCCTGGTCTGGGAAGATTCCCACATGCCGCGGAGCAACTGGGCCCGTGAGCCACAATTACTGAGCCTGCGCGTCTGGAGCCTGTGCTCCGCAACAAGAGAGGCCGCGACAGTGAGAGGCCCGCGCACCGCGATGAAGAGTGGCCCTTGCTTGCCACAACTAGAGAAAGCCCTCACACAGAAACGAAGACCCAACACAGCCATAAATAAAATAAATTAATTAATTAAAAAAAAAAAGATTTCACAATGTCTCTGTCAAGTTTAAAAAAAAAAAAAGGTAATGAAACCTGGTTAGGATGAGAATGCATGTATATCTGCATGCAACCAGATTCCTGTCTCGCTGACCAACCAACCGTGTCTTAGGATTAACTGATGTCAACCTTGAACCACTCCTTGGTAGGAATTCTTTTCCTTATTTTACAGATGAGGCTGAATTTCGGAGAGCTGGCTAGCTACGGTTCAAAAAATAATAACATTTATTGAGGTTTATTGAACTACTTACTTGAAGTGCTTTATCTCATTAAATCATTTTGACAAGGTATAAGGTAAAAACCACTCAATCCCTAATTTATAGGTAAGACTGCAGCTGAGAAAGATGAAGTAACATCCTTAAGTTCAAGTAGCTAGAGAGTGGTGGACATGGAGTTGAGCTCCTGGTTGTATAACTGACGGCCTGAGTGCTCCCTGCTAAGCTACACCACCTCCAGTACTCAGGCGGGTGATGTAAGGAGGCTATTTACTCTCCCCTGCTCCACGAGGCAGAACTAGGACCCTGATGTAAGTTTAAAATGGCAGGCTTGAGTTCATGAGGTTAACCAACAATCACAGGTGCCAGAGAGAGGAAGGATCTACCCAAAGACACTGAATGTGCTGAGATCTCCACCAAAACTGTTCACATCGAGTCGGACGCCCACCGGCAGGAATATCGCAGAGGAGGTGCCCTGGTCAGGTGGGACCTCTAAGGTCCCGTCCAATCCTGGGCTTATGGGTCCCTATGAAATAACTCTCTTATACGTCATTAATTGTAAAAACACAGATATCCAACAGGATAATGTGAATAATATTTATGCCCCTGATCAGACTCGAAAAATCACATATCTAGGTACACACCACCCCGGGTTACTTTCAAAGTCTGGTTTCACGCACGCTGGAAAATGTGTGCTTTCTCGGAAGAAAGCGTGCCAGGGGCACGGACTGCACATGAGAGGGGGTCTTCCAAGAAGGTCACCGGAACTATGCACCCCGTCTTTCTCGGTGGTTTACGTGCAGGTTTGTAAGTCTTGGTGTCGGGAACTGGGATAGGTCATGTTCAAAGCTAGAAACTGTTGGAGGAAGAAGGGCAAGAACATTCCCTCCTGACAGCCCATCATTTAAACTATTACTAATGAGCAAAAGTTTTATGTTTATGTTGTTTTATGAGCAAAAGTCATTTCAAAGCTTCTAGTAATGTAGTTACTTGGCATATCCTACAGCGCTTAACTCAACAGTAGGCAAACAGCAGTATTTATTGACTTATTCATTCATGCAATGCAAATTTGTTAAGAGCTATAATAATTATGGAAGCAGTGTGTTGGGCATTGAGGATACCACAGAAAACAAGACCGATAAGGTCCTTCTTACTTTCTTAACAAGTGAGCAAACAAGCAAATACAAATAATAATAATACGTAATGACTGTTTGTGCTACAATGGAGAGAAAGAGGGATCAGGAAATAACAAGGAAGGAGGCACCTGATTTTCACAGGGGAGTCGGGGATGACTTCCTGAGGAGGGTAGGCTGAGCTGAGAGCTGAAGAGTGATAAAGAGCCAGGCAGGCACCAGGAAGCCACGTGCGAGGACCCCGGGGCAGGAAAGGGCTTGGCACGTTCCAGCCAGGAGACGGGGCTGGGATTGGAAAGGTGAGTAGGAGCAGGACACACAGGGGTCTTGCCAGTGTCGCCCCGTCTCCCCTTTCAGCGCGTGGGGAGTGGCTGAGGTCCCTCCTGAAAACGTCCTTCTGGCTTCCATGTGAAAGCTAAATTCTGGAGCAGCAGGGGAGAAAGAGGCAGCCCACTTAGCACACCCCTGCAGTGAAGCAGTCCAGGTAGGAGAGAACGCTGCTGAAGAAATCCCTGGAGAATCAGAGCTGTGAAGGACAGAAGTGACCACGGTCCGGTGTGGTCACGAGGTCTGGACTTGCCTCACTCTGGCGTGCCGGCCAGCAAACACAGCTGCTGCTAAACCTTCCGTAGGTTTGCAACCAGAGTCCCTGTTAGCTTCTGTATTCCCAACTCCCTTAGTCATCAAACCCTTATCTCATCTGGGAGACAGCTAATGGGCTCTCTATAGCTTGGAGTTATTACAATAAGCCCACAATGAATTGATAATCTCGGATGACTGCTCTAAACCTACTTTTAACCATAGGTGGAGGAGGGGGAAGGTAGCGATGCAAAAGAGAACAAAGTTTGGGAAATCTCCAACAAGGCCTCTCAGGCAACAGTTTAATGACTTAAAGTAAATAAATAAATAAATGTACTAGAGCACCCTGGGGCCCCAGTTCTCATTCAGATACACATCTGTTCGGCAATAGAATGAGGAAGCTAATTACTTTTCTATGACATGTGTGTATTTTGTGAGACATCGCACTGTACCAGTTAATAATGATCTACCTTCTGTTGACACAAAATGTTTAAATTAATAAAACTATAAATGCTACATCTCATAGCAAAGCATATTTAATTGAAAGGCTGGATGGCAAGAGTAGTAATTTTCTTGGGTAAAAATCATTGGGATGAGCTTATGGTAGCATGAAAAGCTCAATCAATAAAGGGACTTCTGTAGGCAAACTGTTTTCAAGCAGCTATACTTTATAGAAAGGGTAGGCTGGGCTTCTCTAATTGCTAACACAGTGGCACTGGGATTGTTACAGTAAGAAACTGAGGCTGATAGTCAGTCATTGCCCAGAATGGACAATATGAGTGATGTTACACTTAAACCTGTCTGTTCAATCTTTAAGGTATGAAATGACAAATGCAGAAAGGGCATAAACAATCCCTTAAAGCTCTCCTATGAATATTAAAAATCCTTCTACTCTTCATGAGTACACCCTTGATACTTAGATACTAAACCAACAGCATTATGAAAACAGTTTATTTTTTCCAGACTATAGAATGGTATTAGATTAGCTCAGAAAAATCCAGATAACATCTAAAGCAGGCTCCCGGCACTAAGACTGAGGGGCATACTCCAAATAAACTTGATAGGGATGTCTTGTTCAAAACCTGAAACCACCCAAAGAAAAGTCTGAAACCCAAGACACTGTAATAATCCTGTTATTTCCCACTTATTTGGGGGTAAAGAACAAAATGGTCTACCACCTTTCTTTCATTTTTAAACTCCTCTTCTCACTTCTCTCTTTGCCACTCTATCGTGTTTAAAAAACAGAAAAAACAAACAAACAAAAATATTGGGACTGAAGTCCAGAAGTAAACTTTATTTCCTGTGTACCAATTTGTTTCTTTTTGAGTGCTGATCCTGGAGGACGAGGGAGGAGAATTGCTTCCTTCTGGCCACCCAGCATCTCTATCCCTGGAAACCAGCAGGACATCACGACACACAGATGGGCCCGGTATGGTAAGAATATAGGCAAAAACCTAACAGGCTTCACCCTCTTCTCATTCTTGCCTATTTCTGGCCTGCTTCCCGGGAGCTTCAGTTAACAGGGTCTTCTCTTAGCCCTTCGAGTACATGGCAGGTACTCAGCAAATGCTTGCTGATCACGTGTCATGCGAATCAGCAGATAAAGGTGAAAGGGCCCAAACCCAGAGTGGGTGATTTTAAAACACTCTAATTTTCAGGGTGAAATTCTTTTTTTAGTGGTAGTACGTGTGATTTTTAAAATCCTCCCCCCCCACCTCCCCCCATCTAACTTATCCAGGAACCTCTTGGAATCAAAGGATTCCTGAACTTGAGGACTGGGAAGCTTCTTGGGAATTCAAGCGACAGACAGATGGGAAAGACTTTTGTTCTTAGAAGATGCCCCACAGAGGAAATGTCACCATGTTTAAAAAAAAAAAAAAAAAGTTCAGAAGGTCAGTACATCTATTCCAAATACCTGCAGTTTAAGTCTATTTCCCCAGGCTTAGTGACAACTAAACACTGCAGGTCACCTTGCCTGGATACAGTCCCCACCCCTTCCTTCCCTTGCAGGCCGGAGAGCCCTAGTCCCCTCATCTTTCCTTAGAGTCGTATTTTTCTACAGCGCTTCTCTGAGCACATGGGAGGTTCTCCTTGTCCCTTTTTAAGTTTCGGGGCTGCTGGACATGGTGAACTGCAGCTTCAGAAAAAAGCTGCTCTGGGGCCTTTTGTTGAGCTGAAAAGCAGTGCTATGGATTCACGGGTTAGTCTGCGCAATTCTCACAATGACTTTAATTGACCTTATTTGTAGCAAGAAGCGGTTGTAAAAAGTAGATAGTCACTGATATGATGTCAAACGCAGGGAATTTTTCTCATCTTCTGAGGCTGTGAGCTATTCCCACTGAGAAACTCTCCATCCACGTTGAATGCGGCCTAATTGTTTAGAAATAATTAACATGCTTTTATTTCATTTGTAGAAAACATAATTTATTAACTGGCTGCTACTTTATGTGTTTCACTTTAAGAGGCACAATAAATAAAGAAATTAGCATAAGAAGGCACTGAAAAAAATGCCAAGATTGACTAAACTCTGAAAAAAGCAAGATGATTCTAAATTAAGGATACGCAAATTTATCGCATAAAGGGATTTAATGACAAATGTGGAGATGACTTTTTATGGGCCCTTAGCTGCAGCTTTCAAATTTTAATTTCACAGACAGGAAAGCATTATCAATGCTTTAATAATTCCAGGGTTCCAATTTACATATCAAAATGAGAGACAGAGAAAGCCCACATCTTTCTTTACTTTTTAGAGTGCTCAGGGTCTGAAAATGACTTGGCAATAAAGGTTGAAAGAAAACAGCAGACATGCCGATGTCTGCATGTGAAACAATACAATATCCAAATTACCAAGAAGTACAGTTAGTTCAGAGAACCATCACACCCTCTCCTTAGCAATTAATACTCAGCACAATTGGTAAATATTCTAGTCTTTAACTGAAGCACCCAGACACAGCCTGTAAGCAGATGAGCATTGGAAACAGACCAGTTGCTATATCCCCTGGTATTAACTGGACCCAATAACATCTCATTCATTGGGGCGGTGAGGAGGGAGAATGGCTGCCATCACAAATATGCAAAAGCAGCACTCAAAAAGCCCTTCTGGATGGAATAGTGTGAGAACCTCACTAATTTCCTTGCCTGTTTTTAGAGTGTATGATTCTCCTTTCTTGTGCAATAGTTTCTCACTCTGTTTCTACACACACTTATATTTTTTTCTGGCTGCTGCTGGTCAAAAGCCAACCCTCACTTTCTTCAATGGCTTCCCACCCTTCCATGATGAAAATCCAAACTCTGCTTGGCATACCTCTCCCCTCGCCCCCAATCACTACCCTTACCAGCCTTTATCCTCCAGAACACTGAACCATATGCAGCTCCCTGCTACACGATACTCTCCAAACCTCCGAGACATTTCCCGGGGTGTGTCCCCAGTCTGAACTGCCCCCTCTGAACCTACCTCGCTGAAAACTCCTATATAACTTTTACATCTCAGGTCAGCGTCTCCTCTGTGAAGTCTTCCCTGATTGTGCAGGGAGATTTTTTTTTTTCTCCTCTGTTCCCGCTGCACTTAAAACAGGCTTCCATTAAGATAACTGCTGCACTGAACTGAACTGTGTGTCTGGTGTCTATCTCCACACTAGAATGTAGGCCACTTGTGGGAAGGGGAGATCTTTTCATCTTAGGATTCCCATAGTTGGTATATTACAAGCCTTACTTCATTAAACACTTGAGGAAGGAAGAAAGAAAGGGGAAAAAAAAAAGGAAGGAGGGAAGGAAGCATTCAAGCAGGTTTGCTGAAAGACTGGAGATACATGGTGACTGTGGACGAGTGATAGGCAAAAACGGAGACTTAGGTCCACTCTTAAGTCCTAAGCAATAGCAGAAGCCTGATTTCCTGAGGGTTAACGCTCAGGCTGGGAATAGAAAAGACCTGCTTGGGAATCACAGTCCTATCTTGGGGAGTGACTCCAGGCTCCTGGGATACCCCACAGTAGCTAGTGGTTTAATCTCTTCTTGTAGGCTTGACCTAGTCTCATCCTCCTGGTTGGGCAGTGAAAGCATTAGTGAATGTTAGCCCACGGTCTTGGACAGACATTCTAATTAAAATATGCTAAATTATCCAGACATTTATAATGAAAATATGCTACTATACACATTTTCTGTTTTTATTTCTATAGTTCTATTATCCAAAGGACTTGAGAAATTGGATAAAGACACTATTTTAAGAACTTTCAAATGAGGCATGAACAAACAGAAATGATCTTTCAAGAGAAACAGTCAAAGGGGAATTTCTAGCCAATTTACTCTTTAACCTTTGCCCCCATGCCCAGGTGCAGTAACCACAGTGCCTCATCAAAAGAGCACTGCCTCAGAATTAGGATACCTGGAATCTCTGGTCCCGACTCTCCAATGTCACTCATCGTACAAGTCATTTTTCCTCTCTATACAAGGAAGGTATTGAACCAGATGCCTAATGTTTCTTCCAGCTATCCAAACTGAATTGATTCCTTCTGACATACCACTGAGCCTCTGTGATATTTATGGATCTAAGTAAAAAGTATGCACTCTTGTGTCCAACTTTTAGGCTCTGAAGGTATGCACTCAACAACACGTAGGAAGAGCCCAACGTGACCATCATTTCAGCAGGTTTTGGGGAGAGAGTGTGGAGAAATGCAGGTGCTCGATATAACGTATTTACCTGGAGCTCTATGGCTACTTTTCAGAGCACGGGGCTAAGAAAGTGGAACCACAGTTGGCAGCCCCCCATCCCCAGTTCACAGACCCGCACTGTGTATTCTCCCGGAGCTCACCAATGGCACCAATTCCCCAGCCTCGTCCCTTCAAGGAGGCAGTGTCA
The DNA here is from genome assembly GCF_949987535.1 of Balaenoptera acutorostrata. NCBI lineage: Eukaryota > Metazoa > Chordata > Mammalia > Artiodactyla > Balaenopteridae > Balaenoptera > Balaenoptera acutorostrata. The sequence goes on along the minus strand of NC_080064.1, from coordinate 168,834,965 downwards.
CTGCAGGGGCCTGTCTATGACTATGCAAATAGTGAGCCCCAAATAGTTACCATGAAATTCACTATTTAGTTTACTTCTTCCCACATTACAACAGTGAGATGTTAGTGGAAGTTTGTGTGACCGAGACCTGCAGGATTCCAAAATTTTGTGAGGTCAACCATGTCATATTTTAAGGGTTTTGAGCACGTACCATGGACCAAAAGTCTCAGCCTTCAAGTTTGCTGTTGAGCCCAGCAAAGGTACTTTGCAAGTAGACCAAATAAAAGTTATTTTTGAATGGCATCATCTCCTCTTAATTTCTACACAGATTAAGATAATTGAAGGGATTAGAATACCCCGTCTTCCCACTCCTGACTTCTGGGACGTCCTTCCCGTTGTCACTGCTAGGTCAGCTACAGGTTTTAGGCACAGCCCTCTGCTGCCCACTCCCACTGCAAAATGAGCTGGTCTCCACCCACCTCGGAGCCCTGAAGCTGTTGCGACCACTAAAGAGGACTGTTCTCAGGCTCAGGGCTGAGGAAGGGTGAGTTACCCTCCCCTGCACTGTAGTAACAAAGAAACGGCAAGGGAAGCCTTGTCTGGTCTCTGCTCCCATGGAGTTTCATTATTTCTGTTTCATTGTGGGCATAAGACTCCATATGGTCACACTCAGAAAGGGAGAACAATTCCCATGTGGTAAACCCTAAAAGGAGCGTCATCTCCTTTGGGAGGGAACTTGATGAAAGAGAGTCCAGGATGACATCTACTTTGTCCAGGGATCTGGGGGGAAGGGGAGAAATGGCCTGCACATCACTCTGTGCAGTGCCGCTCATGCGCTGTCTTCTTACTCAGTCTGAAAGCCCCCGCCCTAGTACACCTCCCCCCCCAACACACATACACATACCTGGACATCCCTACATACAGCCTGCCCACACACCCTTCAGTATGAGCCATGTCAGGAACTGTAGGCGTGAACAGGGCAGCACGTGATGGAGGGCAGTGAGATACCCCAGTCTGGACACAGGTCAGCTCCCCTCTCAGGACGGAGAGCCCAGGCTGGGGAGGGGGCTATGCCAGGGGGAATACAGGAGTGAAAAGCGCCAACCACTGCAACACAGTCAACACTGGAGCCGCAAAGAAGGGACAGGAAAGGGGAAGGAATCAGAGATTACGAAAGGTTGGAGCGGGAAGACTTTAAAAGCTATCAAGAAGATTATGTGAGCAGTTCGGAGAACCTGATCAGCAAATGATGGGAACTGAGGATGCTGTAATTCCTGGCACTTTCCATATAGACTATTTCTTCAGATCATTCGGTAACAATAATGGCTACCATCTCCCAAGCTAGACTTACGTTATCTAATTGAACCCTCCCAGCAGCTTTGCCAGATATGGATTATTCTCATCTTACAAAAGAAAAAACTAAGGCTAATATAGGGAAACCTGCCAAGATCAAATAGTTAGGAGGCAGCAGACTCTACATGCCTCTAAAGCACATAGAGTTAACTGCCTTGTTACCCATCATTCAGACTTGATCTCTCTGGCTGACGTCACCAGTGTCATTGCTCCAAGACCAGAACCCAACTAATCCTATATCTAATTCTGCACTTTTTCTATAGTATCCAACTGTCTTACATAAGATATTGATTCAACAAATGGTACTGGAATAATGGGACATCCGTGTGCATAAATAAATAAATAAATCTTGTACCATATATAAAAGTTAACTCAAAGATGGATCAAACCTAAAACCTACAACTATAAAATTTCTAATAGAAGACACAGGAGAAAAATCTTTATCCTCTTGGAGTAGGCAAAGGTTTCTTAGACGTGCCTCAAAAGGCTGATCTGTTAAAAACAGATCATGAAAACTGGACTACAGCAAAATTTAAAACTTCCGTTCTTCAAAATACTCTTTCAGGGCTTCCCTGGTGCGCAGTGGTTGAGAATCTGCCTGCCAATGCAGGGGACACGGGTTCTAGCCCTGGTCTGGGAAGATCCCACATGCCACGGAGCAACTGGGCCCGTGAGCCACAATTACTGAGCCTGCGCGTCTGGAGCCTGTGCTCCGCAACAAGAGAGGCCGCGATAGTGAGAGGCCCGCGCACCGCGATGAAGAGTGGCCCCCACTTGCCGCAACTAGAGAAAGCCCTCGCACAGAAACGAAGACCCAACACAGCCATAAATAAATAAATAAATAAAAAGAAAATAGTCACTTAAAGGACAAAATTAAAATTATAAAAAAAAAAAAATACTCTTTCAAGAGAATGAAAAGCCAAGCCACAGACAGGAAGAAAAGATTTCTGAAACATGTATGTGACAAAAGACTTGTATACAGAATAAAGAACTCTCAAAACTCAAGAAGAAGAAAACACCTTTTTAAAATAGGCAAATGATTTGAACAAATGTATCATCAAATAAGATATGCAGGTGGCAAATAAGCACGTGAAAAAAAATACATCATTAGTCATTAAGGAAATGCAAATTAAAAGCAGAATGTGATATCACTATAAATCTATTAGAATGGTTAAACACAAAAACAAAAGCAAAACTGACAAAACCAAGTGATGGAAAGGATGTGAAGTAACTGGCACTTTCATTCACTGCTGGTGGGAATTCAAAATGGCGCAGCTACTTTGGAAAACAGTTCAGCAATTTCTTACAGAGTTTAACATATATTTACCACACAACCCAGGAATCCTACTCCTAGGCATTTACCCAAATGAAATAAAAATTTATATTCATACAAAAACCTGTATGTGAATGTTTAAAGTGGCTTCATTGATAACCACACCAAAAGCTGAAAAAGAACCCAAACGTCCTTCACTTGGTGAACAGATAAACAAACCGTGGGATAGCCACATAATAGAATACAACTGGGCAATAAAAGGGAACCAAATACTGAGATTATATATTTACACGCGTGTAAAAATAACATGGCTGAATATCAAATGCATTACGCTAAATGAAGGAAGACAGAATCAAATGGTTGTTTGGATCAATTTATACGACATTCTGAAAAAGGTAAAGCTATAGTGACAGAAAGCAGATCAGGAGTTAGCAGGGGCTGGAAGCGGGAGTGGAGGCTGAATGTAAAGCGGTATAAAAGAATCTGGGGAAGGGTGATGGGGCTGGTCTGTATCTTGTTAGCGGTGGTGATAGACTGTATGCATTTGTCAAAACTCATGGAACTGTGCACTAAAAAGAGTGAATTTTACTGAATGCAAATTATACTCCAATATTTAAAAACTAAGATAGGGAAAGTGTGTACGTTATTCATGAAATTATAGAGACAGTATAGTGGGGTGGTTAGGAATACAGCTCCTGAAGATACCTCGTTTGCAAAGTGGGAAGAAGAGCAACCACTCCCGTCATAAAATGACGGAGATTAAATGAGACGAGGTACATAATCCCCCAGTTCGCATGCCCAGCACACAGTCTAAGCGCCCCCGAAGCTCTGGCAGGCATCATGATGATAATATTCTCTGCGGAAGAGCACCTCATTCCACAGCACTCCTTGAACACCGTGTGCAGTGTGCTGAACGAGGTAATGCACCTGCTACACAAGGATACACACGCCCATGTCGCCTGCTACACAAGGATACACACGCCCACGTCACAGTAGCTGCCATCACTGAATCTGCTCCCCGAGCCAGAGCTTCTTGTACACCCAAAGCCAGGAGAAAAGAATTTTTATGCAACGATTGGAAAGGTTGTGAGTGGAATTCATGTCACCACAAATTACGGAGAGACCCTCTTCTTACCCCTGGCGTGGGCTTTTGGACAAACCAGAGTCACATGAAGCAGCCTGGGGGGCAAAGCTGTCTGGTCTCTGGGGAGAAGAGGGTGTTGAAGCATTGTGTCCTGTGATGGGGGGAACGGCATACCTCAGGGCTAACACGGTAGCTATAGTGTTTATCTCCCAGCTGACTTTACAGCCCGCTGTGTCCACTGTGTCACGCCCAGAAGCCTCGCCCAGGCATTCACAGTGACACTGCAGCTGGGATTACGTGGTTATGAAATCCATAAACCCCTTTCCTCACTTTAACGTTAATGACAGCTAGCACTGCACCCACTCCTGGGAAACCCATTCTTCTGGTTGTTTGGAGAAGCAAGACAGGTAACACACAGTAATGTTAGGTTTGACTACTTAGAAACTCACCACACACACATGCTCTCTCTTTCTCTCTCCTTCAATTCCCTGCCAAATCTTCCTAATCTTCCTGAAGATAATGTAATTCAGTTATGATGAAAACTTTAGAAACAGGAAACACATTCTGCTTAGATTGTTAAAACTTGAAATATAAAACAATTCAGAGCTGGCTGGATTCATCATTGTACCACGAGGCATTCCTGCTTACCATTAATTTAGCAAAACAGAGGAAGGCAGCAGAAAAAAATCTTGGTTTTCTAATGACCTTTAAGTAATTGCTCATATTTCAAATAGATTCAAGTTACCATAAAAACTTTTTCTTGGGCAGTAAACTCTCATTTCCTTTGACTACAGCTTTAACCCTACATTCCTTTACTCCTTCTTCAGACAATCATTGTTCCTTCCTTTGGTTCAACGCTGCCTCCTTTCCCTAGTCTTCCCGGTTTAACAGTGACAGCCTGGGGAAGATGCAGCACATACAGGAACCGAGGCCACTCTGGCCAGTACTAGTCGTGTCTCTGAGGGATGCTGGGCCACTTTGGGCTCCGTCACCCACAGATGCTGTGAAGGGCCTCATAGGGACCCAAGAAAGGTGACTCCATGTTACAAAAGAGAGTCCCTGAAAAGAAACTGAAATATTTACCAAAGACAATCATTAACATTGCTTTATTTCTACAAAAGAAAATGAGAGCGGGTGGACTTAGAACTGTAGCATCAAGGAATGAGAAGCTTCTTAGGGCGTTTCCTCCTATTAAACTCTTTTTGAAATGGATACATTTTCAGAATGACTCTACTCAACTCTCCCTCCAAAGAAGGCCCAGGGATACAAGACACAGATCTCTGCTCCACAGACAGGCAGGTACTGGGTAAAAGTGCACACATGCTTGGAAGCCCTCAGGAGAATGAGATCATTGTTTATCCTCATATTTTCCTCTGCCGCCAAAGACTTGAATTCTTACCTATGAAAAGCGAACAGCAGGCTTCCAACGCGATGTTGTAAGTTCAGACTTGGAGGTGCTCTCTTCTACTCCAAACCCATAGTAATGATGAGTAAAATATAAAAAGAAAAACCAAAAGTGGCTTTACGAATTCAAAAAACAAGATAAACTTCTCCCTGGACCAGTAACAGAACAGAAACGCAGAGCACTCAGCAAAGCCGAAGCCAGGGCCTCAGGTCTAGAAGCTGGCAGTCACAGGCACGAGTTCAGTTCCAATGGTTAAAAGAGATAAAAATGCTTCACAGAAGAAAGGTGAGTAGAGTCCGCTTTAAAGCTTAAAGGCAGGGGATGAGGTGAGGCTCCCCTGGTAACAAAAAGAGGCTGAAAACATAGGTTGATGACATGTTTCCTTGGGATAAACATTTATAGAAACTATTGGACCTGGAAAGGCTAGAAGGCACAGATAGAGTCTCTCCAGGTACGGAGTCAGATGCCCATTGCCGAAGTAACCAGGTCTGCAATAGCCTCAGCATCGCTGCGGTGCAACACTTCCAAATGCCATTAAGTCTGGATTCTTTACTGGGGCCTAAGGAGCCTGAGGGAGGCACGTGCAAAGCTACCAGACAGAGCAGATGTGCAGAGAGGAGAAAAAGGAACAAAATAAAAAAACTTTCCACTAAAAATGGGCCTGCCATACAAAATTCCAGAACACACAGTGAAATGCAAGGCTAAGGAAGATAACCGACAAAAATCAAAAATCAGCAATCAGAACACAATTGCACTCCAGTAAAATAAACTATAGCACTGACTGACCAAGACTTGAAGTATGATTAGGGTGATCAAATAGATAAATAACAGAGGAGTACGCATTGGAAGTGAATAAGAAATTATGAAACGGAAATAGGTAGAAATAAAACCTAAACTGGAAGATATAGGAAAAAAATAAAAAAGCAAATTTGAAATCCTGGAAATAAAAAATAGTCATTAAACCAACCCAATAGCAAAAAAAAATCCCTAGGATGTGACTTAAGGGAACTTTAGTTTTAGAAACATGGAATAAATGCCAGAAGCAGAAAGGGGGCACCCTCTGGCGGGGGGGCAGGACTCAGGCAGGAGCAGGAGAAAATGTACTAAAGTTTTCAACTTGGGTCTAGTACTTTGACTTCTCAAACTGTATACATGTATAGCTTTAATAAATTTTTTTTAAAATTAAAAGACTACAAGAAATAAGGAAGGATTACCTGAAGGACATGCAGTTCTTGCTTTCTGCTATATGGTCTCAGTTTTATTCTTGGAATGAAGTAAACCATCAGAGAGATGAGAACATAGATGACATAAATTTTCACCTTCCTTACTTCTTTTATTAAGTTATAATGTGAAACTATGTCAATCAACCACACTGAAGAATATTATAAAAATCAGCTCTTCAAGTCATTGCGGATTCTGATAAGGGTATTGCTCATTCAGTCTCAGTGGGACCCTTGGTGAGTGCCTCAGGCCTCAGTTCCAGGAGAAACTGCTTCAGCTGAGAAGCACATATGTGTCCAGTCTTCCAGCTACTGTGCATTTTGAAATTAGTCTTTAGCTTTGGCTGCTGAGAAATTTAAAGCAAATTTGTGATTTATTTCTTGTCACCGTATAGGATCATATGGCATGCATTCTGGGTTCTGACCTGCTTTTATCTTATTTTTTGTCACTCTTATTTCACAAGTCAATATAAAATTTATTGTTGTTGTATTGCATATACAGGTATATATTGATACATATATGTGTATATGTGTGCATGGGTGCCTGTAAGCCACTTCAGAATCTTTTGGGTGGGGAAATGGTATAATTAGATAAAACAATTTAGGTAAAACAAGTTGTAAAAGAGAGGAAAAAGGAAAAGAGAAAAAAAGCAACAAATATAGGCTGGATCTTGGGGTCATGACTTTGCAGGACACTGAACGCCAAGCTAAGAGTCTGAAGTTTATCCTGAAGACTAGGGATAATGCTGAATATTTTAAAAATTCTGAGCAAAGAACGGCATGGAAATGGTGCTATTTCAGAAAACTTACTCAAAAACAGTGTGCAAAAGAGATGAAAGGAAAGAAGTTGAGTGCCAGGTGGCCAATTAGGGGCTATTTCAATAAACTAGGAATGAGGCAAGAGGGCTGTGAGTAAATTGACTGACATGGTGTTTTAAAAGAAGGATCATAGGTAACAGGCTTAGGAAAGAAAGTAAATACAGCTTTTTTTTTTGCGATAAAGCATGTGACATTCAAGGAAGCACACTATGTACTATCCACAAACTTATGGAAACAATCAATTCTCTTTGGTCTGTTCTGCTTCTACTGCCTTGGATTTTGACCTGCACAAGCCAAATCATCCCAAAACCTCCTCTAGAAGGTAAGTTTTATTTCTTCCAGAAATTAAGTTGTTGCTGATTACAAATGACAACTAACTCCACAAATGCAAATTACACCTGTTATTAAAAGGCCTCTTGCCTTCCTGAAACATGATACCATGCAAGTCCACTAACATACAGATGTGGCACGTAATAAATATTGCTTGATGCAGAAACCTGTTGAGATGAATTTTCTAGGTCCCAAGAAAAGCGGAAAAATAAGCTTGAAAACTTTAAATCTAGGAACTGAAGTAAATTTAATTTTTGAACTAATTTTTAAATTATGCTCTTTTGGGGATGGGCTAAGTTGAATTTATCTCTGTAGTATTTTTGCAAATCAAAGCAACAGTATAGAGATTTCAGAAGGGATGTTTATATCACTAAATAGAACAAAATTCTCAAATAGAAACTCAAAAATATAACTGATGAACTAACCGAAATCAAGTTTATATTTTCATCTAAATACATATCCTACTTATTTCCACTAGGAAACATTTCACAGAAATATGGGATAATAGAGCCGGAAGGGGCCTTAAGACCATCTTGCCTAATTCCCTTGTATTACAGATGATGGAGCAAACCAGAGAGGCTTAATGACTTGCCCAAGATCACTCAGTCTGTTAGATACAGAGTGGAGTGGAATCCAGCAGAGTAACTGAGCACTTTTTTTTTCATAATTGAGATTTTATTGGTTGTTTTGAGGATCAGTACACAGACATTTCAATTTGTATATAATTCTTAAAATCTGAAAAATCACATAGTTGTGATTCTTTTCTAAACAGTTATTCCAGAGACTTTCCAGTTTAAAATTTGAAGGCAAATTTTCCTTAATAGGATATCAAGTACCAATATCTTCAAATACTATTAAGCTGTTACATCATAAATACCACTAATTCACAATTTAATATCGTGTACATTACATACTCAAATTTTCAATCTTTTGCAATACATTACCAAAGTTATTAGGAAAACTGCACTACCAAGACCAAAGATGTTATGGAACGCACACAGTTCTGAAAGGGACAGCCAAGGTCAAGGGGTAGTTTTCTTTAGGAAACAATTCTACCAAAAACAACATGGGAATGGAAGTAACTTAAAATGTTCAAGACATAGTAAATGTACAATGTGACTCCAAATTGCCATCTAGTATGCTTTGTATTATAAGATATAAAAACTAATCCCCATCTATGGAACGTTAAGCTGACCCCCAAGACAATCAAAGCCTCCTTATTCAATATCCCATTATTTTCTGGTTGTACTAAAAAATAAACAACCAGCAAATGATTTTACCTCTTTAAAAAAAACCCTTTACACTTAAAAAATGTGAGGATGTGGGATTCCCTCCTTAAAAATGTTTCTAGAGCTTCTTAAAAAACTTGCATTTACAAAATAGTTGATAAAAATATTCCTCTGGATCATGCAAGAAGGGAGACAGGGGCCACTGATAAGACATAGTAGATTATATTAATCAGACTTGGCTTTTTTTCTCCTGCTTCATCAGAGGCTAGACTCACCTCATTTTTAGTTTCTCCATTTTCTCCAGGTAAATCTTTAGTTTCTTGCTTAGCCACTTCGACCTGTTTTCTCTTTGCTCCCCTTTTTCTCTTCTGTGTGCACTTTTTTGTCTGAAGATATATCTTTTCCTGCTATCTTTTCTGGCTTCATTCCCACTTTTTCAGGAGCAGGCTTAGCTGACAACCTTGCTGATCTCCTCTTGGGCTCCCCATTCACCACCCCCTCCGTGGAGTTGACCTTCCTCTTGGGCATCATGATGGTGGGGCAGGTGTGCACCAGGTGCCTGTGGGCTACTGCACACACCTTCCCAAAACGGGATGCTGCCACTCCTCCCACCCTCAAGTACTTTTTTGATTATATAGCTTGGCCTACCTCTAACACAATATTTGTGATGGCTAATGGTATGTGTCAACTTGACTGGGCTGCAGGGTGCCCAGACATTTGGTCAGACGTTATTTTGGGTGCATCTGTGAGAGTGTTTTTGGATGAGATCAACATTTGGATAAATTGACTGAATAAAGCAGATTGTGCTCTCCAATGTGGGTGGGCCACACCCAATCAGTTGAAGCCCTGAAAAGAACAGAAGGGCTGACCCTACCACTAGTAAGAAAGAGCTCCTCCTCCCTGACTAGGTGGGACATCAGTTTCTTCCTGCCTTTTGACTCAATCCAAAACACTGGCTTTCTTGGGTCTCCAGCCTGCCGGCTTTCAGACTGGAACTTACACCATCAGCAATCCTGGGTCTCCTGCCTGCCAACTGCAGATTTTGGGACTTCTCAGTCCCCACAATACATGAGCTAAATACTTACAATCAATCAATCAATCTGTCTCTCTCTCTCTCCACACACACACACACACACACACACCCTGCTGGTTCTCTTTCTCTGGACAATCCTATCTCAAATAAACTTTGAACTCAAAGGAGTAAAGAAAATGGTCTTAACGGATATGATAGACACTGTAGATCAGCTACCGAAAAGCTATCCACAGCTTTCTTCTCCCTTGTCTTCTTCTAGTGAAGAAGCTTCTAGTGAAAAGCTAAAATTCTGTTTCGTTTCCTCTTTTACACCTACAGTAGTATGTGACATAGCTCTGACCCATAAGATATAGGTGGAAATCCCTAGGAGGATTTCCCTTTGTTCTTTGCATTTTATTACCCCTTCTTTTTTTTTTTTTTTTTTTTTTTTTTTTTGTCTAGAGCTTGGATGCACTGACTGGGGCTGGTGGGCAGCAGTCATCCTGGCACCATGAAGACAAAAGCATATGCTAGGGCTAGCTAAGGAGGAACACAGGAGGATTCTGGGTCTGTGTTGAGACCTATGAGTAGCTGCTCCCATGTTGGACTGCTTCTCTAGAATTCTTGAGAAAAACACATCACACCTACTAAAGCCAGTTTTAGTCAGGTTATCTGTTATTTGTAGCCAAACTCTTTCCTAATATACTATTTTAGCCCAGATTTCAACTGTAACAATAAGCCAAAAGTGAACATGACCCCAGCTTTAGTAAAACAATCACTTACTCAGAGAAAAAAACCTGAGGGTCTGCCATATAGATGGCATGTAAGAGGCACTAAATCCAAAAACCTTCCCATTCCCAACCAAAGATGCTGATGGGAAGTTAGCTTGCTCCCTGCCATTCCAGGTTGTAATCTGAGGAGGAATCCCAGGGGATCCCCTATGAGTCCTGGAATGTTTGTGAATGGCAAAACGGGAACACTGAAGTGGCCTGAATCTTGGGGAGATATTAGCAATGGGTCCAACTTTTCCCGTTCAATTCACTTATTTCTAAAAGCTCTTTTCAATGAAAAACTAATCATGATCACTGACTCCTGCATCTTTAGAATGAGCTCATGGTCCTTTCGCATGCAGTGAAAGCAACTACCTCTCTCCATCGATGTCAGTGCCAGAAGTCACAGGTAGTTGTGGTACAGAGGAAGGAGCAATGATCTATCAAAAGATCTGTGTTTGAGACTTGGTGCTGCCACTTTTCCTTCATCCTCTCCCAGAGGCATATCTCTGAACCTTTCTGAGTTCTGTTTCTTAATTTATGAGTATTAAGTTCAAACAAGATAATGATTACAAAAGAATTCCAACAAATGTAAAACACTCTACAAAAGTAAGATTTCATTAGATAACCTGATTGTGTGCAAACTAAGAGTAAATAGGTTCAATGTGAGGAAAGTATAAGATTCATACGAGAAAAGTTTATTCATTATCTTTACGGCATTTATTTTGGCCCTTCTTCATTTCTCAGAGAGTAAAAGTTGCTAGATAAGTGGTCCCTATCTGATAAAGTAGTGCAGCAGAAAGGCTTACAGAAGAAATTTGAAAGAAATAAAAAGCTAGATAAAACTTGAGAGGTTTACTACTGAGCAATAGCTGTTACCAATCATAACATAATTAACCCTCTTGCCACAGGCTCTAATAGCACTCTGGCCTTCAGTGTCCTTTTAATTACATGTTTTACACCTACATTCCCTCTAGGCTCTAAACTCCATGGATTCTTACCTGAGATTAAACCTCTTACTGCCTGGTGGGTGATTAAGAGTTCCAGGAAATAAAACATATGCAGCACAATGTATTATTTTATTTACCTTTGTTTCCTACTATGCACTGAGGGTCATTTACTTCTGGATTAATGAAATAAAAGCAGAGTTCTCTGAAAAACCATGCAGATATTACCCAGGAGGTGTTCCAAGCTGGTTCCATACAACATACCTTGTCCTGGGTTTGACATCGGAAACAGTCACAGTCAAAGCAGTACTGGTCCCTCAGCTGCTTCCGGCGCTCCTCGCTGGTCATCAGCATATCCAGGTAGCAGATGGTGAGCTGCGGAGGCCAGAGAGGGAGGGGTCACACGTTTGCTGTGAGCATTTTCTTTAACCAATGGCTATTATTGTGAATCATTAAAGTAAAACACGTTTTTATTGCACACCAAAAAGTGTAAGTAAGAGAGAAGATACAACTTATGGTCTCTCCACCCAAATAATCCCATGTAAAATTTTTAATGCATTACCTTCCAGTCTTTGTTATGTGGTGAGCACATGTGTATCATATATTTATTTTAAAGAATTGGGCTCATTAACTCTATATACTTTTGCACCTTATCTTTTATTCACTAAACAGTAAAATATCAAGAGCTGTTATATGTTTGATATTACTAAGTTTTGGTAATAAATTTTGTAACCACTGGCAATCAGAGAAGCCAAATTAATCCTGGCAATCAAATGGGTGGCAGATTATGTAGCCAGATTGATCTTAAATCCTAATCAATTCTATAGCTGCTTCATGGAATTTAGGGTCAACCAGATTTGGAATCCTGGAACTTAGGAGACAGTTCCCTTTCTTGTGAGGCTTTTATTTATTTTTAAAATAAATTTATTTATTTTTGTCTGCACTGGGTCTTCATTGCTGTGTGCGGGCTTTCTCTAGTTGCGGCGAGCGGGGGCTACTCTTCGTTGCGGTGTGTGGGCATCTCACTGCGGTGGCTTCTCTTGTTGTGGAGCACAGACTCTAGGCATGCGAGCTTCAGTAGTTGTGGCTCGTGGACTCTAGAGCATGGGCTCAGTAGTTGTGGCACGTGGGCTCACTAGTTGTGGCACGCGGGCTCTAGAGCGTGGGCTCAGTAGTTGTGGCGCACGGGCTTAGTTGCTCCGCGGCATGGGGGATCTTCCCGGACCAGGACTCAAACCCGTGTTCCCTGCATCGGCAGGTGGATTCTTAACCACTGCATCACCAGGGAAGTCCCACTTGTGTGGCTTTTTTAAAAAAGGTGGAATACTTTCCCAAATAGGGAGAATTTCATGTCAGGATGCAATCACCGATGGAGGCTCCTAAATTGACTTCCTCGGACCCTTTTAAATATTATAACTATGCCCTGCCTTGAATGGTAAAAGGTCATGGGTGAGAGGGCACACTTCAGGGACTTTTCCGGTTTCTCTCTAGCCCTAAGATTCCACTTCAAGACATAGGTCTTTAGGTAACATCATGAGGTTTAAACATTTCTCACTTGACTAGATCTCCTATGTACTGAAAGTCTAATTCAAAATTTACAAAACGTTACTCCCGATTTCCCCAATCTTTCCCTCCCAGCTGGAGCCTTCCCAAGATACTAAGTCGTCTTTTGTGTTATTCAAGCGGAAACCTCGGAGTCGCCCCTGACTTCTCGTCGTTTCACCACCCCCCAATCCACCAGGAAGCTCTGTGGGCTCAACCATAAAAATAGACCCAGAACCAACCACGCTCCACCCTCTCCCCCTGTTCTATCCTGGTCGGATCCACCATCATGTCTTGCCAGTAGAATACAAGTCTCACCAGGTGTTCCTGCTTCCCCCCTTGGTCCCCTACACTCCATCCTCTAACCAGGATGATTCACTTAAAATGTCAGGTGGATCAAATCTTTCCTCTGCTCCAACGGCTCCCCCTTTTGCTTAGAGCAACGGCTAAGTCCTTATAATGGATTCCCACAGTGCAACTCACAGCGTGGGTCTGCGGTGTGGGTTACGGGTCTACGTCGAGATGAGAAAAGAAATGCAGAGTTCACATTTAGAAACTTTTACAGCAATCTGGTAAGAGAAATTTTAGATGGCTCTAATAATAAGACATTGGGCTCTTGTTTTATATGTTTTTTAAATGTCATTTTTCTAGTAATTCATTTCCATTAAGTCTTATAAAACTATTAGCCGGCAATGGATTAGGGAAAACAATAATAAAGAAACGGGTCCTCCACGACAGGTACTGGGAGCAGCAGTGGCTTCACACCATCCAGGCCTGTTCCCTCTCCGCATCCATCTCCTCTCCCCTCCCGGCTGTCCCAGCCAGCCCGGCCTCACCCTGGGTTCACACACAGGCCTGTCTCAAGGCCTGTGCACTGGCTGTTTCTTCTGCCCTTCCCCCCCGCTCTACCGCGGTGACCTCCCTCAGCTCCTTTGAGTTTCCATCAAATCTGACTTTCTCACTGAGGTCCAACCTCACTACCCTATTTACAATAACAACCCGACTCCCACCTCACCCAAGCACTCCTAATTCCCTCACCCCACTCTAGTTTTCCTTTTTCTGTAACTTATCGGCCGGTGACATAATTGCGTAAATTACTTCTTCATTTGCTTTTACGTGTAGAAAGTAATTATGGGGGCCTGTGTGGTGGGGGAAGAAGGGGATACTGCAGGAGAGGAAGGAGGCGGGATTATCCACTGAGGGAGATGACAAAAACTCCCTAGAGCAAAACACTCCATGCGGTTTTCTTAGACTCGAAAGAAAGCATCTCATGCCTACAAAGCATGATCTTACTCGTTTGACAGCATGGTAGGGCAGAGAAGGCCATCCTCGGACAGAAAACACGCCTTTGGGAGGCCTCGTTAAAGCGGTCAGTGGGGAAGAAGGTCAAGTCCACCCTGGCCGGTACCAGGGCGACAGAAGCCACCACCTCATGTGGCCGGCCCTCTACAGACCCTTCACCTGTTAGGCAGCTATAACATGCTCTCCACACACAGAAATCAGAGTACCCGCCCTTTAGAAATGTACACTGATGTTACTGTACATTTACGATGTGCTGGGCACTCACCGAGTGAGGCAGCACGAGGCAGTGAAAACCAGCCAAGTCTTAGATCCATTCGGGATTTGCACCCACATCTATTGATTTAAGCCTGATGCTCTTTTTACAATAACAGTTGTTTCTCATACCTCTGCTCGAGTGGTGGGAAGGGGAGAGGGGGGAAAGTAGGAGAGGCTGACTTCTTAAGGAGCTGCTGCAGCACCATCAGACCTAAGATACTCAAGCCCACGCTAAGCAATAGTCTGTAACAACTGGGCTCCTGCAGCTGAGACCACAGCCACTTTTTAATTCCCTAAATCTTTCTTTTCCCTCATGATCTGAAGCCAGAGCTGCCTCTGAGGTACAAAGGACCACCATATCAGGCAAGTTCCTCTTAAATTCCAAATAACCGATTTCTAAGCACACTTTTTGAAACAGCCCGTTAGTAAGTTTGGGGCAGCATACACATTCATCTTGAATTATCAGGCTCTCAGGGGCCCAGTTTCCTTATATGAGGTGAGACGGTAAAATGTGCTGATCTCTGTGTTCCCTTTTGGGTTAACTCTAGGACCCTAATTCTCAATCCAGCCCAATGGCTCTTAGTCATCAGCCCCAGCTATCGGGTCAGATTAATCGGTAGTACTTATCGGGTGATTACAATGGGCCCAGTGTGAAGCCAACAAATCCAGGGCCTGTCACACCAGAGAAATATGCTTGACAAACCTAAGAGTTTATTACAAGGGGCAAAACTCATGAGTGATCATGCCAGGCAGTGAATGGGCAACAGGAGACTAGTTATTTCATTTAACCCCAAAAAGAGACTCCTACGGCCTCCCTCAGTGTTCTGTAACTGCCTGGAACCATTACCTGGACTGTGCAATGGTTTTCTAACTGGCCTCCCTGCTGCCGTCAGTCTACACTGCATCTTCCAGACTGCTTTAAGAGAGATCTTCCTAAAGCTCATATTTGATCATGTCATTTCTCTATGCAAAGAGTTCTGATGGTTTCTCCCTGCCTATAGGATAAGGATACACAAGGATTCCCCAGAAGATTTTCTGTCTGCCTTTCTAGACTCCGCATCTCTCCCTACACCCTACCATCTGTCACCATTATGTACAACGCTACACGCTGAAACAATGCACGCCATGCAACGTGTATGGTGTTGGCCTTCACCAGCCAACGCCCTTTCCTCCACTCTCAGCTTATTCAGAATTCTCTCCTCCTTCAGGCTTGGCTCAAATAAGCCTCCTCCAATGAAGAATGTCCAGTTCCTCCCGTGCCTCTTTCACGCCACTGAAGTCTGCAAAAATACACTGTATCAAAGCTGAAGTTCTCAACGGCAAAAACATTTTTATTCATATTTTTTGGGGAAAAAAAAAGCCGGATTACCAACTAGTAATGACAGCTAAATCATTTTGTCAACCAAAGATAAAAACCTTTATTAAAGACTCGTTGACTCACTAGTTTTAATGGAGAATCTGCTCACTAAATGTAGGGCTCATTTAGTGGGAACATATATATGAAACTTTGCCATTGATCAGTGGATGTTTTAATGGCAAAGAACAAAACTGCATTAAAATATTAATGCTACTGACCGTTGCTTTGCCGTTTTAGTGCAGCTCTTATGGAAAATGCAGTAAATCAATTCCAACATTAGAGTAATATCATGAAAGGTATTTGCTGGATATTGACTTTATTGCTTACTTGAAAATTTCAAGGCAAAGTGAACCCCTTTTCCCTGAAGCCCATTTTCTCATTATGTACTTTGGAGTGGATAATAAGATCAAATTAAAATTAGACTTGGTCTTCATTTCTCGAATTACATTGTCACAATTATAAATTTTTCTAATACTGGCTCTCAATTGAAAATAGACTTTGAAAAATCCTCCCTCTCTTTAAAGTCAAACCTGAGTGTTATTCATGTCTCTTCTCTTGTCACACCCTCAGAGCCAGTCAATTTTCAAATTCTGCTAATTCTAGCTTATAAATATATTCTTCAGTTCCCCCATCACAAGCCACCACCTGAATCTCCCATCTTCAGGCTGCCACTGTCACCTCTTGCCTGGATTATGCATCATTCTCCCAATCTTGCCTACACACGGAAAAACTCATCGTGCCGTTCCTTCACTTAAACTCTTCAGTGATGCCCCATTTCCTGTCCCCCTCCCTTCCAACAAATATTTCATGAGTGCATCCTATACACCAGGCACTGTTACAGACCCTTCAGGTGAACTGAGATCCTCAATAAGGCCCCCATGGGTTGCTTGGTCTGGTCCCTGCATATTCCCTCATCTGCTGGTCACATCTGAATTTGTCAGTCTGTTGATGTGAACTGCTTCCTGTTCTTTGAAGTCACCATTCTGTCCCTGGCCCCTGTGTCTTTGTCTAGAATGCCTGCCCCTGTCTTAGTCAACTTTAACCCGCTGGATCCTTTAAAAGTCTAGGAGTCACTTCTCTGGAAGCCTTCCTTATCCTCTCCCACCACCCCTGCTCCTTACCACCACTTGAGTGTCCCTGCTCTGAACTTCTAGAAAGCCCTGTGCCCATTTACACTATTTTAGTTTTCATATTCTATTACTGTGTTCTGTTCTGTGTCAGTTTCCTCAATTACACCTTGAATTCCTGAAGGCAAGGCAAGGTCTTACTCATCTTTGTATTCCCAACGCCTACCCCAGTACATGATACCAGTAAGCATGCAGTGAATTTGTTAAATGACTTAGCAAATAGAGATGGCTGGGAGAAGACAAAGACCGTTATGATCCCAAACCATTTTAGATGAAAACTGGTACTTGGGGATACTGATATGCTCAATCTGTGCAAATCACATTTCTCCCAATTGCTGTGGCTCTGGAGAACACTGGCAGCCAATGGCATTGTTTGTAACAGCTACAACCGCTTCTAACCAGGAAGTCCCATGAGGGTGGCCGGGACTGTCCAGCTTTCTTCCATGACCCACGTTCTTGAAGACTGTCAGGTGATAACGTGTGTTTCGTAGCTTAACAAAACCCAGAGGAGTCAGCCATCAGCAACCCAGCATGTGAGCCACGACTTAAACTGTAATACACACATCTCCTGGTAGGAGGTGCTGGATGAGGAGACAAAAACCCAAACAAACAAACAAACAAAACAAAAAACAGCCCCCACCCCCTGCTAGACACAAAACAGTCCCAGAACTCAACATCACAGTGAAAATCCTTAAACAGCAAAGTGTTATAAGTGGTGCTGGTATGAAGGGAAATGGTCCAAAAAGTCCAAAGGATGACTTTATGTGGAGAGAAGCAAAGGTAAGAAATTTCTGTTATGGTGGAACCCTGTGTAATTTTCCAGTTCTCCTTGTCTGAGGTTTGAAATGTTCTCACCTCAAACTGGCAATGTGTTGGCTTTCATGTTACTTTCTTTCCGGGGCCCGTGGGACACACCTGAGGATTGGTGGTAGTTTCAAAATGGGTCTAAGGTTCTATCCCACCTCTGGTTTTGTCTCCAGCAAACCTCATTCATTCACTCAACAAATACTGACTGAGGAGTTCTATATTACAGGCGCTATCCAGTCTTCTCTCATGCAGCCTACATTCTGGTACTTCCATCCCAAATAGCACATTTTAAAACTGGGGGTGCCCTAATGAGCACTAAAGCCAAAATGCAAAATTGATGCTATAATACAAAATTTCTACATTTCCTTCTTTATCCAATTTCACAAAAGCCAATATTTGCACAGTAAAAAGGAATTGTCCCTCTTAATTAACCTCAAAATGTCCTTTCTCCCTCTCCACTACCTCTACCACAAGGGGCCGGTTTTAAGTGTGCAGGATGTATTTTCAGTGTTGGGGTGGCTACAAGCATGAACTGAGCAGGGACTAGACACAGGAGTTCCTCACTGATGCAACCGTCGTACACAGCGAACAGCCATCCCATCTGGGATGCCAACAGCGCCCTCAGTGAGGAACACTGCTGGTCTTTACACTATGTATGCTCGATTGAACAGAAAGTCAACCCAACGAAGTGTTACTGAATGCCTCCTGGGGTGTAAGGCAAAGTGCTAGGTACTAAAGGAGACACAGTAAGACACAACTGCCTGTCTTCATGAAGCTCACAGCTGAGTGGAGAAGTCACCAAAAGAGCCGGAATAAGTGCCAAAGAAATATTAATAACCGCTGTAAGAGAGAGCTCAGAAGAAAAGATACTTTAATTTGAGAAATCAGCAAAAGCTTTATAGAAGACATGATGTTTGAGAGGGCCTTGAGGGGTGGGTAATGTTAAGACAGGTAGAAATGGTGGGCAGACAGAGGGGGAGCAACTAAGCAGAGAAAACGTCATGCACCAAGACATGTATAATGGTAGGGCAAGAAATTTATTTTCTGAACAAGCTGGTATATAAAGGACTTATGGGGAGAATCCTCTCTTTGTTGAGAAGCCGCTTTGATAAGTACCATAGGGAAAAATATGAGTCTGCAGGGCCTGATGCTGAGCAGAATATTCTGTGTCAGGCAAGAGGAAGGATTTGCTTGTTGCTCCAGAGATGGAAAGAGAAGGACGTGAAATAAGCACCAAAAGACAGTGTTTTTTCAACTAAATGAAAAACAACCAAGGAGAAGAACTGGCAGCCAAGTCTAGAAAACAAGATATAAAGAGATTTCTTTGTTGTTTCTGAAAAGTCCAACTGTTTCCAATAGTTTTTCTGTTTGCTTGTCAAGTTACCTCTTTTTCAAAAAATTTAGTAAAACAACACCACCACCATCATTATCAAAAGGCAGCCATCCCTCAGCTCCCAAACTAATGTTGAAATTGGATAGTGGTCCCCACTTCTTACCTGCCTTGAAGTCACATACGACCCAAGGAAAAATATCTAAATTCTATATACTGTTGACAGATATCCCAGTGTACCAACTACACTGATCCTAAAAATTGGAAATTCAGTAAGTGGCTGTATAAGAGACAGCTTATTCAGTTGAAAATCAGTTTGGACTGAGCCAAATCCCTGTCTACATAAAATATGGTACCTCTGAGTTCAGGTTTTATTGGCTGAGTGCTGCATAAATGCAATAAAAGCTTATGATGGTCTGTTTTCCTTGCAATAAATATCCACTTAGCAAATTGGAAGGTAGAAGGAAACTGGGTTCTAAAAAGCGTAAATATCTATAACCCAGAATTCCGGGTAGTAATTGTGTCAACCCTGTCAGGATCGGGTTCAGCAGCCCTGGAGCAGCCCACCTGCAGCTGCCTTGCGAGACCTTGGACTTCTCAGAAGGCTCCTCATCAAAAGAGGCTGGCTGGGCAGCCTGCAAAACTGCAAGGGTCAAGGCCAGTTCACTGCTGAAGGTCATACTTCCTGTCCCCTATTCCCTTCACATCTCTGCTTGGACAGTTACCCAGAGATGCTGACGCTGATAGGTTTGTAAAGGTCCAACGACAACCTGAAAGAGTAAAACTCGTTTGCTTTCTTAACATGAAGGTAGAAACGAGTCACCTCTGAAATGCAATTAGGGACCTTGGGAATAAGTAAGCCCTTGGGATCTCATTCACAAGCTGGGCTGCCCTTCCTGCCTATGGAAGGATGACCACTTGCAGAGATGCGAGGGGCCGCTGAACTGTCACATGCACAAAACACACACTCTGTCACACACACACACCTCTCCCACACACACATACAACAGGAACTGTCATCATCCAGAAAAACGGTGATTAAAAAAAAAACGTTAGCTCATCTATATAATCTGGGAGAGGTGATGGGTAAATCAGTAGCTGGGTAGAGGTGTTATACATCTGCTCCTTGGCAGAAGGACAATGAAAAGCTGCCCCTCAGGCACAACTGGCTTTAGGGCAGCGCCTTGCTGAGAGGGTCTCTGATGGAAAAGGAGGCCAGCCAGTGGGAAACACGGGTTCCTTACCTCCTCTCCGGCCTCAATGTCTCGGACTGCACGCAGTAAGAGGTGGGGTCCGTTGAACACAATTGAACAGTTGGGGTCACAGCTGTGATTGAGCAAAGACATACTGCAGGAAAGAAAAAAAAGGAGAGACCATCGTGGCCCAGAAGATGGAATCAAATATCTAAACTTAACGACTATTGTGGGCAAAAGACACTTTAGCTTAGGGGCAGGGGGACAGGTAAGGTTGACAGTGTACCAGGGATTGAGCGCTCTAGGGCCACTAGCCCACTTCCTGTGAAGTGAAACGCTCCCCAAGACGGAGGCTCACTAGGGAAGTTTGTTAATAAAAACATTTTCTGAGTCCTTCGGGGGGGATGGGTGAGGGGAGGTAGTTGTCTCATTATACCAGCCAGTAAGGCAACCCAACATGAAGATGGGAGAAAAAAACTGACTTGCAAAGGAATAATTTCTGAGATAATGGGATACGGCAGTTAAAACCGCAGCCAAGACACCACTGAGCTTCCCACACAGGACCGCATTTGTCGATCTCCTTTGGAGGAACTGCCACCTTCACGAGAACATGCACAACTATGCTGAAGAATAATTAGGAGTACTTCCTCTTCAACAGAACGCTAGGTTATCTCGCTAATGAGACCCTCATGCATTCTGGGCCATGGCCAAGTCATTTTATTACCTTGGAGGCACATTTTTTTTTTCCATCTGGGGAGGGAATGGATTTAAGCTGCCACCACATTTACAGTTAGAAATAACTGTAAGTGAGCATCACCATGTAGAAACCACTTTCTTAGCACTTGAGCATGTTTATCAAATTTAACCATCACCATAATCTTCTGAGGATCATTTACTGATGAGGAAACTGACACATGGAAGTTAAATGACTTCCCCAAGGACACATAACTAGTAAATGGTGACTGAATTTGAACCAGGTGGTCTGAACTCAGAGCCCATGCTCTGAACTTGACTATGGTACTGCTTTTTGAGGACCCATACCATAGACATGTAGTTGATAACATGTGAGAAATAAGAAGCTGAATTCTCAGACTCACAGTTAATTATAAGAAAGACCCGATTTGTATTAGGACCCTAATAGCATGAAAACAAAAGGAAACTAGGAGTGACCCTGGAGTGCTTGTGGAAGGACAGTCTAGTAGCTCAGTGATTCAGATCACCTCAGAGATAGCTGGAGAGAACACTTCAGAAGGCCAGAGCCTGAAAGTGTTCTCGCCTCCTGGAGCAATGGGGCTCAGAGTATGCTAAGTCAAAAGACCAAATGAACCCAACTGGCGCAGTATGGCAAGTCTGGTGAAACGATCATGTGCATCAGCCCAGAAGGGTGGGGGAATAACAAAATCTCAGCCTGATAGTTTATTAGCACCCACAATCCCCAACTTTTTACCTCAAAGTTCCTGAGAACAAGAATTTAGATCTGAGGTATGCCTCTCTGTTAATACCATAGCATATAATGTGGTGATATAAAACGGTTTTTTTTTTTTAACTTCACATTTTCCATTTTCTTGTAACTTATCATTAAGTTTCAAGCGTGGCTCTTGAACCAGCTGCTTGTAACAGCCTTTCTAACTACTTTTAAAAGGGTGGGGAGGTGGGTGGGAATTAAAGTTGCTTCTTCCAGTAAATGAAATGCCATCCACCATACCTAGGATACAGGCCAACACCAACTTCCTGCATCTCTGCATTACAGATGGTGAAAGAGTTGCAGATCACCTGTAAAAACAAGGGGGAGACAGGATTACCAGTCACCTAAGAAACTTCATAGGCAAGACAACAAAAATTTTCAAAATAAAATGTAGGATCCTTGGGACTTCTCTGGTGGCACAGTGGTTAAGAATCCACCTGCCAGGCTCCCCGACTTCAGACTATACTACAAAGCTACAGTAATCAAGACAGTATGGTACTGGCACAAAAACAGAAACATAGATCAATCGAACAGGATAGAAAGCCCAGAGATAAACCCACACACATATGGTCACCTTATCTTTGATAAAGGGGGCAAGCATATACAGTGGAGAAAAGACAGCCTCTTCAATAAGTGGTGCTGGGAAAACTGGACAGGTACATGTAAAAGTATGAAATTAGAACACTCCCTAACACCATACACAAAAATAAACTCAAAATGGATTAAAGACCTAAATGTAAGGCCAGACACTAACAAACTCTTAGAGGAAAACAGGCAGAACACTCTATGACATAAATCACAGCAAGATCCTTTTGACCCAGCTCCTAGAGAAATGGAAATAAAAACACAAATAAACAAATGGGACCTAATGAAACTTAAAAGCTTTTGCACAGCAAAGGAAACCATAAACAAACCAAAAGACAACCCTCAGAATGGGAGAAAATATTTGCAAATGAAGCAACTGACAAAGGATTAATCTCCAAGATTTACAAGCAGCTCATGCAGCTCAATATCAAAAAAACAAACAACCCAATCCAAAAATGGGCAGAAGACCTAAACAGACATTTCTCCAAAGAAGATATACAGATTGCCAACAAACACATGAAAGAATGCTCAACATCATTAATCATTAGAGAAATGCAAATCAAAACTACAATGAGATATCATCTCACACCGGTCAGAATGGCCATCATCAAAAAATCTAGAAACAATAAATGCTGGAGAGGGTGTGGAGAAAAGGGAACACTCTTACACTGTTGGTGGGAATGTAAGTTGATACAGCCACTATGGAGAACAGTGTGGAGGTTCCTTAAAAAACTAAAAATAGAACTACCATACGACCCAGCAATCCCACTACTGGGCATATACCCTGAGCAAACCATAATTCAAAAAGAGTCATGTACCACAATGTTCATTGCAGCTCTATTTACAATAGCCAGGACATGGAAGCAACCTAAGTGTCCATCATCGGATGAATGGATAAAGAAGATGTGGCACATATATACAATGGAATATTACTCAGCCATAAAAAGAAACGAAATGGAGTTATTTGTAGTGAGGTGGATGGAGTTAGAGTTTGTCATACAGAGTGAAGTAAGTCAGAAAGAGAAAAACAACTACCGTATGCTAACACATATATATGGAATCTAAGGGAAAAAAAAAAAAAAGGTCATGAAGAACCTAGTGGCAAGATGGGAATAAAGACACAGACCTATTAGAGAATGGACTTGAGGATATGGGGAGGGGGAAGGGTAAGATGTGACAAAGTGAGAGAGTGGCATGGACATATATACACTACGAAACGTAAAATAGATAGCTAGTGGGAAGCAGCCGCATAGCACAGGGAGATCAGCTCGGTGCTTTGTGACCACCTAGAGGGGTGGGATAGGGAGGGTGGGAGGGAGGGAGATGCAAGAGATATGGGAACATATGTATATGTATAACTGATTCACTTTGTTATAAAGCAGAAACTAACACACCATTGTAAAGCAATTACACTCCAATAAAGATGTTAAAAAAAAAAAAAAAAAGAATCTGCCTGCGAATGCAGGGGACACGGGTTTGAGCCCTGGTCCAGGGAGATCCCACACGCCGTGGAGCAACTAAGCCCATGAGCCACAACTACTGAGCCTGCGCTCCAGAGCCCATGAGCCACAACTACTGAGCCCATGTGCCACAACTACTGAAGCTCATGTGCCCTAGAGCCCATGCTCCGCAACAAGAGAAGCCACCACAATGAGAGGCCTGCGCACCGCAATGAAGAGTAGCCCCCGCTCACCGCAACTAGAGGAAGCCTGTGCGCAGCAATGAAGACCCAACACAGCCATAAATAAATAAGTAAATAATAGGGATGGAGCAGGAAAGAGAAAGAGAAATTTTAAAGAATATGTGCCATGTGTTAGATTTACTTCTCATTATTTTATTTATTTATTTATTTTTATAAGTTTATTTATTTATTTTTGGCTGCGTTGGGTCCTCATTGCTGCACGCGGGCTTTCTCTAGTTGCGGCGAGCAGGGGCTACTCTTCATTGCGGTGCACCGGCTTCTCATTGTGGTGGCTTCTCTTGCTGCGGAGCGTGGCTTCAGTAGTTGTGGCTTGCGGGCTCTAGAGCACAGGCTCAGTAGTTGTGGTGCACGGGCTTAGTTGCTCTGCAGCATGTGGGATCTTCCCGGACCAGGGCTCGAACCTGTGTCCCCTGCATTGGCAGGCGGTTTCTTAACCATTGCACCAGCAGGGAAGTCCCTGCAGTGTGTTAATTGAAATGTGCTTGCACCCAGTCACCCAAAGCCTTCTCTCTTACCTTGTCACTTAGAAACAGAATATGAAAATTATAAAATCTAAGCTGACTGGTTTTTAAAAAGTAAATGATAGTAACGGTAAACATCAGGTCATGAAACCATGATGCTATCTAAGGCCAAACCAAAAACATTCATTTAAAAATCTATGTGTTGATAAATAATGCTTTTTTTTGGTGGGGGGGTACAAAACTAATTTAAAGCAAATTAAACTATGTATACCACTTGTTAAATGGAAAAATTAAAATTTTGTCCTTATGTTATATGAATATTATTGATTTTGCAAATGTATTTTACTATACAAGCCAGGTAATAAATAAAATAATCTTACTTAAGTAAAGTACTTTATCACATCCCATATCACAATATACTGGGACATGTGTCCTTCTAGACACTGGTAAATTCAAATACTGCTTCCACAACTTTAAAAGTGTCTGTCACATTTCAAGCTGTGGTCACAAATAGTGTTCACGAGACATATAGAATACTCAGTATTGACTTGCCAAGGCTAAAATCAACATCAAGGCCAATGTCATAACTGAGGGAACAGCAATCATAAAATTGTGCTTCCTGTTTTACATGTTTTCCAAGGTCAAACTACCAAATGTTAGCAAATGAGGATTCACAGAATGAAGCCCCTTTAGATAAAATGTTTGCTTTCTAAAATCCACCCATATTTTCATTTTTCTAAGGGCTTTACTCACAGCAGAACTTATTATATCTTCAACAATTGTCCTTGATAATCGAAAGCAAAACAGGAATGATATTCACAAATTTGCTCATTGTTCTTTCCCTGAGGACATCACCTAGCATTTCACCTCCTTATAAGTCATCTGATGAAAAAAGCACTTACTATAGATGTCTGCCAAGTATGTATAAAAATATAAAGCCCTGGAACATGATTTCCATTGTTTAATTTCCCTCCCACATCCTGAGGCTCAGAACTACTATGATATTCTTAAATAACTTATTATAGAATATTGTTGTAGGTTTCCATAGCTCTGACGTAAGAGTCTTTTCTGTTAAAAATTGTATTTAGTCATGCTCCTATCCAAAAAGTTTATTATCACAATGAATTCAACTTTTTTCCATAGAGCATACTTAAAGATTCTTTTGTTCAACTTGAATCTCTAAAAATGTTCTCTTACATGATAATCCAGTTTCACCATTCTCTTTCCATGTAACTGGAGCAAAAATCTACCCGTGGGCAGTGCCAGTATTCCTCACTGTAACTTTTCTGAGTTCCAGTACTAAATTCCTAAATGAAGTATGCTAGGTGGTGAGTATCACCTCACTGAGGCTGATTCAAATATAGCAGAGTGTGCCTCCAATCAAGGTAACTGATTTTCCATCAAGTTAATGGAGAAAAGAAAACTGCAGAAAAATATTCCATGTGAAAGATAATACTGAACACTAACCAACTGCTTAATGTAATCCCCAAACGAAGGATGAATTCAAGTGTGAGCTGAGGTTATGCTCACTATGTAGAAATTAAGGTGAATATTCTTTCCAGGAGAAAATTTGGCAGGCGAGGGTTTGTCATATTGATCATACTTGACATCTCAGGGACTGAAACCCCAGAAGCATATATTTCACATTACAGCACGTGAAGTGTGCATGACTCATCTGCAAGCTGCACGGGCCTGCACCAGGGTGTTCTGGGGGCTATAGCGTCTGGAGCTGTTTCTGGCGAGCAGTGGCCACAGATGCGGGAGCACCTCAGTGGGTCAATCCTTCTGTGGCTTCTCATGCCTACCCAATCCCTGGACACTGCCCAATGACCCACGTGAGCGGGAGCCAGGAAGCAAAGGACACCAGACTAGAGAGTCACAACTCTAGTTACGGAGTCCAGAGGATGCAAGAAACTAGGCTCTCAGGTTAGACAGTCCCTCTTGTGATCTCTCAAGGTGTGCTCCTTTATTTTCAGAAATATAGAAGCAAGTAAAAGAGAAAATAAACCATGGCTTCATTCCCACCCGCACCCCAACCCTTTCTCTAAGAGGTAATCAGCCCTTCCCCGCTTCCACCAGCCACTCTTACAGACAGACAGATACACAACAGATGGATGGGACTTCAATGCAAGGACACAATGTGATTATTTGTCCTTTCTTCTCGTACCATATTAAATTAAACAGCATAATGAATACATAAATGGTACTCTTCCCAGCCTCTCTCCTGACCAGGCGCCTGAGTTGGTGATGATAAAACACCGGCACGCACCCTGCACCACTTCAGTAGTGACCTACAGAGATTTGTAAGGGAAGACCCCCTTGTCCCATTCAGAGTTCATCAGAATGTGAAGAGGAGGGGATTTGGAAAGGCAGATTAAACACATCTTTTCTTCTATAATGCGTATTGCTGAAAGTAAAGTCTGATAGACTCTTCTTGGTTAGTTAGTGGGACTCCTTAGTAGGAAAGCAATATAGAAGCACGAGCTTTAAAAAGATAGACAAGCCCCGGGCGAGGGAGAGCGGCTGACTGCTGGGCTTGGATCTGGTCCTGACCAAATCTTCCAGTCTCTTCCTGGCCTCTTCTGAAAAGTCTTCTCTCCTGGGAGGCCTCCAGTCTCAGCCAGCTGGGGAGGGAGACCCCTCGGCCTTTGCTTCCTGCATGCTGTCCACATGCTCACGCCCACACTCGGCACACGATATTACAGCTATTTCTGTATACCTGACTTCCAAGAGAGTAGAACTTCTACTTTATTCTTTTTTTCCTCCTGGCTCAGACATGTCTGACACACTGCGTTCAAAAAATGTTTGTTTAATATTAGTGACTTTGTTAGCCTTTGTGACTTCTATATAGAATTGTTAATAAACCAAGGCAGGACTTCCCTGGTGGCGCAGTGGTTAAGAATCCGCCTGCCAATGCAGGGGACACGGGTTCGAGCCCTGGTCCGGAAAGATCCCACATGCCGCGGAGCAACTAAGCCTGTGCGCCACAACTACTGAGCCTGCACTCTAGAGCCCGCGAGCCACAACTACTGAAGCCCGTGTGCCACAACTACTGAAGCCCGTGCGCCTAAAGCCCGTGCTCGGCAACAAGAGAAGCCACCACACTGAGAAGTCCGTGCACCACAACGAAGACCCAACACAGCCAAAAATAAATAAATAAATAAATTTATTTTAAAAATGTAAAATATAAAATTATTTTTAAAATGTACAAATAAACCAAGGCAATCATCACCGTACAGCCAAAAAAAAAGTTCTCTTAATGTCCTCCTCTCCTTCCCACTTTTCTCTCTCTCCCCATCTCCATTCCTTCCTACAACAAAGTCATAGTTGTAGGAAGTCACAGTGACTTACACAGACTAGGGTCTGGAACTATAAGAAGATACAAGGTCAGAACCCTGCTCTCAAGGACTCTGAGACCAGCAGGGGAGACAGCTGTATTAGTCAGTTAACAACATTCGAACTGTACTAGTGCCCAGCAGAGGGGTCACTAGCTCAGCTGGGGCAGGTCAGCGAAGGCTCACTGAAGAAGCAGATGCCAGAGAAGGTACCTGGAGTCTGGAGTCACGAGTGTAACTCAAACTTCTTATTCCTTATGTGACACAGTGGGAAAATATCAATTATAAACTCTAAAAATCTGGTTCCTTAGATTGAGGAAAACTGGCATAAACCTAATACCTACACAGACCCCTTTGACTTTCAAAAGTTAAAGGTGGTGACATCTGATAATAGTAGCTATTACAAAGTAAACACCAATAAGTAAAAGGAATAGGGGTCTAGGGTTTTGACACAGATTGTAGAAAATACCCACCACATTTCTTTCTTCGTTTAAAAAGACTCACAAACCTCTAAAATGTGTCTTCTTCTCACTCCATGTTGTGGAGACGAGAAAAAAAGGCACAGCAGTATTAAAGATAGTAGTACCTAAAATACCATGATTTAATTGTTTTCACTGAAAGCCAGGAAGGATATACTTCAATTTAAAAAAAAGAAAGAAAGAAAGCAAAGAAAAAGAACCAGAAAGGAGATGCAGGAAGGGCTGAATGCAGGCCAGGGTGACTCTCGGGAGGACAGCCGCCTGGGTAGGGATGACCTCAACGCCTTCCTCCACCACTTGCCGAGGCTGTGTGAAAATCATACTACTGAGCTCACAGTTTTCCAGCACAGAAAAGCCTTTACTAAACCCAAATGTGTAGCCTGAGAGACATCTGACATTTCTGTGTTGCCCTTTGAAGGACTTCTCATCTTATCTTGTCTACTTCTCCAGCCCCTCACCAACAAGCTATTAGTACTTTAGCTTCATTTTAAGGGTGAGGAAAAGCAGGCTAAGAGAAATCCATGTGCTATTCTCTGGTACATATTCACCAGCTCTCACAAAGGTAGCAGAATTTAGTTTGTCTTAGCAGAAAACTCAGGCCCGAAGGAATTATATACAGGACAGACTGGGAGAGGGGGTTAAGTGAAAGGCGAGGTCTGGAACAGTGTTGTAGCTGGGGCCTTCAGAATTGGAGATTTATCCACTCATTTATTAAGGGCCTATTATGCACCAAGGCACCGACAGCAAGGAGCAAAAACTACCCCTTTCACCACTTTGCCTGGTGATCCAAGTGAAATAAGAATGTAAAAAACGCCACATTTCTCTCCAGTTCTGACAAAGTTTGGCCTTCCTCTGCCAAAGATTATTTTCCTGACTATTGGCCGTATCTCTTTGCAAGTCACTCTGTCAAAATCCAAGTTGCAATGACGCAGGGCAGCACTCTAATCTGTCTGCTCAATTTAGAAACACATGAGACCGCTGGTCTTCCACGGCCCTGGGTGGCGCACTGGCCCCCCCACCCTCTGATCATTCACACGAAGGATTGCTGGGGATTACTGAAGACCAGCTGGGAGACGTAAATTAAAATGGGTGGCCTTTGAAGTTTCCACTCTTCCATTGTCTGACTGCAGCCAGCCGCCCTTACCAAATTAGTGCCACGAAGAAAGGGATACTCGCTCCCCAATACAGGCTGGAAAGATCAATCAGCTACAAAAGAGCAAGCAGCTAAAGGAAGAAGGAGAAAATGAGGCCTTGATACCTTGTCACGTGACTGTCACGGTATTTGTAGGCATTCACGCAGGGAAGGATCAGAGACAGAATACGGAGAAAACTCCTCCTTCCCACATGGCCCTCCTGCCATCTTCCTCCCAAATAAGTATGATCGTGGTCTCTTGTTTCATGGATGCCTTCTGCCTTCCCACCTGATCACATTTAAAAACATAGGGAATCTGTATTTTTTATGTGGGGTGAAATGTGCTAAATTATGTGTCTGCATTTCTACACTATTGGCCAATTAGTTTAGATTAGGAAAAGCCAGAAATAAAAGAGCAGAATTTACCAGAAAGCTATAAACCTGAGGAATTGTGCAGATTAAGTGAGACAATACATGCAGGCCTCAGAATGGCCCCTGGCACACAGGAAGCCTGGTAAATAGTAGCAAGATCATTATTATTACCCAGTTCATCAACTATAAGACAAACTCGGTAATTAGTAAGATGCACCATTATATTTTGCACCACTAAGAAAAACCACTAACAAACTATATTTGCTATTAGTCATAAAACAGATTCCAATTTCAGAGATGTAAAAGTGTGAAAAATATGAACCTTGGGATTAATGAAATACAACATCACTATGTACAGCTCCAGGTTCCCGGAAGAATGTAAATAGAGGTCTATACAGCTGGTATTGGAGGACATACGGGACGTCTGTGTCAGCACAGTTACATCAGGCCCTGAGTTTCTGACCTCTCAGAACCCCTCCCACTAACAGACTGGGTTGGCTCTGGGTTGGGTGACTCTTAGCATCACCCAAAGGCACTCACCACTGTCAGTTCATTGTTTTCACCATCCTCTGAATCAGTCATCATAAAACAGACTATCATAAGTCACTCAAAACCCAAAGTACAACCCCGGTATGAAGTTACATCACTTGAGCCAAGTCAATGGTCTTGCCAAATTTGGCTATGCTCTGGAGGTGACCTAATGCACATATGTTCCCACTATCTTCTTTCAATACTCAGTTAAGCAGTGCAATTTTCCCTGGAATGGAATTTAAATTAGTTACTTTAAAACCCAAGTTCACATTTTTCCCCACCTACCACATAGCTCCCTCTAAATAACCAAGTGAAAGCGTTTATGAGGATACATTGGGTAGAGACACTGCAGACGGATTTCAAAGTCATTCATCATGATCCTGACAAGTCATACAGGTAGGTATTGTATGCTCCGGAATCTTAGCTGGCTATTTTTCAAGGAGAGTACTGGCCTTCAAGACAACACGTAAGGAACTGAAGAAAGATATACAAAGACGTATACAGAAACTACACAGGACCTGAAGAAAAACAGGGCACGTTGTTTCTGCAACACCCTTGTTACCTAAATGCCAAGGAGTGGGTAATCTTCTATAGCACCAGCCAGAGTCATTGGTGGCCAAGATCCCACTGCATTCCTTGGTTATACAAGTATCTGAGAGTAAACTGTCCACTCAATGTTCATTTTATCACAATTTTCATATACTCTTCAGATATCTTTTTAAGAATATTTTTTCATGACCATAGACAAATCCTAACTATTAAAAATCAGATTATCCTGCCTGTGGTCTGGCCATTAAAACTCCCCACTTCCTTTGCATTGTCCTTTATAATGATCACTCGCAGAGTTGCCTCCACAAAGAAGAAACATCCGAACTTCCTAATTTGTGAGATTCAACAGTCCACCCTCATGATCACAAAAGAGTCAAGTTTTCCTTTTCTTAAGTTATACAGATTTAATTAGATTTTTTAAAATAAAAAATAAAATTCCAAATGATTCTTTCTTTCCCTCCAGCCTTATTTTGCATATACTCTCTCCTCATTTTCCAGCAACATCTAAATGCAAAACAGAACATATTCACTAAAGGAAACAGAGTTTGATAATTAAAGCAAATATAAATGAATTTGCATATGTGAGGTTTCCAACTTTGAATTCACAGACAATGAATAGCATAACAGTCCAACTGAGAATTAATCTGAAGTTTGTGGAAAAAAATTAGTCAAGTTATCAATGGCAGGAAAAGAAATTTGGTTTCAAAGAAAATAACACACAAATATCCCTAAGTGAAGATTATTACTGTAAAGCGTATCTGAAACGGAAAAATAAACCAAAGCATTATCAATAAAAGAGAAGTCCAAAAAAACTGAAATGCAAGGATCATTTTAGGAAATGGAGCAAAAATGAAATAGAAAAGTAAAAGGCATGAAAAGAAGATTAAGGAAACAGTAAGTTGACAATAAACAAGTTACAAAGACTCACAGTAAAGAGAAGTATGAGAATTACTGATTGCCAGTATGTATTTGGCTTGTCATGAAAAAAATAAAAGATTGACAAGGATAGAAAAAAGATACAATGATTTTACATGGCTACCTGATAATAATTCAGTCCAATAAGTCAGAGAGTTTATTTTCAGAAGCAAATCAATAAAGAGGCAGCTTATAGGTAAGCGGGGAGAGTATTGGGTGATGGGCACCACTGTTACCATTGTTCTACTGAGCAGGTTGTGATACAGGCTCCCCAGATGCTCCTGCTAATGACTAAAGACAGGTGTCCCTCCCTGCTTCCACCATGGCTAGCATTCTGTGCAAAAGAAACATTGAAAGTCGACATGCTCTAATGATGTTTCGTAGTATAGTGTAGACAGAGCAAGTTTTTACTAAGCTAAAGGCAGATAGAGCATTGGCTACAGACAACAGCAGAGGGGTGTAAAAACTCTTCCTAAATGAGCCTCAACTCCCCAAATGCCCTCAACCACATATAGAGTGTCATGTCCCAACCAAAGCCTTCTTAATATATCCAACTACCTTTCCTTATGCAGGGGTCAGCACATACCTAGACGCTATATCAAGGTGAAGACTAAATATCTTTAGTTTTAGTAAGGCACTAGGATCAAAACAGAAAGGCAGTTATCAGATAGAGTAGGTAGCAATTAGAGGCTGAGCAGGAGGCTATAAGAATCTAAAACAAAGGAACTTGGTAGGCATGTAATCATGAAATCCCCAAAACATCCCAGAAAGTGATAAAAATAAATACCTTTGGGTAAAGTGTTGTTTCCCCAAAGAGGAATTCAAGATAGTTAGACCTCTTTGGTCATAATATAAACTATTATCAGTGTATTAGGAGAAAGAAACAAAGTAAGGTGAGATTTTTTTTTCTTCCATATTTAAATTTACTACATTGGGAAACTTGTCTACACATTGATATACTGGACTCCAACTATAAGAAATCTTTAAATAAACTAAAAATATTTTTCAGGATATTAGTCTGAGCAGAGGAGGTAGGGATAGAAAATTTAAGAAAACTAGCTCACATGTAGGGTTCAGTTTTAAAGAACGAACAGCAAAAATAACAAAAACTCTGCTTATAGTTTCTGAATTATATTCTGTGATTAGTTTGTGGCCTGTTCTTCAACCACAGTACTACACATCACAAATGAAGCCTAGAAGCTCAACACCAAGTAAGGTTAAAATGTGTTCAGTAAATTGTACCTACTAAGGCCAAGTGAACTTCAGAAACATTTTCAACAATGATTTTTGTTGAAATTTAAAAAAAGATTTTCTGTTTAACGTTTTTGGAACACAATAATCCTCTTTACCTTGAATGATTAAAAATAAAAGAGCTAATGGATGTAATACTGATCTTGGGTGGCCTCGGCCTGCAGCGGCTTGAGGCAGGGTTTCAGTTCCCGGCCAGAGATTGAGGTCGGGTCGCGGCGGTGAGAGCACCGAATCCCAGCCACTAGACCAGGGGTCAGTGACAAGGCCCTGGCCCTTCGGCTTTGCAGAAAAGAATTCCCACAAAGATGGAAAGTTGTGAAACAAGTAAAGTGTTTATTAGGAGAAAAACAGAGTGTAGTACGTGTGGATAGACACATGGGCAGACTCAGGGAGAGAGTCGCGCCCTCGTGGTAGTTTAAGTCACTTATATGGGGCGTTTCTTCTGGGTTTCCTTTGGCCAATGATTTTGATTTGCCTGGTTCAGAGTCCGTATTTGGTAATATCTCAGGATCCTCCCATGTGTGCACGTGCATCTCTCAGCCATGATGGATTCTATCGAAGAGGCTTATGGGTAGTTGCATCACTTACTATGGGGTGGCGCCCCCTCCCTTTTTGATCTCCAAGGACCCTTCTAGTCAGGAAGGTCTTCTTGACTTCAAGAATGATAAATATGTGGTCTCTTTATCTTCTATCTGGGCAGGGCCCAGCCTCCTCTCTCAGTTGTCTTGCTATTCTCATCTTGGAGTATCGGTCCACAGGAAACCAATCTCCAATTGCTTTCCCGGGGCGGGGGTGGGGAAGGGGGGGGGACACAGACAATCTACCTTCTGCCTCAATACTTTTAAGTGAAAAGAAACTAACATGTAGCACATTAGGCATAATACCTTTACATGTTAATGCACGGATGTGATTAAATCAGAGATAAGTGGTCAAATCCTGAGAGATCAACACTGTAATTAGGAAAAGTATATTTCTCCTCAGTTTTTACACATTTGCCCTGGTATAAATATTTGTAGTGGTCACATACTGCTAATCTTTCCCAGACAAATGTTGTAAAGATGTTAGGTAAAATGCAGTTGGTAACTCTTTTCCTGAGTTGCTGTTCAGTGGCAATTAAATAAATCAAAGATGCAGATCAAATGAGACAGATACAGGAGTCAATGTAGAACCAAGGCAAAAAGGTAAGCTAAGGAAAGTGGTAGATCATTCCAAATTCAATGACCAATCAGGTCATATCTCTGTATCACCTCTCACATTCATCCTTTTCTTCCCATTTCCACTACTTCTTGGACCTTCACGATCTTTTGCTTGCAACTTTCCAAGGTAGGCTCTCTGCGCCCCTCCCCCCCATCTTTTTCCAATCCATTCTTTAAACTGCCACCAGATAAAGAGAAATACGAGATCCACCTAGTGGCTGCAGAATAAAGACAAAATTCTTTAGCATGACATTAAAGGTCCTCAATCTAGCCTCCTCCCTCCTTTCCACCACACCCAGCCCTCACTGTCTGTTTCAGTTACACTGGTCTCTTTGTCATCCTTCAGTTGTGTCCTGTTACGTTTTTGTTAACAGTGTTTCCTCTTTAGACAAATTCTTCCATCACGATCTAAGCTGCTCATAATTTTATTCATCCTGCAAGATCCAGCTTAAATGGCACCTCCTTCAAGAAGCTTTCTTATAACCTATCAATTTTATTTCTCTATACTCTCATAGCACTTTATTCATACAGCATTTATCACATTCTACTTTGAATTGAAGCTAATTATGTAAAATCAATCTCTATACTAGACTATAAAGCAACTGAATACAACGAGTTACATCTCTTAAGCACTTTGTGGCATTTATTTGCTAATATGTCTTTTCTATTTCAATAATCCATAAATGTCTTGAGGTCATGATCCACACCTCCCTTTAAAAATATTTTAAATAAAAAATTAAATACAGGGCTTCCCTGGTGGCGCAGTGGTTGAGAATCTGCCTGCCAGTGCAGGAGACATGGGTTCGAGCCCTGGTCTGGGAAGATCCCACATGCCGCGGAGCAACAGGGCCCATGAGCCACAGCTACTGAGCCTGCGTGTCTGGAGCCTGTGCTCCGCAACAAGAGAGGCCGCGACAGTGAGAGGCCCGCGCACCGCGATGAGGAGTGGCCCCCGCTTGCCACAACTGGAGAAGGCCCTTGCACAGAAACGAAGACCCAACACAGCCAAATAAATAAATAAATAAATAAATAATAAAGTTCCGAAGCATTAAAAAAAAATTAAATACATATTTAAAATATAAATATAATACTTAATATAAATCTGTCAAGGTTCCATTTACCCACTGAATAAACAGAAATTACCTAGAGCTTCCCATATTGGTAGAACAGTACAATAGCTTTTGTACCCCCCCATCTCACTCATTCCCTCTCCATCTTCCAGTGATAATCACAATCTTAATTTTGTGTTTCTTATTCCCTTGTTTTTATGATAGTTCATTCCATATGCATGTATCCCTAAACAACATATTGTTTATTTTTGCACGCTTCTGGTTTCTTATGAACAGAATCATACCACGTTTACGGTTGCAACTTGTATGTGTTTGTTTTTGTTTTTTTAGTTCAACATTATGCTCCTAAGATTCGCATGCATTGATGCGTGTAGCTGTAGTACATTCATTTTCACTACTTAAGAGAACCTCCTGCAAAGGATATCTGGGAGGCACATATGTGAAAAATGTCCATAGTAACATCCTTTGTAAATGCAAAAACTGCAAATGACCCAAGTGTTCCTTATCAGGAGGCTATGCAAATAAATCATGATATTTTCTACACTTGCACTTAGTAATGTGTCTGGCATACTGTAAGCCTCCATGAGTATTTTCTGAATAGATAAATAGACTTGAGGAAAGAAATACAACTGATTCACCATGGCCTCCTCCTCAGAGCCCAACACATGCTCAGAGGCTCAGTAAATATTTGAGATATTTATACACAAAACCATGTTAGCCCCTGAGGCTGGCACTGGAAAATACTCACAAACTGACAACTCAGATAATCTGCGCTGAGCAAGTGAGAGAACAAAATAGAAACTGTGACGTGGGAATGCCTACCACAAGCTAGGTGGACGGAGTGTTACCTTTGATAGTGTTAATTCTACCTGCTTACTTTTGAGTTCCCACAAACCACTGTGGTTCATAAGTATCCCTCTCTCCCTCTGCAACCCTCCTTCTCCCCCACCTCCTCTATCTCCTTTGCTACTCCCTTCTTCTCGATGAATCTGCTCTGGTATACCTGGGAAGGATTTAGGGATGGTGGTAAGAATCGACTTTCAAATTTCCCTTCTCTGCAGACCCATCTCAAGCTCTGACTCAGTCCAATGATAATTACATTCTGTTGGGCAATGATTTGTCTCTCACTATGTCACCATTTGAACGTTGTGCACCCATTTTAAAGCAGTTGAGCCACCCTGCTTATTTCCTTTTTAACATATTTGATGTCAGCTCTTGAGCAAAACCAACCCCCTAGAAAAATGATCACCATCCCAGCATGTTATTAGTCTATTTCTCATTTTACTGAAATAGAAACTAATCCTCAGGATAACACTGCCAGTAAAGATGCCAGGGAAGACAAATTACACCAAACCAAATGAGTATGTGTTTATCTGCAGCGCTTAGTCAATTACTTTCAAAGAATTGGTATAGAAAATAATGAAAAGGAATTAAAGCCAAGACTTTAAAGACAGTAAAGACTGTCAACTACAGACAAGTTTTTCCATGAATTTGAGTATTATTAACAGAAGTTCATCTCACTTTGAGTTGCTTTCATCATTTTACCATGGTCATAATTTAGACCTGACTATTTAGCCAAAAAAAAAAAAAAAAAAAAAAAAAGGCAGGGGTGCCTGTGGAAAGAAAGGAAGGGAAAAAGCCATTATTCTGACACACTAGATATACAAATAAATGCTACACATCATCCTTTCCTTCACTTCTGCTTCGTCATTAAATCTCCCTCCTCCCCCTTTCCCATTGCTCCACTAGACTCACTTCCTCTTCCACACTTCCCTTGCCTCTCTTGATAAAGACCCTTGGAAGGGGTTAAAGAGTGGCCAGTCCTTACTCTTTAACTTCAACTTTCCTCTGGGCAAGGCTTTTCCTTTCTAATTTGAGTTATGATTTCACTGCAAATAATTCAACTCTTTCTATTACACTCTGGATCTTTCCTAGGGTTGCTATATTTCTTACATGTGCTTTAGCTAATGCACACCCTCTGCTCCCGATATATTGCTACTATATTTGGGTAGGTTCAAAATCCTTCTTCAAACAAAATGTATCTGTCATATAAACACTGTCTCCTCCACATACTTCAGTCAAATCTAGTAGCTTCCCTGACCTTTTTGTCTGACTCTCCCAGAAATCCTCCTCATCTAACTCTCTTAGTTAGCCTGCTAAATGCAGGATATCTGGAAAAGTCATAACTTACCTTTCTAATTACTTTCTCTCTCAAAGCCTTAGGAAGTAATAAGGGAAATCTTTACTTTGGATTTA
Organism: Balaenoptera acutorostrata; assembly: GCF_949987535.1. Classification (NCBI taxonomy): domain Eukaryota; kingdom Metazoa; phylum Chordata; class Mammalia; order Artiodactyla; family Balaenopteridae; genus Balaenoptera; species Balaenoptera acutorostrata. Next base: position 168,797,332 of record NC_080064.1, on the reverse strand, counting down.
ATTTCACTCCAAAATGTAGAATTGTGTGGTTAGGTAAAAATGACAGGATTCCTGCCAAAAAAAAAAAAAAAAAGGCCAGTCTAATGACAGAGTTCACAACAGCCAGGGTAGGGGCTCTTGATGTAATTATTACAGAGACTTTAGGAAAAGAAGGGAAACTAATATTCCGAATAGCTACAGTGAGTCAGGCACTACGTGAGGTGCTTTCACTCATCCTTTTACTTATACAAAAGTTGGGAAAAGTTAATATCAACCTCACTTTACAGATGAGGAGACTAACGCTTAGAAAGGCCTAATACCGGTGTGAGGATTTGAATCCAGAGTTTTCTGATCCTCACGTTCTGAAGCAGGACAAGTTAAATTTGACGGCATCTTAAGAGGGGTGCATGTAAAAGTATGAAATTAGAACACTCCCTGACACCATACACAAAAATAAACTCAAAATGGATTCAAGACCTAAGTGTAGGGCCAGACACTATCAAACTCTTAGAGGAAAACAGAGGCAGAACACTCTATGACATAAATCACAGCAAGATCCTTTTTGACCCAGCTCCTAAAGAAATGGAAATAAAAACACAAATAAACAAATGGGACCTAATGAAACTTAAAAGCTTTTGCACAGCAAAGGAAACCATAAACAAGACCAAAAGACAACCCTCAGAATGGGAGAAGATATTTGCAAATGAAGCAACGGACAAAGGATTAATCTCCAAGATTTACAAGCAGCTCATGCAGCTCAATAACAAAAAAACAAACAACCCAATCCAAAAATGGGCAGAAGACCGAAATAGACATTCTCCAAAGAAGATATACAGATTGCCAACAGACACATGAAAGAATGCTCAACATCATTAATCATTAGAGAAATGCAAATCAAAACTACAATGAGATATCATCTCACACCAGTCAGAATGGCCATCATCAAAAAATCTAGAAACAATAAATGCTGGAGAGGGTGTGGAGAAAAGGGAACCCTCTTGCACTGTTGGTGGGAATGTAAATTGATACAGCCACTATGGAGAACAGTATGGAGGTTCCTTAAAAAACTACAAATAGAACTACCATACGACCCAGCAATCCCACTACTGGGCATATACCCTGAGCAAACCATAATTCAAAAAGAGTCATGTACCACAATGTTCATTGCAGCTCTATTTACAATAGCCAGGACATGGAAGCAACCTAAGTGTCCATCATCGGATGAATGGATAAAGAAGATGTGGCACATATATACAATGGAATATTACTCAGCCATAAAAGGAAATGAAACGGAGGTATTTGTAATGAGGTGGATGGAGTTAGAGTCTGTCATACAGAGTGAAGTAAGTCAGAAAGAGAAAAACAAATACAGTATGCTAACACATATATATGGAATCTAAGGAAAAAAAGAAAAAAGGTCACGAAGAACCTAGTGGCAAGACGGGAATAAAGACACAGACCTACTAGAGAATGGACTTGAGGATATGAGGAGGGGGAAGGGTAAGCTGTGACAAAGTGAGAGAGTGGCATGGACATATATACACTACCAAATGTAAAATAGATAGCTAGTGGGAAACAGCCGTATAGCACAGGGAGATCAGCTCGGTGCTTTGTGACCACCTAGAAGGGTGGGATAGGGAGGGTGGGAGGGAGGGAGACGCAAGAGGGAAGAGATATGGGAACATATGTATATGTATAACTGATTCAGTTTGTTATAAAGCAGAAACTAACACACCATTGTAAAGCAGTTGTACTCCAATAAAGATGTTTAAAAGAAAATTAAAAAAATAAAAAAATTTAAAAAAAGAGGGGTGAAGGCCTGACAACACAATGGCACACAATGCAGGCGGCTGCAAAGTCTGCTCCCACATTCCTCCCCACCTTCCCTCCTAGCACTTGCCATAAATCTCTCTTCCCCCAGCCATAGAGAACATAGTACTGTTCTCTAAAGTGATGTACTGATGAATGATTCTGTGCCTTCCCGCAGGTTGTTTCCTCTGTCTGAAATGCCCCTTCTTCTTTCTTCATCTACTCATCTCCTATTCCAGACCCCAGCTCAAGGGTCACCTCCTTCAGGAAGCTTTTCCTCACCTGGTTCCAGTCTGATTTAGATGTTCCTCCTGCATAGCAAGGTACACACCCCTCCAAAGCACTTATCCCGCTGGACCATAGTTGCTCATTTATTTGATGGTTTCCCCGAGTAAGTTATAAAGTTACTCCTGGAGGGGAGGAGCCACGTCTTATTCCACTTTGTATCATTAGCATATAGTGAATGCCTGATACATCAAGGAAGAAAACTGGGACAACTGGACAGAAATCAGAGGGTAGTCCAACTGGGATACGCGTACCGAAAATCTGTAAGAGCTGGACTGTCCATCTCATGAACCAGCGTTCAAGCAGAAGCTAGATAATAACCCATCATGGGTGGTAAAGAACTCCTAACACCACGTGCGGAGTGGTGCAGGGGAGCTAGCACACCCATTCTAGCTCAGATGGTCTGTGGTTCCTGACGACTCCTGACCAAGTTCTCTGATGAAGATGAGTTGACGTCTCAGAAGCTACCGTGGCACAATAACAAGAAGACAGACACAGGAGTCAGAAAACCTGGGTCCTAGCCCTGACTCTATTGCGTGGCTTTAGGGAGATACGTCATTTCATCTCACTTTCCCCATTTATAAAATCAAAGGTGAAAAGAGAGTTGGGTAAAGGTGACCAACTGGATGGCCTCTCAAATGCCTTCCTACTCAGAGAAAGACTTCCTGTTTGTTTTCCCATCATTTGCTGTGTTCTTATGCGACATATTGATACCAGGGCCCAAAGCCCTCTGCCCATCTATCTTGCACCAAAACTTTTTTCTCTTTCTGATGGCTCTTTTTCTAAACAATAAGGTATGATATGCATAGAAAAAAACTGAGTAAAACCTACGTATTTTATTTGAGTGCACTGGACAGGATGACTTCTGGAAAAAAAGTTAATAAAACGAATGCAGGTCAAATCCAAGTTCAAAGGGAAATTGGTATTGACTTTCAAAATTTAATCAGCTGCACTACAGTAGACACTTAGTATTCATGAATTTTACACTTGCATATGTGATGCTGAAGGTACATGATACATGATCATTTTTAATTTTATTGAGAAAGATATTTGACTCCTTGCTCTAAGGCTGATGTCCACAGGAAAAGGTCCATTGCCTAGTGACTGATTCATAGGCTCTGTTATTCTTGGCTTTTGTAATGAAAGCAAAAACTTGGGTAAAATGGAACAAACTTTTTTCTGTCTGAAAATGATCCTGACATGAAAATTAATTGATAGTGTTGGTGACAGAAGTGAATCAGTCTAAAGAATAGCCAGAAATTAGCTTTATAAATTACTTTAATCCTGAATTTATGGAATCATTACATATCTGGGTTACTTAACTTTTTCAATTATACTTTACATTTTTCAGGGAGAGAAAGGGAGAATTACATGTTATATGGCATTTTTACATTTGGAGATTTGTAACTGCCCTGGGACATATTCCATATGAATGCCAAAGGTCTCCTCTGTGGTATTTAGCCCCTTAAAATGGCAACAGTAAAAAAAAAAAATTCCCCCCTCCCAAATCAACTCAGTTTAGTGAAATGCTACCAGATGTCTTTGAAAATTACTGAGGGAAGGCAGAGTTAGATAAGGTTTAAGTGTTTGTAGGTATCTGAAAAGAACTGAAGATAATCACAAACTAGGGTTCATTATCTACTCAATTTTCTCTCAGGCACTACAACAAAGAAGTTTCAAATGCTTCTTTGCAGAGCTGCACAGGCTCATTCTAAACTGAGTCAACCCTGATTTCTAAGAACATAATTTTCAACCAAATGATTTTCTTGAGTTTGAGCTGCACAGGCTCATTCTAAATTGAGTCAACCCTGATTTCTAAGAACACAATTTTCAACCAAATGATTTTCTTGAGTTTTCCACTTTCCCCCCATCAGCTGGCTAAGAGAAGATATCTGGGTTATAACTTCATTTTTAAAGGGAATGAGTCTTTAGAGAACACTTGATCTTGTCAGCATTTTGGATCTAAATTTCCTTCTCATCCTTTCACCCTACAGTATCAGCTTGCATAAGACGCAAAGTAAGACGCACAGCTGTGAGCATACAAGATGGCTAAGGAGGGCAAAGCAGACAAGTTGCTAATTAGCTCTCCAAACTGGACACTCAAACATAGAAATCATCCTTCTCTCCTACCTGATATCTCTGGAAGAGTTTATGTCAGTAATGGAAAACTTAAATGCTGTCATATAATTCTACTTTCTTTCCCACTCTAGCTCTGAACAATGTTCTGGCTGTTAAGATGCATGACCTATTGCAGTGGTTTTCACACTGTGCCCTCAGGAACCCCTGGAGACAAGGAGAGAGAGGAGGTAGAATCAGGAGAGGTCCCATGTCCCCTAAATCCATTTTACTACAATTAATCTTTATTATGAGAATGTAAGCTCCATGAAAGCAAGGATATCTACGTGTTTTCTTCACTGACATATTCAACAAAAACTTCTGAGTGTACAAGTGAAAGGATGGATGAATTGTATGCTTAAGATACCCGGACACTGTTTTGGTTGGTCTTCACAGCCACCCTCTGAAGCAGGTACAGTGGATATCCTCCTTTTACAGATGAGGCACCCAGGCAATGTAGTTTCAGAGTCTCAATTCAATCAAATACTACACCACACTATACAGCCTCCCACGTGGCCCAGCAGCTTTTTCTCATCTACTTCACATAAGCTATTTCCCAGCACTAGACTAAAGAAAGGGTGGGTGGTAGAGAAAAAATATGCCCAAAACCATTGACTTCGAGGTAAGATCCAAAGGCTGCAAGTAACAAATCTCACTGTTGCTCTGTTTTTACCACTACCTTTGGGACTCTAAGCAAGTGGTTGAATTTCTCACTGCTTTAGGTTCCCTCATCTCTCTTCATCATTTACCTTGCAAGGTTACCATACACGAAGTGATTAGAGAATCCTGATGTTGTCAGAAATACAATATTGCTAACATTGGTTCCAGAACTGTGAAACAAGGGGAAGGACTAGGTGATCACTACACTCCTTCTAAAGTTCAATGCCTCCATGATTAAAAGACTTTGTGCAGGGCTGTCCACATGGTTATTTTATTCTTGAACATCCTTTCTGACTGAACAAGCCATATGGCTTTTGGTTCGGTTGCCAGGCAGCCTGGCCAAGTTCCTATCAACGTGTCAAGCAGATGAGGTGGAGGGGGAGGAGAAACAGAACCCTGCATGTTGGTTGTGCTGAACACTAAAGAGAAAACAGAGACACAAAATCTTGGGCCAAGGTTTGACCTCAACAGCTGCAAATCCAATCATCTCAATGTTTCACTATGTTTCTAGAAACATCCATGGAGGAAAAATCACAGTAGCCTTTAATATATGATAATGCCTCCCATGGGCTTACTTCTGGTATGATGCTTTAAATACGTGACAAAACCCAAAAAGCTACAGTTTCAGATCTTGCCAGAAATTGGGATTTTACTTGAACTGTAAAAGAGTCATGGAGAGCTTACTGGGTAAGACACGAAGTCCTTCTTTATAAGCTCTTATAAAACTAGAAACTGCGGGACTGCTACACAGTTCCTGCTGCTGGCATTGTGTTCAGGAAAATAAAATGGTCCAAAGCCTGTTTTATTTATTTATTTCAATGCAGAGATACTTTTATTTTTAATTTTTTAAAATACATCTTTATTGGAGTATAGTTGCTTCACAATGCTGTGTTAGTTTACAAAGAGAATAAGCCATATACATACATATATCCCCATATCCCCTCCCTCTTGAGCCTCCCTCCTACCCTCCCTATACCACCCCTCTAGGTGGTCACAAAGCACTGAGCTGATCTCCCTGTGCTATGCAGCTGCTTCCCACTAGCTATCTATTTTACATTTGGTAGTGTATACATGTCTCACTTTGCCCCAGCTTCCCCTCCCTCTCCACCCGTATCCTCAAGTCCATTCTCTCTTTGTCTGCATCTTTATAACTGCCCTGTCACTAGGTTCATCAGTACCTTTTTTTTAGATTCCATATATATGCATTAGCATATGGTATTTGTTTTTCTCTTTCTGACTTACTGCACTCTGTATGACAGACTCTAGGTCCATCCACCTCACTACAAATAACTCAATTTCTTTCCTTTTTATGGCTGAGTAATATTCCATTGTATATATGTGCCTCATCTTCTTTATCCATTCATGTGTCGATGGACATTTAGGTTGCTTCCACGTCCTGGCTACTGCAAATAGTGCTGCAATGAACACTGTGGTACATGTCTCTTTCTGAATTATGGTTTTCTCAGGGTATATGCCCAGTAGTGGGATTGCTGGGTCATATGGTAGTTCTATTTTTAGTTTTTTAAGGAACCTCCATACTGTTCTCCATAGTGGCTGTATCAATTTACATTCCCACCAACAGTGCAGGAGGGTTCCCTTTTCTCCACACCCTCTCCAACATTTATTGTTTTTAGATTTTTTGATGATGGCCATTCTTACAGGTGTGAGGTGATACCTCATTGTAGTTTTGATTTGCATTTCTCTAATAATTAGTGATGTTGAGCATCTTTTCATGTGCCTCTTGGCCATCTGTATGTCTTCTTTGGTGAAATGTCTATTTAGGTCTTCCATTCATTTTATCATTGGGTTGTTTGTTTTTTTGATATTGAGCTCCATGAGCTGTTTGTATATTTTGGAGATTAATCCTTTGTCCGTTGTTTCATTTGCAGATATTTTCTCCCATTCTGAGGGCTGTGTTTTCGTCTTGTTTATGGTTTCCTTTGCTGTGCAAAAGCTTTTAAGTTAATTAGGTCCCATTTGTTTACTTTTGTTTTTATTTTCATTACTCTAGGAGGTGGGTCAAAAAAGATCTTGCTGTGGTTTATGTCAAAGAGTGTTTTTCCTATGTTTTCCTCTAAGAGTTTTATAGTGTCTGGTCTTACATTTAGATGTTTAATCCATTTGGAGTTTATTTTTGTGTACAGTGTTAGGGAGTATTGTAATTTCATTCTTTTACATGTGGCTGTCCAGTTTTCCCAGCACCACTTATTGAAGAGGCTGTCTCTTCTCCATTGTATGTTCTTGCCTCCTTTGTCATAACTTAGGTGACCATATGTGCGTGGGTTTATCTCTGGGCTTTCTATCCTGTACCACTGATCTTTATTTCTCTTTTTGTGCCAGTACCATACTCTCTTGATTACTGTAGTTTTGTAGTATATTTTGAAGTCGGGGAGACTGATTCTTCCAGCTCCATTTTTCTTTCTCAAGATTGTTTTGGCTATTCAGGGTCTTTTGTCCTTCCATACAAATTGTAAAGTTTTTTGTTCTAATTCTGTGAAGAATGCCATTGGCAGTTTGATAGGGATTGCAATGAATCTGTAGATTGCTTTGGGTAGTATAGTCATTTTCACAATATTGATTCTTACACTCCAAGAACATGGTACATTTCTCCACCTGTTTATGTCATCTTTGATTTCTTTCATCAGTGTTTTATAGTTTTCTGAGTACAAGTCTTCTGCCTCCTTGGGTAGGTTTACTCCTAGGTATTTTATTCTTTTTGTTGCGATAGGAAATGGGATCGTTTCCTTAATTTCTCTTTCTGAGTTTTCGTTGTTAGTGTATAGGAATGCCAGAGATTTCTGTGCATTAACTTTGTATCCTGCAACTTTACCAGATTCATTGATTAGCTCTAGTAGTTTTCTGGTGGCATCTTCAGGATTTTCTACGTATAGTATCATGTCATCTGCGAACAGTGACAGTTTTACTTCTTCTTTTCTGATTTGTATTCCTTTTATTTCCTTTTCTTCTCTGATTGCTGTGGCTAGGTCTTTCAAAACTATGTTGAATAAGAGTGGCAAGAGTGGATATCCTTGTCTTGTTCCTGATCTTAGTAGAAATGCTTTCAGTTTTTCACAAAGCCCTGTTTTAAAAACAGGATGAGACTTCCAGTTTCTCGCCCAGCATGTAAGGAGCTTAGAGGTCGCCACTCCATCCTAACAACAAGCAAAAAGCTGAACAAATGAAAAATCAATGATTCTTCTCAAAACTGTCAGAGAAGTGAGGTCACAGGGCAGACTGCTGCCCCAAAACTGGAGAAAGAGTTGCAGAGAATCACAACCTACAGGAAGCAGAAACCTCCACGGGAACCAGTGATGGCACAGGAAAACCTAAACTGTAATTGACAAATTGCTGGAGGCTCAGTGTGGACAAATCTGAGACTGAAAAACTCCAGGGGACCCAGTGACAGGGGACCCCACACCTTTGTGAGTTTTACCTCCAGGAGCTCTACCAGGTCCTCACAGTGCATATTGGAGAAAAATCCTTTCATGCTTCTGGCAGAGGAAGGGGAAAAGGAACCATTTTGAAAAACACCACAGAATTCTGTTCTTCACAAGGCCTGGCCTTGGGAGAAGCTATTTACCACAGCCTACCCCTGCTGGAGTTTTATCAGAGCCTAAATGCCTTGGGGAAGGGAAATAGCCTACTCCATCTTGGCTGAACACTTTAGCCATCTTGTCCTACCAGGGAGGGGGGATAAAACTGAGAAGCACTGTGAAGTCCATAGCCCAGGGTACATGCTCACCCAAAGACTGAAACCTAACCACAGGGCTACAGAATGCTTCCCAGTCCCTCACACCTTATGAAAGGCCTATTTACAGCAGTTCCTTTTATCCTCTACATCATGTCTGCCTTTCAACAAAAAATGACAAGGCATAATCAAAAGCGAAAAACACAGTTTGAACTGACTGAACAAGCATGAGAACCAGAATCAGGTATGGTAGCTATATTGGAATTATCAGACAAGGAATTTTAAAATATTGATTAATATGCTAAGGGATTTAATGGAAAAAGTAGACAACATGTTAGAATAGATGGATAATGTAAGCAGAGAGATGAAAATTCTAAGAAAGAGTCAAAAAGTAATGCTAGAGATGAAACACAGTGTAACAAAAATGAAGAATGCCTTTGATGGACATAGCTAAGGAAAAAAAAAAAATCTCTGAACTTGAGGAAATGACAATAGAAACTTCCAAAATGGAAAAGCAAAGGAAAAAAAAAAAAGAACAGAATATCCAAGAATTGTGGGGCAACCATAAAAGGTGTAACAAATGTGTAATGGGAACACCAGAAGAAGAGAGAAAGAAACAGAAGCAATCAATACTTGAAGCAATAATGAATGAGAATTTTCCCCAAATTAATGTCAAACATCAAACCACACCTCCAGAAGCTCAAAGAGCCCCAAGCAGGATAAATGCCCAAATAACTACTCCTAAACATACCATATCTAAGCTTGAGAAAATCAAAGAGAAAGAAAAAATCTTGAAAGAGCCAGAAGAAAAAAGAACCTTACCTATAGAGGAATAGGAAAAGAATTCATCTGACTTCTCCTCAGAAACCATGCAAGCAAGACAGTGGAGTTGAAATATTTAAAATATTGAGAGAAAAAAAAAAATCACCAACCTAGGCTTTCTCAGACAAAGAAAAATTTAGGGAGTGTGTTTCCAGTAGACCCATCTTGCAAAAAATGTTGAAAGAGTCTTCAGAGAAAAGGAAAATGATGTAGGTCAGAAAATTGGATCTACATAAAAAAAGGGAGAGCCACAAGTGAAGGTAAAATAAAACTTTTATCTTTCTTATTTTTAATTGATTTAACAAACAAAAGTTTGTCCAAAATAATAACAACAATGTAGTCAATTATGTATGCTAATATATAAGTGATGTGAATGACAGCAATTACACAAAGAACAGGAAGGATAAATCAGGATTATTTTGTTATTATAAGGTACTCATACTATCCATGAAGTGGTATAGAGTTATTTGAAAGTGGACTTGGATTAGTTGTTAAATATATATTGCAAACTCTAGGGCAACCACTAAAAAAAAAGTTTTAAAAGACATATAATTGATATGCTAAGAAAAGAGAGAAAAAAGTATCATACAAAATTCAGCTTTTTTTATAACTGCCAAAACCTGGAAGCAACCAAGATGCCTTTCAGTAGGTGAGTAGATAAACAAACTGTGGTACATCCAGACAATAAAATATTCAGTGCTCAAAAGAAATGAGCTACCAAGCCATGAAAGACATGGGGGAAAGTTAAATGCATATTATTTACTAAGCGACGAAGCTGATTTGAAAAGGCAACATGATGATTCCAACTATATGACATTCTGGAAAAGGCAGAACTATGGAGACAGTAAAAAGATCAGTGTTGCCAGGGGTTAATGGGGAGGGAAGGATGAATAGGCAGAACACGTAGGGTTTTTAGGGCAGTGAATCTACTGTTTGATACTATAATGGTTGATACATGCCATTAAACATCTGTCCAAACCCATAGAATGCACAACACCAAGAGTGAATGCTAAGGATGTGTCAGTACAGGTTCACTGATGGTAACAAACGTACCACTGCAGAGGGGGTGTCAGTAGTGAGGTTGTGCTTGTGTGGGGAACCCTCTGCACTTTCTGTACAACTTTTCCATGAACCTAAAACTGCTCTAAAAAATAAAGATGATTTTCAGGAGCATATTCACTAAGCCTTGACAACCATTTTCCTCCTTCTTTCTTCTTCTTCATCACAATGATTATTTTTCTGCATCATTTAGCTATTTTTAACAAGAAAATAATATATACATACTAAAATGTGAAAAACAGAGGAAAAAAGAAAAATTACCAGGAGTTTTCCAACTAGGACTACAATTATGGATTATTTTCTTCTAAGCTTTTTTCTAGGCATAGATTAAAAAAAAAAATCTGCTCTGGCTTTAGCTCTGGCTTCTAAAGATCTGGCCCTTGGGGAGATAGACTTTTAGATAAGCCAACACCCCTATATCCTCCTCACCCTCAACCTCTGCTGTGCCTGAGGTCTGGGGCTCGCTCCAGAATCCCTAACTGCATATGACGGGGCGCCGCCCCTGGTTGTAGGGAGTAGAGGGGAGGATTTTATGCAGTCTCTCAAACACTCCTTCTCCTTCAAGCTCCCACATCAACCCATCCTCCTCAGTACCTGGCTTCTTTAATTTCTGAGCCTTTCCAGAGTTCTGCAGGAAATCTGCTTGCTTCTCTTTGGCAGCCATTGCTGTAAGCGCTTAGATCTCGCCGAGCCCTACCCTGTGAGTGCGGCCATCAGACCTCCGATGGCCTTCTGTCTTCACTGTTGGTGGACCAGTGTTGTAGGTGACTGCTGGTCTCATCAATTCTACTCCTCTCTCTTCCCATCATTGTCGGGTGATGGATGATTTTTGACAGAAGAGAGAGGCTGAAAGGTCTTTATTCCATCATAATTCTTAATCTTATATGATATTCTAGTACTATATTCTCTGTATTATTATAGCTTTTTATATATTTCATTGTCTGTTAGGAAGATACCCATTTCAAATATGACTAAATGTTTCTGAAAGTCTTTTTTTTTTTTAATTATGAATAAGTTGCCAAATAAATGAACTGGAAAAAAGTTCAAAATTCCAAATACCACTTTCATATGTGGAACTTCCTCCATTAGCTCCTAAGATAATGCCAGGCACATAGCTGGTGATCAATACCTGTTGAGTGATTATGAACAAGCTGTCTGGGAAAAGTCAATAGCATAGCAGCATTTATGGAAACCTGGGCTTGTCCCTGAAAATTTGTTGTACTGTGAATTGTTTCAGTCTGAGAAGCAAAATAGGTTGGCCTGTGACCACATCTGGTATGTATATGTACCTACTACGATGGGTGTTGGGCCATAAAAAATGAAGCATCTGTAACACAGACTTAGTTCATCTGGAGGGCCCACCACTGGGCTGCTTACTGTGTGACACAGACTTCCTGGGGCCCTCAGATCAGGGGCAGGCATAATTCAAGAATTTCTTCTTAATTAAAGCAACAGAGATCAAAGACCTAAACAGAGCAGTAATGACAGAGCATTAAATGCAAAGTAAACGCATCATTCCTTGAATAATTCCATTTGTGACTAATTTACCCAAATAGCCATAAGGAGAAATCAAGTTTCAGTGAAATGGTTGGTGTAAGGCAACAGGCAGGAAGAGTGGCATGAATTAACGTCTTCGTATCTCCACTGCTTATGCACCACTTCGAGGGAATGTCAAATTTTTAAGCATCTACCTTGTGGCTTAAGGGTGTTTCTTAACTTCCCCCAAACCTTGCATCCTGGACCAGTATAGTGCAGTATTTATTCATACCTCTGGGAAACATCTGTGACAAAGTTAATGTTCCCTGAACTCGATAAATGAAAACCCAGATTTCTCTAGCTCCGTAACAGCTTCTATGGATAATGTCACTTCTCCCTCAGTTTATTTCAACACTACTCCAATCTGCACACTGCTGTCAGAACAATCTTAGAACACAGTTCTGAGCGCGTTAATCCTCCCTTCAGAAATGGCCTCCTTCTGCTTCCCAGCTCCTGGCCTAAAACCCTCACCTACTGATATACTCAGATCTCCTCAAAATGAACTACTCTTTATTCCCTAAGCCTGCAACTTTCTCACCTCCGCGCCTTTGCCCGTGCTGTGTCTTCTTCCTGAAATGCCCTTCATCAGACAATTGAAATGGCAATCATCCTTCAAGGCCCCCACTCTTTTTTTAAGAAGGAATGGTTAAAACTTTTCATTTTAACAAAATCATTCAGAATTTGCACTGTGATGAAAAAGGACACTATCTAAAACAGAGGGTGAAAGAAGTTCAAGGCCAAATAAATTTTGTTACCAATACATGTTACACAAACCACTCTGAGGCAAAGCAGAAGGTACTCAATTTTGAAGTCAGATACATGTGGGTTTACATCCTGGCTCTGGCATCTTTTAATCTCGTGACCTTGTTTAAGTTATTCAACCTTTCTGAAACTGAGCCTTCTCCACTATAGAACAGACATAAGGATATCTATGTCACAAGTGGAGATGGTAGACACAAAACACACGTTTCCCATATTCCAGTGAATAATTCTGTGCTGCCCGTGTCCCTCCTATGTTGTTACTTTGGGCCTTTTCAGGTCTCTTTCTCTTGCTAGTCACTAATGGAGGCTTAGTTCCAAGGGCTAGTGGAAGATGCCTCCACAGACTGTTGAGGAAACGTTCCCTCTCTGCATCCCTGATCACGAGGGAAGCTGATAATCTTCTACATTCGAAAACTCTGAGACTTCCAGACTTCAGGGATTGCTACTGTGTCCTGTGAAAGCAACCTCTAAAAAGCATGCAATTCTGATTGTTTTCTCAGTTAATAATGTGTTACCCTGGTAGTACTATGAAAACTGATCTATTTCTCCCAAAATATAAGTACTTGTGAATTCTCTTCATTAAGTCAGAAGGGGAGGCAGGATAAAATAAAAATAAATTTGCAGAATTTATTTCAACTAATAAATTGAGAGCCTTGGATGAATTAAAACTAACACAGGGTCACTGTGAAAATTAATCTCAGTAATTAATTAATGACCTCAGTAGACAGAACATAAAACATAGCAACAATGTAACAACTGCAACCACTTCTTCCAACAGTAATGATGGGAATATTCTGCCAGAGCTTACAGTACACACGCTTTCAAGGCCTCAGCCAAGACCTCTCTCTACTATAGTTGGGGAAAAGCACAAGCAAAGCTCTCTCGTTTGAATCAGCTGAGCTTCTCAGCCAGGGTATCTGCCTGACCCTGTCCTCCCTGCTGAATTTGCCATCCTGTTGTAAATCAGTCAGCACGAACCCAGAAACGTTCTCCGTTCATTTACTTAATAGCATACACCTCTTCACAGGGCAAAGGGTTTTGAGGAAATCCGAACTAACTGAGGAGGGAAAAAGGCCGGAAGTATGGATTCCTCTGCTGGAGATAAATGGTACCTATCAAATGCACACACAAATCCCTGAATAAATACCAAGAGCATTCCTCTGTGTTGTTTTAAAATTCAGACTATATTAAGAAAAGAGCAAGGTCACTTACTTTTCATCACACCACTAAGTCTTCACTCCGTCAGAACGCTATTAGCATTAATGGGAGATTTTATTACCTCTCAAAGTGTGTGTAGGGGCTTCCCTGGTGGCGCAGTGGTTGAGAGTCTGCCTGCTAATGCAGGGGACACGGGTTCGAGCCCTGGTCTGGGAGGATCCCACATGCCGCGGAGCAGCTGGGCCCGTGAGCCACAACTACTGAGCCTGCGCGTCTGGAGCCTGTGCCCCGCAGCGGGAGGGGCCGCGATGGTGAGGGGCCCGCGCACCGCGATGAAGAGCGGTCCCCGCACCGCGATGAAGAGTGGCCCCCACTTGCCGTAGCCGGGGAAGGCCCTCGCACGAACCGAGGACCCAACACAGCCAAAAATAAATAAATAAATAAATAAATAAAGTAGCTATAAAATTAAAAAAAAAAAAAAGTGTGTGTAAAAACCAAGTGTCTCTGAAAAGTATTATTTTGTTGGCATTTATCATAAGAACTATTAAAACAACATATAAAAATGTCAATGTTTCATCTGAATACCTAGTTGCACCCCAAACTGGCTATTGCACTATTTTAGTTTATTACGATCTATTAACAGAACACACACTCTAGTCTGATTAGAATGCATTATCCTTCCTGAGGGAACACCTGCAGCTACTTTGTGGTAGGCCCTTGGCTCACACAATCCGTGATCCTTAAAACGATGCTGTGGGATAGCTTTCACTAACCCCACTTTTCAGAGGACAAATCTCAAGCTTGGGAAGATTAAGAAACCTGTGCAAGGTGACACAGCTGGCAAGTGACTAAAAGAGATTCAGACTCCAAAGCCCAGCTGAAGTGAGCCATGCGCTGTCCTCTCCGTGTGGTCACCTCCGATCACCGGACCCCTTGCCCTGAAGACTGCTGGTCTCCCGGGGCCTCGGGGCACCACTGACCCCTCACTTCAACAGACCCGAGTGAGCAGGGGGCACTGATCTGAATGTATTCTGACCCCAGGCCATGTCCTCGAACATCTTAATGAGTCCTGATATCAGATCGCTTTCTTGTCCTCACCTCTATCTCCTGAAAGCAGAGGTCAAGGAAATCAGATTTCGATTCATTAGGATTATGCTGTATTTTCATTCCACTACTAGGTCACGGGCACTTCAGCTGCTGGGTAAGTCTGGTTGGAGACATGCTTCTGAAGCCATAAGCAAGTTAATGTACGTGAAGCTCTACTGTCAACTCCGAAGGGTTCGAGGACAAGGACAAAGTGTTGGATGGCGATGGGATGGTGAGAAGAGCACGGATTTTGGAATCTAATAGTTAGGATCTGCGCCCTCCCCCTTCCAAGCTGGTGATCTCAGGCAAACAGGTTGGCTAACCTCTCAAAGTTCAGTTTCCTCATCTGCACGATGTACAGAATGATGCTTACACCGCAGGCTGTGTTGTTCACCAACATCTGTTCCCTCCTGTTCCCAGGCTCAGGACCGAACTAAGTTTCCAGGGCCAGGCTCGGTCACGTGGCTAAGCTTCTCCCCAGGGGAACGTAAGTGAAAGCTTGGGGAGCTACTTCTGGGTCTAAGCCTTGAGATGTGGGCTGGCCCCTCTGTGCTCTCTTTTCTCCTTCTTGATGGATAGAACCTACGACAAGCCCCTAAGGGATGGTGGAGAAACACCATGGAAGGAACCCGGAGCAGAGCCCCGGCCATCTACTGGTGAGAAACAAAGAAGCGTCTTATCTCCTTCGAGCTGCTGAATTTTATTGCTGCGTCCCTTTGTTACAGGAGCCTGGCCTTATGTTAACCAACAGAGTATTACCACCTATCACAGTGCCTGGCACAAAGCAAGCACTCAATAGATAAATGATGACACCACTACTGCCTTGACTACCACGCAAAGCACCTCACTGCCCACACAGGTTGCGTGGTACCACGGCCGCAGACCCCACTGCTGCCCTCAGCTACGGGAAGGAAGAGCTATGAGATGAGGAAGGCTTGGGGAAAAACAAAGACAAGACTTCCACCTGCAGAGGAAAGAGCTGTAAGTTGTTTTCAAAGTGCACAGCGCTGTGATAAAATAGCTATATCCTTTGCTGCTTTTGCTGGGGTGATCATCATGTTTTTGAGGTTACAGCAGGAAAGTCTGCAGACACAGCGTTCGAAGGAATTTCAGGAGGCCACATAACTGGGTGTGTCTGTGTTGTGCACAGGGTATTCACGCAATCTACAAATATCCATTAAACACCAACTGGGCACCAAGTGTTTGCTACATGATGAAGGAATAGACATTAGTTCCTCCCTCTACTTTCACAAGAGTTTTATCCAAATAAAACCAGGTGAAGATAAATAGCTTATTGTATACACCTGGAAGGGGAAAGGAGCGGGGCAACAAGTACTTTGTGAGGGCAAGAGACAGAGAACAAAAATGCCAGACTCATGTTTATTTTCTCAGTAAAAAGAGCCACATTCCACCCATCAGCTGCTCGTGTAACCAGACACTGTCCAAGTGGCGTGGTACCATTCGACGCAACGACAATTGTCCCAGTGAGCCATGGCTAAGGCACACTTCCCTCAATAACATCCTTTGATCTGCACAAGGAACTATACTTACATTAGTCCTTCTTTGGGTCACAGAGTTGGCTACAGACCTATTTCTTACCAAACCATTCTGAAACTAAGTGCCCAGAAATGTACATTTTAAATACTATAGAACTTTCTGGATGTCAAGTTAATTCAATTTCAGAATAGTTTTTGACTTGAGAGTCATCCTGCAAAATAGACTTTGGCATCTTAACAAAGTCATCATCATCAGTACGTGTGCTTATAGATCTTTGAACAGTTTCGGTCACATTCCACACTAATCTCATGCCCCTCCCCTCCAGATGCTGGCTTTTGCTAACAGGGGCCACTCTTTGTTCAGGTGTCCTCCTCTCCTCATGGCCCACACATCTCTCAAAGCCACCTCTCTCACTGTGAGTGCCCGAGCTCTGACTCTCGTGTTTTCTAAAATTGTTTTTCAGTGAGCGTAAGTCTCTTTTTAAAGCACATTTTTCAAATTTAACATCACCAAGTTCTACCCCCAAACCTATTCCTGCCTCATTCCCATCTCTTCAGCCCAAATGCTACCCCAGAAACCTGACAGGGATTTTAATACCTTCCCCTTTCTCTCTCTTACCCATGACATCGGGCCCATCCGAGTCTTGACAATTCTGCCTTGCGAAAGTATCTTGCATTTATTCACTTCTTTCCGTCGTCCATGCCAACCTCCTAGTTAACGCCATCCTCTATCTCCTCTGACTGTAACAGCCTTGAACTCAGCTTATACTCTTGACTTCTTGGATCCATTCTGTATGTATTTCAAAACTTTCGATGGCTTCCTACTGCTTTGGAATAAAATCTAAACTTCTTCACATGGCCTATGAGGCTCTGCTAGATCAGACCTGCCTGCTACCCAGAGCTCAGGCCTCTCCTCCTCTTCTTCTTCAGGCTCACTCCCTCACGGCAGCTCAAATGCCACCCGTGTAGGAGTCCATCCCTGACCACGAAATCTAAAGTAGTTCCCTCTTTAATTTTCTCTCTATTGCATGATAATATTTTCTTTCATTTGCTTCCATTTACCACAATTTGTAATAATGCCTTTATTTCTTTGTTGCTTGTTATTAGCATCTCTGAAGGGAAGCTCCAGCAAGGCAGGGATCCTGCTACTTTATAGCATAGGCTTGCTCTCAGTCTCTATGTACGTGCTCATTCAATTGTCACCAAAACCCTATGAGGTAAGCAAACACTAATATTATCCCCATTTTACAGATGAAGAAACCTGAGGCAAAGAGAGGTTAAGCACCTCCCTCAGGTCACATAGCCAGTGAGAAGCAGAGCCAAGCACAAGCCCAGGCAGCCTTGCCTCAGACTGTGTGCTCAGCATGACTACAGCATGTAAACCCCCTGTATAAGCAGTGGGGCTGGTTCACTGTGGAGCTCTATAAACAATGGTTCGATGAACAATGAAGTAAAGTCTTCTAAGTCTGAACAACCAGAGCAATTGGGTAACTTTTATGTTCCCTTACCCACTCCCAATTCTATTATTTATGTTGGCATGCACTGTCTCTCCCCTACTATTTATAAGCTCCTCTAGGGCAAGAACCATATTTTATCCATCTTCATGTCTCTCATGGTATCCAATATAATGGTAGGTGCTCAAAACTTTAATTTGTGCCGGCAAATTAAAAGTTAGCAGAAGTGAACCAGAATTGCAATAAACTAAAAGTTGCCTACGTGTTCCTATAAAAAAATAAGTACAACAGTCACCATTTATCATTTTAGTCACTTACAGAGTTGATTTGACGCTACAGGTATTCTTTGTGTTTCAAAATTAAAGAGCCATTTTATGGAGTGCAGCATTCTACTCCAGAGTAAGTAGGAATCATCTTTTTTTTTTTGAATTTTTGAATATTATTTTATTTTTTTTATACAGCAGGTTCTTATTAGTCATCCATTTTATACACATCAGTGTATACATGTCAATCCCAATCGCCCAATTCATCACACCACCACACCCCCACCGCCCCCGCTGCTTTCCCCCCTTGGTGTCCAGACGTTTGTTCTCTACATCTGTAGGAACCATCTTTACTGGAAAAAATTTAGGTGTGGGGAAGGGAAGGGAGAACGATTTCAAAAGCCTGAATCCCCCACTGTTGGGCACATCCAGCATTTCACAGTGCGGCTGGTCCACCACAAGCCGTGTGGGGAAAGTCAGTGTGGCCTGACCCTCCAAGAGTCTTTGTTGTGTCTCATCAGCACCGCCCCCCGCTCCGCCCCTCTGCTCCTCCCTCCCTGCCTCCTCTCCCATTTCCTCCTGTTGCCTCCAACTTCTGCTAGATCCAAATTATGGTGCTCGGGGCTGAAAAGTCCTTTCCACCATATTCATAAAGAACTCTATTTCTGTTCGGTAAATAAGTTCATTTTGTGCCATTTGAACTCTTCTCAATACCCTGTAATGACCTATTTGGGAAAAGAATCTAAAAAAGAGTGGATATATGTATAGGTATAACTGATTCACTTTGCTGTACAGCAGAAACACAACATTTTAAATCAACTATACTTCAATTAAAAAAACACACAAAACTCTCTCCTGGGAAACACCTGGCAAAAGGACTACAAATTCAGGGCAGTACAGCCTAATCCGAAATACCCATCCTCTCACAATGGGTATGTATTTTTAAAGTAGATGGCCACTGTAATAAACTAGGGCTCCCTTTTATGGAATGTGCCTTTCTGCTCCATGAGAGGGTAGAAATGGTCCTTGGTGAAAAGAATAAACTCAGCTTCCTGTTGAAGGAAATCTAGATGACTGAAGGTTTGGCATTCAACCCTTCTCTGTAACCACCACCATACCACCAAAGAGAAACATCTTGAGGGCAGGAACAGTCAACTCAAATGACCAAGGAGGCCAGAAGCAACAGATATTTGTGAACCTGTTCTAGAGTAAATGAATGTGAGTGAAGCGGGGGTGAAGAGGGCAGTGCCGTCCTGTCTAAAGGTGTCTGTTATGGGTGGAATTACGTCCCCCTCAAAAAAGATATGGTGAAGCCTCAGCCACCAGGACCTCAGAATGTGGCTTTCTTTGGAAACAGGGTCACTGTGGGTGGGATTAGTTAAGATGAGGTCACACTGGAGTCAGGGAGCCCCTAATGCAATACGAAAGGTGAGCCTTGTAAGAAGGATATACGAAGAGAGATGCAGGGAGAACTCCACATGCAGATGGGGGCAGAGGTTAGACAGATGCATCCACAAGCCAAGAAGCACTAAGGGTGGCCCGCCATCACCCAGAGAGAGAGGAGTGGGCCAGCCTCCCCCTCAGAACGCTTCGAAGGGACTAACTCTGCTGACACCGTGACTTCAGACTTCTGTTCTCCAGAGCTGTGAGAAAATAAGCTTCTGTTGTTTTAAGCCACCCAGTTTGTGGTACTTTGTTTTTGTTTTTGTATTTTGCTTTGCAGCTGCAGGAAACTAATACAGTGTCCAAATTCAGATGTCTAAAAAACCTGTGTCGGCCAAACAACACATCTGTGGGCTGGATCCAAGCCCCAGCAGCCAGACGGCCTCTAATTCAGTGCTCACCATCCAGGGGGCAGTCACATTTCTGCTGAGAAACAAAAACGCTATTATAAAACTTTTTTTTTTTTTTTGCCGGCCAAAATATTCAGTCTCCGGATGTTACAAATCAGCGTATGTACTTGTAAAGAGCAGAATTATCTTTCAGGGTTTGGAGGTTAGAAGCATGGGTTCAGGCTGCCTGGGCTCATGTGCTAGCCCTGCCGCTCACCAGCTGTGGGGTTCGGACGCTCTGCGCCTCAGTTTCCTCATCTGTACTAAATGGGGATGATATAATGCGCCTCACCAATGAATACACAGGGCACACTGGGCAGCCTTCTGAATGACACAGAGGAAGGAAAACTCAGCGATCCAAGCAGTGCACTTTCTTTTTCTTTTTCTTTTTCTTTTTTTTAACAATAAGACAAGGTTTTTTGGGTTTTTTTGAATTATTTATTTATTTATTTTGGCCGTGTTGGGTCTTTATTTCTGTGCGCAAGCAGTGCACTTTCTATCACAGGCTGGATCATTTGACTGCATTCTGCTGTGCATTATTTTCTGTTTGCTTTATTGTGAACTTGTCTAGGACAGGGCCTGTGTCTCGGGCATTTTCACCTTCCTTGCATGTTATGTGATAGACAGTCAAACACAGCTGGGGAAGGGCGGCAGGAATTTACTTCATCTCTTTGACCTCTGTGATTTTGAACTCCTTGAGGGCAAAACCTGAGTTTGGTATCATCCACAGTGTCCGGCATCAGCTAAAAGGTTACACACAGAGTAAATGGAAGTCCTTCTGTGGGAGGGATGTCTGTGGCTGGGTCGCTCCGCTCTACCAAGCTGGAAAGGGAGCCAGAATTAAATGCTTCCTTCCAAGTTCAGTGCTTGGAGCTGAGTTTGCCTATTTCCTTTCTGCTCACCGCACACACATAACACGTAGAACAAATCAGGGTGATACTTCCTAACTGAGGACTCTGGGAAAACCTATTAAATCCAAGGCAGAGAAAACAATTTCAAAAACATGACAAATGCAGCAGTCAGTAATTCTGCAATAACCAGCAAATGCTGAGAAATGCACTTACTCTCTATGGCTGCCTGATGCTGATTGGACAGATGCCTTACAGTCTGGAGAACAAAAGCCTAGTCCAGACTGTGTGATATGGATGTTGCCCCACCAGATCGCGGGCATTATCTGGACAAACAGCCCCTGATACACCAGCCACCTGTTATAAAGTTTTATTGATACTCAGCCCTGCCCATTCACTTACATATTGTCTATGGCTGCTTGTTCAAGGACAGAGTAGAATGGTTATAACAAAGACCAGAAAACCTAGAAAGGCCCAGAAAGCCTAAAATATTTACGGCCTGGCTCTTTACAGAAAAGTCTGCCAACCTCTAATCTGAACCATCCTGCTGTGATTATACTAAAATTTAAGCCCTAATAGGACAGAAACCTTGCCTGTCTCACACAGACCTCTATCTCTGATGCTCTGAATACCTGGTTTATAGCAGGTACTCAATAAACCTTTGAGTATAGAATGAACACTTAAGCCAAACAAATGTTGAGATTCTATGACAGGTAGTAGCAACAACACGCCAAGTACTAGTGGGATGCCTACAGGGCCAGGCCAGCGTCCAGAGGCTCTGTCCCCTTGGAGGGGGCAAACCATGAGTATCTTGGTGCAGCAACTGGATGTCCCTTGGTTAACTAAGTACCTAGGAACCCTCTGGGAGCCCAGGCTGGACAAACAACCAGGATGTAATGATTACAAGAATTCGATAATGCTGGCCTGTCAGGACAGATTAAACCTAACTACGAAGAACCTTTCAAAACCCTTTTTCTATATATATACATTTACATTAGAAATGTTTTAAGGGAATAAACACTTGCAAAGCAGTTCAAATTTAAGGGTTCCCTTACACAGTTGAACCCAAAACAGCTGTCAGAAGCCAAACATTTATAAACACAAACGCTCAAGGTACTGAGGAAAAAAAAAAAAAAAAAAAAAGACTCTCAGATCTGAAAGAAAAAGCCCAATTTAACCTGCCATAACAAAAGCAAAGAAACAGAAAAATCAGACATTTCTGAGCAAGATCCTTTAGCGTTAATATTAAAAGCATGTGCAAGTTCTGGCTCCAATAAAATTGTTCATGGTTAGATTTAAAGTAAGAAAGGGTCCTTTAACTTGGAAAATGATCACATGGAACTTATTCCGTAAGGGAAGATTTTGATATTATTTTCCTCTTTCTATTTTTTTCCTCTCACTCAAAGAACTCTTGCTTCCATGCACATCTTCAAGGCAGGCTTGGGTGGGAGACTCTCCAAGTCCTGCCTCCAGGAATTTGGGGCAAAATTCATGGTCACTGGGACCCTAAGCACTGTGGTGTCTTCTTTTCGGGAGGCCTATAGAGCTGTGACTCTCTCCTAATCCAGGCATATTCTCCCTTAAAATTTTTTGGGTAATACTGAATTACCATCTTTGAAGGCATTGGAAGTTTTAATTACTGTTATGATAGGATCACATTTAGATTTAAATAAAAGTGGCATCTGTTGTCTCAGTTTCTGATGAAATACGAAACAATCAAAATATCATTCCGAAGGCTGACCTGGCATAACAATTAAAGTATAATTTTAAGTTAAATACTGTATCAAAGAAATCTCAATATGACAAATTTTTAAAATTTAACTCCCTCCTAAGCCCACTTATTTCATATTTAATTCATATCCCCTATAACAAAAATCCAGGTACTATGGGAAAATGTGCATGGTCCATATAAACTGTTTTTACAACGTTAAGAAAATTTACTTATTCCACAGGATGAGCACAAAATCAGACAAGGATTGACTCACTGGAGTTGCTTTGGGGAGTGCTGTATTCCATTTAGAAGGAGCACAATTTCTTTTGTAGTCACACCATGAGGGATGTGGTCAAGCGTTTCTTACAACAATCTCTAAAGCGCTGGCGCTCTGTCTGCGTGATGGTAGATGATGCCCCAATATGACCCTGCTCCCCTGCTACCAGCTGAGAACACCCGGTACTGAAGATCTAACAGACGTAACTTGTCCCCTCTTCCTTCCTTATCTTATTTTGCCATGACCTTCAGGACACTGTTTTCAGTGGTAGATTTTCAGACTCTCACCCTTAAGGGATTCTGTGCCTAGATTAGAACTAATATAAATTCATTTTCATCAAATGGAAAGAAAATAGCAAAAGAAAAGTAATGGCTAATTACAGCAGATCATTATTTTATCAGGCATGTCAAAATGGTGCTTCTTTGTCAAAGTCCTTCACAATACTGAAATGGTAAAATGAAAGGACAACCAACCACCTTTTCATGGCCAGCTAAGAAACATATCTGAGGAGATCAGAAGTCCAGCATATATGGGTCACCTGGACCCTTGACCAGACACCCACAGTAGATTTTTAAATTGTTCCACTTTTCTTCTTAAAAGAAAGGTTTAAGGTTTGATCATTTCAAACCTTCTGGGTGGGAGTGTTAGTAAAATCTAGCATCTGTAAATCTCTCATATTGATATGATGGATCCTTGCTCAAGTTTTCTTCCTTATTCTGATTTTGAGTGATGTGACCTCAGCAATCTCCCAAAGTATCCAATGACTAAGACAATGATGTAAAAGCTCCACTGAAATCACAAACAAACAAAAAGCCCCAAACACCTAAAGACATAGTCTCCAAACATAATGGTGTGATGGGACAGTTTTGGTTGGAAGGAATCAGAAACCAGTAAGTAAAATAGTTTGCTCCTGGTGAGAAATGGCCAGGAGAAAGAATGGAATGACAGAAAGAATAAAGGGATATTTTAGCTTCAAATTAATCATATACTAGTTCAACTAGAAGGCAACACTTCCAAAACTTAAAGGTGTATTACATTAGGATGGACTCAGTCAAGCCTACTCTTATCCCAGATTCTTTCAGTAGACAAAGCTGCTGCCTATTTCTAAAAGGAAACTTATGCCATCACAAGCAACTTCACAACCATCCACCATGAATCTATTTGCACCTGAACCCTACAGAGGTGCCTCCCCTCCTGTGCAAGGTGTGTGCACCCACCTGGGCTCTGGATCCCACCCCTCCTCTCCCTCTAGGACAGGAGTTCTCAAACTTGAGTGTGTATCAGAATCACCCGGAGGCTTGTTAAAACTGGCTGCTGGGGCCCAAACCCAGAGTTTCTGATTCAGTAGATGTGAGGTGGGGGCTGAAGATGTGCTTTTCTAACAGATTTCCAGGTGATGTTGACACCGCTGGTCCCAAACCAGACTTTGAGCAACACTATTCCAGAACCCGTTACACTGATTATCCTCTCTTCCCAGATGCTTGAAACTCTCCCTCCATATTGCTTTTTTTCAAATTTCAAACTCCTCTCATCTTAAAATACAAACAAAAATCTTCCTTGACCTCATTGGGAATGGGAATAGTATACTTCTCTCTCCTTTCTTACACATCCAAATTCTTAAGAGAATGTTCTCCACATATGACTTTCTTCCTTCCCACTCGCTCCTCACTGCTCTGCAACCTGAGAGCTGCCTCTCAAGTTCACTGGACCCGCACAGCCTATAGTCCTACATGCACTAGAGTTTCCAGGTCGATGGGTGCTTCTTAGTCCCCATCTTACTCAATCTTTCCATGATGTCTGGCTTGCTCACCTGCCCAAATGGCACTCCCTTCTCCCTTGGATTCTGTAACACCTCTCTACCCTGGGTCTCTTACCACCTCTCTTGCTGTCCCTTTTTGGTCTCCTTTTTTAGGAATGTGTGCTTTTCACCATCCCCTTAAGTGTTAGTAATCCTTTGGGTCCTCTCCTTGGCCCTCCTCTTCTCGCTCTATACATTTTGCCTGAGAATTCTCATCTGTGCTTGCATTTCAACTATCATCTATATCCTGATGACTCTCGAATCTAGACCTCTCTCCTAAACTTCAAATACATCGAACAGTCACCAACTAGACAATTCTTTCTATTTGTCCAACAGGCACCTCAAAGACATCAATGCCTAAAAGTGAACCCATTACCTTCAACCTCATTCCTGTTCCCCTCCCTTTATTTTCTCATAACATCCTCCCGCTCCATTACCTAGTCATGCAAGCCAGTCCTTAAGGACAAGCATGTCCTTATGTCTCATGACCAATCATATCCTAAGCCTGTCCAATCCACCTCCTATCTCAAAACTGGCCATTTGTTCCCATCCCCATCACCTCTGCCCCAACTTAGGTCAACATCATCCAGTCTGGACCAATGTAATGTCTACCATTCAGGTCTCCTTACTTCTAAGCTCTCCCCTTCCAGTCTCTACGTTGCAAACACAGTGATCTTTCAACCATATCTGATAATCCTCTATGCAAAATTATTCAATGGATCCCATTACCACTGAAATAGTTTTTAACTCTTCCATGTGGCATTCAGAGCTTTCAATATTTGGCTCTTCCCTATCTGTCTAACCTAATTTCTAGTCACCCCTTCCTCACATTTTAAGCTCTAGCAATACCAAACTATTTAATTACATCTTTGAACGTGTCACGTTCTCGCACATCTAAAAACTTCTGTATATCCTATTCCCCCTGCCTGGAAAACCATTTGTCCTTAAAATTCCTGCACCAGTACTCTCTCCTTTCCAAAACCTTCCCCACTCCTCTTGGATTTAGGTCCCTTTCCTGCTCCCTTTCCACGTGGCACCTGCCCTCCACTAAAGCAATGATCTGTTCTTAAGGCTACCACTGCACCAGACTGTAGGGTTCTCAGAAGTAAATCTTTCAAGCTCCACTGCTGAGGGTAATACCAGGCTCAAAGTATGATCTTTACTAAAAATAAATTTTAACTAACATATCAATGACCCTGAACAAGGGGACATGTTCTTCTGGCAGAGCCACTGAAATACTAAATTTTAGACCACCAATGTCTTGTACTTATTTCACCTCAATCTGAATGTGTTGATTTCTTGTTCACTTCATTTCTTCAAGGAACTGGGGAAGCAGACACTGAAACTGGATTTGGGGATGGTTAGGAGTCTGTTGAAAGATTTTTTGAAGAGTTTCTCTCATTACAGGAGTTTTTCTCCTCTAGTCATTAGAAGAATGAGGGGAGCTAAGGGACGCTGGTACCTGGGAATTTTCCATTTTCTGTAAGTACCTGAGTTTGTTTTCTGACATCTGAATCAAAGACAGCCAGCTCAGATTACACGTGGGCTATATGAAACTGGGCTGTTACTCCTGCAGCTGGGCCGAGTACGACAGACTACCCGCACAGCCCCTCAGGAAGCCCAACTGCTTTCACACTATTATGAGGCCAGAAATAAAATTACAAGAAATTTTAAGGCCAGTCGTAAATGCCCCAATTAACTGACTGAAACCGGTAGCCTCTGGGCACTTTCATGGTCTTCAGGGAAGGCTTTACTGCCCTGAAGAGCCCAACCGTGCACCATCAAAGAAGAACGTGCACCATCAAAGAAGAATGGACACTCTGCACTCTCCACGCCCAGCTCTTCAGTGTGAGGCACCACCCACACCCACAGCAAGGCTGCAGCAGAGCACCCCTCAGAGAGGGTGAGCTGGGTGCTATCTCCATCCATTCTCAACAGCTACGGTCTTTTTTTTTTTTTTTAATTTATTTTTGGCTGCCTTGGGTCTTCGTTGCTGTGCGCAGGTTTTCTCCAGTTGCAGTGCGTGGGCTTCTCATTGCGGCGGCCTCCCGCTGCAAAGCACGGGCTCCAGGCACGCGGGCCTCAGCAGTTGTGGCACACGGGCTTCAGTAGTTGTGGCGCACAGGCTCAGTTGTTCCGCGGCATGTGGGATCTTCCCGGACCAGGGATCGAACCTGTGTCCCCTGCCTTGGCAGGTGGATTCTCAACCACTGCGCCACCAGGGAAACCCAACAGTTACGGTCTTGCCTTAAGGGCATTTTAAAGAAAATCCATTCAGATGGGCACAGCAAGCAAACATGGATTTGAGGATCAAGGAACAAACATAAATAGAACTAAATGAACACACTTGCATTTTATGTAAATGTCAATGCACACGTTGTGGGGTAAGGTGACTCTGCTGGAGAGGACACCTCATTCTCATGTTGAGTTAGTCGTCACTACAGCTGCAGAGGAAAATGCTGACGGATCTACACTAGAGAAAGTGGATCACAGCAGCCTTGGAAACAACCCACTTTTATGATGAAACCGACTCTCATATTATGCCTCCAAACACAGCTGAGGCCTGAAAGTAAGCAGAAGAGCATCCAAAAAATCTTGAAGAATCCAGATGTTCCTGTAATCGTCCACTGATAAATTTCCCAACAGAAGAGAACTTACACAAGGATGGGAAATTCCCAGATGTTTAATACCCAGAGGATATTTGCACGCAGAGAAATTTTGCACTCAGACCACAGGAAGTCACAGTCCTACTGTTTGCTGATGTGGTCAGACATCTAGAATTTTGTGCTACCTTCGACGCCCCCACTGCTACCCACTTTCTAAAGAAAGTGGAAGGGATCATATTTTAAGAGAAAAATCAAAATGCACCAAAAATTAGGGGTGAAAGATAGGGATCTTGAAAATACATCGTTAAAAAGAGCTGAAGGAAGCAGGGGAGTCTAATAATTAATTATTGATAACTAGTAATATCCGCTGAACCCTTTCTGTGTGCCAGCACTGTGCTAAGAAATGTCGTGTGTTTTTTAAACTTATTCCTTGAAATAAATTTTTTAAATATCGGCTGCATTATTATTCCCACTTTACAAATAAGAAAACTAAGGCTTAGGGATAATAAGAAACTTGCCCAAAATATATGACTTAGAAACAATGGAGAGGGGATTTGAGCTCAGTCTTTCTGATTCCAAAGCCCCAGCTCTGAAGCACCACATGAGAACCTGAAGCAAACGGCCATGGGAGACGGGACAGCAGTCTTAATATTTGAAGACATGTGATGTGGAAGAGAGAAGAAATTGGCTGTGTTCCAAAGTAGGGGTTCCCAAACCTGTCTGTGCCAGAGAATCACCTCTGGAACTTAAAAAAAAAAAATTCCAAGGTCTCACCACCAGACTCTAATTCAGTTGAGCTGGCATAGAGGCCAGGTAACTGTATTTTTATAACGCTGTCCCCAAAGGACTCCAACGCTCTGCTGGGCCTGAGAACTACTGCTCTGGACCTCAGAACTGGAATAAATGCAGAGGGGCTACCAAGAGGCAGGTTCGACTTTACATTAGTAAACAGACCAACCAAACCAAATCTCACTCACACACCAGCCTTAACAACCAGAGCTTCCCCAACATGGTAGCAGCTACGTCCTAGGGGATCACGACATACGGAAAAGAGCTCAATCCCTGCAAACACACACGGCTGGCTCCACTCCTGCTTCAGCCGTTTTCTAGGCGTGTAGTGGTCAAGTTATTTTCTCTCTCTGAGTCTGTTCTCTCAACTGGAAATTACGGAATATGACTTACCTCAAAAAACTCTTGTTACAAATTAGAGACAATTAGGTAAACTTCCAAGCACTGCGGTTGGCCTGAGGTGGGTGCTCAATAATGACACCCTTAATCTCTCATGAGCAAGTGACTCCTCGGCCCACTTGACACGTAGCCGCCCCCGCTGGCTGCTGCAGGGGCCTCTGTCAGCATCCATTCCCCTTATCCCCACCATCACCCTTCCCGTGTGGGATGCAACGGAAGGGGCTCCAGCCTCAGTTTACTGCGGGCCCTGGTTGGCCCAATCCAATCAGCCAACACCTGGCCCCCTTGCCACAGCGATAGGCAATAAGAAGCCTAAACCAATCAGCAGATGGTGTTCCTCTGGCCACAGAGGCTGCTTTGGAAGGGAGGCTGCATATGTGCCCTAAATGGGGCCCATCAGAATGAACCCAAAGGCTTTTGTTTGAGAGAAGGAGGAGTACTTCCTCTCCCAGATTGTGGAGTATGCCAACACGAGACCTGACACTCAGCAGCTGTTTTGCTACCATGAGCCTTTATCAAACTATATCTAAACCTGAGCTAACTCTGTATTTTTTGAGATCTGTGTACCAATAAATTCCCGTTTACAATTTGAGTTGGTTTGAGGTTCTTTTTCTATTACTAAGACTGCAAACATTATAATTTATCCAGAATCACCTGCAAGGGAGTGGTGAGACAGAACCACTTGGATCATTTCTAACTTTATGATTCCATGACTTCTTAGACTATTTACATAATTAGTGCCTGTCGTAAAATTCACAACACTTATGATGACTGGTTTCTGCAGCCTGGAGTGCCCTGCCCCCCTTCTCCTCCTAAAAATTCCTCCACATCTTTTAGGGCCCAACTTAAATGTGACCATTGCCCCAAGGCCTTTAAGAGAAACACTCTTCCTCTGTACTCCCACAAGCACTTTACTGTTCCTCTTTTATCCCTAATGTCGCTGTGAATTTTCCTCATGCTGATCTCCCCCTAAATGTAGGTGGTGAGCACCTTGAGGACATCATCTCCAGGCATTATCTGCTTACAGGCAAACTGTGCAGCAAATAGCACAAATCTAGCTTATTTTGTGTGTTCGACGCCAGTACAGGGCTGGACCTGCAGAAGGCAGGCAATAAATTACTGCTGATTCATTAAATGCCAGGTGACTGGTTAGCTGGATACAGGAGAGGGGAAAAAAATGACGAAGGTTTCTGCCCTAGCCTTCTAGACGCCTTGCCTTGTGCCTCGAAGAAATCAAAGAGAAACATTTTCTATCTTGCACTGCCGATTTCCAATTACAAGTGTCCCCCCAACCCAAGCTTACAGGTCAATTTAGGTGTGATAGGGTTGTGGTGATAGATGTGGTTTATAGTCTTTTCCAACCTTATTAAACTTAATCAGAGCTTAACATATACAATAAAGGCAAAAAACTCAAATCTTACAGGTACCTTGCCTTAAGGTCTGAAAATGCAGTTTTTAAAAACAAAATATTATATATGCCAAATAAAAGACATCTATTCAGTGATCTCTGACAGATGTAACGAAACTATCACCTCTTCTGTAAACTGTAAACATCACAACTCTAAATTCTAATATCATCCTGTATTACCTATGTGGGGAGATGCTCCTCCTACATTCGCTGTATTTAAATGAGAGAAGTGCTAGGAGAGAAGAACTCTCTCATAGTCATATTCCTAATTCAGTCACTGGACCTTATGTGAAATCTCTGGATCTGACATGGTTTCAAAGGGCTATAATCAGGAAGGAAACATGCAACAGAAAGCGGGAGTAGATCTGTTAATCCAACACTCCATCACATCCTCAGTGACCGGGAGCTTTCCTGCAACTCAGATTCTTTATTGGCATGCATCACCTTGGTCTGGAGGAATGCGGCCATAATCTAAGGAATGAGAGTGGTCTTTAGAAGCTGGAAAAGGCAAGGAAGCAGATTCTCCCCTAGAGTCTCCAGAAAGGAACGCAGCCCTGCCTACACCTTGATTTTTAGCCCAGTGTAACTTGTATCAAACTTCTGACCTACAGAACCATAAAATTACAAATGTGTGGTGTTTAAAGCTACTGGGTCAGTGGTAACTTGTTATGACAATATTAGAACACGAATACTTTGACTTTCCCATACAGGTGATTGCTACCTCTTTGGTATTTATAGCAGCTCCTTTCTAAATTGAGTGCTACTGTTTAAAACAAACTGTTAAGTTTCTCAAACAGAGAGCATGGTAGTAAGTCATAATCATAAGTTAAAGTTAGATTAGGAAAAAGAAAATATTATTAAAATGTATCAAGGATCCAAACAAGAGGAAAATTCAGATAAGTGCCCAGATCTGAGCATCAAACATTCCTCTCATATTTACAAAACAGACTTAAATAAGTAGATACTTCAACTTAAATGCCTTTTTCTCTTTATGTGGACAAAATGAATTAATTCATTAATTCAACATGCCCTTTTACAGAGTCCCTTGCATGTACCGGGTGCTGTGAATGTCAGAGTCCTGAGGATATTCTACCTTCAAGATTCTTACAATCTATGTGAGCAAGGGCAAGCACAGAAATAAATTCTTCACGTCTTAGCTCATCCACAGTAAAATAGGAAATTGGGGTAGAATCACACTTAAAAGTTATGTCATTATAACAAGCAAATTGAGAGCACGGCCATGTGTATTTGTGACCTACTGCTGCAGCTTAAAGCAACAAACGTCATTCCACAGTTTTGAGGCTCAGGAATCTGGATGTGGCTTCGCGGGCTGCGGCTCAGGGCGTCTCGTGAGGTTGCAGTCAGGCTGTCGGCAGGGACCACAGGCGATTCAAGGATGGACGAAGGCTGGAGGGTCCACTCCCAAGCTCACTCGCGCGGTTGCAGGCAGGCCTCAGGTGCTCCCTGAGGCTCAGTTACTCGTAATGCGGCCTCTCCGTACGGCTGCTACAAGAAGGCGGGAGGCTTCTCCCCAACCAAGGGACCCAAGAAAGAGAAGGACCAAAACAGAAGCCAAGGTCTTTAACAACCTAATCTCAGAAACGGCATACCATCTGTCATGCCATATTCTATCGGTCACACAGACCAACTCCAGTCCAAGGTGGGAGGGGATTCTACACAAGGATGAGAACGTCTGGAGGCAGGAATCATCGGGGGCCATGTTGGAGGCTGGTTGTCACACCGTGTTCTTCCAAAACGTTTCAACAAAGGCAGCCAAAGAGCATGACAAGCATGGCTCTAGAATGTGGTCACGAGGTCTGGGGTAGTCACAGGTCTGCTACTCTTCAGTATGTGTGACCCACCAAGGCTCAGTCTCCATAACTGTAAAATGTGAACGGAGTCCCAATTATTAATAACACTGGGTGGTAGTTGGGCTGCTCTTCCTGCCACTTTACATTTATTGAGCGTCTATCACGTGCCAGACACAGTTGGAAGCATCACACCCTTATTAACTCATTTTCTCCTCACTACACCCCTATGAGGTGAGCACAGTTTTTACCCCCAAGTGACAGCTGAGGAGACTGGAGCACAGAGAGGTTCATCCACTTGCCCAAAGCTGCATCACTAGGAAGAGGCAGTCAGGATTTGAACCTAGGTGCTTTAGTACCTGAATCCATGTTCTAAGTCACTGTACTCTACTGGTTCTCTAACAGAGAGTATGGAAATAATGCAAGTAAATACACTACTTATAAAACATTAGCAGTACTAAAACTCGAAAAAAAGAAATCATACTTTAAAATTTGGTTCAAAAATAGGCAGTATGATTCCACTTATATGAGGGACCTAGAGTAGTCAAATTCATAAAGGCAGGAAGTAGGAGAGTGGATGCCAGGGGCTGGGGGACGGAGGGATAGGCAGTTACTGTGTAATGGGTATAGAGTTTCAGTCTGAGAAGCTGAAAAAGTTCTGGAGCTGGAAGGTGGTGATAGTTGCACAACACTGTGAATGTACCTAATGCCACAGAATTGTATACTTTAAAATGGTAAAGTCTATGTTATGCATATTTTACCACCATTAAAAAAAACAGACATTAAACTCAGTATCTGATATTCCATTCAGAAACTCACACAAAATGAAGAATCCCACGTATTTAAGCACTTTAGATGCTTAGAAAATAGTTTAGTTGTAAAGCATGGAAAAGAAGCCAGAGGATTTGTCTGTTCTGGTTGGTTCATCATCTTTCTTTCACCCTCTTCTGGCTGCTCTTGCCCTCACACACAAAAATAAAATGTTAGAATCGTTTCCTTTACGCTTGTATCTCCCAAGTTGTATAAGCAGCAATTTTAAAGTGAAAATTGCAGCCCAATCCTAAACCCAGGAAAAATCTAACCACACTATTAAGTGCTTCATAGCGCATACTTTAGGAACTACTCTGTGATTATCATTATTTACACTCTTCCCCAGATGTCTCCTGTGTGTTTCAAGAGTCAGAGACTGGCCCAGCAAACTGAAAGCACCGGAGTCAGGAGAGAGGGAGCTGGGAACTTGCGGGTAAAGATGCACAAAAACAAACGGGCACCTGGCAGTCACGGTTTCTTACTAAACTCCTGTTGTGGGTGTGTTGGCTCGTCAGAGGGGACACGGGAAGGTTACTTTCTTCCCGGGTTGGCCCCTTGGATTAATGTTCTTCCCTCGTCCTCATCCTCTGGCAGAGACACTTTCTCCTGGTGCATCTGGGAGCCCGGGGCTCACAGCCCAGGGCTTTGGCTACTTCCTCACCACCACGGTTGTCCTCCACGTTTGGGCAGCAGTTATACTTCCACGAGGTGTCTCAGGTCTCATTTTAGAAACAGGGAAGACCCTAGCCATAAATGAAGTTTTATGCCCTTAGTTAAGAACACAAATTTGTAATTCACCAATCACTTCCCCTTATTATCCATCCATAGGCAGATCACAATATTTGGTGGTATGGAGTGAGATAAAGCAAAAGATACAGAAAAAGAAGACAATACTGTAAAAAGGACACAGTCTGTAAAACCCAACCTCCAAAAAAATTAAATTCTTAAAAAAATACAAATAAACAAATAAGTAAAACAAAGCATATCATTTACCTGAATGTTTCTGATGCCCACTTACCACACTAACTTTTGTGCTTGTGAACGCTACACACTGAAGGTGGCTTCGCAACCCTCAGGACAGCCTGAGAAGCCCTGAGCTGCAGAAAGGTGACTGCCAACTCCTTTACTGTCCTTGTGATTTCCGCTCACGTGACAGTGCGTAACCTGTTCATGCACCTGAACAGCGGTGAAAACAGTAACAAACTCAGAGCCACTCTGAGCATTAAACAGATGATTTATGCCAACAAGTTTGGTAAACCTTTACAGGTTAGGCAGATAGGAACTGTGGGGCTGGATGACATTTGGAGGCAGTAATCTGTACTCTCCTCTTTCTTTTTCTCCCAGGGAGCAGACTCTGCCCAGGGCCTCAGTGGAGGCGCTGGGGATGAGGGGGGCCGGGAGGTCTGAATGAACAGGGGCCTGGGCCCCGATTCTTGGTAGCACTGACACCCTGGCAGCACAACTTCCCCAGGTGTAGGAAATGGGTAAAATGAGCCACACGTAACTTCACGTGAGCTTCCTGAGTCCTCTGTGCGGCGAGGAAGCAGCAGAGAGCTGCCAGCCCTGCGGCAGAGACGGTCGCGGAAAGACCCAAGCCCCCAACGGCTTGGCCCTGGGGTCACCCCAGGACCTCGGGAGGGAGGCTGTTTTCCACCACACCAGTGGAAAGAGGAATCTGAGCCAGAAACTGGGCAGCTTGAGAGAAAAAGTTTCAAGTGTTACTTCTTGCACACTGTAGTTTTTGGATTGAGATTATACTCATTACAATGTCTAATTTCCAACACTTAATATTTTTCTGTCAGTTAACAATGTTCAATGTAATGAATGTTTAATAAATTTTCTTGCTTTGCTTTACATATATATATATATATAAATAAAAGACGTCTTGTCTGACTAAAAAGAACATACGCATTATACTGCTTTAACGAAAAGAGCACTAGCAGGGCATATTCTGAAATGATTTTCTACATGCTGCAAGGTACACAGAAGATGCTCAATGAAAACCTGCTGGCTGATTGGTGACGAACCATCCAGAGCCGCGCCTAACTTCTCTGGATCCTTGAGATCAGTGGCACAAACCTGCCAACCAGGCGGCTGGAATGAGGGATGTGGGGTGTTGTGATGAATGGAACTTTTCTCTATGTAATGCTTACGGGTTTGCATATAATAGAACTCAGGTTATGGACATTACTCTAAACACTGTGATCTAACCACTTGAGAATGGAACAAATAGATAAACCCATGTGGGCAAGACCTTGTCTATCTAGTTACCTAATGCATTCACAGGGTCCAGAAGAGTGCTAGGCACATAGTAGGAATTCAGTAAATACCTGACACATTTTGACAGACAGAAGACATAAGACCGCTACCTCCAAGTATGAAATATATATATATATATTTCTAAAATATAAATATACAAGGTAGGGGTAGCTTAAATATAGCCAAACCTAGGATTCAAGAGTCCAACAAAATCATGAATAGCACTCAGAACAAGAGCTGGGTGGTTTTCCAGTATCCCCATCCAAACTGGGGACACCTCCCAAGACACAGAAAGCTCAAAGCCTGTGGTTGGGGGGCAGAGGGGAGAGGGAAGAGCTATTTATCAGCCCCCGGCTTCAACTTCCTTTAGCTCTTTCCTATTGTTTAGCAAGATGCCTCTGTGCTTTGGATGAAGCAGTCTGCCCCAGATACTGAAGCCCTAACATGACCTACATTCCAGAAAAGTTCTGATTTATGAATTGGCACTGAGACTACATCAGTTGGTGCAGACCACCAGGGCGTCTGTTTTGGGGAGATGTATACATGGAGTGTTTTTCCACGGGTGCAGTCAGCTCTGGCTCTCGGGGCTTCTGAACTCAGTTCAGGGCATGCAGTTTAATCAAAGAAATGACAAAACTGGCCCGACACAACGAGACATTTAGTGAATTTATTTAACGGTGCCAAATATGGGGAGCCCCCTTTAAATGGAATAGCACAAGGAACGGGAAGAGAAAGATTGACTTGTTACAAGACATCTCAGAGCAACTGAGTCACCTGAATGCTAATCAAAGGCAACTGGAAATGTCACTGGGGGGTGGATCCCTGGATAACTGACTTCCCTGTGAAATCAGAAGTGTGAGCATCTTTCTTTCGGCTGGAATTTACTGAGCTTATGCTTTGTGCTGTAAGACATAGAAGACTCCATCTCTCCTCAAGAACCTGTTGAGAGATATTAACAACTAACATTTTTGGTGAGCAATGCACTAGCATCTCACACGATCTTATTCAATCTTAGCCGTGAATCAGTAGCGACAAGGGATTATTTTCCCTGAGAAAAACTGAGACGTGGGCTGGGGCAGGGCAGGCAGCGTGGTAAGGAACTCTCTCCAGGTCACTTAGCTATGCAAATGGCGCGGCATAAGCAAGGGCTGCAGCCCACACTCCTGATTCCCAGCGCCTTCCCAGAACCACAGAGCATCCAGCAGCACCAGGAAAACCATACCCAACTCAAGGCAGCTGCGGTATGTGAGGACACAGGAGGAAGTACAAAGGCAACCGGTGAGGACGAGGGCCTTGCAGTCAGGGAGTGAACAGAAGGGCTGCGAGTGGGACTAGCCACTATGAGGTGCATCTCCAAGCCCTCAGCTGCCCTGAAGAGATGAGAGCTTTCTCCGGCAGGTGCTCAGACAAGAGGTCATGCGTAGGCACCATTCTGGCAGAACCCAGACAAACCAACCTCTCTCTGATCCCAGCTGAAAGGCTGGACAATAACATAGTCTGTAGACAAGGAAATCCAAAGCGTGGCATTCCTCCAGGGAAAATGCTGCGCTGGACCTAGGCCAGGGCTGCCAACACCTGTGAGCGAGTGAATTCCAAAACGTACAGTCACAGGCTGGCTCCTCTGAGACTCGGCTCACAGCGCTTCTTCAAAAGACAAATGAAGAAGAGAAGGTATCTTTCTGCTAAGAGCCCCACTTAGGTAACATCCACCCTCTCCTAACTGCCTTTTGGGAGGGTATGGAGATCATTAACCCTGGATAAAAAGTACAATGAAACATTCTTTTCTGAACTCTCACTGTTTTGAAACCTGATAGCTCTTATCAGAACATGATTCTTGTTGAATAAATAACTGTAAGTCAGTGACCTAACCACAGACTCATGTCTGAAATATAGTTTGATGTTTTCAATTTTTATGATAAATCAGTTTCATTTTATTTAAGAGCTATAATTTTAGTAAGGGACTATATGACAACCACAATGAGATAGCACTTCATACTTATTAGGATGGCTATAAGAAAGAAAGAGACACAGAGAGAGAGAGATGGAGCGGGGGGAGGAAGGAAGGAAGGAAGGAAGGAAGGGGAAAAAAGAAAAGAAAAAGAAAGAAGAGGAAAGAAAAAGAAATATTGGTGAAAGAATGGCCTGGAGACAACATTTGCACATGTGTATTACTGAATAGTGAAGCCAGCAGCCCCAACAAGGGCAGGAGACCTGGCTGCGTGGCAGCTGGGTGTGGGGACCAGGCATGCCTCGGAGAGGTTGTGGGTTTGGTTTCAGACCATGGCAATAAAGTGGATATTACAATAAAGAGAGTCACATGAATCTTTTGGTTTCCCAGTGCATATAAAAGGGTCTTGGTGCTCCAGCAGGGTGTTAGGCCTGAGCCTCTGAGGTGGGAGAGCCGAGTCCAGGACATTGGACCACCAGAGACCTCCCGACTCCACGTAATATCAATCGGCGAGAGCTCTCCCATACACCTCCATCTCAACACTAAGACCAAGCTCCACCCAATGGCCAGCAAGCTCCAGTGGTGGACGCCCCATGCCAAACAACTAGCAAGACAGGAACACAAACCCACCCCTGCCCAGCAGAAAGACAAGATCCAGCACCACCCACCAGAACACAGGCACCACTCCCCTCCACCAGGAAGCCTACACGAAACACTCAACTAACCTCACCCAAACTGGGGACAGACACCAAAAACAACAGGAACTACAAACCTGCAGCCTGTGAAAAGGAGACCCCAAACACAGTAAGTTAAAATGAGAAGACAGAGAAATATGCAGCAGATGAAGGAGCAAGGTAAAAATCCACCAGACTAAATAAATGAAGAGGAAATAGGCAGTCTACCTGAAAAAGAATTCAGAATAACGATAGTAAAGGAGATCCAAAATCTTGGAAATAGAATGGAAAAAATACAAGAAATGTTTAACAAGGACCTAGAAAACTAAAGAGTAAACAAACAATAATGAACAACACAATAAATGAAATTAAAAATTCTCTAGAAGGAATCAATAGCTGAATAACTGAGGCAGAAGAACAGATAAGTGACCTGGAAGATAAAACAGTGGAAATAACTGCCACAGAGCAGAATAAAGAAAAAAGAAAGAAAAGAATTGAAGACAGACACAGAGATCTCTGGGACAACATTAAACACACCAACATTCGAATAATAGGGGTCCCAGAAGAAGAAGAGAGAGAGAAAGGACCCAAGAAATTATTTGAAGAGATTATAGTTGACAAATTCCCTAACATGGAAAAAGAAATAGTCAATCAAGTCCAGGAAGCACAGAGAGCCCCATACAGGATAAATCCAAGGAGAAACGTGCCAAGATACATATGAATCAAACTATCAAAAATTAAATACAAAGAAAAAATATTCAAAGTAGCAAAAATATTAAAAATACAAGGGAATCCCCATAAGATTAACAGCTGATCTTTCAGCAGAAATTCTACAAGCCAGAAGGGAGTGGCAGGACATATTTAAAGAGGTGAAAGGGAAAAACCTACAACCCAGATTACCCTGCCCAGCAAGGATCTCATTCAGATTCAACAGAGAAATTAAAATCTTTACAGACAAGCAAAAGTTAAGAGAATTCAGTACCACCAAACCAGCTTTACAACAAATGCTAAAGGAACTTCTCTAGGCAGGAAACACAAGAGAAGGAAAAGACCTACAAAAACAAACCCAAAGCAATTAAGAAAATGGTAATAGGAACATACATATAGATAACTACCTTAAATGTAAATGGATTAAATGCTCCAACCAAAAGACATAGACTGGTTAAATGGATACAAAAATAAGACCCGTATATATGCTGTCTACAAGAGACCCAGTTCAGACTTAGGGACACGTACAGACTGAAAGGGAGGGGATGGAAAAAGATATTCCATGCAAATGGAAATCAAAAGAAAGCTGGAGTAGCAATTCTCATATCAGACAAAATAGACCTTAAAATAAAGACTATCACAAGAGACAAAGAAGGACACTACATAATGATCAAGGGATCAATCCAAGAAGAAGATATAACAATTGTAAATATTTATGCACCCAACATAGGAGCACCTCAATACATAAGGCAAATGTTAACAGCCATAAAAGGGGAAATCGAAGGTAACACAATAATAGTAGGGGACTTTAATACCCCACTTTCACCAATGGACAGATCATCCAAAATGAAAATACATATGGAAAAAAAGCTTTAAATGACACATTAGACCAGAAGGACTTAATTGATATTTATAGGACAGTCCATCCAAAAACAACAGAATACACTTTCTTCTCAAATGCTCATGGAACATTCCCCAGGATAGATCATATCTTGGGTCACAAATCAAGCCTTGGTAAATTTAAGAAAATTGAAATTCTATCAAGTATCTTTTCCGACCACAACGTTATGAGACTAGAGGTCAATTACAGGAAAAAAAACTGCAAAAAATACAAACACACGGAGGCTAAACAATATGCTACTAAATAATCAAGAGATCACTGAGGAAATCAAAAAATACCTAGAAACAAATGACAACGAAAACACAATGACCCAAAACCTATGGGATACAACAAAAGCAGTTCTAAGAGGGAAGTTTATAGCAATAAAATCCTACCTCAAGAAACAAGAAACATCTCAAATAAACAACCTAACCTTACACCTAAAGCAATTAGAGAAAGAAGAACAAAAAACCCCCAAGTTAGCAGAAAGAAAGAAATCATAAAGATCAAATCAGATATAAATGAAAAAGAAATGAATGAAACAATAGCAAAGATCAATAAAACTAAAAGCTGGTTCTTTGAGAAGATAAACATAATTGATAAACCGTTAGCCAGACTCATCAAGAGAAAAAGGGAGAAGACTCACGTCAACAGAATTAGAAATGAAAATGGAGAAGTAACAACTGACACTGAAGAAATAAAAGGATCATGAGCGATTACTACAAGCAACTATATGGCAATAAAATGGGACAGGCACGAAGAAATGGACAAATTCTTCGAAAAGCACAACCTTCCAAGACTGAACCAGGAAGAAATAGAAAATATAAACAGACCAATCACAATAACTGAAATTGAAACTGTGATTAAAAATCTTCCAACAAACAAAAGCCCAGGACCAGATGGCTTCACAGGTAAATTCGATCAAACACTTAGAGAAGAGCTAACACCTATCCTTCTCAAACTCTTCCAAAATACAGCAGAGGGAGGAACACTCCCAAACTCATTCTATGAGGCCACCATCACCCTGATACCAAAACCAGAGAAAGATGTCACAAAAAAAGAAAACTACAGGCCAATATCTCTGATGAACATAGATGCAAAAATCCCTAACAAAATGCTAGCAAACCAAATCCAACAGCATATTAAAAGGATCATACACCATGATCAAGTGAGGTTTATCCCAGGAATGCAAGGATTCTTCAATATATGCAAATCAATCAATGTGATACACCATATTAACAAACTGAAGAATAAAAACCATATGATCATCTCAATAGATGCAGAAAAAGCTTTTGACAAAATTCAACATCCATTTATGATAAAAACCCTCCAGAAAGTAGGCATAGAGGGAACCTACCTCAACATAATAAAGGCCATATATGACAAACCGACAGCAAACATCGTTCTCAATGGTGAAAAACTGAAACCACTTCCTCTAAGATCAGGAACAAGACAAGGCTGCCAACTCTCACAACTATTATTCAACATAGTTTTGGAAGTTTTAATGACAGCAATCAGAGAAGAGAAAGAAATAAAAGGAATTCAAATCGGAAAAGAAGAAGTAAAACTGTCATTGTTTGCAGTTGACATGATACTATACATAGAGAATCCTAAAGATGTTACCAGAAAACTACTAGAGCTAATCAATGAATTTGGTAGAGTAGCAAGATACAAAATTAATGCACAAAAATCTCTTGCATTCCTATACATTTATGATGAAAAATCTGAAAGAAAAATTAAGGAAACACTCCCCATTTACCACTGCAAGAAAAAGAATAAAATACCTAGGAATAAACCTACCTAAGGAGACAAAAGACCTGTATGCAGAAAACTATAAGACACTGATGAAAGAAATTAAAGATGATACAAACAGATGGAGAGATATACCATGTTCTTGGATGGGAAGAATCAACATTGTGAAAATGACTATACTACCCAAAGCAATCTACAGATTCAATGCAATCCCTATCAAACTACCAATGGCATTTTTCACAGAACTAGAACAAAAAATTTCACAATTTGTATGGAAACACAAAAGACCCCGAATAGCCAAAGCAATCTTGAGAAAGAAAAACGGAGCTGGAGGAATCAGGCTTCCTGACTTCAGACTATACTACAAAGCTACAGTCATCAAGACAGTATGGTACTGGCACAAAAACAGAAATATAGATCAATGGAACAGGATAGAAAGCCCAGAGATACACCCACGCACATATGGTCACCTTATTTTTGATAAAGGAGGCAAGAATATACAATGGAGAAAAGACAGCCTCTTCAATAAGTGGTGCTGGGAAAACTGGACAGCTACATACATGTAAAAGAATGAAATTAGAACACTCTCTAACACCATACACAAAAATAAACTGAAATTTCATTAAAGACCTAAATGTAAGGCCAGACACTATAAAACTCTTAGAGGAAAACATAGGCAGAACACTCTATGACATAAATCACAGCAAGATCCTTTTTGATCCACCTCCTAGAGAAAGGGAAATAAAAACAAAAATAAACAAATGGGACCTAATGAAACTTAAAGCCTTTGCACAGCAAAGGAAACCATATACAAGACAAAAAGACAACCCTCCGAATGGGAGAAAATATTTGCAAATGAAGCAACGGACAAAGGATTAATCTCCAAAATTTACAAACAGCTCACACAGCTCAATATC
The DNA here is from genome assembly GCF_949987535.1 of Balaenoptera acutorostrata. Lineage (NCBI taxonomy): Eukaryota > Metazoa > Chordata > Mammalia > Artiodactyla > Balaenopteridae > Balaenoptera > Balaenoptera acutorostrata. The sequence continues at coordinate 168,755,736 of NC_080064.1, read as the reverse complement.
AATAAAACCCAATCCAAAAATGGGCAGAAGACCTAAATAGACATTTCTCCAAAGAAGATATACAGATTGCCAACAAACATGTGAAAGGATGCTCAACATCACTAATTATTAGTGAAATGCAAATCAAAACTACAATGAGGTATCACCTCACACCAATCAGAATGGCCATTATCAAAAAAATCTACAAACAATAAATGCTGGAGAGGGTGTGGAGAAAAGGGAACCCTCTTGCACTGTTGGTGGGAATGGAAATTGATACAGCCACTATGGAGAACAGTATGGAGGTTCCTTAGAGAACTAAAAATAGAACTACCATACGACCCAGCAATCCCACTACTGGGCATATACCTTGAGCAAACCATAATTCAAAAAGAGTCATGTACCACTATGTTCATTGCAGCATTATTTACAGTAGCCAGGACATGGAAGCAACCTAAGTGTTCATCGACACATGAATGGATAAAGAAGATGTGGCACATATATACAATGGAATATTACTCAGCCATAAAAGGAAACGAAATTGAGTTATTTGTAGTGAGGAGGATGGACCTGGAGTCTGTCATACAGAGTGAAGTAAGTCAGAAAGAGAAAAACAAATACTGTATGCTAACATATATACATGGAATCTAAAAAAAAAATGGTTCTGAAGAACCTAGGGGCAGGACAGCAATAAAGACACAGACTTCGAAAATGGACTTGAGCACGTGGAGAGGGGGAAGGGTAAGCTGGGACGAAATAAGAGAGTAGCACTGACATATATACACTACCAAATATAAAATAGATAGCTAGTGGGAAGCAGCCACATAGCACAGGGAGATCAGCTCGGTGCTTTGCAACCACCTAGAGGGGTGGGATAAGGAGGGTGGGAGGGAGACACAAGAGGGAGGGGATATGGGGATATATGTATCCATACAGCTGATTCACTTTGTTATACAGCAGAAACTAACAACACTGTAAAGCAATTACACTCCAATAAAGATGGTTAAAAAAAAAAACAAGAGAGACATGGGGACTTCCCTGGTGGCCCAGTGGTTAAGAGTCCACCTGCCAATGCAGGGGACATGGGCTCGATCCCTGGTCCAGGAGGATCCCACATGCCGCGGAGCGACTAAGCCCATGGGCCACAGCTGCTGAGCCTGCGCTCTAGAGCCCGTGAACCATAACTACTGAAGCCCACGCGCCTAGAGCCCATGCTCCGCAACAGGAGAAACCACTGCAATGAGAAGCCCAAGCACAGCGATGAAGAGTAGCCCCCACTCACCACAGCTGGCGAAAGCTCACGCGCAGCAACAAAGACCCAACGCAGCCAAAATGAATAAACAAACAAAGAAACAAATAAATAAATTTATCAAAAAAAAAAAAAAGAGAGAGAGAGACATGTACCACAATGTCCATTGCAGCACTGTTCACAATAGCCAGGACATGGAAGCAACCTAAGTGTCCATCAACAGATGAATGGATAAAGAAGATGTGGCACATATATACAATGGACAATTACTCAGCCATAAAAAGGAATGAAATTGGGTCATTTGTAGTAAGGTGGATGGGCCTAGAGTCCATCATTCAGAGTGAAGTAAGTCAGAAAGAGAAGAACAAATACCGTATGCTAACACATATATATGGAATCTAAAAAAATATGGTTCTGATGAACCTAGGGGCAGGACAGGAATAAAGATGCAGACGCAGAGAATGGACTTGAGGGCACGGGGACGGGGAAGGGTAAGCTGGGACGAAGTGAGAGAGTGGCATGGACATATATACACTACCAAACGTAAAATAGATAGCTAGTGGGAAGCAGCCGCATAGCACAGGGAGATCAGCTCGGTGCTTTGTGACCACCTAGAGGGGTGGGATAGGGAGGGTGGGAGGGAGGCGCAAGAGGGAGGGGATATGGGGATATATGCGTACATATAGCTGATTCATTTTGTTATACAGCAGAAACTGACACAATATTGTAAAGCAATTATACTCCAATAAAGATGTTAAAAAAAAAGAAGAAATATTGGTGAGGATGTGGAGAAACTGGAACCCTTGTGCATTGCTGGTGGGAATGCAAAGCAGTATAGCTGCTGTGAAAATCAGTTTGGCAGCTCCTCAAAGAATTAACATAGAATTACCATATGATCCAGCAGTTCCACTTCTAGGTATATATCTAAAAGAATTAAAAGCAGGAACTCAAACAAATACGCCAATGTTCACTGCAGCACTAGTCACAGTAGCCAAAAGGTAGAAACAACCCAAATGTCTATGGACAGATGAATGAGTAAAGAAATTGTGGCATATGCATACAATGAACTATTATTCAGACATAAGAAGAAATAAAGTTCTGATAGATTCTACAGTAGGGATGAATCTTGAAGACATTATGCTACGTGAAAGAAGCCAGCCATAAAAGGATAAATAGAATAGTCAAGTTCATAGAGATGAAAAGTAGATAAGAGGTTACCAAGAGCCGGGGAGAAGGCAATAGGGATTATTGATCAATGGGGTTCAGTTTCTGTTTCAGGTAATGAAAAAGTTTTGGAAATAAATAGTGGTGATGGTTGCACAATGTTGTCAATGTAATTAATGTCACTGAACTGTACATTTAAAGATGGTTAAAATGGCATATTCTACCACAATAAAAACAACCAACCAAATATGAAACCAAAACATAAGGGAGAACACAATGTGGAAATTTAAAAAGATAACACAGTGAGCTTACTCAAAAAATATTTTTTAAAAAAAGAGAGACTGTAATAATGACATACTCTGTTGTCACAAAGTTTATTTCCAAAGGTAGAAAAAATATAGGATAATGGTAATATTCACAATAGGGTTATATTAACTAATTTACATTATACTTATTCTATACCAGGAACTGTTTTAAGTGCTATACATATATCAACTCATATAATCCTCACAATAACCCCTTGATGTACCTTCTGTTATAATCCCTATTTTAAAGTTAGTGATTCTGAGATACCTAATGGTTAAATAACTTGCCCAAGGTCACGCAGCTAATAAGTGGCAGATTTAAACTCAGGAAGTCTGGACCCAGAATCTATATTTTTCACAACTGAGCCTCTTGCCAGTATAAAAGACATAAGGATGAGGGCGCCCCCCCCCCACAAGAAAGGAGGTTAAGGATAGGGATGTATAAAAAAATGATAGGTTAACTAAAGTAAGAGAGACAGATAAAGGCTGATGAAACTGACATAGTCCTCTTCTTTCAAAATCAAACATTAACTCTTGAATAAATAGCACAGGATACCACTGATCTTTTAGGCTCACCCAAGTCCCTTCCAGGAAGAGGAATAATAAAGCAGAAAGAGCACTGGCCTTGAAGTTATAAAATCTGGTTTTAAATCCTGGCTCTATCACTTTACTTATTCATTTAGCAAATGTTTATCAATTGTCTCCTGGGCATGGGGCACAGCGCTGGCCAGTTCACTCAATGTTATGAATCCTAGCTTCTCATCCATAACATGGGAATAATTATACCTACCTCACAAATTGTTAGGAAAGGTAAATGAAATAAGCTGTGACTGCAATCCCACTACCAGGCATATACCCAGAGAAAACCATAATTCAAAAAGACACATGCACCCCAATGTTCACTGCAGCTCTATTTACAATAGCCAGGTCATGGAAGTGACCTAAATGCCCATCGACAGACGAATGGATAAAGAAGATGTGGTACATACACACAACGGAATATTACTCGGCCATAAAAAGGAATGAAATTGGGTCATTTGTAGAGACATGGATGGACCTAGAGACCGTCATCCAGAGTGAAGTAAGTCAGAAAAAGAAAAGCAAATATCGTATATTAATGTATATATGTGGAACCTAGAAAAATGGTACAGATGAACCGGTTTGCAAGGCAGAAATAGAGACACAGATGTAAAGAACAAACGTATGGACACCAAGGGGGAAAAGCGGTGGGGGGAGGATGAATTGGGAGATTGGGATTGACATATATACACTAATATGTATAAAATAGGTAAGTAATAAGAACCTGCTGTATCAAAATAAATAAAATTCAAAAAAAATTTTTTAAAAAAGAAAGAAGCTGTGACTGTTCTTGACTCCCATTTACTCTCCATAATGGATGATTGAAGACATTTTCTCTCGCTTCACTCCTCAGAATAAAGATTCTTGGTAATGATCAGCTATATAAATCTTGGTGCTTGTTTTTCCAAGGAAGGAATTGTGTCTGCCAGGCTGCAGACAAATACACACAAACAGCTACCTTGCTTCTTTTGCCCCTCCCTGTTTCTTACCCTCAAGCTAGCCAGACACAAGGCAGGGCGCTAATAAAAGTGTCAGTATATACTGTTCTATTTTTCCCAGAAGACGTGGGAAGAAGAGTGGAGAGGAAGGAGTGGGGAGAAAAAAGAACACGGAAAAAAAAAAAGGAAACAGGATGTGAAGACAGAGATGGGATATTACTTCCTTCCCTTCCCTCCCAGCAGGGGAGGAGAGGCTGTGGTCTGTAGGAAGCTCCCACTTCCATTTCTCTCTAGAATGTCCCATAGCATCAATCATGCCCCCAAACTGAAGATGACAGGAAACTTATCTATACCCTCAAAACCAGGCCTGGGTCCAAAGGACTCCTCCCCATATCCCCCTCCCCCAGACACCACCACATGCACATTCACATTATGATTCTTTAGTTTGCAACAGGCCAAGCAGTCATTAAGGAGTTTCATTTTCTAAGATTCACTAATCAAGATAACAGAGAACTTAAATACGAGGTCAATAGGCCTTATGTTGATCACTGGTTATTCACTGAGTTCCTACTCTCTAGTAAACTGTAGGATTCTGGAAGGCAGAGAACATGTCTTACTACAATGTAACATCAGTGAGTATTTGTTAAATTCATCCTTGGTTTATCCAGTGTTGGAAAACAACAAGATCAAAGATTTCTTTGAAAAAAATATTCTACGCAGATTGAATGTCTAGATAACTTAAACCGAGACTGCCTTATTTCACCTAAGTAAGATTTTACTTAATTTTTAAAGTCCTGTGGTGGCAAAAGAAAAGCCTCCCAATAAGCAACAAATTTATTTACACTACTTCAACCAAGCCTTATGAAATGCGGCCACCGTCCTGCTCCTCTGACGGACAGGGGGGCAAGGTTAATGGAAATGGCACTCCTCAGGTCACCAGACAGAACCACATTTGGGGTCATTGTAGGCCAGTTGCAAACACTGCCTTCCAACCTATTCACCTGAACTTCATTGTAATTTGTTAGTGTGAATTAAATTACATCTGGCAAAATGTACTTCTGACTAGTGAGGAAGTTTTACTTCAAGAGAAGATGAATTGCACCCAAGAGAAAACATGCCAGGCAAGCCCATACATGTTCACCCACCTACAAGTTTGATTCCCATAAGCACCTCCTCCTCTTGCCAACCCATCTTCAACCTCATAGGGAGTATAGGTGTTTGGAAAGTTTCTCCTTGCTCTAAGTACTATAAAGAGACAGGTCTAGCTTCATTCTAGAAACCAAAAGAAATGAGGAATTCATCACATTTTTTTTTTTTAACATTTTTTTTTTCTTTTTTTTTTTTTTTTTCATCATCACATTTTGAAGGTGGGGAGATTTTACATTAGCCACCCTTGCCAAAATCTAAATCTGAGAAGCACGCTTGTTTCCCACCAGGTGATCCGTGGCTTTGCAAAGCTGTGGTTTGAAGCAGGAAACAGTTATAATCCCATACAGCAAAGGCAAACACTCTATGGGGATGACTGCAAATAGTTTAAATGTTTTTCATGATCCTCTTTTGAACTACAAATGATAGTCAAACAGAGGTCACTTCTCTGAGTAATCTTCAGAACTGCAGACCCTACAATAAACAGCATTCACAGATGGTTCCCTTCCTTGCATATCAAGGCTCTTCCTCTTTGGAGCTGGCAGCTACTCAGAATAGAGCACTAAACTGACTGGGAGGAGACAGGATCCTCTGGAGGGATTTAGACGGAGGCCCTCGCAGCCCCCTTTCAGTCCTGGTTCTGAATGATGCCCTAGAAGATCACGATACTTTGTACGCCTCCCATATTCTACACCCCATGCCAGAGCCTCTATCCTTCTTCTGATTGTATTTGCTAGAACCAAACACACCATTTTTGAGAAAGCACCAAATTCATTGTAGGGAAAAGCAGCAAGGTGGGCCCACCGAGGAGACCATGCAGATGTGAGGGAAGACTCCAGTCTGAAGAGCAAGATGACCATCTCCTTGCAAAGTAGCCCCAGTAGTTGGTCCCATTGCATGGCTCATAAAAGTCTCAGTCTGTCACCACACAATGTAAGTGTGTTGTACACCCTCAAAGAGAAAACGTGTATGCATAGCAAGGGAGAGAAGAGTGACGGTTCCAAGTAAAGAGGATTGGTGGGCAGGACTTAGGAAGAAATGTTGAAGAGTTAGAGGGAAAGATGGTAAAAGGGCAAAGAAACAACAAGTGAAGACACGCAGACACAGAGAAGAAGAACTGGAACCCGGATAAGAAAAGTGGAGAAATTATATTATGCTGCGGGGCTCTAATTCACACTCCATTAGGCTTTGGGGCGTCCCAACAGAACAAAGTTCTTACCTGCTTTTCAAACCCATGGTGGGGCATTAGGCATATCCATGCTACCACAGCGCCATCTAGTGGAGTGGTGGGACCTGTAATGGACCTAATCAGAATTGTCTAGGACTAAGTCCATATTGAAAATATTCCAGGCAATAAATACAGGTGACAGAGCCTATTACTAAGAAATATGTACAACTTAAGTTCAAAATTTTTTATGTCCTGTGGGTTACCTCCTCTCAGAACAAGTGGAACACAACTTGACATTCCACATTCTGAAAGATCCACCCCTCCTTTTAAAATCAGCTCAGCTATCAATGACGTTTTTAATGGAAAAAACATTGCTATTTTTTCTAATGGTATCTATTTTAAGCCTTTAATAAAATTAGATAGAGATATATGTCATAAAACATGTTTATTATATTTAATACAAATATTTCATATATAGTCATTGAATAGTAATATACAATTTTATCGCTTATCTTTCTCCATAGTTTTCCTATGAAATTTCCTTAAAATTACAACAGTGTAAATCTCAGCGATGTATCGTACAACTGATTATACTAGCGATATTAGGACCCAGGACATGGGGCTCCAGCAGCACTACTGACTTTTCTGTGGCGGCAGCTATGAGTTCTGGGAAGCAACATAGGGTGGCGGTGAAGAACATGCTTTGACTCCGCTCTCAGCCAGAGTTCAGGCGCCACCACCTACCGAGTGACCTTGGGCTTATCATTTAATTTCTTGAGTCTGTATCATTCCTACCTGTAAAACGGGAATGCTAACATTTACTTCACTGGATTGTTGTAAGGACTCAATGGAAACAGGTACGTAAAATGGCCAGCCCAGTGCTGACATTCAGAAAGTGCTAAGTCATTCTTTTTCAGCTGCCCTTTCCTGAAGAGAGCCAACAGAGAAAGAACAAGTCTCATCTTCAGTCGAGCAAGTGTCCTCACCTCTGACTTGTCTTATAAAAATACAGAGATGAGAGAGAAGAAGAAGCCTTCCAAGATCCTGATAGCCCTCACTCCAGTTTTCAGTGGAGAGTCAACCAGTTAATGAGCACTAGGGTGAAGACGGAATTCTGCCAGGCGTGGTACCTGGGAGAGTTCATAAAAACACTTGACTTTAATTCATGTGCGCTATAATCCTGTGGGTTAAAGGGCCATAAAAGTTGTTCTGTTTTTTCTTACACTTCAAAGGAAGCAATTTAATGGCCATGAATTACAGTTTCCTGATTACAGTGTAACTATGAAACACAACTGTTCTGGTATGATTTCCAGCCTGGTTCCCTCACCAAAGGAACTTCAAGGAAAGAATTTAAACAAAATAACCTTTCCAGGCTTTCATCCCGCTTCCTCCTGCAGGAGACTCTATCCTTGGGAGCCCAAGAACACACATGCACACAAAGGGTTACGTGGGGTTTGGGACTAGAACAGGGTAGGCCGTAACGTGGAGTTGGGGACGACCCATGAAATCGGGAGCAAGTAAATACTGTTCCCTGGGAAAACCCATGTGACGACAGATGTTATCAGAAATAAAATAATGGGATAACGATGAAAACGTTTAAAGGGAGGAGGGTCATATTAGGAATGGAAGGAAAGAAAGGCTTCACAAATGGGGGCTCTTCCTATCTTTCTAACCACTTATTAGCTAGGTGAAGGCAAGCCTAAGAGATTCCCATTGCCCTGAGACCCAGGAGACAAAGTATAAATCTTTTTCACAGCAGCAAGGCAAATGCTTACAGGAGGGAAGCAATCACACGCGGTGGAGAGAAGACTACACTTGAAATTGGATTTAAACCCTGGTTTCTCAGCTAACTAGCTGTCCGACCTTGGACAACTTCCCTGTACATTGGTTTGGTCATCTAAAATAGGGATAGTCACCTAGCTGTACGAGGGGCTGCCGTGAGGCTAAAATGAGAGGATGTGAGAAAGTCCGGCAAACCGCCTGGGAGGGCTCCATTCCTCATCTCCAGTTTTCCACAACTATCAATATGGCCACGGTTTAAGGATGCAAAGAGGCAAGCTTAGAATGATACTGCAAAAGCAAAACATACGTATCTGCTTAGTACAGAGTCCTATGAAAACTGCAAAGGGGGTAACGAAAAGGCCAAGTCCCTCAAAGCTCCAGTCAGTCGTTCACTATCATTACCTGAGGTCCTCACTGAACCAGCCCTGGCGAGAGGTCAGCACACGTCTCTTGATGTTTAAAGTTTATCTCCAGTCTGCCTCTATATAGAGCTGACCTCCATACCAGACGTGGCGTTTGAGAATCTAATTGTCCCCAAGCTCTGTGAGTGGCGTTTACGTACTCTAAAGACAACTGGGCAGTTAGAGGGTAAGGGAAAAGGAGAAACGGTGGGTCTTGACTGTACATTTGGGAATCAATTCTACTATAATGTTTTAAGATTAGTTTAAAAAACAAAGATTGTGCATTTGATGTTTGCATTAAAAGCACAAACATGCCCTGATTGTTAAAAGAAATCTAACTATATGCAATGGTCCCCCAAGGTAAATTTTAAAGTTGTTGGCGCACAAATATACTTTGTAGGGAAAGCAAGTCTTGTCATTCTGCATTATAACTGACTAGAAAGGGAAGGGGAGGGGGAGTTGATGGAGGGATGCGCGTGCGCACAGAGCGTTGGAGAGGCTGGGGTAGGAGAGGGGAGATAATACGTGTGGAGAGGGACAGGTCAGGAGTGTTCAGGCAGCCCCACCTATGTGGCTCTTCCTACCCAACGGCAGCTGAAGCCTGCTCCCCGCCTTCCCAGACGGAAACACTGGGCCGTGATATGGAAAGCCCTTCCCTCACATCTGCCTTTCCTCACATTTTCAGAAAATGTGTGAGAAAACTGCGCCATGATAAGCAACCCATGCATGATTCTGACTTACTCTGAGAGGATTTCTTGTGAATAAAAGAGATCGTGAACCAGGGAGAACCAGACAGTTTCTATTGTTCTTGGGGGCTGTTCAAGTTTGGTCATTGCCAAAGACAGCAAGGTAAATCAAGGATATTTTAAGGTATCCTGAGGTTTGTTTTCAGGATACCTTAAAAAAAAATCAGAAGTAACCTGAATTCAGCTACAGCCTTCCCGGTGTGTGGATCAACAGGTAAAGGCAACAGGTACGGCACACTGACCTGGCTCACATAGCAAAACACCTGTCCTTCCCGCCCGCAGAACACAGGTGGAGCACAGACAGCGTAGCGAGCTGTCGCTGAAGAAGCCCTCCACGTGCATCCCACTACTGTGTCAACTGTAATTAACATCGTGAGCACAGTGAACACATAGTGGCAGGGCTACTGGCGACTTGACAAGGAACAAGACAAAGGATCTGAAACCTCTAGAATATAAGAGCAATTAACACCATGAAATTCAAGAACAGGAACAGCCGGAGATCGAGAAAAGCAAGGGAGGGGAAGGGCTGGATTATTCTTTCCTGATCCAGAGCAAGAAAAGTGCCACGTCTTTCCCTTCCCCGCTTCTTTCCTACTATCCCAGTTACATACTTAGAGGGGCTTTCCCTACTGGTCCAGAACTGAAGCTAAAGCCCAAAGCTGAGGACAAAATGCTAAATTCCCCATAATCTAAGGAGACTGTTGGAGAAGCTGCCAACAGTTGGTACCAGACATCCTTCCCCCCAGGGCTTACTAAGCAGAATGCTTGCTATCAACTCTCTGTGACCACACTTGTCTTTCCCAGACTGTAGAATCTGAAAAATGTGAGTTTGTCTTTGGCCTTGTTTTCAAGATGAAAAGTGATTCCATGAGGGATGAGAGAGGGTGCTTTCCCTTCCAGAATGGAATGTTCTGGGGTATCTATAAGAAGTGAGTCTAACAGAGAACAGACTCATGGTTGCCAAGGGTGAGGGGGGGTGGGTGGGGAAGGATAGACTGGGAGTCTGGGGTTAATAGGTGCAAACTATTACATACAGAATGGATAAACAACAAGGTCCTACTGTATAGCACAGGGAACTATATTCAATATCCTGGGATACACCATAATGGAGAAGAATATAAAAAAGAATGTATATATGTATATTAACTGAGTCACTCTGCTGTACAGCAGAAATTAATACAACATTGTAAATCAACTACACTTCAATAAAAAAATAAATTAAAAAAAAAAAAAAAAAGAAGTGAGCCTAGTGTCAGTTCCCTGGTTAGGTGTCTACTTGAGCAGCCAATTTCCTGATCTCATCACCCCTGCCTACCTGAGCAGGGAATATGAGAAGGGGAGAGCTGATAAGAAGGCAGTGGCATAGCCCGTATGCTATCAATTGTTTTGTCACAAATACATATGCGTCCCATGGGACAGGTGGACACCACAGAACATAGCTGAGTTTAAGCCCTCTTGCTACTGCCTAACCCCAGAAGTGGCCAACGAAGCTGGACCAAAGCTTCCATATCCAGCACCTCCACCACGGTGGGAGGAAGACAGGGCGACAGGGCCCTCCAACTTACCCACATGCATGTTGCAACAGTCGGTACTTGGACTCTTGCAACACAGGGTGATCTAGAGCAGCAGCACCTTCTCCGTGAAAGAAAACAGCACTTGTCTTGAACCATCCCGACTGGCCCACCAGGGCGCATGTGCCGAAGCGTATCATCAGAGGGAACGTGAAGCAAGGAAAGGAGAGGCTCCACATCCCCTCTACTCTAAGCTCCCTGAGTTTTAAGTCTAATGTGTGATGGGGAGAAAGAGGTTTGGATCAGATATTAAATTGGATTTAAACTGGACTGGACTATTTTTAATAACCAAGGGAAAACCAACATAGTTGCCCAAAATCTCACGAAGGTTCAAAAAAAAAAAGGGCGGGGGAGTTAAACACAGAACAACTGTTAGCAATAAACACCTAAAGAAATAAGTAAATACCGTTAGGATTTGGGGCTCCTTAATAAAACAGATTCGTGCATCTAGCACTTTGGATGCTCATTCTACAGAGGGAGAGATGGAAGAGTTAGGGGAAGAAAAGGTGATAAGGAAAGAACGGAAGATTCCACTTCTGGGTATTATCCAACAGAATTGAAATCAGGATCTCAAAGAGATATTAGCCCTGTGTTCACTGTGGCATCATTTACAGTAGCCTAGGTGTGGAGACAATCTAAATGTCCACTGAAGGATAAATGGATTTTTAAAATGTGGTATGTACATACAATGGAATATAATTCAGCCTTTAAAAAGAAGGAAATCCTGCAGTATGCGACAACATAGATAAACCTTGAGGACGTTATGCTAAGTAAAATAAGACATTCACAGAAGGCCAACTACTGCATGATTCCACTCATATGAGCTATCTAAAACAGTCAAACACATTGGACTTCACTGGTGGCACAGTGGTTAAGAATCCACCTGCCAATGCAGGGCGCACAGGTTCGAGCCCTAGTCTGAGAAGATTCCATGTGCCGCAGAGCAACTAAGCCTGTGCACCACAACTACTGAGCCTGCGCTCTAGAGCCCGCGAGCCACAACTAGAGAAAAGCCCGCGCGCAGCAACAAAGACCCAATGCAGCCAAAAATAAATAAATAAATTTATTTTAAAAAAAATAGTCAGACACATAAAAGCAAAGAATAGAATGGTGGATGTCAGGGGCTAGGAGGAAGGGGGAATTCCTAATCAATGGATATAAAATTTCAGTTATGGGAGATGAACAAGTTCTAGAGATCTGCTGTGCATGCAACATTGTGCCTCTAGATAACAATACTGTATTGTTCACTGAAAGATCTGTTCAGAGGGTAGATCTCATTGTTAACTGTTCTTACCACAATAAAATTCTTTTTTTAAAGAAAATAATGGAAGAAAAGGCAGAAGGGTAAGACAAGAAATACACTCCATGGCAATCTGTACTCAGAAGTGAGAAACAGTATTAAATTCATTAGAAGAGAATGAAACTGAAATTTTGAAAAATTTCAGTAATTAGTCAATTAACAAGCTATTACCCTATTACCACTGTCAAGGGGGTGATTTTATACCAAAAAAAAAAAGTATAAGTCATGGCCACTGTCCATACAACAAAGTTGCCAGGAAAAAAAAAGCCAAGCGATGCCACTAAATGAATGCTGTTCCCGGATGCTGGGTGTCTGGAGGGGGGATCACTGGTGCTGTGCTTGTGTGACAATAATGAAGTCCCTTCCCTTCTCCTGCCTTTCCTTATCTGTAAATAGCGCAAGAGAGGAGGGTCAAAACACTCAGGGCCTTTAAACTCTGAAGGTAATGAAGAGCCACAGGCTATGTTCAGTAGCTGGTCCAAGTGACCTTAGAGAGACGGTGGCAATCACGCCCTTACGCACACATGCTCAGAGCCCGTGCGGGGAAAACATCAGTCACCACTCCCCTCTGTGATGTCTGAGGGCTCTTTCTATATTCCACAACTGCACATAAATAAGAAATAAGGGTGGGCCTCAGAGAGGCCAGCGCTCCTCTGAGCTGAGGGCTGGCTTAGCCTGAATTTCCGGGAACGAGGCTGCCCTCTCACCTCCCACTCCCTGGGCCCATGAACATTTCTGTGCTCGGAAGTCCGCCGGAATCCTGGAGGGAGTGAGGGCTGTATGAATGCCACCACTATTTTTCAAACTGTGAACAGCAAATACTAGAAGGTCTGACAACAACAGTGCTTTGGGAGTAGTGCACCTCTGAAGTTTAACTTTCCTTTCTCTCCAGCCAACACGGGGAGGGGGCCGTTGCCAACAAACACATGAAAGGATGCTCAACATCATTAATCATTAGAGAAATGTAAATCAAAACTACAATGAGATATCACCTCACACCGGTCAGAATGGCCATCATCAAAAATTCTACAAACAATTAATGCTGGAGAGGGTGTGGAGAAAAGGGAACACTCTTGCACTGTTGGTGGGAATGTAAATTGATACAGCCACTATGGAGAACAGTATGGAGGTTCCTTAGAAAATAACAAATAGAACTACCATACGACCCAGCAATCCCACTACTGGGCATATACCCTGAGAAAACCATAATTCAAAAAGAGTCATGTACCACAATGTTCATTGCAGCTCTATTTACAATAGCCAGGACATGGAAGCAACCTAAGTGTCCATCATCAGATGAATGGATAAAGAAGATGTGGCACATATATACAATGGAATAGTACTCAGCCATAAAAAGAAACGAAATTGAGTTATTTGTAGTGAGGTGGATGGACCTAGAGTCTGGCATACAGAGTGAAGTAAGTCAGAAAGAGAAAAACAAATACCGTATGCTAACACATATATATGGAATCTAAGGGAAAAAAAAAAAAAAGGTCATGAAGAACCTAGGGGTAAGATGGAAATAAAGACACAGACCTACTAGAGAATGGACTTGAGGATACGGGGAGGGGGAAGGGTAAGCTGGGATGAAGTGAGAGAGTGGCATGGACATATATATACACTACCAAATGTAAAACAGATAGCTAGTGGGAAGCAGCCGCATAGCACAGGGAGATCAGCTCGGTGCTTTGTGACCACCTAGAGGGGTAGGATGGGGGGGTGGGAGGGAGGGAGACACAAGAGGGAAGAGATATGGGGGTATATGTATATGTATAACTGATTCACTTTGTTATAAAGCAGAAACTAACACACCATTGTAAAGCAATTATACTCCAATAAAGATGTTAAAAAAAGAAAAAAAAAATGAGGAGCGGCAACCCAGGGAAACAAAGCAGCAGTGTCAACACACAAAGCGAGGCGCTGGCAATTTTCTAGGCTTCGGTTTTCCATGAATGCCGAAGTCATTTGTTTAGAAAATAAGAGCCCTTCCTTTGCCCTCAGTATCCCTGTTAAAACATTACACCACAGGATTGACTGTGTTTAGGCCGGCAGACTGTGGGCAAATCCACTGAGACACCACAGCACCTTTTCCAGGTGAGATGGCAGAGGACAGGGGCGAAGAGCTTATTAGACCCTGGAGTCAAAGAGACCCAGGTTCAAGGACGAGCCAAGACACTTGCTGGCAATGCGACCTTGGGCAAGTCATTTAGTCTGTTGCTTCTCCTTAGCTGAAAACTAAGGAAACTAGGGTTGCTGTGAAATGCCTGACCCCCGCATAGTCCATACATAATAAATGTTAACTACATAAAACAGTGGCAAGATGAACAAAAATATCTACAGGAGTGTGTAACTTTGCATTGCAATGAGATATTATACTCAAAGCCCTTAACGCACATCCGTCACGATGCTCTGGTGCTCCAGACTGTGGTGGTCAAGTCATAAACGCTCTGTGGATCCTTGTAATGGGGGAAACACCACACCAACATATAGAAAGTTTAGGTGATACGTCAAGGTTGTTTTTGGTGCCGAACAGCCTGAAGCTAGAGGACTTAATTAACCTACCCTTAAGCATCCTTTCCATTTGTGGGAAGATTCTACAATCCTAACTTCAATGCATTCTCATCTAAGCTAGGAGTTTTCACACTTTTTGAAGTCATGGAAATATTTATGGATACATATTTTTAATTGAAACCTTGATTACTCTGTAACATGTACATGTGTGTACACACACACACACACACATTTATACACACATATACGTGAACAGGTATCAAAGGAGAAAATAACATGGGTTTGTTTGTATAACATAGTGGAAAGAATATTAGATTCCAAGTTAGACCACCTACTTCCAATACTGAGGATGGCAGGAATCTTCAGGCAAGTCTCAACCTTTCTGATTAGGTCTCAGTATTCTCATTATTTAAAAAAGGAAAGAAACATCAAACATGTTTTCTGTTTCATTAAAAATGAAAAAACCCTTCAGAATATTGTTGTGACCCCAAGAAGAATAAGTAGAATGAAGGGGAAGAAACTCCTGAGCGGTGGTGTTGCCTCATATAAGACCATGTGTATCACAAAGTTTATTATTATCCCCAATAAGAATAAGAGCTTGAAATAATAATGATAACAATTTTTAAAATAACACTGGAAATGGTATTTGTGGGTGTTACAAGACTCTTCTCCCCTTTTTCTGGATTTCTGATGGGAACCAGAATTCAGAATCATATTTTCTATGTGGAGCAACAATTTGGTTGTAGTCAAAATCGTGAAATGAATAAAAATGGAGTTTTAAAAATGGACGTCTACTCTGGTATTCTCCTTCCCTTCACCAGTTTACTACCAGGTCTCACACCAGTGATGAAGCTTCTCCACACAGAAAGTAAGGAGCATGAGGTATTCACCAATGAGAGTCGTGCCCAGCTTTTATCCTTGGATAGAAACGTCCACTAAAGCAAGCAGCCAGATCAACCTGTATCCACACTAAGCATAATTTAAGAAACTCCCTCTATGTTTTCTTCCTTTCCTACTATTTTGGTTTGCTCAAAAATGAGTTCTTAGAGGGAAATCTGAGTGCATTTTCGGCAAGTAGTTAACTGAATTACCTTTGCTGACTTGTAGAATGAATAGTTATGACAGAGAAAATCCCAATAGGAAAAAGAACAGGAGATGGCAAAAACTTAATTTCCCTATCTTTAAATAGCCATCATAAAATATTTCTTAGATTAAAAAAAAATCTTATCCATGCTTAAGGTCTGGAGGTCTAAAATAACTTCCAAAAATAGCTGTTACAAGGCATCAGATATAAAATGTATGTCATCTATTTACTATGTATTAAAGGTCAAAAATATCAGGCTGAAGAGGGTTAAGGGAAGATGGTGTTTCCCCAAGGAAAGCTGTGTTTATCTTAGTTTATCTGTGAATCTTCTAGGAAATCTTTGGAGAATTTCTGTCACAGAAAACACGTAACTTTCTCCCAGAATCATGAGGCTAGAAGAGGGCTGGAGAGGTTATCCTGTCACCACATGTAATCCCGGGAAAGTAAAGTCCAATATTGCAACTGGACTAGAAATCTGCATTTTAAATAGTATTGTAAATTTGTATATCTAATGGCATATTATAAGACAAATTCCAAATACAAACACATAGGTACAAGAAACCTCAAAATCTTCTTATCTGATTGGACTTGAATTTCCCATTTTATAGACAAGGAAATAAAGGCCCTAAGAGCTTAAGAACTTACCCAAGTTTAAGAAGCAGCCCTCAAACGTCTACTGTCTCCCATCTATTTACTGTTTCTACATTTTTTTTTTTTTTTTTTTTTTTTTACTACTCTGCCTGAGCTTTGGCTTTCTTGAGCTTAAAAAGCCAATATGAACACCACGGGTTGGTGTCAATCCTCAATAAGACAACTTAAAGTTTACCACTAGTGGTTTAGCAGGGTCAGAAAGTGAGCACTACATGTCTGGCCCGTATGTCTGAAAGATTTAGAAAAGGAGTATGAGGAAGGGGGAGAAATCAGAAAGCCACTTAGGCCACTGTCTACCCTGTGGGTGGGAATCCCCACTCCCCCAGGCTCCAGTACAAGCTCCCTACAATTTAGAATGTTAAGAAATGGTCTAAAAAACAGCAGTAGCCTCAGAGACTGGAATCCAGTAAGGTTATGTCCTTCACCTGGCCTTGGGTTGCCTTCTGACCTAGCTACCTGTTCCTAAACATAGAGTTCTTTCACTATAATTCAGCCACTGAATTATACCACGGTAAATTTGTACAGCGGGCGTTCGTCTCTTGCAATTAAAGTGGTCTGAAACCTACATGATCACACACCATCTGCCAGAAACTCCTGCTAAGTTCACATTTGCTCCACTACATACACTTAACACCAGCTCTTAATGCCCTCAAGAGCTATACTGTTTTCCCCGCAGAAGGGTGAACACACAGTAATGGAGCAAGTCATCTGATACCCAAATGCGTCCATGTATGGACAGCAGTAAAAGCAATCAGTATTGGCCGTCACAAAACGTGGATTAGCTGCCTGCTGGATGATAAGGACGCAACAGTAGTCTCAAGCACTTTCCTACTTTTTCATCCCATCCATCATTAGCAGCTGTAAGGAAGAGAAAGTCCTCTTTTGTTTTTGTTTTCTTAAGGGAAAAGCACCAAAAGGGAGAGCCTTAAGCTTCACCATGTGGAAGAAAGTGTTGAAAATCGCAGAACGTAAACAAGGGCCAATGTATATTTTCAATTTAAATTATCTTCCCATACACTGTGAAAATCCATATTTGATAGCCTACTTTATAAGGAATGTATGAGATTGTAAATGAAGCACTGGAGTTTCCCCATGAGGAGACAAGAGAAAAGCTCCCCGGTGATCACTCCTAGCGTTTGCCCCCATATTTGTGCAACAGAACTTGAAGCTGTTCCCTGATTTAAACAACAGGTGGCACTGCCATTGCTACATTTTCCCTGGCAAGAAACCTTTGCAGTTTGCGATTTCACCTTCCAGGAGGCATCAACAGTTTTTGTAGTCACCTCTATCGACAGCGTGTACATATGTTCCTATGTGGTAAACGCAAACACGAGTAGGGAAACGTTGGAATTTGTGTAACTGCAGTTTTACCAATCGCCACCCTCCCATACTCATGCCACTCCCCACACAATCATCTACACACAGGTATAATGTCCCTCAAGGACACACCACGGCAGGGAAGAAGCAGAAGGGAAATAGATTCCATCACGTTTATTCTGATCTTCAATTACCATAGACATGTATATCTCCACCCTCCCCTGACACGTGCACAAGAGAAGGGCAGCATCATAAGGTGCTGGGGCACATTCTAGGCAAATGACTGAGAAATCTAGGACCTGAGAAGTCTGTTGATTAATTCACATCAAGAAGAAACACTTTACTGTCCATTTTTCATAAGCACTTGTCTTCACTCTTCTGCACCAAAAGAGCATGGTTAATATTTAGAAGGAACAAATAGGTACACAAATTGTATTCCTACAAGGAAAACACAGAATTCAGGACTGTTCTCGAATGTGCCAAGAAGACAGATTACATTTCATAGGCTTTTTGTGTCTGCTTTAAATATGAGAAAACTGTTATGTCAAAGAATCTCATTCAACACCTATGGCTCCCTTTTTTATTCACATGCACAATTTTATTATGTAGCAGCAGTTACTATACGATTTCTAGACTATAATGTAACAGTTATTGGTTTGATATATTAAATTTATTTAATTTTGAGTTTGTGGGTTGCTTTTTTTTATTAGGACAAGTTAACAATGGAAATCTTGCCAATGAAGCAAGGCTGAGATCAAAACGACGGACGGGCAAGTCACAAGCCTAAAGGGACATGCCAGGTATGAGACAGTTTGGCATGTTTAGCTGCAGAAGTACTAAAAAGTTTATTTTTGTAAAAATGGATGAGTGGGTAAGAGGAAAATTACAAGGAAAATCATAGGCTGTACTGCAAAAAAATAATGTGCTTTTGCTGTGCTGCCTCTGTCATATAGTATCAAATGTCCATACTCTTGCTTTCCGAGAACAGAGAACCTGAAAATTCTACCTGAGAAGCCTTCTGGTGTACAGTTTACACTATCTTATTAATATTATCTATAAATACAAAAAAAAAGAGAGAAGAATGCAGAAAAAAGTCAAAATATATCTCCTAGAATTCAAAAGCATTATAAAAATTTGGCTTTCATTAGCAACTCTGTCATAAAGAGAAAGTACGTGTCCTAAGTAACAAACCGTAAAGTTTAGCCCATATGATTTCCTGGTGATCAGGTAACATTTCACTTGTGCTTTCTGGAGGAACTGGGCTTTCATGAAACAGCATGAACTTTGAACCAAGAGGTGTGGTCTTACTCCTGACTCTACCACTTACTAGCTGGTTAACCAGTCATATTATTAACCTCTCTAAACCCTGCTTTTCCAGTGTTCAATGATAACATAGCAAATCCTTTGTAAGGCTATTGTGAATATTTTAAAAGGATTATTTGTTTATAGCAGATGTTTAATAAAAGTTAATTTGAGGCCTTCTGGACTTCAGTAGGTATCTTATTTTAATTTCCCATTAAAATACCCCTGAAAATGCATAGACTCTAGCCACAGTACTATCAACTAAAGATGACAGAAGATTCTTTACTCAACAATCTGAGGGGAGTTCCCTTTGAGAGCAGCACCAGTGAATGAGTGTTCGAGCTTCTAACTGGCTGGCATTTTGAAATCTAAGATCCAGAAGCCCAAGCAATTACCCCTGCTCACATGAAAAGCGGGCGTCTTGCGCTGCTCATGGCTGGGCCATCCTGTCTGTCTACTGGCAGATGCAGGTTAGAAAGAGAAAAGCATGAACACGGGTCTATACAGTACAAGGGAAAGAGAACGTTAACACTAAAGTCCAAGAATAAGAGCACACGTTTGAAAATGTTTCAACGAGGTAAACAGATGAAATGCTGTCCTCAGTGAGATGCAAGAGGGGGGCAGGGACAGGCTGAGATGAAGATGGAGTGGGGATGGGGGGGGTGGATAGTGAGCTGGCTAAAGTAAAAGAAAAAAGAATACGAGGAAACTGAACTACCTTCATGGAAATAAAAATATATACTGAAAAAAAAAAGTAATGGGGGCTTCCCTGGTGGCGCAGTGGTTGAGAGTCTGCCTGCCGATGCAGGGGACACAGGTTCGAGCCCTGCTCTGGGCAGATCCCACATGCTGTGGAGCAACTGGGCCCGTGAGCCACAACTACTGATCCTGCGCGTCTGGAGCCTGTGCTCCGCAACAAGAGAGGCCACGATAGTGAGAGGCCCGCGCACCGCAATGAAGAGTGGCCCGCGCTCGCCGCAGCTAGAGAAAGCCCTCGCACAGAAACGAAGACCCAACACAGCCAAAAATAAATAAATAAATAAATAAATAAATTAAAAAAAAAACACTTTTCTAAGAGGTAGTAATATTAAAAAAAAAAAAAAAGTAATGGGAAAACAGCTTAGCCAACGCGTGGCCATTCAGAGCTGACGTGAGGGGCTAACACTAAGAATAATGGTGAGGGGTCATTTCCAGTCTTTTAATGATATTTTTGTACACAGTAAAGAACCCACGGTATGTACTGCTTATTAATAGAACTTTTCCACTGAACACTATAATACAAGTATCTTTCCATTTTTTTCCCTTTCTTTCCATAGAATAGAATACCAGATGTCAGTCAGGATATGAACATTTAAGGCTTTTGATACATATTGTTAGTCTGCTATCCAAAGGGTTATATCAACGAGGTACGAGACTACCAGCACTGCCATTTTTAATTTTGTTATTTAATTTTTTTTTATTTCAAAAGAATATCAAACTTAAAGTTGCAAAAACAGGACAATTTATTTGTTCTGAACCCTTTGAGAGGTAGTTGCCTCATCCCCACCAAACTGTGTATTTCCTGTACACGACAACACTGTCCTACAACAGAGCCATGAAAATTAGGAAATTAACCCCGGCACGTTACCGCCATCTAATCCTTAGACTCTATTTCAGGTTCGTCAATCATTCCGTAACGACTTCTACGGCAAAAGGATCCAGTTCAAAGCATACATTTCCTTAACTTTCATGACTTTGACCCTTTTGAAGATTAGAGGCCAGTTATTTTGTAGAATGTCCCTCAATTTGGGTTTGCTTGATGTTTCCTCATAATTAGATTCAGGATATGCATCTTTGACAAGACTATCACAGTAATGATGCTGTGTTCTTCTCATTATAGCCTATCAGGTGGTACATAATTTCAATCAGTCCTATTACTGATGCTATTAACTTTGATCACTTGGCTAAGGTGGTGTCTTGCCAGGCTTCTCCACTGTGAAGTCACTCATTTTCCCTTTGTAATTAATTAGTATTCGAGGGTAGCGGAGTTACTTTGAGACTATGCAAATATCCCATTTCTCATCAAACTCAGACTTTAAGCATTGATTTATTTAGATCAGTAGGGGATCATGAATGCCCATTTTATTCAACGGGTTATAATCTATTACTATCATTATTTTGATGTTCAAACTGCCCCAGATTTGGCTAGTGGGAGCCCCTTTAAGTTTGCTCCTATGTCCTTTTGATATATTCCCTACTTTTCTCTGAGCACTTCCTTACAAGATATTCCAGGCTCATCTACTTTCTCTGTCTCAGCCCTAGTATCAGCCATTTGTCCAAGGAACACTTTTAAGTGTAGACAGTGTTTAGAAACCAAGGTCTAGGACTAGGTGTGCACTAGGTAGCACTGCTCACATACACAATGATTTACACCCATGTCTATTTCTCCATCTCTCTCTTTCGACTTAATATCATGAGTTCACACCAATAATTTCAATGAACAGAGTTCATTCCAGTTTCCTCCCTCTCCATGCCTCTGTCATGCCTCTGTCGCTCTCCCCAAGTCCTGCTCCGACATGAACTTGTGACTGTTCTCCTCACTTCCCCTGAGTTCTGACATTTGGCTCTGGGCCATTGTAGCTCTCCTCTCTCCCAGGACCCTTTCCTAACCAAGGCCCCTAATTTGCTCTGCTTCATCTAATAACTTTTACACTGAACTACAGAGAAACGCTGAGAACAAGAGACATTATGAGTTTTATATATGAGTTTGAACACTTCATGTTTGCCATTATATTTCGGTGTGAGAATGGTTTCATGTGCTTTGTCTATTTCTCGAAATGGATCTTTGTCAATTTCCTGTTGATTAGCTTATGATCTTTGTATGGTAAAGGTACTTAATTTTTTGGCTTAACTGTTGCAAATAATTTCCTGATGTCTTCTTTAGTTCTTAATTTCTTTTGCTTTTTAACAAGAACTTTTATTTTGTTGACTTAGAAAATCTGAACCCCTTGCTGCTTTTCTACTGCCTCTGAGTCCCAATTTTTTTCTGAGTTTTTGGCATTTCTGTTATTCTCTATTCCAGTGGTTCTCAATCAGGGGTAATTTTGCCCCATAGGGGACATCTGACAAGGTCTGGAGACATTTTTGATTGTTGTTACCTGGGGAGGGGGGGTGTGATTGGCATCTAGTAGGCTGAAGCCAGGGGTGCTGCTAATCATCCTACAATGCACAGGACAGCCCACAACCAAGAATTAAACGTCAGCAGTGCCCAGGTTGAAAAACCCTGCTCTATACTCTCTGCACTGCTTATAGGTAGTCTTTTGATTTCTTCCAAAACAAGATATTGGAGAAGAAAGACTAAAAAGAGAAGGATCTTTAATGTAGACAATGGCTTTCTCTAAATTTGATGTATAAATATTGGTCATAGAGCCTCCTATAATCCAAAGTCATTGTAAAAAAAAAAAAAAAGCTGTTATTATTATTTCCACAAAGGATTCTCTTAGCTGAGGTCTTGACGTAGACATTCACCTGCTCCATTAAGTCCTGAATCTGTGTTTGCTATATTGTCAAGAATTCATATCGATTATCTCGGAACATTTGCTCTATCATAAATGGCCACAAAAAAGGAAGGAAATGAATAATTTAGTTTTTTCAAATCCTATAATGCCAAGGACCTTGGCAAGTACTAAAAAAAAATACTAATAAACATATATATTTCAAAATAAAGAGCAGTGTTAAAAATAAAATCCTTGCTTTCTTGGAACTCAGGTCCTTAAGAGAAAATATTTATATAGCAGAATAACAGGAAGAAATAAAACAAGAGTCAATTATACCTCAATAAAGCCAAGGGGGGAAAAAAAGAAATTTAACAAGATATATAAGATATATTAGAAAGAAAGGAGATTTCAAAACATTTTTCTCTTCGCATACACAGCATGTATCTTCTTGCTTATAGAATTGTTACTGGCCTGCCAGAACAGTTTACTATCATTTTCACAAGTATCCAATTCTTAGAACCAAGGGATTTCATGAGCTCCTCTACCCAATCAGAGCAATGTCTTTGTCCCAGATCCATCTGAACAGAATCCTATCCTCCTGACAGATTTGACATCTACTTTCTGCCACCACTGCACAGGAATGGAGCAGAGTGCTGAGGCCAATAAGACTTATCAAGAGGCTAACAGCCAAACAAAAATCTATGCCGAATCCCTTTTCTTCAACACAATACCTTTAAAACAGTACCACAGGTTAAACAGTATTTTCAGAAACTGTGATTTCCAGTGAGAAACTGCTAAACTCGACAGAGAGGTTTCTTGTGGTCTTGATTCCCTAAGGAGCCGTGGGAACTTACACAATGAAGAGAATTCTTCTTAGCCTACTACGTAGGTTAAAAGCCTACAAATTCTGTAACTTCTGTTTCCTCTCCTACAAGCACTAACCCTAGCTTTTGTTCAAATTTTTAACCACTCTATTTTAAATGGTTTGTCCCTTCCCTGACTTGTTACAAGAAAAAAGCCTGTGAGAATGACAAATAATTATTATTTAATAATGACAACAATCATAATAGTAGCTAACATTTATTGAATTGAGGGTTTTCTATGCTGTGACATACTATTCTAAATGCTTTACATGTGTTAACTCAATCCCATAACAACCTATGAAGTAGATACTATTATTATAATTATTAGTCCCATTTTATAGATAAGGAAACTGAAGCCCAGGGGTTTAAATAACTTTTTCTAGGTCAGAACCAGGACTGAAATCAGAAAGCCTGATTAGAAACATAGTACCAACCACTATTCTGCCTTTCTGATTTCCACCCTCCTCACAGCATTATGGTTTCTCTTTTAGGTTCATTAAGTTATATGCTAAAAGGAATGTTACTTTGTAATGGGGAAAAAAAAAACTCTTCAACTTTTATTTTTGATTGAATCTGAAACTTCAACATTCATTATAGCATGAAACCCAGAGAGCCCCCTTTTTTTTTTTTTAATTTATTTTATTTATTTATTTATTTATTTTTGGCTGTGTTGGGTCTTCGTTTCTGTGTGAGGGCTTTCTCTAGTTGTGGCAAGTGGGGGCCACTCTTCATCGCGGTGCGCGGGCCTCTCACTATCGTGGCCTCTCTTGTTGCGGAGCACAGGCTCCAGGCGCGCAGGCTCAGTAGTTGTGGCTCACGGGCCCAGTTGCTCCGTGGCATGTGGGATCTTCCCAGACCAGGGCTCAAACCCGTGTCCCCTGTATTGGCAGGCGGATTCTCAACCACTGCGCCACCAGGGAAGCCCAGAGCCCCTTTTTTATAAGGCCTAACTGCATGAGCACGTTTACGTAGTTGCCAGTACAATTCTTTATAGGTTTGTCTGAATCAATGGCACGTTTGATTGCAAAAATAAAAGCTAAAGAGAACATCATTTACTTTGTTAAGATGACAAGCAACTATTCTCAACACCTATGGCAGAAACATGTGACTATCACAAAGTAGTCACCAAATTATCTGAGAAAAAAAACGGAGTGCATCTCTCCAAACGCAGATGAAAGGCCTCTCTACCACCTTCTTGCTCCACCTGGGGCAAAGATCGGGAAGACCCTTCTGCTGCCCTCTCTGCCATCAGCAGATTTCAGGGAAGACAGAGGAGCTCTGAAGGCTCGTGACATGGGTACAGAATTCCACTATGTCTTTCTACCTCAGTGCAAAATATAACTCCACCATGATGCAAAGTGTCCAGAATTAATCTTCCTGTGGTGGGATAGCATATTCTGACTTCGGATCTACCCACACTATCCCACAAGCCTTTGCTACAGGGCAGCCTGTGGTCGGACAACAGAGTGTGGACTGAAGCCTAAGCTCGGAAGGACTGCAGCCTATGGATCTGGAGTCCTACAACCACAAAGACACCTGCCTGGCCAACCAGCCACCCGATCTAGTATAAGGATCTGTCGGGTAGATATGAGGGAAGAAAGGTACAGGAGATGCTTCTTGGGAGGCAGAAAATTCACTTATCAATCATTATGTTATTGATCAGCCTCAACATTCTCTGATGTAGTAATGAATCACTGTATTGATGAAAAGTCATCTCAGCTTTACAATTCTGTTGCTTTCTTAGCCATACAGGCAAAAAATTCACAGGCCAAGTTTTGTTTGTTTATTTTTTATTCTTTTTTTTAAGCAAATCTAAACCCATTCAAATGGAAAGTGGAAAAATGAAACTGCACTTTTCAGTGTGGTACTGAAAGACATAAGACATCAGTACCTCACTTTGTAAGTGTTGTATTACTTCAGTATTCTGCAGGGGACCTCTCTGAAGATTTGACTCCTGACGAGTAAGTACCCCAAATTGTTAGATAATCAGGGTTTCCTCTCCTAGGCTTTGAATGACACTGATAGTTGAAAACATGGATTCCAGCAGCAATTGAGAGCCACTACCGCTGAACACAGCCGAAGACTGGTAGGCCTTGTAGTATTAGATAAATAAAAATCTAATAAAACAACAAGAGAATTGAAATTCATTGTCATTATCCAGACAATACATTGCTATGCTTAAGGCATCAGCCCCTCTGGAGATAGGCTGTAACCTCTTTGCACAAGTCAATATTATTAAAAAAAGAAAAAAAAGAGGTTGGCTCTCAAACATCAAAAGGTACATATCAAAGAGAAATATTTCACACACATCTATATACAAAGATGTTCACTATAGAAATATTTGTCATAGTGAAAAATGAGAGACCAAAGTCCGTTAGCAGGGGATTGGTAACATGAATTACAGTGCACACATGGATTCTGGGGCCACACAGCCTTGGTTTAAATTCTGGTTCCACCACATACTGACTGCGTGACTTTGGGCAAGTTACTAAACCTCTCTGAATCTTGGTTTCCTCATCTGTATGTAAAGGGTTTAGTACAATACCGGACACAGAGTAAGAGCTCGACAAATGTTAGCAATCATTATTATACATTGCTATTATGCTATGTATGTGACCATTAAAAAAAGGATAGGTCTGTATCTGTTAGCATATAAAGATGACCTTGAGTCATTGTTGCAAGCTGTAGATGAGTGTAAGTCGCATACCTCTGCGTGTGTGTGCACACGTCTCTGCGTGGGTGTGTGTGTGTGCACGCACGCAAGTGCACGTGGAAGGTCTGCAGGGATACGTACCAAATTGTAACATGGATCCCCTATGAAAATGAGGAGTGACAAGGCGATAGAAGGCTTTCATTTTTACACTTTTCATGGTGCCAGGGTGATCCCACATCACAGTAGTAAACAGCAATCATAACAACCTTAACTCTAGATTTTCTTATCTAAATTTTAATTCTGTGAAGAATTTTCTGCTTCTTTTTCACATTAGGACAGTAAGATGTAATTTAGGAAGAGTGAGGCCACTTGTTAGCCCAGGAATTTTTACAGCAGCAATAAAGTATACCTCTCTACTTCTCTACCAACCCACTGTCTAAAATTCCCAGCCAGGGTTGCCTCTCCACCTAGGACACAGGCCGATTTTTGCTCCTCTCAAACTCACTAGGTAATTGTCTTGGACTGAGTATAGTGGTGAATGAAAACAGCTAGGACGCACAAGTAATGAGAATTAAAGAAGCACCTACTTAAAAAGCAAACTCTTGCTAACCACCGATCAGAGTCTCAAGAAATGATATGCTGAGAGCTCTGATGGAAAGCTTTGTTACAATAAGAGTCCAGGAAGAACTGTGGTCCTTTAAAATTAGCAATTAGAAAACAGAAGATTAGACAATATAGCAAGCTCTAACTGATAAATCAAATGTGTCTTGTTACTAGATTATGGAATTCAGATACGATAAGAGAAGTTGAATCTGTGAAAATGACCAAGTGAAGCTGCCTGAATCATTTCCTCTTTTTCCCTGACGGTTTTCACTAGAAAAGGGTCATGCTTTGTCATTTTCCAAAGTCATTATTATTTTAGAATTGTCAAGAAAAAAGGATACATGTTTTTTCTTTTCAGTGTATAGGATGGTGCTGAGAATGAGCTGCTTCACTTCGGGTCCTGGTCTTGTTTCGAAAATGAAGCTGTGGCTTTCACTTTGAGACAAAGAGAAGCAGGTAACATAGAAGAAAAGAGTCAACATGCTCAGGAGTTCAACTGCATGAGTGCACACCCTGGCTCTCCACTTTTTAGTTACTCATGTTGGGCAAGTTATTTAACCTCTCTGGAGCTAAGTTTCTTCATCATGTAAATGAGGAAACTACTAGAATCCCCTTCACAGGATTATTCTAAGGATCACATGAATTAATTCATGTAAAGTGCTTTAAAACAGTGCCTGGTTCTTAGTACAAACCAAGTAGCTGTTAGCTATTATTTCAGAGAGACCTTTGTGGATGGTAAATGCTGGTCATTTAGCAAAAATAAATAGAGAATAATGACAGATTAACTCCTTCAAATTACTATATGTATGACTACCACTATACTAGGTGGGAGGAGATAAAATGAGAAACTACAGAGATCATCAAATTGACAGACAGTCAAATGTCTTGGTCAGGTCATCTAGGAGTGAACTTGAGCTAAAATCAGGTCTCATATCACAGTTCAGTATATTTTCAACAACATCACACCATATTCTGCCTTCTGTGAAGTGATATGGAGGTGAGAAAATAG
This sequence comes from Balaenoptera acutorostrata, assembly GCF_949987535.1. NCBI lineage: Eukaryota > Metazoa > Chordata > Mammalia > Artiodactyla > Balaenopteridae > Balaenoptera > Balaenoptera acutorostrata. The sequence continues at coordinate 168,727,939 of NC_080064.1, read as the reverse complement.
GAATCTCGGATACAGTAATAGATACAAAATATAGCTTAGTCTTTTTCCAGAAAAAGGAGAACCTCAGTATAATCTGTCTGAACAACAAAATGTTAAAGACTATATTGATGGACAGCATCTAGAAAGGAAATTATGACAGATCTGATCCAAGAGGAAAACAAAGAAAGAAATAGAACAGATCACCTTGAATGTAAGAGCGCCATCAGAAAGGATCTGTCCCCTCCATCCAAATGTTTGCCAAACAGATTCCTAACATCCCTCTATAAACCAAAAAGCAGTGCCAGTGACTACACGGGTCAGGTCTCTGGAATTAAGTGATTGAATCATAAAGAGAATGATGTTAGGTCTGAGCCTGTAGCTCAGAAGAGGCTGGCTAGGTATCCTGTACACTCTGCTGGCCTAACCCACAGAGAGGACACAGACTCTCCAAGACTCAGAGCCTTTGGAGAGAGAGGGACTTGGGCCTGCCTGAAGCTTAGTGATATGCCATCTTGATAAAGACAGTGAGTATAATTTCTCCTTTTCGTCACCTGAGTAGATTTATGATTATATTATAGGTGGGCAGGTAGATGGGTGGATAGAGAGAGAATGAATGGACATGGTGATGTGACTAAGACAGAGCAACAGGAATTCCAATGAATGAAGGAGCTGTAAACTTTAAGCCCTAAGTGTCTGAAAAGGAGCCCTGTCCCAGGAATAAGGCTGCCCTTTCCTCAAAAACACAGAGTCCTTCTAACCTTCCCTAAGTTCTACAGAAGAGGTAATAAGGAACTCTTAGATCATGTACTCTCAATTAAATCAGTGCTCTAAAATTAATTATCTGTTTATCTATAGGATATACGTAGTTTAACCACAGAACCCCGAAACACACACTTGCCTAACAAAATTGTAGTTTTTCTGTTTATCTTTGGGAGAAGACAGGTTGGTTTTTTCTTTAAGTACATCTAGATTAATCATATAGGTAAAAATCAGAGTCTTATAGGACATGCAAAATCAAGTAGATACTTAGAGCGCTCTACATCATATTCTAGATGGCCAATCCACTTAAGTAGTCTTTTAAAAAAGCTTATAAGCTTCTTCAAACTTCCATGGTTGCCAAGCTTGTCACACAGGAGATCCTAAGGACGTACCCACACACAAATTATGTCATTTACTATGTATCATCGATGACAGAGCCCTAAGAAGCCTTATTAAGCATCTTGACTATAATTTTCAAACTTTTTTGCAGTGGAACCCTTACATCAACCAACACATTACATAAACCCCCCAAAACACAGAATCTCAAAATAAAAGTGATCTGATGTGACAGGAGGAAGACGTGTATGTGTGTTTGGGACGCGGGGGTTGGTGCACGAACATGCTGGTGTTTGTGGGGAGAGGACAGGGCTGCTTCGCCAGAATGCTGTTTGAAAATCACGGATGCAGTATACGTTTCTCATTCCCAGACAAAATTAAACAGGTGATCACGCTCCAGGTAAGGAACTTCCTTATACATAAAAGCTTGTTTTCTCCTATAGGCTTCTAGCAACAGTATTTTATGACTCTATGATATAGGGTCCTCATAGGAAATCACATAAACAAAGAAAGGATCATTGGCACGATAATCACTATAATAGATCACACTAAACAATCCTGGTGGCAAATCACCTATCTGCCAAGAAAAGAGCTCAGACCACCCTGGAATCTCATTTATGTATTTATTATATATTAAATATTGAGATCTGAAACTGAGTGAAGAATTAGCTGAGAAAATCTGTTATTATAATAGAAATAATGTTGACCTTTGGAAATAAACATTATTTCAGTTTACAAAGATGTTAAGTGTGGAAGAAGCTGATTTCAAAGGCTTTACTGCTATGAACATAAAATCAGGTCATTTTCATTCCAGCTTCATCATAGTCTGCAGGAACTAAACTGAAATCAGCCATTTTAATTCAGAAACATTATTTAGGTGGCAGAAAGCAGTGATAACCACCCTGCCTTTGTTTAAAATCTCTGAAACAAAAGGGATATTTCCTGTAATAGCATAAATTACACAGGCTCTAAAGTTATATGGAAAAGACCCTTTCACTCTTGCAGCAATGCGCAATTTTGTGGCTGCAAGTTTTTGAAACTGCTTCATAAAACTTCCTCCTTTTTATCAGAAAGAAAGAAAGCAAAGTACCAAAAGTTCCATAACAGACGCCCAGGTAACATCACTCTACTTATCCAGAGCATGAAGTGTTAATAATTAACTGTTGGTCAGGCACACTGAGTAAGCACTCTTCTCCCAAAGGACAGTTTCCTGTCAAGATGTCACCCAGATCATGGACAAGAAAAAAAGACAGTGGAAAACAGGCAATATTCAAATAAAGTGATTAGTTAACAGTACTGTATTAATGTTAATTTTCTGGCTTCAATATATATGTAAGATGTTAACCATAGGAGAAACAAGGTGAAGAGTATTTAGGAACTCTGTACTATGTTTGCAACTTCGCAAAATAAAAAGTTTTAAAAAAGGCAGTGCCTGATGCCAAAAAAAAAAAAAAAAGATGTCACCCAGAAATAACCCTTCAGATTACAGGAAGGGGCTGCAGTTCCCCACACTGCATCTAACAACCATAAACACTGTCAGAGTTTCAGTAACCCGCCACGATCAGATCACCCCGCACCTGGAACTGTCTCACTCCCCTCCCTCCTTCCTCCACTCACATCTTTCCCACAAACACAGCAATAATTGATGGCATCTGCCTTTCTGAGGATCACCAGTCACCAGCTGCCTGCCCCAGCACTGAAGGATGTACAAGCTGAAAGAGACACGGCAACCAGACGGAAGAGGGATGGAGAGTTTATATCCATCCGAGCCCTGGCTCTGCCCTTGATTCACTGGACAAGTCCTTCAACCCTTCAGCAAAGCAGGGATTGTAAAAGTTGCTGCCTTTGCATTGAAATGCTAGGCGCTCTAATATAATAATAATGTCTATCATGGACTCTGGTCTCTTCTGTACTGATACTTGCTGTCTGCTCTCATGTACAGTAGCATAACCATTAAATCACTTCCTCATTTTTAGGGACCCAAGGTTAGGTGGAAACAGCATCCTCAGTCTTCCATTCCAAACACTGTTACATGTAAAGACTACATACCGTATTAGAGTCCTTGACTGGAAAAGGTAGGGATTTGGAGAGTCAGACAGACCTGAGTTCAAGTCATAGCTCTGCTACTTACTAGCTATGTAAGCTTGGGCAAGTCAACTAACCACTCTGAGCTTCAGTTTCTTCATCTGTGAATAATTAGTACTAGTAGTAGTTGTAATAAACAAAGATAATGCATACTTTAGAGGATCACTGCAAGTTTCATACAAAACGTGCAACTACCATACAGCTTGGCAACAGTTCTCCTGAGCATTTATCCCAGAGAAATGAAAACTTATGTTTCCATAAAAACCTGTGCATGAATTTTTATAGCAACCTTATTTGTAACAGCCAGAAACTGGAAGCAACCCAGATGTCCTTCATTGGGTGAAAGGTTAAACTACTTAGTAATAAATGGAATACTACTTAGTAATAAACAAGGAAGAAACGATTAACACACACAAAAATCTGGATGAATCTTCAGAGAATTATGCTAAGTGAAAAAAACCAATCCAAAAGGTTACATATGTTTCTATTTATACAACGTTCTTGAAATGATAAAATTATAGAAATGGAGTACAGGTTAGTTGTTGTTTGGGTTAAAGAGGGGTTGTTGTGGAAAGAAAACGGATGAAGCTATAAAAGGGCAACATTCAAGGGATTCTTGTGGTGAGGAAATGCTGTTTCTTTTTTTTCTTTAATAAATTTATTTATTTATTTATTATTTATTTTTGGCTGCATTGGGTCTTCGTTGCTGCCTACAGGCTTTCTCTAGTTGTGGCGAGTGGGGGCTACTCTTCATTGCGGTGTGCGTGCTTCTCATTGCGGTGGCTTCTCTTGTTGTGGAGCATGGGCTCTAGGTGCATGGGCTTCAGTAGTTGTGGAACAAGTGCTCAGTAGTTGTGGCTCACAGGCTCTAGAGCACAGGCTTAGTAGATGTGGCACATGAGCTTAGTTGCTTCACTGCATGTGGGATCTTCCTGGACCAGGGCTCGAACCCGTGTCCCCTGCATTGGCAGGCGGATTCTTAACCACTGCGCCACCAGGGAAGTCCCAAAATGCTGTTTCTTGGCTGTAGTAACGTCAATGTTCTGGTTGTGATACTGTACTATAGTTTTGTAAGATGTTATCCCTGGAGGAAACTAGGTAAAAAACACAGAGATCTCTCATATTATTTATGACAACTACATGTGAATCTACAATTAACTCAAAATAAAAGGTTTAATTCAAAGAAATTTTTAAAATAATAATGCATATTTCAGAAGATCACTACAAGGATTAAGAAATATATGGAATTAAACAATAATTAAATAATTATTAAATATTATTAAATCTCCTAGCATGGCCAGTTCTTGGCAAAAACAAAGACTCACTAAATGTTCATTTCTTTCCTCTAGGAAGTTGTTCACAGTTAGAATGTGTTCTGGTGGATTTCTGTTTGCGGATCAAATGAAAATGTAACTCCATGAAAACGGTCTGATAATTATTGTATTATTAATTGTTTGTGACATTTCTTGGCCTTTATTTCTGTAAATCCAGACTTTCAGGAAAATTTGTATTATTTCATACCAAACAGAATCAGTCCAATTCCCATAGCAAAACTGTACAATTCAGAAACCACCAAGTTTTGTTTTTTTTTTTTATTTTTATTTTTTTTTTATTCTTGGCTGTATTGGGTCTTCGTTTCTCCGCGAGGGCTTTCTCCAGTTGTGGCAAGCGGGGGCCACTCTTCATCGCGGTGCGCGGGCCTTTCACTGTCGCGGCCTCTCTTGTTGCGGAGCACAGGCTCCAGACACGCAGGCTCAGTAGTTGTGGCTCACGGGCGTAGTTGCTCCGCGGCATGTGGGATCTTCCCAGACCAGGGCTCAAACCCGTGTCCCCTGCATTGGCAGGCAGATTCTCAACTACCGCGCCACCAAGGAAGCCCTAGAAACCACCAAGTTTTTTATCAAAAATGTGAATAGTGGGGCAGGCGGTAGTGGATTTTAATTCAGTTGGCCAAGAGCCACTGTCAAAAGAGAAAAACCATGGCTGAAAATCAACGTGTATGTTCTGTTACAGACACTGAAGAAAGAAAATGGAAAGGATAAAACCTGGTTTCACATGCTCAAGAGTTCACATCTAGTTAAGGAAGGAAAAGTCTCACACACGAAGAGTCAGAGAACAAGTAAGTGGAGAACAGACCATCAGTGCAACACACCTGCCAAGAAGGGAGAGGTGAGCATGGTCCGGGGATCTGGGCATGTGGCTGGGAGGGGGCGGGGCATGTCTAAGCAGGACGTGCCACTCCTGGGACTGCCGGCTGTACCAGGTACCATGTACTTGGTACATGACCTTGGCCTCCTGAAGGACTGCAGCCATCCTTAGTACTTTGCTGATGTTGCAAAGTAATCCCACCTTTCCCAGAGATCTCTAGCCCCTTTGCCTGATCCTTGCTATATGAATTAGCTTGTATGAAGCTCCTAATTACAACACAGGCAAAGGAAAACACACACAAACGCATACAAACGCATATGCAAAGAGGATGAAGCATCATCGTGTTCTAGCCTCAAAAATAGAATGAGGAGCAAAGTCTTTGGCAGTACAAACATTCCCACCCCTTTTCCTCCAGTTCACTGCCTCGGGATATATAATTACCAGGTGCCCTGTTTGAACTCTTCAACTCTAAATTAGGGTCTGAAATGGTCTACACACTGTCCAAATCTTTTTCATGCCAAAATTAAGGTGGTAAACATACCTTTATTTCAGTGATCAAAACCTGGCAATTTGTTACGTTAAACCCCTACTCCATAGCCATGTATTTGAGGGACATGTGTTTTCAGAATAGCATTTATTGTATAAATGCCATCTTGTCACAAGCCTTCCAGCTAGGAGAGTTCCCTGTAAGCCTCTGGTCCTGAGTAGAAATAAATGGAAGGGAATGAGGGTCACAGCCTACAGCAAAGTTCCCGGGATGACTCCTGTGCCACTCACTAAATGAGCCTTTTGACCGACTCCGACTTCAGGACAGTACTGTCATTTCATGAGGTGAGCTATCGGGCAGATGCCTCCGAATCACATTAATTGGAACCTCTTGTCTCAAGACAGCAGCATTTCAATTTCTCTGTGGATGCTTGTGTGCTACACGGTATCTGGCAGGTGTAAGAATCTCATCTCTGATTGCCTATATTCTCAATCTACTTTCTCTGCCTATTTTCGTACTGCAAGGCAATTACAGTTGAAAATTCGTTTGCAACATGCGCTCATCCATATTCAGTTCTTTCCACTTCAGGCAAATACTGCCCAGAAAAAAAAAAATAAATAAAAGGAGACAGATTTGAGAAATCCAGATTTGTTCCTATATTTTGATTCTCTGATTGTCCAAATGTTTACTTGTTGATAATTCACAATTTTCTCCATGTCAAAATAAATATTCAAAAGACGTAGCTCCAAATAACTGAAGCATACATCTATCTTAAAGAGAGACGACACATGCACAGAAAAATCTCAATAAATCAGACCAATAGATGGGGGCAGGATGAATTAATTGAAAGCCCAATGATAGAGAACATTTTAAAAAATAAATAGTGTTAGTGATATCAAGCACGCTGAGGAAAACAAAGATTTAAGAGGCAGTACCAGGGACCAAGCCCAACGGGCCAGCGAAACTGGGCCGAGGAGACCCAGCGTCCTCACTGAAGCCTTAAGAGCCAGCACATCACACTGGATCTGCCAATCAGCTTCTCAGATCTTGTCTGTGAAATTATCAGAAGTCACAAGTCGGGGACTAGAATTTTGAGATTCTCCTAAATTAAATTTTCAGATGAAAGCTATCTAAAACTGCAACTAACTGGTCCACAAGATTATTCTTACTTTATTTTTAAATAGATAGGGGACACACAGTTTTCGAGGGCAGGAGCCCGCTGTGCCCCCCTTTGCCTGGCAAAGCAATAAAGCCACTCTTAAAAAAAAAAAAAAGGTACATACACTGACATGAATCAAAGTTGAAAAGGGTCAAAAACACATAAAAGGTCTCCCTGCCCCCAGCCCCCCTCTCCAGAGGCATCCAATTTTAACAGTTCATGGGTTTTAAAATTTTGTGCATATGTAACAAAATGTTTATGTATTCTTTTCTTTCCTAATTTTCAAATGGGCATATACTACACACCCTATTTTCATTTTCTCTTCATGCTTAACAATATAACTTAGATTTAATTTCATATGAGGACATAAAGAGCTACCTCATTCTTTTTTATGACTTCTTAGTATTCCATTGAACGGATATAGCTTAATTTATATAACCAGTCTATTGGTAGACGTTAGGTTATTTCCATTCTTTTCATGTTACAAATAAGGCTGTAGTGAATAGCCTTATACATATGCCACTTCATGTATTTGCTGAAGTATCTATCGGAAAAATTCATAGAAGTGTAATTGCTGGGTCAAAGGGTATATGCATGTGTAATCTGAGAGATAATGTGCACACACACACACACACACACACACACACAGCTTGTTTCCCTGTACCCTTGCTAACACAGGGTACTAGCAAACACCTTGCTCTTTACCAATCTGATTGGTAAAAAGGACATTTCAGTGTCGATTTCCCTTACACTGCTCCTATTACAAATGAGCTGAGGGTCTTTTCATCTGTGCCCCAGGAGGCTGACTCCGGAGGACAGCATCACCTGGTCTCCCTTGCCTGGTGGGGTTCAGTAACCAGGAGGCACCAGGAGGGTACTGGAAAGTGGGAGGAGAGAGACGTCAGCATGTTTCTTTCCTATTTTTCTTATTTCTGTCTCATTCCAATGCCATGTTTCTTATGGTGGTTACATGCCCCCATACTCCCTTTGGGCAATCCGTCATCCCCTGCTGCGGTTCTGAGTTCCGGTAACATTCTTTTCTCTCTTTGTGCCTTCAATCCAAGGGATGGTAATGGCTTCCTGCCCTTGCTGGTCTGAGAGTCTCATCCTGCCTTGTGCATTCCCTTAATCTTGCCCCTTAATCTATGTCTCCTCATTTGAAAACTGTTTGCTGTTTTTGTGTTTTTTGCTGAGATATTAACATACAACCCCTTGCCTATTTTTCTGTCGAGCTGTTGGTCTTTTTCATATTGAGTTGTAGCTGTAGGAACTCATTATTCATTAGTGGAAGGGTGGGGGCAAACATTTTCTGTAAAGGGCCAGACAGTAAATATTTTTGGCTTCGTGTGCCATATGGTCTCTGTTGCAACCGCTCAACGCTGCCAGCGTAAGGTGAAAGCAGCCCCAAACAAGATGCAAACGGGGCTTCCCTGGCGGCGCAGTGGTTGAGAATCTGCCTGCCAGTGCAGGGGACACGGGTTCGAGCCCTGGTCTGGGACGATCCCACATGCCGCGGAGCAACTGGGCCCGTGAGCCACAATTGCTGAGCCTGCGCGTCTGGAGCCTGTGCTCCGCAACAAGAGAGGCCGCGACAGTGAGAGGCCCGCGCACTGCGATGAAGAGTGGCCCCCGCTTGCCGCAACTGGACAAAGCCCTCGCACAGAAACGAAGAGCCAACACAGCCATAAAAAAAAAAAAAAAAAAAAAAAAAAATGCAAACGGATGGGCGTGTAAATCAAGTCCTAATAAAACTTGATTTACAAAAGCAGGCTGGATTTGGCCTTGGGGCTGTAGTTACAGACCCAGCATTAGGGAAATTATCCCTTCTCTAGGATATGAGCTGCAAATATTTTTTCCCCAGTTTGGTTTTTAACTTTTCTCATAGGGGTTTTGCCCTGCAGAATTTTTTAAATTTTTATTTTAACATGGTGGAATTCATCTGCTATTTATGGCTTCAGATTTTTGTGTTACGCTTAGAAAAAGAACAAAGAGTTAGTAAAACCACAAGAAACTCAAGGCCGAAAGCCTGTATCTTAAACTCAGTCAGGTAGCTTGTGCTACCATCAATAGTCTTATTAATGAGACCACTCAGCCTTCTAAGACCAGAGTTTTAACAACATGTCTCAATTAGTGGAACCTAATAAAATCTTCCATGGAAGGAAGGCTGAATCATAAAATAGAGCGAGTGCCATGGCTGAGGCAAACTATCTACTCCCAAGCGCCTGAGGGGCCTCCCAGGCCACTAGATTCTGGACCTTAGAAGCCACTTCTCTACATGAATACTAAGGACCTTAGGAATCAGAAGAGTTTTCTACATCATATCCTTGTAACAATTCCAAGAATTCTCCATTGCATCATGTACACAGGCAGATGGCATGCCCACCACCTGCTGTGGGTCTCACCATGAAGGCATCTCTCAGTGTTTCCATCTCAGACCCACACTCTCCTTCCTGTATAATTTTGCTCCAGGGTATAAGGGTCCTTAGCCTTAGTTTGTAGTGAATTTAGTGTAGTGAATTTCTGCCATCTACAAACTAAAAAACAAATACCTTCAGGGAAATTTTGTAAGAAGAAACAGGGCAATTAAAACATTGCCAATATACATACTGATTTGCATAAACTAAGATAGGTTTTTCTTGTAGGAAAAAATATTGGACATTCAAGTCTCTACCGGGATTTAATATTTTAAAGCCACAATTAGCTTTGCTTATTTTCTCCTACCATAAAGAAGCAAACACAGTTACAGGTAAAGGGACAAAACGCAAACTGGAAATCTGGAGGTTTCAACATGGATTTGCATTCTAAATAATAATACTAGCAATGAGTAATAACAATCTGAAATTTCTCAGTTGAGTTATAAAAATAATCCTTGAAATTGCAATCGGTTGCTCTGTCCATGGCAGAACAAATTTATTCATACTTAGATGCCCCTCTCTCCATATATGTGCATATGCAGATATATATATTATATGTTCATCCACATGTAAACATAGATACATGCAGATATATACCCACACCATCTCATTATCTTGCCTACAAAATATATATTAGAAAATATATATTTACAAAGGCCAACGTATAAAACCAAAATGGCCAAGGTAGATATAGGCTTTGGGGGACAAGAAAGATACAGCTCAATAATAAGTACAATACCTAGGATAATCTGAGGCAGCCTGTGAAATGTGACCATAATATCACTATATTCCTCAAAGGAATAACCGATGCTTACAAACTGGTTAGAGACCTCATGTCTCCATCCACTAATTGACTCAATAAATTTTACTAAGCGCCTCATGTGCAAGAATACCACGTGGGATTAAAAGGGTAGGAGTAATTGGTGACAGCTGAGTTGAGTCACAAGCTAACAAACATCAGTTATATGGCAGTAAAGAGAGGAGAACCCTCAAAAGAAAAGCTGTGGCCAGGAGTTTTCTCAATTGATTAGGTCATGCTGTAGTGGAAGCAAGGTCACAGGTTCAATCCTCTCTTTGCCAATTACCTTTTATTGTGCTTCAAAGACCAGCCCAGGCCTGAGACTTCTCAACATCTTATCACAAGATCAAAAGAGATTTGGGAAGAAAAGAGAGTGGCTAAACCCAAATCCATCCCAAGTACTAGAAAAGTAACATACTAATTCAGGGTGAATCAGTACCATTGTCATCGTCTAAATTATAGTTAACGTCCAACATAATATGTGGCTATGTAAAATTAAGTAAAACATTTCTCCTGGGTAGCGTAAAACTGAATTTATTCAATCACCTAACAAGATGCTATCATGAATCAGAAAAAGCATTCACTTTTCAAATGGATGTATTATAATGTTTCGGTTTACAATTAATTTGGGGCTGTTTTGGATATTTACTGCATCACAATCTGAATGTTATTAACATGCAAAGATTAAAAAGGAGGAGGATTTATGTAGCTCCAACCTGAGGGGTTAAAGAAATAGGAAAACCACCAGGATTAAAAACTCTTGGCTTTTAATCCATCACAGTTTATTCAAAAATCAATTACTTGTGTTTTGCCACCACAGAACTAAGAAATGCTGTTGCTTATCTTTTCTCTCACACAAACATGAACTTGGGCTTGGAATGACTCTGACACAATGCTTTGCTTCTCTCAGATGAACTATCCCAATAAAGCTGGCAATGCCCTCTGAACACTGCTTTCTGATACGGATTTGCCAAATTAATTCAAAACGCAGCTCCTGAAGACAGAAACACTCAGAGTTTAGCCACATTGGGATAAAGCTTTCTGGGTGTCAGGTTTCTCAGCTGGGGCTTATATTAACCCAGTAGTTACAAACTCTGCTTCCAAGAACCTCCCCAGAGTCCAGCAGGCTGAGTGGGGGGCAATCAAGGAAGAGGCATCAGGCTCCTGCGGACCCCACTACCCTCAGTAAGCGTCTATATACTCTTACCAAAATGGCTTGGTGGGCTCCTATATCCTCTCTCATTTGAAGAAAGGGTTTTATGCTAAAATATTTTGACAACTCCTATACCAAGCTGATTCTTAAGTTCTTACAGAGCTTAAACATTTTGCGGTCTACATCGCATTGATTCTACTGCATCCTAATATCCTGCTGCTTAGAGTTTTGTTTGAAAATTGTTAAATATTACACAAATGGCAAATAACTGAAAGACAGATGGTTGTGCTTTTTCCATTTCTGAAATAAAATTGTTGAAGAACTACACACTTGGAGCTATACTACTTCCTAATTAAGATATACCTATCATCCTGAGGGTGGGAATAAAATCTTTAAAGTCCCCACGCAGTGAAAAGATTTGGGGCTCCTTACTTTCTCCCCACAATGTAGATTTCAAAATAAAAACACTCTACATCAAAAGAAAAAATGCTGCCCATGCTGAAATTAACCTACATCTTTATAGAGCTTCTTTCTAATAGTATATTTCTGGTTAACTTGTTCAGAGTTGACCTTTTTTTTGAAAGCAAAGTACACACATATGTGTGCCTATGCATGCATCTCAATGCTGCTGGGGCATTAAGCATGCACACAATAGCCTGAAATCTGCTTAGTGGGCAATTCAACAATGGTTATACTCTACAAGAAAGTAATCCTAAAGAGAGAACGAGTAAAACATTCATAGCTAGAACAATAAAATACACTGGGTACATTAGAAAAATCTGAATTTCTGGTTCTGAAAGCCAGTTAGAGAGGTCATAATCTCTTTTCCAGTAGATTCAGATGGAGTTATATCTAGCTCAATTTAGATGGTATGAAATCCTTATTTTTATAATAAAGATTTGACCAAATACATAGTTTGCATTCCTAGATGAAACTTCCAATAAGGATAGCTACTACTTCTTGGGCCCTTATGAGGTACTTTGTAACACTGTCTCTAACAGCCTCTCCTACAAAGTTAGTTTTAGTGTGTTCATTTCATAGTCAAGGAAATTGAGAATCAAAAGATTCAGAAATGTCTCTTAGGTCAAATGCCTCTTAGGTCAAATGTCTCTTAGGTCAAGTGACATTTTGAGGATGTGACACTGGGCCCATCTGATTCCAATGCCCACTTTCTCCCAACTACAACAGGCTGCTGAGGTAGGTAATCTGTGTGATCTATGGAATGCATAGCTAAAAAGACAATGGACAGGGCTTCCCTGGTGGCGCAGTGGTTGAGAATCTGCCTGCCAGTGCAGGGGACACGGGTTCGAGCCCTGGTCTGGGAGGATCCCACATGCCACGGAGCAACTGGCCCTGCCCGTGAGCCACAATTACTGAGCCTGCGCGTCTGGAGCCCGTGCTCAGCAACAGGAGAGGCCGCGATAGTGAGAGGCCCGCGCACCGCGATGAAGAGTAGCCCCCGCTTGCCGCAGCTAGAGAAGGTCCTCGCACAGCAACGGGGACCCAACACAGCCAAAAATAAATAAATTAATTAAAAAAAAAAAAAAAGACAATGGACAGCCAACTATTTTCCTCTAAAGTCTATCCTTATGCAGAACTTCCTTTGGATTTTTTATATTCTTCAATGCTAATTAATATTTCTAAGATGTTCCTCTGGATTCCAAGATATAGATTACATATTGTAAGAATGGGAAAAGTTAAGATTAGAAACAAATTAATATGACAAGAAAAAATTGGGGGGAAAATCTATAGGGAATTTTTGGAAAATAATCATAATTCAAGAACCATATGGTTGTCAGAGGAAGGAGGGTTGCACAGGGGGCTAACTGGGTAAAAGGGAGCAAGAAGGACAAACTTCCAGTTATAAAATAAATAAGTCATGGGGATGTAATGGACAGCATGCGGAATATAGTCAGTAATATTGTATTAACTTTGTATGGTGACAGATGGTAACTAGACTTATTGTGGTGACCATCTCACAATGTATACAAATGTCAAGTCACTATGTTATACACATGAAACTAATATAATAATGTATGTCAGTTATACTTCAATTAAAAAAGAACCACATACTCAAACCGTCTATAAATTCCTAGTTGCAAGTTAAACAATAAGAACCACAGAACATTCAGTGGCAACAGTTTTGCTCTTTGTATTGTTAGATTATCTATCCATATGAAAGAATTTAACATTATTAATGAACCAATTCTAAAACAGGCACCTAGTGTGATATCTTAAGTTCAAAATGTTTCTCCCCATCCCCCAAGAAGAAATGAAAGCTGTATTCATCAACCAGTCACGTCTGCTGTTTCCTTTGCATAAAGCCTCCCTTCCTCCCTTCTCTGTCAAGTGACCTCCTTAATCTTCAAGACTAAACCCAAGACTCACTTCTTGAAAGCCTTCTTGAATTCCACTCTAGTATGGAGGCCTTATTTTGTGCCTTGACCTGGGAACCCTGCCTTTACCAAAGCCTTGACCACATATTTCCCTGCTATCTCTTCCTCTAGACTAAGTTCTCTGAGGCTGTCTCCAGGGCTGTGTATAGTTCCTGCTCTTAGTAGATGCTTAATAAATGCGTCTTGAGGGATAAAGGAAAAATCAAATGGCCTAAATGGCTTAAAACAATTTCCAGAACACAGTGGGAAATTTTTATCTATTTCTTCAGCAATTCTCACTACTTCTTTATCCTCACCCTTAGCTACATACAGATAAATACATGCCAACATATGCACATAAGTACACACACAGAGACACACACAAACACACACATCATCATCGTCATCCATTCTGCCTTCTCCATGGACTAACACTGTCTCTGCTACCATTATTATCAAAAATAGGCAAAGAGGAATCAAGAAATCTAAGAATTTCCGATAACTCACACAAAATTGTATAATCCTTCAGTCCCACCATGCATTGCTGCCACTCAATCAAACAAATATTCATTGAGCTCATACTGCTATGTAAAGCACTAAAAGCAAGTCAATTAAGACACTCACATATTCTGAACATGAAATGCCTGAACATCACAGATATTCAGAAAAGTCCAGAAAAGCAAAATTAGCTACTGCACATAATTAAAACATATCTTGCAATAGAACTAACAGTACCAAAAATTAAGATGATTATTTTATTATGGGGGATGGCCTGAAACACAGGAAATAACTCAACGGGACATGGGGGTAGCTCTCAGCCTTTGGACAGATAGTGGGACAAAAAATAAACACACATTCCCCTGCAGAGCACAGGTTTATGGTGAAAAATCAGTGCTGACTTAGAGTGGATAGTGATTTGATAATTTGATAAACGCTGTTTACCTTTAAAATGTGATTAAACAGCATTTATAATGAACATGCTTAGAAACTGATGAATGATGTATCACATGTACAGTAAAAGGATAATAAAGATAAAATAATTGTCTGAGGGGTTAGTTTTTCCCTGGCAACTTCCCAAAGCTATGACAGTATGTTCTTTTCTCAGAAACACTGGGGTTAGAACTCTTCAAGAGGCAAAAATCCTGAACACAGACAGTAAATTGAATAACGATTCTCACCAAGGATTTCTGAGAAAGTAAAAGTAAAAGTAAAGGAAAACCTGTCAGAACACTCAATTTAGGAAGATTCAGGGTTCATTATAACTGCTGCAGTGTCCTCAGGTGGTTCCCAGTGAAAAAGGATAGACCCTCTAGGTATGTTTCATTTTTCTCCCAGATCTCAATGATGTCCTTTTGCAGCCTCTTTTATCTATGACTTGTATTTAAAAAATGAAATCATTCTGCAAAATAAGATATATTCAAATTTTCTTTGAATTAGAATGGTTTTGTAAATAATTAAACACAGATCTAACTTCAATTGATACACAGTATATTTTTCTAAATTAGGGGGAGTTTATTGTGCAATAAAAATGCATTACTTGGGTTCAGTTCTTAGTGCAAATTATAATGATTCATGGTTCAGTTTATAGGGAATAGCTTAAATAAGTCCACATCCATACACACCAAAATAACATGTTCTAGATGAATACACAGCAGGAAAATGAAGATATCACATGATGTTCATTTTACTTTCAGGGAAATGGGCATAAACCTGTTAATGCTTATGCCAGTATAAAGACTCTCATATGAATGGATGGTTTGGGGTAGAAATCGTGTAGGTACATAAAGACAGAACTAATTTTAAGATGACAGAGGCTGTCTCATATTTGGCAGAGAGGCCAGAGGTCAGGTCACTGAGAAAAAGCTTCATCAAGTAAACTGATTTCCAGCCCTCCTCACCAGGCACAAAATTTTATGATGAAGAATTCTCTATTTGAATCAAGGCTGCAGAACAGGTAATGAGGCCCTTTATGGAGACCAGCATGTATACAACAAATTAGGTCGATAAATACGTATAATAGAAATACTTAAATAGGGCTTCCCTGGTGGTGCAGTGGTTGAGAATCTGCCTGCCAATGCAGGGGTCACAGGTTCGAGCCCTGTCTGGGAATATCCCACATGCCGCGGAGCAACTAAGCCCGTGCACCACAACTACTGAGCCTGCGCTCTAAAGCCCGCGAGCCACAACTACTGAGCCTGCATGCCACAAATACTGAAGCCCGGGCGCCTAGAACCCATGCTCCACAACAAGAGAAGCCATCAAAATGAGAAGCCCGCGCGCAGCAACAAAGACCCAATGCAGCCAAAAATAAATAAATTAATTAATTTTTTTAAAAAAACTTAAATAGGAAAGATGAAAATTACTTAAACATGATAAAGACAATTTAGCAAATTTCAATAGCAAACAGTGCTAAATGGTTAAGTGTTAAAGTCATTTTTATTAAAATGAGAAACAACACTGCTAAATATTTTCCAATATAAAAATGTATCAAATCAACATGTTGTACACCTTAACTTACACAATGTTATATGTCAACTATAGCTCAATAAAAATGCTTTAAATAATTATTTAATTAATTAAAAAAATAAATAAAATAAAATGAGAAACTCAACAAGGATGCCTGTCATTATCTCTTTTACTATATTGTTTTGAAGGTGAGGTTGATGTAAGAAAAATTTATATATATATATAAATTTACATTTATATATATAAATTTTTATATATGCATACAAATAGTCTTTACTTGAAGATGATAAGATTACATACTTTGAAAATCCAACTCTAACTGAAAAAATAGTTAAACTAATAAGAGGATTTACTAAGATGCATAGATGTAAGATAAATATACCAAAAAATCATTAATTTTTCACAATAGTAGAAATAAACAGCTAGATATTTCATAAAAAAATATTCAACAAAAAGTCGCAATACATATATGATACATAGGGTAAATTTAACAAGAAAAAATATAAGGTATATATGAAGAAATGTCAATAAGTAATACAAGTTAATTAGGCAGAGGGCAAACAGTGAGTGTGTTAATACAACCAATGGGCAGCCTTTCACAAAATACATGGCGGTTAGGGCCATAAACTATAAGCCAATGTTCTTTTCACTTCAAAATGAAAGATTAGAGGTTTGGTATAGGCCTTCACTAGACCCATAGTCACGTCTAGAGTTTTTATATCATTCTTCAGAGGATCACCAAAAAGCCCTAGCCCCACAATGGTCTCTAGACAGGTAAGCCTGGTCCACTACACACAAAAAATTTCGTAGATATAATCTTAGCCAACTATGAATTCAAAGAGCATCAATGTACAATACAGCACTCCCTTGGTATCAGCCACGGATTGGTTCCAGTACCTCCCCAGCCCCCTGAGGATACCAAAATCTGTGGTGCTCAAGTCTCTTATATAAAATGGAATAGTATTTGCATATAATCGATGCACATCCTCCTGTATACTTTGAATCACCTCTAGGTTATTGATAATACCTAATACAATATAAATGCTATACAAATAGTTGCCAGTGCACAGCAAACAAGTTTTGCTTTTTGGAACTTTCTGAAATTGATTATTTTTTTCCTGAATATTTTTGATCTGTCGTTGGTTGAATGTGAGGATGCAAAGCCCATGGATATGGAGGGCATACTGTATATTTGTTAAGAGATAGCTACCAGGTAAACTAAGAGGAGGGCATCCTATATGGGAGGCTGGTCAAAAGGTAAGGGTCTCAAGAGCAGGCTAGATTGGGTGTGCTGTTCGAATAACCAAAGGTAGTCTACCTGGAGGAACAATATTAATCACTGTTGAGGAAGGAAACAAAAGCACATACAAGAGGTGGTTCTGAATGTCAGGTCCAATGTACATGATGAGATCATAAAAAGCTAAAGGATTCCAAGGCCAAATGTGAGGAAGATCAGGAGCTAAAGGGTATAGAGAAAGAAAACTGGATCTCTGTAAGCAGTTCAAAACCAAAATTATGAATACTGAGAGATGGGTGGAGAATTTGTTATACTGTGCCAGTTCCATAGTGTGTTTGTGTGATTATGCAGGCCACACGTGGATACAAACCAACTGGGAGAGAGCAAGGGAAGTGCACGTTTCGTGGCTTAAAGGAGGTGGGCAAGACCAAAGTTCCAACAGGACATTAACCATCAAATTATATTGTCTCTTGGGCTTCCCTGGTGGCGCAGTGGTTGAGAGTCTGCCTGCCAATGCAGGGGACACGGGTTCGAGCCCTGGTCTGGGAAGATCCCACATGCCGCGGAGCAACTGGGCCCATGAGCCACAATTACTGAGCCTGCGCGTCTGGAGCCTGTGCTCCGCAACAGGAGGGGCTGCGATGGTGGGAGGCCCGCGCACCGCGATGAACAGTGGCCCCCGCTTGCCACAACTGGAGAAAGCCCTCACACAGAGGTGAAGACCCAACACAGCCATAAAATAAAATAAAATAAAACTTAAAAAAAAAAAATTATATTGTCTCTTACTGAATATTTTAATATTGTCTCTTACTGAATAACAATTCAGGATTGCTTGGGACCAACCACAGTTAAACTGATAGAATAAATTATCCAAGTGGGGAAAAGCTATGCATGTCATTAGGATCCCATGATGAGAGCTAAAAGGATAAGGAAATTCAAGACCACAGACATACCTTGATTTAAAAATATAAAATTATGGAGAGGAACACATCCCAAGAACAATTCTTTAAAAAGATGAGATTTCTGTTAAGCACAGCTTAATATTAATTTCCTTTTTAATGTGATAGACTAGGGAGTCATGCAGAAGTCAGTATCATATCTGAAACAAATGGAGAGTAGAAGTACTCTCAAACCTTTATACAAATTATGTAACTAAGGCTAACATGAGTCACTTTCCCTTTTCAAATCAATTTCTAGCTTAGATACCTCTCCCTGACACTGGAAAAATTCAGCAATTAAACTGAAGACCAGAAAACTAACTTCTTCTCCAAAACAAAAAACACAACAAGCAAAATGCCATTTCTTCTCTTTTTGACCTAGATTATGCCAATTACTTTAGGTGTTTTATTTCCCATATGTACCAGGATGTTCAAATGATACACAGCCTTCTAAGAAGACTGTGCATGATTCCACAATGGTACTCTCTCTGAAACAACAAGCTTCACTTATTAATCATTCTGAAAACTGTATGCTCACAAAAACGTGAGCAAAATTGGAAGCAAGAACCTTTCAAAAATAAATAACCAACTAAATCAGATAGGCAGATTTGAAATTTTTTTTCATCAGGCACTGCTGGCATGATCACAAAATTTAAAAGACCCAGATGATTCTGCATAAATCTAACTCATCATCTTTCTTTTCAAAAGTCCAGCTCTAATGAAGTCCATAATGATCTGGATAAAATACACTTAATTAGATTATTAACTGCAACATAAAACAGCTGCACCATGCCTTTCAACATTTTCTTCTCTGAAGATCAGAGGATTGAAAAAGGGTTATAAAACAGCCCATTCATTTTTCTTGTCTTTTAAAAGGAGGAAGAAAGAGCCATTAGGCACAACCAGAGTTCCAGAAAACTTTTAACAAGTGAAATCCAAGTCTGCCATATTCTGAGACCTCACACATAGGGCATGATAATGGTACCAGGTGACCAACACATCAATGAGGTGGCAAGAGATTAGACAACTTTCTAAAATTCTAATGATTTCCTATGTGATACTGATAGTATAAGACTTATTTTCTGCTTCCTGGTGTCTAGATGAGATAGACAAGAGAGAAAAAAAATCCAGGCTAATTAATTAAAATGCATTTCAGAGATAAACCTGACATGACTTTCCAGTGATATACAAGTCCACCATGAGTTTGAGATGATGGACTAAAGACTTATCTATCCTTCCATGAATATATCTATCCACTCATATAACTTACAGATTTATTTTAGGTTGGGAGAAATAGAAGGTGAGAAATAGGCATGCCAAAATTGCTAAGAATATCGTTAAATAAATATCTGTAGTTACCAAATATATTACCTTGACTAAGAGCACGGCCTCTGGAGCAAGCAGACCTCTCCTGAATCCCAGTTCCAATATTCATTAGCCCTGCGACTCTGGGCAAGTGACAACCTCTCTCAGTTGCAGTTGTCCCACTGAACATGGTGAGAACAATACATGCTTTAGGGTAATAACGGGGGATTAACTGTAATCTTTGTACTTCGCCTGGCCTAGAGTAGGTGTTCAATAAATTAAATCACAATCAAAAGAGACAGACACATTTGAGAGAAATTAAAGATGACTACTAGATGAATGAAGAGATTTACCATACTCATCAGGTTGGAAAATTCAATATTAACATGTCAAATCTCCCCCCAAATGATCTATATTCAATACCATTTCAATTAAAATATCAGCAGGCTTAAAAGAAAAAACCTAACAAAACTGATTCTAAAATTTATATGAAAAGGTAAACAACCCGGAACAGCCAAATCAACTTTTAAAAAAGAAAGAAAAAGTTAGAGGGTGTAAACTACCTGACTTCAACCCGTACTAAAAAGCTATATGAATCAAGATGGTACAATATTGAAGAAAGGGTAGACAGAATAGAGAATCTAGAAACAGAGCCAAATATATATATATATGATCAATTATATACGTGATCATCTTCCAACAAAGATGAGAAGGTAATTCAATAGGAAAAGGAAAGTCTCTTCAACAAATGATGTTAGAACAACTGAATATCTGTATAGAAAATAAACATCAATCTTAACTTCACAACATGTGCAAAAATTAATTTAAAATAGATTATAATTCTTAATGTAAAAGCTAAATTTTAAAACATCTATAAGAAAATCTGTGAATTTATGTAGTCCAAGATTTTTTAATAAGATGTAAAAAAAAAAAACCATAAAAGAAAAAATTGTTACACTGAACTTTACCAAAATTAAAACTTTTGCTCTTCAAAAGATACCATTAAGAAAACAAAAAGGAAGATCACAGATAGGGAGAAAATATTTGCAATGCATATCTGACAAAGTATTTGTATCCATACTATATAAAGAACTCTTACAATTTAATAACATGGAGAAAAAATATATAAAATGGGGAAAAGATATGAACAAATATTTCTCAAAAGAAAAATACAAACAGCAAAAAAGCTCATGACAAGATAATCAACATCATTAGCTAATCAGAGAAATGCAAATTAAAACCATAATAAGACACCACTACACACCCATTAGAATGGTTACAATTAAAAGATTGGCCACACCAAGTGTTGGCAACGACGTAGAGCAATTGGAACTCTCATATCATGCTAGTGGGAATATAAAATTGTATAACCACTTTGGAAAGTGGTTTGGAAGTTTTTTAATAAAGTTAATCATGAACACCATGTAACCTAGCCACTATGCCCTAGATATTTACCTAAAAGAAATGAAAACATAGTCCATACAAAGATTTGTATATGAATGTTCATAGCATATTTATTCAGAGTAAATGTCCACCAATAGGTGAATAGAAAAACAATACGTGGTATGTCTACACAATGGAACACTACTCATCGATAAGTACGAGTGAATTACTGATAGTGCCAACAAAATGGGTGTATCTCAAGACCATTATGTTAAGTGAAAGAAGTTGGATACAAGGGTATATACCGAATGATTCTGCTTATATAAAATGCAAACTAAAGTACAGAAACAAAAAGGAGATCAGTGGTTGCCTAGGGCTGGGGATGGAAGGAGGGAGGGATGGACTAGAAAAGGGTTCAATTGCAAAGAAGATATACAGATGGTCATTATTATGCACATAAAAAGATGTTCAATATCATTAATCACTAGGGAAATGCAAATCAAAACCACAATGAGATACCACTTCATACCCATTAGGATAACTATTATCAAAAACAAAACAAAACAAAACCCAGAAAATAACAAGTGCTGGTAGGACGCAGAGAAACTGGAACCCTTGTGAATTGCTGATGAGAATGTAAAATGGTGCAGCTGCTGTGGAAAACATTACTGCAGTTCCTCAAAAAATTAAACACTATGTGATCCAGCAATTCCACTTCTAGGTAAATTAAGTAATGACTGAAAGCTGAGACTCAAACAGATATTTGTACACCAATGTTCAATGCAGCATTAATGACCACAGCCAAAAGGCGGAAATAACCAAATATCAAACTGATGAGTAGATAAACAAATTGTGGTATATACATACAATGGAATATTATTCAGTAATAAAAAGGAATAAGGTTCTCATAGTTGCTTCAATGTGGAATAATCTTGAAAACATTATGCTACGTGTAAAAAGCCAGACACAAAAGAAAAAATATTGTATGAATCCACTAACATGAAATATCTAGAATGGGCAAATTCATTGGGAAAGAAAGTAGGTTAGAGGTTACCAGAAGATGGAGGGAAGGAGAGAATGAGGAGTTATAGCTTTAGGGGTACAAAATTTATATTTGCAGTGATGAAAATTGTTGGAAACAGTGGTGATAGCTGTACAACATGGTGAATATAACTAATGCCATTGAACTGTATACTTAAAATGGTTAAAATGGCAAATTTCATATTGTGTATATTTACTGCAATAAAAAATAGTATGAAGAAAAAAGCGGCACAGGAAATCTTTTTAGAGTAATGGAAATGTTTTCTGTCTTGAGTGTGATTATGGTTTCATGGGTGTATAAAACTGTCAAAACTCATCCAATTAAATAGATTCATTTAATTGTATAAAATTATTGCTCAATAAAGTTGATAAGGGAAAAAAAGACACCCACAAATTAGCAAGAATATAATTTATCATGCCTTTCCTCCCTGCCTTCCCTCATTTCATCTTGCCATGCCTACTAGCCCCCAACCCCTGCCACTGCCATGACAAGCAGGAGGAAAAGGGAGAAAAATTCATTCATTCAACAAATATTTGGGGAGCATCTCTTTCATCTGTTACTTCAGTTAACAGGTTTATGGATGAGGAAACTAAGGTTTGGCATGGTAAAGTAATTTATCCAGGTCCCACAGAGAGTAAACAAACAGTAGAGCTCAATTTGCAACCACTGTCTGTGATTCAAAGTCTTCGCAGATGTGCACTGCAAAGATTTTCTCCCTATCTGTGATCTCACCAGGCCCACAGACGTGAGGGGAAATGATGCACGAGCAGGATCCTACATACAGGAGTGGAAGTGATAAGATGCAAGGCCATGACAATCTTGTGTTATCAATCAAAATAAAATGTGTGGAAAACAGATACCTCTGTTCACATTGAAGAACGTCTTGTAAAGAGTTCAAAACTTTTGTCTTTGGCAATTTCTCCTTACTTAAGTCAACATTTGAACATAGAGGTTAGGAGCACAAGCCCCAGAGTCACACTTCCCAGGTCCCAATCCTGGTGCTGCGTATTGATATGATCTCTTCCTGCTTCAGCTTTCTCAAAGGCAAAATGCAGATTATAATAGTATCCACCTCAAAAGGCTTTTGTGATGATTAAATTAAATAATAGATGTGACACACTTAGCATAATGTTGGGGACATCATGGATTCTCAATAAATATTAGCCTTCTTCTTCTTCCATAAACTTCACCTGTAATATCTAGGTACAGAAAGAATAGAGTTACATGCAAAAACGAAGAAGAAAAAGGCAGCTTCTTAGATGGTGGTTTACATGCACTGGCGTTTTCCTCCCTCCCTCCCTCCCTCTCTCTTAATGCACTACTGTTCTTCAAATAAAGTTTTTGCATTAAAAATGTATGACGGGGCTTCCCTGGTGGCGCAGTGGTTGAGAATCTGCCTGCCAATGCAGAGAACGCGGGTTCGAGCCCTGGTCTGGGAAGATCCCACATGCCGCGGAGCAACTCGGCCCGTGAGCCACAATTACTGAGCCTGCGCGTCTGGAGCCTGTGCGCGGCAACGAGAGGCCGCGATAGTGAGAGGCCCACGCACCGCGATGAAGAGTGGCCCCCGCTTGCCACAACTAGAGAAAGCCCTCGCACAGAAACGAAGACCCAACACAGCCATACATACATACATACATACATACATACATACATACATACATAAAAAGAATGTAAGCAGACAAGAATATCATTAAAAAAAAAAAAAAAGAAAAGAAAAAAAAAATGTATGACGAAAACTATGAATGATAGAAGCAAACCCGTCAGTAACCTGAAGTAGGTTCTTATGAAAGAATAAATGATTCATTTCTCTTTGGCAGAACTGGGTCTTTTCCCTGCCTTTCTCTTTCTAGGGAAATAAAAATTTTACCCTTTCTCAAAAACTTGGGAGATCGCTTTTGAAAAGCCAGTGTGAGTAACCTTGAGGAAGTCTTTTTATAGCCCAGTATAACAGCTGGCAGTCTGAAGGGCCATATAAAAACATTTTGCTGTTCTATAGACTCAAATCCAAGCCCTCACAAAAGCAAAACCATTTTTATTGAGGAAACAATAAAAAATTGTTGGAAAATTTCAAAGTCATGTAGTACAGAAAAGGACTCTTAGTGTAATAAAAATAATGTATAGATAATATTCCCTATAGTTAACAAAGGTAGCCACTTGCCTAGTCAAATCCTACATTTCTAATGGACTCCAAATTCACTAGTGGTAAAAGTAAATGAGAAAGGCAACAGATCCTTGGGGTATGATGTATAGCCAAGTCAGGTGGCATGCTGTTGCTAGGTTTTCCAAAGTAGCAGAGTCTGGGATAATAAAAGACAGTCAGTTAGAAAAAGAAAGAAAAAATAAAGAATATTCAGATTAAAATGATTATAAAAGTTCGATAATAATAGGAAAGATTTTAAATTAGAATTAATTGTGCTTAAAACTAAACAGCTATTTGACCAACTATAGGTGTTTCATCTGCTGTGACCCTGGAGTTAGGATCCTTTTGCTCATATTTTATTAGCAGGTATGTTGAGCTGACCTTTGTCATATCAGAATGTTGCACAGTCTTGAGAAACCAAAACTAAAAGCAAAATCTCTCAGAAATTATAAGAAGT
Organism: Balaenoptera acutorostrata; assembly: GCF_949987535.1. Taxonomy (NCBI): domain Eukaryota; kingdom Metazoa; phylum Chordata; class Mammalia; order Artiodactyla; family Balaenopteridae; genus Balaenoptera; species Balaenoptera acutorostrata. The sequence goes on along the minus strand of NC_080064.1, from coordinate 168,703,274 downwards.
AATTTTAGACTTGAGGCTGAGGGATAGATGGATTTAAGAAAAACAACTGTTCCTTTCCTTTTAAGAGATCTTAAACTTTTATAAGAAGCTTCAGGAAAAAGGCAAATAAGATAGTTATTCTGCGTCATAGTAATATTTCATTTTCGGAAACTCAATTAGGAGAACTAATGAAGAAGAAATGTGTTTCTTGCTTGTAGAAGCCAGCTAAAACTGGTAAAAAGCCTAATTACCAGCAATATTTGTTAAGCAAAATCCATTTATGTTGGAAAGGAGGCATATAAGTATTATCATGAAAGTTAAAATAGAGAAGACAGTGCAGGATACTTGTTATAATTTCAAATTTGGCAGTGCTAACAAACAGAGCTACTCCAGAGATCACTAAATTTACTGCTTTAAAAAAAAAAGTTTCTTTAAACAACACATTTCTGACTTGTAAATTTTAATGCATTTTTAGTTGTTGCTCCCATTTGCAAAATGAGTCATAGATCTGAGCTCTGACATAATCACTCAGTTCTCACCAAGAAAGACACCCAGGACCCATTTTATCTTCTTGTTGCTGTGCTAAGCCGGGCAGTCAGAAGCCTGGGGAGGTGGTCACTTTTACCAGTACCAGGAATAACCATCGGCTTAGTGTACATTACTGGTCACCAACCGGACATCCACTCCTTCTTTTTCATTTCTAACATAATCCTGATTTTATTCAGGTACCTACCCTCATTAGAAATAGATGTTTTAAACTTTTTAAAATGCGTACAGGTAAAATAACAGGGAAAGATAGCTGCAACAAGATATATAAGTGGGGAGTTGGGTACCATATGAGTGTTTCAGCAAAAGATAACAACTGGAAAAAATGTGCTGATTCATGCTCTTTTAGTATCAAACGTGTGGCAATACACATCAAAGCCACAAAAAGTGTTTTCAAATGTTAAATTTGGTAAAATAGAAAAAAAACCAACCTAACAAATAAAACCCCATACAGAGTGGTTTGAGTATAACCTTCCTGATCCATTTGCAATCAAAGGAGACCTGCCTTGGCAGCCTGGCTCTGTCACAAAGATGTGCGCAGCCTCAGAAAGGAGCGGTACTGCTCAGGCGTTTTAAATGAAAGACTGAAGCAGGAAAGACTCTTAGTTCACCTGCATGTGTTCCACATCATCGACTTAGTGGTAACAGAAAGACCATCACCATACATTGCTCATAAGTGAAAAAAAACATCTGAAGACTATTTCCCTGAGACAATAAGCAGGTCAGTCACTGATTTAGGGGACCTTTTAGTCCACCATCTGAGGGTGACTTGACCTCTCTTCAAGAAAAAAAACCCATCAAGAGTAGCCTGAAAATGTGTTGAACTTAGGGCACTTATCTAAAGTGACTACCACTATACACCACCTAAACCAGTGAAAAAGGCTCTGAGTCTTAGTTTTAAATATATCGTGACATCAGAAGAGGAGAAATATTGCTTGAGTGATGATGAACCTGATATGTGTGGCGTGTCCATTTTGAATCAAGTACAAGTTTCCTAATTTCATATACTAGTGCCCTGGACCACTAACAGAGGAACACTTAAGGTACTGTTTCTCTCAATGACAAAAATATTTACATATTGAGATATTCCAGCAATTCATTTCTGAAATGAATGCCAGTTTATTTTTCAAAGGCAAATACCTTATTTTTCCCAGTGCAATAACTTCTTTGAACACTCGACCCATATTCCAAAGCATCAATATGGCCTATAAAATGTCAACCAGTTCCAAACATTCAATACGGCTTTCCACAGATACTTGCTGAATGAATTAATGAATGAAGATATGTTGAAAAAAATTAATTTTTCTGATAAATTAATTTTGAAATAGGCAACCCATAGTCAATAACTAAATGTTAGCTCAAAATAACTCTAATAAAGCAATACAAGAACTAAACTGGAAAACTTATAGTAGAACTTGTCACTGCTCCCACCCCCAAACCTGCTACTCCTTTCACGTTCTTTATCTCTGTGAGAGGTACCACTACATCGAGAGATGACTGTGTCAGGAGGAAGCCAAGAACACCCCTGGTTTCGATGATTCACAGGAAGGACTCACAAGACCGCACAGTCATACTCAAAGCTATGACTTATTACAGTGAAAAGACACCAAGCAAAAACAGCAAAGGGAAAAGGCACATGGGGTAAAACCCAGCAAGTGTAAGTTTTCAAGGGTCCTCTCCCAGTGGAGTCTAAATTCCTCCAGCAAAGAACTGTGATAACATGTGTGAAATGTTGTCAACCAGGGAAGCTTGCAGAGACTCAGCGCCCAGGGTTTGCATTGGGAGCTGGTCACACAGGCAGCCTCTGTCTATTTCAGACTCCCAAAAAGATACTAGGTGCTCAGCATAAACCACAGTGTCTGTACAGACAGCTTAGCACAATTGATATAGGGAAAACCGTCCTGAAATCTAAGTTCCTGGATGTCAGGACCAACCTTGCAAGCAGGCCTTTCCAAGGACAGCAGTTCAGGCCTGCTACGTTAACTCTCTTCTGTTCAGTGACCATGCCCAAAGCCAAAGAGTAATCTCAGTGCCTACTTCTTCCTTGCTGTCCCTCATCTGTTGAAAGCCAAACCCATCAATTCTGCCCCTTAATAACTCTTGCATCCAGCCCCTTCTCTCCATCCTATCACCACTTTGGTCCAGACCTCTGTCATTTCTTATTTGAATCCCTGCAGGAACTCCCATCTATTTCCCTGCCTATGCTCCACTCCATTTGCCACAGGGCTTCCCGTGATGAAGAACCTGCTGTCTTCATCTCACTGCTCTCAATCTCCTGGGCACAGCATCGCAGACCCTTTTCTCGTGTGCCCAAGTTCTCTGTCTCATTTCTCAAGACTTTCTCCCTTTTGTACTCTCTGTTCCAGTCATACTGAATGATCATATACGATTCTCAGAAGGCATCACGCTTTCCTGCCTTTGGCACTTTGTACAGAATACTTGCCCTGTGTCCCTGGAACATTTTCTACTTTTGCCAAGGTTAAGAAGCACATATCCTTTAGCACTTAGCTGAGGCATTAACTCCTCCAGAAACCCTCCCCAGATATGCTTCCTCTCCCAGGCTGGACTGTGTCATGATACCTTGTGCCTCTCCGCCTCCACAGAACTTATTACACTGCACTGCAATGTCCCAGTCTATTTCACTTATTTATCCCCTCACACTGTGTACTCCTTAAGGGTATGGTCTGTGCATCCTCAGTGGTCGGCATGGTAACTGACAAATTGTTCAGGTTCAAGAAATATTTGTTAATTGGTTGAATGTTACCCTTTTAGCAAGGTTCTCCTTAGGTCAGCTTTATCTCTGAACCTTTGGGAGAGGACTCAACTTAGTTCTGGCACAGACACTGGGAGTGTTGCATTATTCATGTTATCCTCTTTGTACTGGCTTTGTTCAAAAGCCAGCAGCCAAATGTGTGGCCTACCTCTTGTGACTGTGTAGCTCTTCACAGCATGGAATTTGTATACTAATCCCCAATCTGCTTTCAACTTATCTTCCTTTCCTAACTTCTCAACCTGATTACTTTACTTATACTTTATCTGTTTTGTTTTGTTTTTTTTAAACTTAAGTCCTTTCTAGAATAAGGCAGAATATAAATAAATATGCATAAGTCCCAGAGAGAGGAAACACACACTATCCCATATTTCTCTCAAGAAAGTGAGCCCTTGATATTTCTCGGCGACCCCTTCCTAGCTGAATCCAAAGCACATCTTACCAGAGGAAATATTTTCCTTCTGGTTCTCAGCTCAGCTTCATGCAATTAAGTCAGTCTAACAAAAGGCGTGCACAGGTGTGCCCATATTTTCCTCAGAGGATTTAGGAACAAAACTCAAAGAAGCAAGTCCAGATGTGCACCTTGCTTTATTCAGTCAATGCACTGCTGAAAAGCTATGTGTAAAATGAGTTGTGTAAACAGAATCAAAATTTAAATTTATTTGAGATGCTCACTTTCTAAAGGAATGCTATGGCAAATCAATGAAGTAACTCTGGGGAAAAGGGAGTAATCACCCCACAATTATACCTATTTTGTAATCCCAGATTTATATACTAAGGCTATTTAAAAATGTACTATGAGAAAATCCTCCTCAGATTCTACTGTGTATAAATACGCAATCCTTTTAATTTGTTTCATCACCTCTAAATGTAACTCAAGTTCAAAACCAGCCAGAAAAATCAAATTAACATTAAATACTGAAACACTGTTATCATTGAATTCACACCAGAAATTATTAGCACCTTAAATGTGAGAATGTGCTCAAAGCCCTGTTAATTTCTGCCCCCTTGACAAACATTCTTTAACAAAATCCTAAGTAAAACACTGTGCTAAGTGTCGAATGGGATTCAATGTAATTAAGGTACAGTTCTTGCCCTCAAGGAACTTTGATGCCTAATTAATGAGCAAACTCATTCTGTTCCTTCCCACCCCCCTTTTTTCATTATTACAAGAATATCTAACTATTACTGACATCAGACACTTTTTTCCAGGTTTTTTTTTCCCTCCTTTATATCTGCTTATGTTTTATAAACACCCAGGCAGGAGATAATTTTCATTAATTTGCTTTATAAAATTCCTAACAAATAACTACAAAGAGAAGGGAAAAAACAGTACATGCAGAATTGGAAAAAAAAAACCCTGAAGAAGACTCAAGGCTTGTCACCATAAAAAATATCTAAATTTAATACTAAATCTTACTAGTTTTTTGTAAGGCAATTATACTCCAATAAAGATGTTTAAAAAAAAATCTTACTAGTTTTAATTACTGGATGAAAACTCCTTCTGAATTAATTACAGATTTGAATTTTTAAAGCATTTCAGTTTAATTTGTCTCAAGTACAAAGACAGTAATTCAAACTGGGCTAATCAAAGTGGCTTAGTGGACACCGTAGGAGGTTTGATTTTAATGAATTAATAGATTTGTAATTCACTTCTCATCAACTTGCGTATAAACAAGACATTTTAGAAAGCATCTGAAAACTGTTCTTTACTGTCGGTTATGAATCAGTCTTAGTATGGTGACAGATGGAAACTAAATTTTTGGTGGTGAGCACACTGTAGTGTATACAGAAGAAGAACTAAAATAAATGTATACATGAAACTTACATAATGTTATAAACCAATGTTATCTCAATTAAAACAAGTTAATTAAAAAAAGATTCAGTCTTTTAATATTTTTTACATTACTTTTTTTTAAATTATTTTTTACAAACAGTGAAAAGGTAAATTTTAGCCAGTTTATGTCCAAAATAACAGCTTCTAAATAAGTACAATCAGATGGAAACTATCTTATGAATGAATCTGACAATGAACCATGACTTAGAAAAAGAAGACACTGTTGTTTAAGCTGCTCAATAAAATTTGAGCTGAATTCTAAATTTACAAGCAAACACTTTCTAGAACATTTGATAGATCAGTGTTTTTAAACCCTTGTTAATTGTTTAAAGGTTCCTTATTTTGTTATCTGTCACACTGCATGTACTTAACCTACTCACAGGTATTTATGCTAATTCATTAGCTCCCTCAGGGTGGGAAGGGCAGACTTTATCATCTTAAAGCACTGATGCATGGCTTCCCAGGTCAGAGACAAATAAATCTTTTAGTATAATTGCACGTTGCTTTATGTGCTGCTGTCTCCCTGCTGGGAAAAATGTTAAAATATTTAAGGTTTACTATCTGGTGTGAGAGTGGTTTGATAATTAAAGTGTGGAATGGGAGGAGAGGATGGCAGAATTTACTACTTTATTTTTGTTGGAATAATCTTTCTTGGAATTAGTAAACTTTCAGAGAGAGAGTCAATAACAGTAAAAGTTCTGGTGAATAAGAGTTGGTTAGAGTCGTTTTGAGATCACTGTAACAGCCATTTGGAGACAGGACAGTTCAATTAGGGCAGAGTTAGAAGAACTGGGGGACTCTGTATGTCACAAAGATCATGATTATTGTCAATGATAAACTAAACTAAACCCTATCATCAGTGCTAAAACACACTAAGCTCTAATACCACAACTGTTTTTACATATCTCCTCCTCCATACTTGTCCATATACCAGACAGCCAGTGGCGGAGCACAGTCTAGTTCTTAATTAGCACACGATTTTGAGCTAAACTACCTGATTGCAGGGGTTCTTAAAATTCTTAACGCTGCTCTGCAGACTTGTATAAATAATAGATACTCCTTCACTCACTAATGCCCTCCCAGGGCCCACAGCCTTGGGGGTCTCCAAGGAAAGTAGAGCTCAATACCATAACTAACTGAGGACAACTTACTACTGGATGTGAATCTAACGAGCAAGATTATTTTCATTTGACACATTGATTCAATAAATAACTTGATTTAAATCCACTCTATTATTTTGCTTGAATAAAAAGCATATGCATAACAGCAGCCTGGAAGAGAAACTGGAGCTTTCAGATGCATGTTATTGTATGTGCACCATGCTCAGGAGAGGTGTGGCTCAATCAGCATCATGTGGCAGGAAAACCACAAATAGTTGTAAGGCCACACACTCCAGTGCCGACTAAGCTGGTGCTGCTGGAAGAGGAGCAAATGGTCCTTAGCAAGACCCTATTTGGGGGAACAAGAGACTGTGTGGAGGGTCCATGACAATGAATTTGTGCTTTGCAACTGGCTAGTCAATTCTCAACATAAGTGAATCCAACATATGTGACTGTTGAGAAAAACAATTAAGGACAGGTCAGTACTTCTTGGTTAATTGATTTTCATCTGGAGGTGTGGTTGGAGGAGGGAGTCTCCTGGAAACTAGGATCAGAAAGAAGTGTTTAGTGTGAAAAAAATCACTTCCAGATGATTTTGTTTATATCCAGACTCTTAAGTCTAGACACTGGAAATTAAACTATAGGTCAGCAAAAAAAGAACACCCAAGAGGTAAAAAGTTGTCATGTCACTTTGCCTTTATTAAAGGGGTGCAGTTTGCTTCCTTCAAATCAATGTTTTATAATTCTCTTCTTCATAACAAAACTTGTATTCTGGTGATACAAAGAATTGAAAAAAGAAAAATCAAAAGTAAAAATAACACAAAACTGAACGCCTAAGCTTAATATGTCTGTGTTGATCAATGCAATGCTCAGGAGGAGGGTACGATTAGGAAGGAACATGAAAGGCTGGGGAAGAACAAGAGCAGAAGAGACAGTACCCTTCGGCCAGTCACACTTTCCTCACCTCTACCAAGAGTGTAATAATGCACATAAGTATATTGTCAGTAGTAATGAATTTCACAAGCATTTGTTAGTTACACTAATAGGAACCACAATAATAAATACCACTCATTAGTAACAAATCGAAGAATCTCCTTCATGTGGAATCAGTGTGAATGGCTCTTGGCAGGGAATCAGTTTTACAGGCATAACAGCCATACAATCTGCAAAGTCATCCATCCAGAATCACCACACGTAGCTCCACAGAGAAAGGGCCAACGTCTAACGTTCATGGTTAATGAAAAGGTGATCTCCTTATCAAAAATAAAACACCAAAACCAACATGGGAAGAATCACTGACTAGGATATGTCTGAACTGGAAACAAAGTATCTCCCATCTGAAAATAAAATGAAAATGATCAACTACATAGAGTACCATTTTGACTGTTATCTCCATTTTTCAGATACTGCAACAGAGTCACAGAGATGGTAACTTGCCCAATGGCAAATTGCTAAGCAAGTGGTCTGGCTCTGGGCCCCCTATTCTTAATCTTGACACCGTAGCTGCCTCATCTTGTTCTGCCATGAAAAGAAAAATTTTGCAACAAAAATCTAAATCAAAATGTTTTAATATTTAATAAAAGAAAACAAACTATGAGAATTTGCTAGAGACATGAAAATTTTCTTCTGTGTAAGGAAAGCTTCATGTCAGATACCTTCAACTCAACATTAATATCCAACACATTTCACATAAACAAAAGGATATTGTCATGGTAATGATTATGCTCCGAAACTGGATAAAAATCTTGAAAACAAGTCTCTCTACAGAGTTAATATGCTAACCTACAATAATGCACCGTATTTGTTTTTGCAAATAAACCATGCAAAACATTTAAGGACAAATATGTTGTCAGCAATTAAACATAAGACAAGTTCCTAAATGCATGTCTTATTTTCCTAATTATTTTAATGTTAGTAAGTCAAACAAACAATCTCAAATCAAGAAACAAAGCCAACATAAAGGAGAGGATGGCATTTGTAATCCCAAAAGATATCACCTCAAGCTTTTCATTATGCTATTTCAAACTCATCTCTATCCAACCCCAGAAGTATGTAGAACAGCTTTGTTGCTTCGAAACAAGAATTCAACATTCTCTGCAGGCTCATTCCTGAATCAGAGGCAGCAGTATTCTCTCCCTACTTCAGCCACCTGCTAAGGCCAAATTCCACTTGGAGTTAGCACTGGGCAGGCCCTGCATAGGGTACTGCCTCGGACCCCATCATTCTCCCCACATCCTCACGCTGTGTAGCCTCAGTTGTGAGAAGTGAATTACAACACCCCATTTCCCTATCATGCTCATGGATGTGGTGGTCACTTCTTAGGCCTGAATCTGTGCTCTGAGAGATGTTCACCCTCCCTTTCTTAACCTACTGTAAGGCAGTGGGGACTTAAGTGTCACAAAAACCAGAGACACAGAAAACTGGCAAGGAGTGAACTAGCAATTCCTAAATACATGGCAATAGCGTATGTCTCAGGTCCTCTTCCTTTCCTCTTCCCCTCCATCCCTGAGGGCTGCACTGATAACATCCACCTTACCTCTTTGTGTAAGATCAGAAAACTTGCCACAAGTGAGTTAAATTCTCAAAGAAGGAGAAACAGAAAGTAGTATTTTAAATTGATCAGGTCCAATTATACTTTCTTGATGTTTAGCCAGAAATACAATTGGGTATTTCTGTAGAAATCTGTAAGAGACTTTACAAATGTATCCATTTGAAAACACCCTTTACTCATTCCCATTTTACCTTTTGAAAGTTATATCCAGAACGATTTTTTTTTAAAGTTTTAGGCTATTAGAGCACCAGAAGAGAAAGTCTCTGTCTGTATTCCCTTCCCCTAACTACCCCAGGGATCAGGCCCAAGGGGAGTACCCCTCACCCAGGGATCTGTCAGAACTCTAATCAGAAAGTAACAGAACCAAGCAAGGCAGTGGGATAAAATGGAAAGTTAATGATTGTGTCTAACTTTACAAAGGCAGAGTCCTAATTAGTGACAAATCTGATTGTGGAATTATTTTAATGGCATGTACTTTTTATTGCTTTCAAATGCACAGAGTTAGCAGAACAAGCTACTACTTTGTTAGATAATGAAACATAAAAATTTATATGTAATCGGTACATTTTAAACTAGGGTTTAAAAGCAATTTATCTCTTAGTTAGAAAAATATATTCTTTTAAAGTCATTAATTGGCAACCATAAATTTTAATTCTATTCTTGGCCTAATTATCACAAATTTCAAGTAACTAGGCTCCAAAACAATGAAGCTTTACTGGTTCAATTAAGAATACTAGTTGAAGGGTTTCCTAAGGAGATTACAATAGGATAAATTAACTCTATCTACAGAAACACTGGAGAATAGAATATAAAATGTAGTAGATCTGTATGTAGTAAACATGGAAAGATATCTAAGGCCTGTTAGTGAGTAAAAATAAGGATGTTACACACACACACACACAATATAATCCTACCTATCAAAACAGCACAGAACAATTCTCTATTTTTCTTATGGGATGTGTGTGTGTGTGTGTGTCTGTGTGATCTTGAAGATCACATGCCAACATGTTAGCACCTCTGGGAAGGTGCGCAGGACAGGCAGAAGGAGAGGAAATGGGGACGGAGAACAATGACTAAAGGGGGGTTTTAGCTTTGTATGGATTTTTTTTAAATGAAATGATTGTGTTTACATTATTGTTTTTGCAACAAAAAATTAATTTTAAGATTTCAGATTATTTATACTTCACTGTAATTAATCACAAGCCATGACTGCTGGGTATTGTAGAAGCCTAGCGCCTAATGGTACTAGGAAAGCATTATGGTAGATGCTGTAGAAATTCCTAAAGCGTATGACTCCATTAATGTTCCACCTTTTGAGATCCATGTCTCAGGCACAATTTCCGAAGGAGAAATCAAATGTAATGACTGGCAAACTGATTGCGGTCTAGGTCTTTAATACCAGAGAAATATCTAGACAGGATCATACTAAATTAAGAAGTAGTCTGTACCTCCAAAGAATTTACTTTGATACTTCTGAGAATCAGACTAACTCTGAGTAAAACACATTTTGCAAATAAAAACAGGAGAAGAAAAAATTATCTTCCTTCTTTATTGGCTTGCCAAAAAAGCTATAAACATGTACTAGAAGTAAGAGTTATTAAAAGTTATAATAAGGCTTCTGGTAATGATGAAGTAGCTTCTAACCCTCCCAGATATAATGGCTATAAACTCTAGATAAAATATAAAAAAACAACTATCTGAAGGCACTGGAGAGTGATGAAAAGTAGGCAGAAACGGTAGGGGAGTTAACATTTGAAATAAATGAACAACACTTGGTGTTGTTTCTTGTTTTTAATGCCTTTTGACTGAAGGAAGATCTGTGCTGGGCAATGGAAACTTGAAGTAACAGAAGAAAGTGAGAAGAAATGTCCCAATAAGCGCCACAGAGAGGAAACCCTAAATTGACTGCATCAACTCCACCTGAATCTCTGGTTAATCCCTGAAATCCACTTGCATCAAGCAGATGACAAGCAGCCCAGCTAAGGGCAAAGGAACTGAAAGGCTCTCCTTCACAGAGTTAACAAACTTTGGAGCATGAGTTGAGCCAAGTGAATAGCTTCCTGAAACAAACAAAAAAATTCAGTATTCCTCAGAGGAATATAACAGAATCCAAAATCCTATAGGAGATTCAAGATGACAGAGGAGTAGGAGGACGTGGAGTTCATCTCTCTCCATGGATGCATCAGGAATACATCTATAGATGCACCAATTCTCACAGAACACTGGCTGAAAACTAGCAGAAGACCTAGGACACCGGAAAGGACAATAAAGATCCCTGTATAACTGGGTAGGACAGAGAACAGACGGGAAAAGGAGAAGGAGAGGAAGTGGGATGGGACCTGCACCCCAGGGTGGGGGAGCTGAAGCAGAGGAGAGATTCCCGAATTTGGGGAAACCCCATCTCCGATGGGGAAATCGATTGGGACAGAAGGGAAGTATTTGAGGCTGTCAGAAGAAGGTGAAGTGGCCAATTGGTGGCAGATGGGAGAGAGTGAGAAATACACAGACGGTCCCGGCCCTACATGCCCCAGACTGGGACGTGTGTTCACAGGTGTGCAAGGGGGCTGGGAGCTGGAGCGTGAGGACTGGAGAAAAGGCCCAGAGCGAGAACTGCTGTTGGGAAGATGCACTGACGGGACAGGAGGGAGGAAATCCACAGCAGAGAATGCCTACAGAGGAGGACCGCACTGCCATGGAAGGGGGGCGCTACTGCTGAGTCCCACGCAAGGGAAGGAGCCACCATTGTAGCCTCTCTCTCCCCACACGCCAGCGCCTGCCGATGACGATAAAAGAAGCCCACTCGGGGCTGGCTCTCGTGGGCTGGCTGCCAGCAATAAAAAAAAAGCCCCCTCAGGGCTGGGCCTCACACACCTGCTGCCGGCTACCAGAAAAAGCCCTCCCAGGGCTGGCCCTCACATGCCTTATGCCAGGCGCCAGAACAGGCCCTCACTAGGGCTGTACCTCTTGCGCCCGTGGCCGACGGCTTCCATGGGCATTTGGCGCCACTGGGGCTCCCGCGATCCAAGCAGTCAGACCACCTCTGCGCCCGGTCCTCACAGGGGCAGACCCAAGAGCTCCAAGGCAGCCTCAGGACCAGACTCCTGTGTGTGGACCACATGCAGAGGTGGGGATAAAACCAAAGTTGAACCCCAGGGATAGGGCAACTAAGAAAGAAGATGGAAAATGTTTCCATCAGCTGTACCAGTTGCAGATTCAATCCCCACAATCAGCTAGGCAGACCCTGAGTCTATGGAATATCTGAGCAGTGACTGCTCCCACAAATGGAAACGGTCTAGCTCTGGCAGCTGTGGCCTTCGGGGGCAGCACACATGGGAACTGGGCCACATCACAATCTGAGGGGTCCCCACGGGGCCCACAGCAGGTCCAGAGAGCAGCCCAGAGGCACAGGAGAGCCTCCTGGGGAGGCGGAGGTGGAGGTGGGCTGTGGCTCACGGCAAGTGCAAGGACACTTACAGCGGAGACCCCAGGGAAACATAGTTATTACTATTAATTTTATTATGTTTTGATTCATTCTGTTGTTGGTTCTGGCTTTTTTTGTTGTTGTTTTTTCCTTTCTGTCTTTCTTTTTGTTTGCTGTTGTTGTTTCAGTATTTTTTTTTCTTTATTTAGTCTTCTGGGATCTTCGTGGTCTATAACATTTTTTTAAAATATATATTTCTAATTCTACTTTGTTTTTCTGTTGTTCTGTGTTCTTTTCCCTTATTTTTTTCTTCTTCTTTTTCTTTAACATATATATTTTTTTATATTTCCATTTCTACTTTACTTTTCTGTTGTCCTGTGTTTTTTCCCTTTTAATTTTATTTTATTATTTTTTGTATCATTTTTATCAGTTTGTTCTGTTTCCTTGCTTTATTCTTCAGTTGGCACACTGCTTTGGTTTTGTTTTTAGGTTTTGTGTTTCTGTTAGTCTTGATCCTAATTGTTTGATTTCGTTTTTGAGTTCTGTTTGTCTGGTTGTTCCCTTGTTTTTGTTTTATTTGGTTCTTTTTGTCTCTTTTATGTGTGTGCGTGTTTCCTTGTTTCTGTTTTTGTTTCCCTGATTTTATTTTTTACCATTTGTCTGGGGTTTTCTTAGTCTTTTCTTTTCTTTTTTTTTAAATCCCCTTTATTGCCAGGATGAGTGACTTGCAGAGTGCTGGTTCCTCGACCATAAGTCGGGCCTAAGGCTCTGGGGTGGGAGCACTGAGTCCAGGATGCTGGACCACTAGAGAATTCCCGGCGCCAGGGAAGATTAACTGCTGAGAGCCCTCACGGAGGCCTCTTTCTAAATCCAAACCCTGGCTCCACCCAACTGCCAGCAGCTCACAGCACTGGACGCCTCACACCAGAAAACAAGTAAGACAGGAACACAAACCCACCCATCAGCATACAGACTACCTAAAGTCATACTAAGCTCACAGACACCCCAAAACACACCACCCAACACGGCCCTGCTCATCAAAAGGAAAAGATCAGCTCCACCCACCCAGACTCAGTTCTCCACCCAGAACTCAGGCACTAGTCCCTCCCATTAGGAAGCCTACACAAGCCCCTGGACCAACCTCACCACCAGCGGCAGAGAACAGAAGCAAGAGGAACTACGACCCTGCAGCCTAGAGAAAGGAGACCTCAATTACTGTAAACTATACAAATTGAGAAGACAGAGAGATATCTTGCAGGCAAAGGAGCAAGATAAAAACCCACAAGAACAAATAAATGAAGAGGAAACAGGCAAACTACCTGAAAAACAATTCAGAGTAATGATAGTAAAGATGATCCAAAATCTCAGACATAGAATAAATACAAGAAACGTTTAACAAGGACCTAGAAGAACTAAAGAGCAAACAAACAGTAATAAACAACACAATGACTGAAATTAAAAATACTCTGGAAGGAATCAATAGCAGAATAACTGAGGCAGAAGAACGGATAAGTGAGCTGCAAGACAGAATGGTGGAAATAACTGCCACAGAGAAGAATAAAGAAAAAAGAAAAAAATGGAGAACAGTCTCAGAGACCTCTGGGACAACAGTAAGCATACCAACATTAGAATTATACGTGTCCCAATAGAAGAAGAAAAAAAGAAAGGGTCTGAGAAAAGTATTTGAAGAGATTATAGCCAAAAACTTCCCCAACATGGGAAAGGAAATAGTCAATCAAGTCCAGGAAGCAGAGAGAGTCCATATAGGAAAAATCCAAGGAGAAACACGCCAAGGCACATATTAATCAAACTATCAAAAATTAAATACAAAGAAAAAAATATTAAAAGCAGCAAGGGAAAAGCAACAACTAACATACCAGGGAATCCCCATAAGGTTAACAGCTGATCTTTCAGCAGAAACTCTACAAGCCAGAAGGGAGTGGGAAGATATATTTAAAGTGATGAAACGGAAAAACCTACAACCAAGATTACTCTGCCCAGCAAGGATCTCATTCAAATTCTATGGAGAAATCAAAAGCTTTACAGACAAGCAAAAGTTAAGAGAATTCAGCACCACCAAACCAGCTTTACAACAAATGCTAAAGAAACTTCTCCAGGCAGGAAACACAAGAGAAGGAATAGACCTACAAAAACAAACCCAAAACAATTAAGAAAATGGTAATAGGAACATACATATCAATAATTACCTTAAATGGAAATGGATTAAATGCTCCAACCAAAAGACACAGAATGGCTGAATGGATACAAAAATAAGACCCGTATATAGGCTGTCTACAAGAGACCCACTTCAGACCTAGGGACACATATAGATGGAAAGTGAGGGGATGGAAAAAGACATTCCATGCAAACAGAAATCAAAAGAAACCTAGAGAAGCAAAACTCATAGCAGACAAAACAGACTTTAAAATAAGGACTATTACAAGAGACAAGGAAGGACACTACATAATTATCAAGGGATCAATCCAAGAAGAGGATACAGCAATTGAAAATATACCCAACATAGGAGCACCTCACTACACAAGGCAAACGCTAACAGCCATAAAAGGGAAAATCAACAGTAACACAATAGTAGAGGACTTTAACACCCCACTTTCACCAATGGACAGATCATCCAAACAGAAAATAAATGAGGAAACACAAGCTTTAAATGACACATTAGACCAAATGCACTAAATTAATATTTTTATGACATTCCATTCCAAAACAACAGAATACATATTCTTCTCAAGTAAACATGGAACATTTTCCAGGATAGATCACATCTTGGGCCACAAATCAAGCTTTGGTAAATTTAAGAAAACTGAAATCGTATCAAGCATCTTTTCTGACCACAACGTTATGAGACTAGATATCAATTACAGGGAAAAAAAACTGTAAAAAATAGAAACACATGGAGGCTAAACAATATGCTACTAAACAACCAAGAGATCACTGAAGATATCAAAGAGGAAATCAAAAAATACATAGAAACATATGACCGTGAAAACACAACACAAAACCTATGGGATGCAGCAAAAGCAGTTCTAAGAGGGAAGTTTATAGCATTACAATACTGCCTCAAGAACCAAGAAAAATCTCAAATAAACAACCTAACCTTACACCTAAAGCAATTAGAGAAAGAACAAAAAAACCCCAAAGTTAGCAGAAGGAAAGAAATCATAAAAATCACAGCAGCATTAAATGAAATAGAAATGAAGAAAATAATAGCAAAGATCAATGAAACTAAAAGCTGGTTCTTTGAGAAGATAAACAAAATTGATAAACCATTAGCCAGACTCATCAAGAAAACAAGGGAGAGGAGTCAAGTCAATAAAATTGGAAATGAAAAAGGAGAAATTACAACTGACACTGCAGAAATACAAAAGGTCATGAGAGACTACTACAAATAACTATATGCCAACAAAATGGACAACCACGAAGAAATGGACAAATTCTTAGAAAGGTATAACCTTCCAAGACTGAACCAAGAAGAAATAGAAAATATGAACAGACCAATCACAAGCACAGAAATTGAAACTGTGATAAAAAATCTTCCAACAAACGAAAGCCCAGGGCTAGATGGCTTCACAGGCGAATTCTATCAAACATTTACAGAAGAGCTAACACCTATCCTTCTCAAACTCTTCCAAAGTATAGCAGAGGGAGGAACACTCCCAAATTCATTCTACGAGGTCACCATCACCCTAATACCAAAACCAGACAAAGATGTCAGGATAAAAGAAAATTACACACCAATATCACTGATGAACACAGATGCAAAAATCCTCAACAAAATACTAGTGAACAGAATCCAACAGCACATTAAAAGGATCATACAACATGATCAAGTGAGGTTTATCCCAGGAATGCAAGGATTATTCAATATACGTAAATCAATCAATGTGATACACCATATTAACAAATTGAAGGATAAAAACTATATGATCGGCTCAATAGATGCAGAAAAGGCTTTGGACAAAATTCAACACTGATTTATGATAAAAACTCCCTAGAGAGCAGGCATAGCGGGAACCTAACTCAACATAATAAAAGCCATATATGATAAACCTGCAGCCAACATCATTCTCAATGGTGAAAAAATGAAAGCATTTCCTCTAAGATCAGGAATAAGACAAAGGCGCCACTCTCACCACTATTATTCAACAGAGTTTTGGAAGTCCTAGCCATGGCAATCAGAGAAGAAAAAGAAATAAAAGGGATACAAATTGGAAAAGAAGTAAAATTGTCACTGTTTGCAGATGGCATGATACTATAGAGAATCCTAAAGATGTCACCAGAAAACTACTAGAGCTAATCAATGAATCTGGTAAAGTAGCAGGATACAAAATTAATGCACAGAAATCTCTGGCATTCCTATACACCAACAATGAAAAATCAGAAAGAGAAATTAAGGAAACACTCCCATTTACCACTGCAACAAAAAGAATAAAATACCTAGGAATAAACCTACCTAAGGAGACAAAAGACCTGTATGCAGAAAACTATAAGACACTGATGAAAGAAATCACAAACGATACAAACAGATGGAGAGATATACCATGTTCTTGGATTGGAAGAATCAATATTGTGAAAACGACTATACTACCCAAAGCAATCTACAGATTCAATGTAATCCCTATCAAACTACCAATATCATTTTTCACAGAACTAGAACAAAAATTTTACAATTTGTATGGAAACACAAAAGACCCCGAATAGCCAAAGCAATCTTGAGAAAGAAAAACAGAGTTGGAGGAATCAGGCTCCCTGACTTCAGACCATACTACAAAGCTACAGTCATCAAGACAGTATGGTACTGGCATAAAAACATAAATATAGATCAATGGAACAGGATAGAAAGCCCAGAGATAAACCCACACACATACGGTCACCTTATCTTTGATAAAGGAGGCAAGCATATACAATGGAGAAAAGACAGCCTCTTCAGTAAGTGCTGCTGGGAGAAATGGACGGCTACATATAAAAGAATGAAATTAAAACACACCCTAACACCATACACAAAAATAAACTCAAAATGTATTAAAGACCTAAATGTAAGGCCAGACCCTATAAAACTCTTAGAGGAAAACATAGGCAGAACACTCTATGACATAAATCACGGCAAGATCCTTTTTTGACCCACCTCCTAGAGAAATGGAAATAAAAACAAAAATAAACAAATGGGACCTAATGAAACTTCAAAGCTTTTGCACAGCAAAGGAAACCATAAACCAGACAAAAACACAACCCTCAGAATGGGAGAACATATTTGCAAACAAAGCAACAGACAAAGGATTAATCTCCAAAATATACAAACAGCTCATGCAGCTCAATATCAAAAAAACAAATGATCCAATCCAAAAATCGGCAGAAGACCTAAATAGACATTTCTCCAAAGAAGACATACAGATTGCCAACCAACACATGAAAAGCTGCTCAACATCACTAATTATTAGAGAAATGCAAATCAAAACCACAATGAGGTATCACCTCACACTAGTCAGAATGGCCATTATCAAAAAATCTACAAACGATAAATGCTGGAGAGGGTCTGGAGAAAAGTTAACCCTCCTGCACTGTTGGTGGGAATGTAAATTGATACAGCTACCATGGAGAACAGTATGGAGGTTCCTTAAAAAACTAAAAATAGAACTACCATATGACCCAGCAATCCCACTACTGGGCATATACCCTGAGAAAACCATAATTCAGTAAGAGTCATGTACCACAATGTTCATTGCAGCACTATTTACAATAGCCGGGACATGGAAGCAACCTAAGTGTCCACTGACAGATGAATGGATAAAGAAGATGATGCACATATATACAATGGAATATTACACAGCCATAAAAAGAAACGAAATTGAGTTATTTGTAGTGAAGTGGATGGACCTAGAGTCTGTCATACAGAGTGCGGTAAGTCAGGAAGAGAGAAACAAATATTGTATGCTAACACATATATATGGAATCTAAAAAAAAAAAAAATGGTTCTGACAAACGCAGGGGCAGGAAAGGAATAAAGACGTAGAGAATGGACTTGAGGATACGGGGAGGGGAAAGGGTAAGCTGGGACGAAGTGAGGGAATAGCACTGACATATATACACTACCAAATGTAAAATAGATAGCTAGTGGGAAGCAGCTGCATCGTGCAGGGAGATCAGCTTAGTGTGTTTTGGCGACCTAGAGGGGCGGGATAGAGAGGGTGGGAGGGAGACGCAAGAGGGAGGGGACATGGGGATATATGTATCCATATGGCTGGTTCACTTTGTTGTACAGCAAAAGCTAACACAACATTGTAAAGCAATTATACTCCAATAAAGATAAAAAAACAAAAAACAAAATCCTATAAAATATTTAAAATAATCAGGATAAAATTCAAAATTACTCAACATATGAAGACAGAGGAATAGATGATCCATTCTCCAGGGCAAAATGCAACCAGTGGAGACCAACCAAAGATGATACAGATGTTGCAATAACTAGATAGGAATATTTTTATAACTATGCCTAAGGAAAGAAAGGATAATATGCTTGTTATAAATGAACAAATAGGAAATATCATCAGAAAGTTAATTTTTTAAAAACCAGAAAGAATCAAATGGAAATTCTAAAACTAAAAACTTCAATATCTCTAATAAAAAATTTATTGGATAGCTTAATAGCGGGTGGCAAATAACAGAAAAAAGTCGGTAAAATCATCCATTCTAAAGAACAGAGAGACTACGATTGAAAAAAACTTTAAAAAGCCTCAAAGGCTTGTGAGGAAATATCAGAAGGTCTAACATGTGTAATTGGAGTCCAGATAAGTAGCAGAAAGAGAGAAAGGGGAATAGGGTGGAAAAAGTTACTTGAAAACGCAATGACCAAAACTTTACTAAATTTGGCAAAAGAAAAAAAAACATTCAAGAAGTTCGGCAAACCACAAGCAGGATAAAAAAAAACCAAAAAAAAACCCCACATTTAGGTATCATACTCAATCTGGTGGTAAAAAAACAAACAGAATGAGAAAATCTTGAAGTAGCCAGAGAAAATCATATTACATACATACAGGGAAACGCTGATAAAATTATTCTGAGGGACTTTCCTGGTGGTCCAGTGGTAAAGAATCTGCCTTACAATGCAGGGGATGTGGATTCGATCCCTGGTCAGAGAACTAAAATCCCACGTGCTGCGGGGCAACTAAGCCCGTGAGCCACAACTACTGAGCTCATGTGCCTCAACTAGAGAGCCTACGTGCCACAAAATACAGAGACCACGTGCTCTGGAGCCTGCACGCCACAACTAGAGAAGAGAAAACCCACACGCTACAACTAGAAAGAAGCCTGCACGCCGCAACGAAAGATCCCGCATGCCTCAATGAAGATTCCACGTGCTGCAACTAAGACTCGAAGCAGCCAAAAATAAATTAAATAAATAAATAAATAGCAAATCTTTAAAAAAAATTATTTTGAGCTCTCCTTAGAAACTGTGGAGGGTAGAAGGCAGTGGAACAATATCTTTAAAGTGCTGTGATAGGCAAATAATTGTCCCCCAAAGACGTTAAAATCCTAATCCCCAGAGCCAGTGACTATGTTATGTGGCAAAGAGAATTAAGGTTGCAGACAGAATTAAGGGTGCTAATCAGCTGACCCTAAAATAGGGAGATTATCCTGGATTATCTAGCTCGTCCCAATATTATTCCAAGGGTCCTTATAAACGGAAGAAAGAGGCAGACAAGAAAGAAAAAGATAAAGCATCAGCCTGCTGGCTTGGATGATGGGGCCATGAGTCTAGAAATGCAGGCAGTCTCTAGAAGCTGGAGAAGCAAGGAAGCAGAGTTTCCCTTAGAACCTCCGGAAGGAACACAGCCCCTGTTGGCACCTTGATTTTAGTCTGCTGAGATCAATTTTGGACTTTTGACTTCTAGAACTGTAAGATAAAAAAATCTGTATTGTTCTATGCCACTAAGTTTATGGTAATTTGGTACAACAACAATAGAAAACTAAAACGTGTTGAGAGGGGAAGAAAACCCTGTCACCCGTAATTCTACACCGAGCAAAAATATTATTCAAGAATAGAAATAAAATAAAGACATTTTTATATAAAAGAAAGCTAAGAGAGTTCATTGCCTCCACACCTGCAAACTACAAGAAGTGCTAAAGAAAGTCCTTCAGGCTGAAGGAAAATGATATCAGATGGAAACCTCAAATTTCATGAGAGAATGAAAAGTACTAGAAATGGTAGTTATGTGGATAAACATAAAAGACTTTTTCCCCCTCTATATTTCTTCAGAATACATATAACTATTTAAACAAAAAAGTAAAACATTGTATTGTGAGGTTTTTGAAATATGCAAATACTAACAACTGTGAACATTTAAGCATGTGTATTGTAGACCCTAAAAAATAATTCAGAGGTATAGCCAGAAGGCCAAAGGATAATATTCAATAAAATTTTCTTTTTTTCAATTAACCCAAGGAGGGCAGGAAAGGAGGGACAGGGGAACAAAAAACAATAGGACAAACAGAAAAATATTGGTGAGATGGTACACCTAAAAGGTATAATAACCGCAGTAAAATAAAGCAGCATTTCCCAAAGTAAGTTGGTATGGACTAAATGTTTCTGCGTCTGCTAAGTTCCTGTGGTGAAGTCCTGATCACCAATGTGATGGTACTTGGAAGTGGGGCTTTGAGAGGCAATTAGGTCATGAAGGTGGAACCTTCTTAAATGGGATTAGTGCTTTTATAAGAGACACAAGAGAGAGTATCTCTTTCTCTACCATGTCAGGGTATGGCAAGAAGGCAGCCATCTGCAAACCAGGAAGTGGGCCCTCACCAGACACTGAATCCACCAGCTCCTAGATTTTGGACTTCTCAGTCACCAGAACTGTGCCAAATAAATATTTGTTGTTTCGGCTCCCCAGTGTAGGGTAATTTGTTATAGTAGCCCAAGCTGACTAAGACATAAGTGAAGCTTTTTTTTTGAGCAGAACTTCTCATCCTTTAATATGCAAATATACACTGGGACTCTCCAGGGGTTATACCACCCAAGCCCTGTACCTTGACACCATCACTTAGGATTAGTTTTTCATGGAAAATACTTTTGGCAATGCCATTATAAAGTCTCAGCCAGCAATCATCTCATTCATCCATTCCTTGCCAATGTGGTCATTTGCATAAGAAGTGGTAAGAGACACACTGGCAGATTTAAACATGTACACAAACACATACATCCATTAAAATGTCTTAGTTCTCTACTTTTCACTCAATTAAAGAAGAATGAAACCATAGCATGAGACACCAAAAGGCAAGATAGCAAATCCATCTCTAGTTCTGCTGTGTCCATTCACAATTCCCACTTTTTCTTTGAAAAGCTGAAGAAAAGAAACAACTGAGCTGAGACTTCATGTCCTACATACGCAGCCAAGCAGTGTTTGTTTCTTCAGTGTAATCCACCCACTTACCCACACTGAAAACACCCAGGGCAGAGAAACACTAGGTTAGGTTTCAGTGGCTTTCTAATAGATCCCCTTTTATTCAGGGCAGAATCAAATTTGATTCAGTGTAACTCTTCTGGGTTTAAAACAAACTTCAAAATCTTAGACTTTACTGCATGGTTGATTACTATATAAACTAATAATTTAAGACCATAAATGGTATTGACTAAAATACTAAAAAATAAGTCAAGAGTATGTCAGTCACTTGCCCTTTTTGGCTCCTTTATTTGAACTGCTTCCACTAGCATCCTATAATTTTTGCCATGGTCAAGGCAGATAAATGATTTGTCTTCCCTTTGGTTGAGGTAAAAACAGAAAAAGACACTGTGCTTCATAGTGAGTCTGCATTTATTAAATGTATTTATTGTAACACTATTTATTGGCAGGTAAGGACAGATCCACAGATGAGTAAGACAGCCCTCATCCTCTAGGACTTAAGTGAAATACCTAAGCTATACACACAAACAGATAAAAAACAAGGCTGACTGTCATATGGAAGCAGATAGGAGGAAACTTTGTTTCCAGTCAGAGAATCAGGAGGAGCTGGTCCTTGATGAGTATTTCAGAGGTGAGACCAGAGTGGGGAAACTAAGGTAGAAATAAGAGAGCAGAGAAGTGTAGGGCATTTGAGCAAAAGGCAGGGGGGTAACCCAGTATGGCTGGAGTATACAGGTGACACAGGTGAAAGCTGTGTGAGAGAGAAAATGCTGGATATGTAATTTTGGGTCTTGTCGCCGAGCTAAAAAGCTCAGACCTTATTCGACAGGCAGTGGGGTTCACTGAAGATTTTTTTTTTTTTTTTTTGGAAAGGAAATATTAAAACTGTCTTTATTTGCAGAAAACATGACCCTGTATGCAGAAAATCCTAGGGAATCCACACACACAAAAACCAAGAACTAATAAACAAGCTCAGCAAGGTCTCAGCACCCAAGGTCACCATGCAAACGTCATAGTATGTGTAAATGCTAGCAATTAACAGTCCAAAAAGAAAATGAAGGGAATTCCCTGGTGGTTCAGTGGTTAGGACTCCACAATTTCACTGCCCAGGGCCTGGGTTCCATCCCTGGCTGGATGAAGATTTTTTTTAAACGATCAATTAGCATGCTTCTTCATTTACAACAAATATTCTTTGAGAGTCTATTGAGTGCCCCAAACTGTGCTAACAAGTAAGAGTACAAAACTGAATGCCACAAAGTCCCTCAAGAAGACTATAGTCTAGTGTGGGAGCTAACTGTGTAAAGATAAATAATTTCCAAAGCAGCAGTGTGGAGAACAGACTGTAATATGGCTCTGCCCAGCAACTAAGCCAAGACTGGGATTGCCTTACCCAACTCATGCCCTCTGGGCAACATGTAACACAACATGCAAAACGGAGTAATTTAAAATAATAAAAAATAAAGGACAGACTAGAGGAATCAATTTTTGCTGTAATCAGAATACCCATCATCTAATAAAAGGTCATAAAATAGTGCAAAATAACACCACTAGCCTGAGAGAAGAAAGAGATTTTTTTGTGGCAAAAATTATTGCAGAAACCTCTTTTGCACATGCTCTGGTGTTCCCTTCTTGTTCTGGTGATATTCTCATTTAAAAAAAGGAAATAATGGTTTGTCAAATGAAAACAAAAAACTAATGTTTTCCCTTCTTTAAAGTTTCAAAATTAGCTCAAATAAAAATCTATATTGCCAGTGCTCAATAAAAGTGTATCTCGGCAGCTTCTTTTTAAGTGTCCTCCATAAAACGAGCAGGAGATACACTCACAAACATACACACACATTTTTTTTTTTTTAATTTGAGATAATGTAAGTTGTTTTTTGTTTTTTTTTTTTACTGTAAAGCATCTGGGCAACTTTTATTTGAGCCATTCAAATATTTTTTCCCCAAAACACTCCTTATTGGGCTATTGTTATCCCAATTTCACTCTTAGAAGACAAGGAGAAAAAAAAAAGGAATGAAATGAAATGACTTAATGACTCAAATACCACACAGACCCAGATGCCCTCAATTCCCAGCGTTCCCTAAGACATGCATAGTTCATTTCTAACAACAACAATAAAATGAACTCTTTTTTAGCTGGTTCCCCTCTACCCTACAACTATGATATTCTCTCACCTCTAATACTATTCAGTTCACTTTAGTCTTGAGAGTATATGAAGTCCATCCATCTGTCAAGTGGGACACTCAAGTCCCACTGAATTAGCCTTTCACTCATTCATTTAATATTTATTGCACACTCTATGTCAGACCTATGTTTGCTTCTAAAGTTATAAAAAATTCATAAGATAGGGTCCCTGGCCTCAGAAAAATAAAACAATACCAAGGGAGGCAGATAAGTAAACAGGCAATTTCAATACCATGGGATAAGCACTCTAATTAAAAAGAGAGAATCAGGACACTATGGGAGCATAAAAGTGTAGAAGTCTCCAACTGGGGAGTGCAAGGAAAGCTTCATAGAAAAGGAGCCAATGGGGGACTTCCTTGGTGGTGCAGTGGTTAAGAATCCGCCTGCCAATGCAGGGGACACGGGTTCGAGCCCTGGGCCGGGAAGATCCCACATGCCACGGAGCAACTAAGCCCATGCGCCAAAACTACTGAGCCTGCACTCTAGACCTCGCGAGCCACAACTACCGAGCCTGCGTGCTGCAACTACTGAAGCCCGCATGCCTAGAGCCCGTGCTCTGCAATAAAGAGAAGCCACCGCAGTGAGAATCCGGCTCACCACAACAAAGTGTAGCCCCTGCACGCCGCAACTAGAGAAAGCCCACGTGCAGCAACAAAGACCCAACACAGTCAAAAATAAATTAATTAATTAATTAATTTAAAAAAAAGAAAGAAAAGGAGCCAATGGCCATTGTGGGTGTGATTTCAGACATGCTCCTGCATCACTGAGAACATGAATTTTCTGAACTGTATCAAACTCAAGGACACCACCAGCCGTTCTCAAAACAGTATCTGCTAGCAGCTGCAACGTTATGGTCTCAAGGTCTCCCCTTCTAACTATGCAACCATTTTGGGCCCCAGCCAATCCTTGCTTAACAAGCACCCATACTTCTTGCCAGCTCCAATCCTAATTCTTGACAAACAATTTATCTAACTTTGCGGTTTCTGCCTTTGTAATTCTCTCCCATTTTGTAATCCCATGGAACACAATTCAAGTGCTTCTTGAATCTGTGTTTTCCAGGGTACGGTCCTCAGTTTGGCTCAAATAAAACTCCTTTCTATTCCTATTATAGATTGTTTATTGATTATTTCCACTGACAAATGGGATCTCTAATGACTCACCACAGAGCAGTTTAATGCCCAAATAATTACAAAAGAATGAGAGAGGTAGAATAAAGAAAGGGATGATCAAGTAAGGAAATAGTTTGGGAGAGGGCCTTTTCAGACCTTTTGGGGCAATTTGGAATATTAGTGCTGCACAGGAAAACACAACTGCAATAATCCTTAAATTATCTTTTACTTTCTTCATCAACCCTTAAGTCAGTGCCCTAGCAGAACCCTACCTTTGTAGGAAAAGTCCTTCAAGAAAGCTGGGGGATCTAGAAGGAAAGAGAACTATTATAAAAAGAAAGATTATCAGGGACTCTTTTCTTCTTGCCACACAAAGGGGGAAATCCTTAAGATACCTTGAACTTAATGTCCAAGTTCAGTGTACTCTTTCGCTACATAACACACACCTTTATTTTACCATGTTTCTTGTCTATCTCTCAATTAGAACGTGAACTCTGTAAGGACAGGGAGCTACAAAAGAGATAACATTTCTTACAAGCTATAAGCACAGTTAAATATAGGACTTTTTTTTTTTTTTTCCTAGCTTCTGTCTCTTAATTACTAGTGTACCAGCTGAGAATTGAATACACCTTTCCCTTTGCTAGAAAAATTTTTAAATAGATGTACTTCTCTCAAGTTGGCCTAAGGGCCAAATTGAGCTCCTGGATTTTTGAAGAGCTCCCTTCATACAGAATAAAAGCTCCAAACCAGTAACACAGCTGGTCTTACTTACATTTCAGATTAAGTCAAAACTATTAGCCCTTTCTTACTGGGTTCCAAGTTCCACTCCTTGATCCAAACAGATAAACAAACAAAAAAACAGACAAAACACAACGGTCACAATGTGGTATCTGCTTAAGAATCACATAATTCAATATAAATCAAAGCCAAACTAAACAAAAACCTTTGTTAGGAAAAATTATGAAAAACTTGGAAATAAGGATAACTTTGTGTCCTTTCAATGTCAGACTGGATCACTATCTCACAGGCCCAATCAAGGATTATTTAGCAGTGTAGGATACTGCACCTTTGTTTGGCTTACTATTTATTATCTATCAGGGTCCAGACTGCTGTTACTTGTTAACATGTAGATTTTTGTCCGTAGAGATGCAAATGATTGTTCTGTGGGAGAAAGATAACCCCAAAGATTACAGTTTCATTGCCCTATAAAATAATAACCCAATTTACTAATCTTACAAGCTTACTTCGGCATTCTGTAAGTGCTTATGTATACTTAGCCTCTGGATTTGGGGGAAATCAGCTTAACCATGCTGTTTGCCACACTCATTAGGCAAATGAATTTATGACGTGTTCACTTTGTATTTGTATGAGAATCTTATTTTCATGTATTTTTTGAAAAATACAGTTCGACAGCTTAAAGTTTTGATATACTTTCTTCTCAGATGCCTACAGAATATAGGAAAGGTAAATTGTTACCGTCCTATCAGTGGCAACAAAAGAATGTAAATCAATTGCATTATTCATTCTTCAGCAGGCTGATTATTGATCCTATAGTGCTACTGCTGAATTATTTACTTAAAAAGTCTAGTAAGTAATTACAAATTATCAGTGACTATCTGTATTCTTTAGTGTACACTATTTTACCCCTAAAGATGCACATTAATATTTTATGATTAGAGTACCCAGAAGAATACATAAAAGAGAGTACATATTGTTGCTAAATGCTGCATCTACCTGTGTTTTCCTCCCAATGCAGCCTTAAGCTATATTTATGCTGTACATACTAAAGAATACTGCATTTTCTCTTTTAAAACCACCCAATTTTATCTTCCAGCAAAGGCACTGTTACACTTTCTATAGTAACTCTTAAGTACTTCAATACAGAAGTAGCACAGTGTGATTTATGTTTTAGTGAGTTTCAATTCACACCCAAAAGGTATTAGTTAACATCTCAAGTACTTTAATGAGGAATTATTCCAGAAGTGGTTAGTTACAATCTGAAACGCTCACTATGCCTCAGAGCCAGAAGTAGCTACAAAAAGGTTTCAAATATCTTTGTCTCTGGTCAACCTTTAAAGGTATGTTAATTTGCACCAAAGATGATTGGTGGAAACAATGAGTGTTTAAGACATGCGTATGGATAAAAACAGTTTGTAAATAGGTATCTTTGCTTTGCATGAGTAGCGTATGAGAATCTAGCCTGTCCAATGCTAGGATAACCATAGGTTCCAATTTGCGTGGTATAGTCCTGGTTTACACCACTTATCCCAGAATAATTACTAATAGCTCCTTCTTTTGTTCTCAAAAGTATTCTGGCTTGGACAATAAATAATATGGACACTGTACAATATAGCATACCCTTCTTAAAGGCCCCCTCTATTTAAAAATACGTTGGAACCTGAATGGACTTTTGTCAACCAACTAGGTTGAATAGCTGAGTCCTGAAGCTAAAATACCACTGCATCTGCCACTGGTGAATGGTCGTTGCAAGGTGCTTGCTACAGTACTAAAAGGACAAACTTCAAGAAGTTTACAGAACAGGCAGTGTGACAATTTTTGTGCCTGCTTGATAATAAATGTTCATATTTGTGCATGATCCCGTCTGAGACCTGTTTTCATTACAACACACTGCCTGGAACTGCCTGCAGGTGACAAGACCTTCAGTTTTCATTTACCTCTAACAGCTGGAGGCTACAGACATATTTCCAAATAATCAATAACAAATAAATTTGCTTAGGTCAGTTTGCAATAGATATATACCTTGAGGACGTCATGACGTTTGTCACTGTGCACATACCTCTGAAGACCCTGGAAAGAAAGCTGAATGGCAAAAATGGTGACATGAGAGGACTGTACAGTTACAAAAAAGTACAGTGAGGAAGGCAGTAAAATGCTTCAGTCCCTGAAACAACAATACAACAAGGACAAACAAAAGGAATTAAAGACTTTAAAAACTCCAGCTCTGGGAATCAAATCAACCTCCGAGTTGGAAACCCTGTGATGAGCTGGATAATAATAGACTCAAATACAGCACAAATGAAACACAGCGGAACTACTGAGAAGGTTTATAAAAGGTCATCTATGGAAATGGGGTTTTCTTTCATGTACAGGCTGAGGTGCTTCTCTCCTTCCCTCCTAGGGCTACAGAACACCTCAGAAGCAGTGCCAGCGGCATCATTCACTCACTTCTCTTTACTCTCCCCTTTGCTATTATTACCTATAAACATGACACAGCTTGCACAGATGTGTTTTAAAGGCAAAGGTACTTCAGTACTTTTATAGCTTTGGAGCACAACAGAGAGAACCAAAATGCATCCAAAAATTCCTCAGTTCCATCAACTTTTAATCACATTCTGTTATGGCAAGTGTATTAAAAGCTGTGTGCTGACACAAGGCCTAATCTTACATAAATAAATATGAATATGTGTCTGTGTATAAAATCATTAAGGATATTGCCAAATACAAGAAGAGGAATAATATAAATGCAACTTACTTTTAAAAAGCAAAAAACATCAGAGATATAGCCTAAGAGGCATTATCATTGATTTTCTTTTAAGTAGATTCCAACCTATGGGAACAACTAAACACAACCTAAAATTCCTCTCGATACACTGATCTCTAGAGCTAAACTTTGAGGTGGAAATCTTGTTTACGACTGGCTTAGGCAATAATGACAAGCTCTGACAAGTTTTTCTGGTCAGGACCCCAAGCAAAGCCTACCAGAGCTGCTTGCCAACTCCCACCCATGAGACCGGGATCAGCGTCCCCGGGTCTGAGGCTGTGGGCACATCCAGACAAAAGTAACCAATCATGTGGAACTAAAACCAAAGGTAAATGGGGTTAGGGAATATATAAGGTCCTCAATGGCAAAATATTTCCTATTAATATTTGAAAAGAAAAATTGAGCATTTTCAAGATCTTTCTTAGGAATACCTGCTCAGCACAGAATAGCACAACTTGATGTAATACACTGTATAAAACACCTTTTTTTGTCTATCTGTATGAAAGGGAAAGAGAGATCAAGAAAAACTAAGTAAGGAAAGAAGGAAAAGTTTATTGAGTATGTACATTTAATAGGCATCTTTAAAATATCTTCTTTAATTTAATCTCATTTTAAATTAGCTACTTTTGTAACTTATTTCTCAGACACGCAAATACCATTATCCTCAGCTCCCAAAGAAGGGATCATTAGCCAGAATACCTTAGAAAGATGTCTTTTTCTTAAGAGTTAGTGCTTTCTATAGTGCACACGATGTCAATTTTAACCATTTTGCCAACTTCAAGATCATATAAGCTCTTGAAAATTTCTTAGGACTCAAATGTTTTTAACAAAGGGATAAGTCCTCCACATATTTGCTAGAATAAACATAATAACTGAATGAAAATGGAGAGATCCTCAATATCAATACCCTCATATGAATGAAGAGTAAGAATTTCTAAGAATATCTGTCTCCCCCTGCCGCAATCCAGACCTTCAGTGGACCTAGGGAAAAGGAAAACCACGTGACTGAGAAGCTCACATCCCCATCCATTCATGGACACCACTCTCAACTAGCCCTAAATTTTGTCTTGCAATTCTAGCCTCCCCATTCTCTCATGACTATTTCAGGTCTTTCTGACTCTCCTCAAACCCAAACTCCCCATTTACCCTGCCTGCAATTCCCAGCAGATGAATGCTCGTCCTGTATCTCAGAGCAAATAGAGCTTTTGGCCAGAAGCACCCTCAAATTCTTGCCACCAAATCCACAAGTCCATTTGCCTATTTCCAGATGCATCCTGCCATTCTTGTTATAAGGGAATTAGAATCTTTTGCTACTTTTTATCACTTGTCCAATATCTTTTTTCCAACACTAGACTATAAGCTCCATAACGTCAGTTGCGTTGCCTTTCTTAATCGTCTCTATATCCCTGGATTCTAGCACATTTGGCATGTACTGATTAGTCAATAAATATTTGTCGAATGAGTAAATAAAAGAAAGATTTCCTGGTTTCTCCTTTAGACTTCAATAGTTGCTTTTCTCCTTTTGAAACAATGGGAAAGCAATGGCAAGGAAAAAAAATCTGAGGATAGAGGCTCTTAGAAAGGTTGCAAGGGAAAAAAGTTTAGATAGTAGTCGTTTTCTGTGGCACCCATGACATTTTTCTCTAAACAAGCAAAGTGTTCTATACAAAATACTTTTACCCACTGACACAGCAACTCTACCTACAAATATGACGTGACTGTACCTGCTTGTGCATCTTGATTTTAATTTTTATCATGTAAAAACAAACCAAAAAAACCCCTCAGTTTGGCAAAGTCGAGTTCCAACATTGCTGTGATTGCAAGGTTAAAGTACCAATGATCAGGTCCACTCTGGATGCCACATGAAGATTTAAACTGGAGCCCCTCCAAAGGTTAATCAAAACAGACTCCCAACTCTGACTAGACTTACAGCGAGTAAATGTTTAAATTTAAACTTAAAAAATAAAGTACTGTTTCTAATCTGTTTCATACGCTGACTTTCTAACTAATGCCATACTCTTGTTCCTCTATGGATCCCTCTGGTACATGAGCTGCCAAGTTCTGAAACCTCCAATGCAGACTGTCCCTATCTAAGGGAGGGGCCATGCACATTTTCAGCAGGAAATGCACATCTGACAAAGCCCAGAAATGCCACAGGAATGTAACCCATGTAAAAGCACATAAATATACATGCACACACATGTACTCTTCAGGAGTTCTCAAAAGTTGAGAGGAATGAGAGAAATTTCACAAAGCAATCTAGTTAAAATTTTATTTTACCCAAGAGGTAAGTCTGAGGAGACTGACGATTGCCCATTTCTGTTTTGAGTACGACATCACAAAACGTTTTGAAAAATTAGCTTTGTATATAGGCCATAACATACTTCCTACATTGCATCCCATTTTAGTAACTTCAGAAAAGCTTGTAATTTCTACAGGAAGGAGTCACATGTTTTTTTATTTTATGAATATGATGACAAATGGAAATTCTAATGAGGCGATCGTAGTTCAGGCATACAAAAATGGCGTCGGGTGGCCACGGAGCATCTGTTCTCAGACATGCCCCTGGGCCACTGGGAACCTGAATTTTCTCTGAACTGTATCAAACCAACCATACCTGGAACAACATCGGCCAACTGCAACTTTATGGTTTCAAGGTCGCCCCCTTGTAACTATGCAACCATTTCCGACCCCAACCAATCCTTGCTTAACAAGCACCCTTACTTCTTGCCAGCTCCAATTATAATTCTTGACCAACAACTTACATAACTAACTGTGGCCTTGCAGTTTTTGCCTTTATAAGCTTCTTCCATTTTGTAGTCTGTATTCATGTGCTCCTTAAATCTGTGTCTCTTGGGCTATGGTCCTAGCAAACCCCAAATAAGTGCCTCTTTATTGCAGTCAGGTCTCTATTTCTGAAGTTTTGGTTAACAAATCTATATGTCTGTGTGCATCCATACTAAATACATATATGCTATGTCCAGAAGAGCTTTAACCACATTGTTCGTTTCAGAGGTTTTTGAATCCTTGGACTACTGTGTGAGTAATTACCTGACCTTATTTGAAATTTCAGTGCATAAAGATTATATTTTCCTAGTACATTCCCTTCTCCTATAACTAAATATTAGGCACTGGGAGTTACATTCTCCATGTCCATAAATAATGATACTATATTTCCTAGTATGTATTTTAATTGTAAATATTTGATCCAGAGAATTATTATTTTAGAAAGGATGTATATCCAACTCATCCGTATGTCTAGTTGGAATCACTTAAACTGCCTCAAATCACTTAAACTGTTCCTTTAAGGCCTCCAGAAAGGAATATTTCCAATCGTCATAAAACTTTCACAGAAGCTCATTGAAGTTAGCAGCTTCCAAAAACATTCCCATTTCACCTGATCATGATGTTCACATCTTTTGTACACCCATGAAAACAGGCTGATGACTATTCAACCAAAGCCTCTGGTAGAAAATGCCCCTTCATCTTCAGTAGTAGTAAAGGAGTTGAGGAGTCAAGGAGATGAGTAGACACAATGATAGACTTTTACTGACCTCTTGTTCCCACTCCAAATGCCAGTCACCATACATACATTGTCTCATCCTCCAAATCGTGCAGAGTTTCTATGGTGCTGCTATTCAATACCTAACTCTGGATTAGTAGACTATTTTTTGGGGGGGGGGGCGATGTTTGTATAGGGAGATTGGGAGAAATGTGGGTAGGGAAAATTTTTTATTTCCAATTCCCAGCGGCTGAGACTAGAAGAAATCTAGTCTGTTTTTTCCCCTTGGTCCTGTAGGAGTTACACTCAGGAGTTGTTCCATCTACCATTGGATAAGGAATTATTTTCCCATCAAAGAAAAGGTAAAACTGTTTCAAATCAAGGCTTAAACTGCAGATTGATAAAATATCAAAGTTTAAAAATTTTAGAAAAATGCATACAAACTGCAAAACTGACCAACACAGAAGCTTTTGCATGAGCACTGAATGTGTCCTAAGAGAAACCAGTTCTAGAAAAAAAAAGTTAATCACATACAAGAGGCTCTTCTTTTCTAGCCCCTCAGCGACAGCTACAAGTTGGTCATTAAATGGGCCCTGGGGAAACAGAGAGGATGGCGTGCTCTTTCTGAAGAAAAACCCTGACGTCAGCCAAGAACTAAAATCAGTTCTGGCTTCACACTGGGAAAATGTGCTTTTAATTTGGCTGTGGTTGCTTTCTCCAATGGTCAAGGAGAGTATGCTAGTGATTTGTGCTTTGGCATTTCCATTGCACACTGACAGGCAGCTCTTTTGGAACACATACTTGAGTGATTTAGACAAAGCTCTGTGTATGACTGCAGCTTCACTAGAAATCCTAATAGTTCCTGGAAAAGCATGTGCTCACCGAGTGAGATATAGTGGCAGCAGGCATGAGTAATTAGCTTGGTGCTAACTTTGCATCAGGAATATTAATTTTGTGCTTCAAATGCTACTTTCATCTTTAATCTCAAGGGATATTTATATAAACATCAATGTTCATAACACCTTTCATAATACCTGTAACCTTTCTATCGGGCATGGAAGACCAAACAGAGAAGAAAACAGGTGTTTTAACCAAGTTATCACTGTTCATCACCAGCAAAGCTGGTAATAATCACAGAAACAGAGATACCTGGATACTTCCTCTAATCATTTAATACATTTTTTTCTTTAAAAGCATATACAGTCATTACTCATCTATGCTATACAAAATTCTGTCCTAATTATGCATGTTATTTATTCAAATCTTACTTTAAGCATAAAAGATCAATTTAGATGAAAGGCCACGTGTGTACTATTATACTTTACTTATGATAAAATGTGATTAATTAAACTGCATAATTGTGGAGTTAATCTTACTTTTTTGGGGTTGGGGTCATTTTAAATGTTTATTTTTTTCCAAAAGAGAAAATGCTGAAATAACTTCAAAATCCTTACATGGCCCAGTGCAAACTTAAGCTGCTGTTTAAAATTATCCAAGACCCATCAGATAAGAGGAAACCACTGGAGAACCAGGAATAAACACATTCCTACTTTTTGGGGAAAAAACCCTGTACATTAAAAATTTGAAGTTTCTAACACTAGAAAACAGTATCTTTGAGCAACAATTTTCTAGTTTATTTTTAAAATTCCAACAGAAATTATATCAGCATGAGGATAAAGTTCTAAAATGTTATCGGAGGACCCTGTGCCTATCTGGATTCATTTAAAACGTAAATAAATCTCATTTACTGGCATTTTCTCCTCCTCCCCCACCCCAAAATTTTTAAAAAAGAAGAAACACACAATCTATACAAATTTCTGGTTTATGTAAAGTATGTGTGGTGTGTGCCCTGTCACCCAACATACGTTCCCCATCAGGACAGGGGCAGGACCGTCAAAACACCAAAACCCACTTGACCACAAGGAAGGGAGCTTCCAACAGGTCGGTTCCCACTGGGGAGGAGTTGTATTCTCACAGCAGAGACTTCCCCAGCCCCCATCACAGGGGAGACTGCCTGGGAGGGAGAGACCCCTAGGAGTACACAGGGGTTTTAACAGTCACGTTGTTTCTGGCCACAGGAAAAATACTACCACGAAGGCTGGTGACAACCTTATAACGCAACTAAGAAAGAAAGAGAAAGGGACTCAGATGCCAGGCTCTGAGCTGGGGCTTTCCATACGCCGCATCCTTTAATCCCCAATCTAATCCCCACACTGACTCTATGCCGGGGTCACAGCCGTTGGTCCTAAGCAGCCTTCAGTATGCTACGTAATGTTCCTAAGCTTACGTGGTAAGAAGTGGCACAGTGAAGGCTGGAACATCGGCGTTTCTGCTCACTGCACAACACTGCACCACCTACATCTGCGTAACTGTGACTTAGACTATATGTCTGGATACTTGGGCTTCCCCAAGTCGATCCTCTAGAGAGGGTTTTCCCTCCCACAGTCCGTAACTTTCCATACTTTCAGACCTCTGGTTTGTCTGAGTTCAAAGAATCACCCTCATGGCTCAGGTAGGTACACAAAGGTCCAGAGTAGTTGTTCTTTCTTTTCCAAAACAAAACTTACAGAGCTATTTCTGGCTGTCCCTTGGAGCTTTAAAGTCATATACACCACATGAGCCACACCGCATTTCTTCAAGTCTAAGTATCCCCCCAGAAATACCAGAAATTTGTTAACATCGCGCACCGAGCACATACCACGGTTCCCATTTTTCACATCTAATCAGCACCAAAATCGACTGAGTATATGTATCTCACCTCCACTCTGGCTCCTCCTTGCCGCACCCCACTCCCTGCCTTGGTAAGACCTTTCTCTTCTTTGGCCTTGGGTGTATTCAGGAAGCGCCTTATTGGTGAGACCCCTCCCCCCATCAACGGCTTCTCCACACTACAGCCCATGATCCTCTTCTACTCGGGCACCACCCTCTCCAAACAGCCTTTTATGGTCTCTCAGTCCTCCCCTGGCCTTCTAAAGCCCCCTGTACACATTACCCTATCACTGATGCACAGTATTGTAATTTGATTCCTTGTCTGTCTCTCTGTACACCATGGGCTTCCCGGTGGCTAGCGCAAACACAACTTGACATGCCTGTCCTTAACAGGAAGAAAAGAAACTAAAAACATAGGTATGAGAAGAAGGAAGTACTCCACAGTCACTTAGTATCTCTTAATCTTTCTTAGGCTTTAGCTATTTAATAGTTTGTTTAACAAATACTTACTGAACTTATACTTTATGCCAGACGCTCTGCTAGGCACTACAAGTACAGAGATGATTAAGACACAGTGCCCTACAATATGTAAAGGAGTCAGACATGCAAACATAATTGTAAGACGGTAAGGTAAGCACAAGGTTCTCTGAGAACACAGATTGAGAAGACAAATTATGCCTAAAGATTTGGAGAAGACTGCCTGGGCTAACGACTGTCACACTGGTAGTTCACCAGCAAGAGACACAGGGAAGGGCATACCATGAGACCAAAATCAGTGGTCAAATCAATCAAGCCAATAACAGAGCCTTGGTGAACCAGCTCTGAAGGAGAAATGACCTGAAACATCAACTTCAATCCTACTGTTATTTTCATACATCCGGACCACCATTAAGACTCCTTTTAAATAAGCTAAACATTCAAAGATAGACACCTTCTATCAAACCGTGATTATAGTAGTATTTCCCCAAACTTAGTGAAAATTATAAAATATTTTTCTATATGAATACTAGAAAGGCAATGCTGTGAGGACTGACTAAGCAAAACCTGTGGATATCAAACACCACCTTCTCTACAAATGAGAAGTAAGTGGAAGCATCTTCTGTATAAAAAAAACCCCAAAATGTTAAAAAATAATGTAGAATATACATATGCACTCATGCTTATTTCTATTGGCCCAAGCGTCTAGAGCTGCTTTGTGTCTAGAGCTTGCTTTCTTCAATCAGCAAACTCTGAGCAAACAGAATAGACAATCTGAAACACTAAACCCTTAACTGGCCTTGCCAGAGGACTTAGCAGAAGCTCCATGTAGATGGTCTCTTATTACCCCCTGGTCAAGGCCTCTTTGCTAGCAAAATGTGTAAATGAATAAACAGAGAGACAAGGTCTGCAATGCCTCAGCACTCAGAAAATTATGACAGCGGGAAGAATGAAAATCTGAGGTCTCAATCCTTTAAACAGGAATAATCTTTGAGGAAATCTGGCAACCTCAGTCCACTGTATTTATGGGAATGCTTTCTAGATACTCTAATTAATACGAGTACTCTGAAGCAGGACCACAAAGACCCAACTAGAATACGCTGTAAACCAGAGCCTCAGTCTCCAAATGCGTTAATAAGAGTCTACTGGCCTGAGAAAACAACGTATATGAAAAAGATACCAGAACCAGCTTTTGTTGAACAAAGGATTCATGGCTCTTGCAAGTGTTTATTGTCTAAACCGTACTTCCAATTACATGACAACAAGCACAGTTTATGAGAAGAGACACTTATAATAACTGCCACATGATCGGCCCATCTTATCAAAGGCAAGAAAAAGATGGGCTCTCTGCTAGTGCATGAACACTTTTTATCCAAGTCTTTGATTTGTATGTGTTCAATCCATTTTCTCATGCATAATCCAGGAATCTAAGGAGTTTCATAAGTACCAAGCATAGATATATAATTTAAAGTCGCCCTACTGGGCCAGTTAAACGTTCTTGCATTACAAAGTATTCATTTCTAGAGTTCTTAAATATGTGGGAAATGTATAAAACATACGAAAAGATAGTTTTTCAAATAAAGAAACATCATTCTCATCTTCTTCTGTTTTCTCCCCAGGAACAGAATTCATTTCAACCCATTTCCTTTAAACCCACTGTTTTCCTAATTTGTGCAAAGCACTGAGCAGAAGTTGGGAGGGGGCGTAAACTACGGTGATTCCCTGTAGTAGCTGCACTCTGGATGAGTCCAACCCTCTGAAGGGGTAACAAAGGCAGGAAGTGCACAGCAAGCACCAGGCCTGCCGAAATGGTTCCAAGCCAGCTCACACTGGGCCCCAGGGGAGCCTCTCCACTATTCCCAGGCCACGGTTCTCTCCATGTAAGAAAGGCCCCCCCATGTTGCCAATGTGCCTGTGCAAACTCTACTGGCCTGGCCAGAGTCCGCTGGAGAAGCAACAGGTCTTTATAACTCCAGGGTTCTCAAACAGACATGTCTAACTCCCCATCACTCCTTTCTTCCAACCTTCAAATCCAACTCCCCCTGCACCACACCCCAGTTCCCAACCAGTACTTCCTACTGGCGGGGCTGTGCCACTCCACCGGATGTAGTCACACATCCCTCCCACTTCCTGCCCAAATCAGACTTGACCATCCACCTCCTGACCTAGCATATTAATATGAAGTGAAGAAATATTTGGTGTCCGAGACCTAGCTCACCTTCTTAGGCACCTGCACTGACCTTCCTTGGAGACAAGCCTAAGTCTAGTTGGCTTTCCTTAAGAACTTATTTCTTTTTCAAGTATGCTTCTGTGATTGCAATTATATGGAATCAGAATTTTAGTTTCTATTACCTTTTATAGACACCGATTGGCATTAAGTTATACCTACTTGCTTTTCCACCATCCTTATAATTTTGTTTCTTTTTGTTATAATCTTGTTTTTCCTTCCTGTATCTACTTATTTCTAAATAAGTAGTGTTTGTTTCTTTTTGTTATAATCTTGTTTTTCCTTCCTGTGTCTACTTATTTCTAAATTACCATTAGACTCGTTTTAATATTTTATTTGTATCAAAAATATAAGTTGCAAATATATGCCCTCAAAAAATAATAAGCAATTGGGGTAAAACTGTATCTACACACGCATCCAAACAGACAATATAATTCAGTGCAAAGTTGTAAATCAAGAACAAGAAAGAAGACGGGATTAATTCTCAAACTACTGGTGTTCATATTCATTTGCTTGTTGCATGCCAATAAGCATATCTCAAATATTCGTTCACTGTCAACTTAACAAAGTCCTAAGTTAAAAGCATTGTATGCATGACTTGAGTTCTTCCAGATATCCTGCACATTCGAGAACTTACCATCTTAAGAGAGCTCATGAAGATCCAGAAACACCAACCATAGACTTTAGAAGAAAATACTTTCTATTTTGTGCACTTAGAGCCCACTGTTTGAACATTCAAATCTTAAAAGCTAATAAATAAGGAGTTATTATTTTCTTTTTAAAATATCTCTTTTCAAATTGCCCTGGAATATTTTGTATGCCATTTACAAAATAATTATATGCTGATAACAAAATATTAGAAAAATTTTCATGTTGAGTGACTTATTATCTATATTTTTCTGAATTTTACATTAAGAAACAAAACTACGTTCATCACTTAGAATATAACACTGTATTTCTTTAAACAGGTTCCCTTGTCCTATTAAAATAGTTTTTAAATTATAAAAAATTTATCATACCCAACTTTTTAGAAACATTATTACATAAAGACAGGTATGTATGTGTATACACACACATTTGAACTTGAACCCTTTGATTAAAACATAAACCCATATGCATAAGTCTTATACATAAAAACGTTAAAATATTGAAAAAAAGTTCAAAAATAACTAAAATGCCATTTGCCAAACTATTTCCAGGCAGTCTCTGAGCAAAGAAAAGTGGAATTCCAGCCAACCTCTTCCAACCAGACTCAGTCTTCAAATAATACTAGAGATCGACAACAATTTTCAACTAACAGCTTTAGCCTGTCTGGTTTTGCGGGACTCGTGTGTTGAGAACAGAAGGCGGTAACCGCACAGTTCGTGTGCTGTGATGTTCTGGAGACGGACACTGCCCTCAGACCCTCGCTGGCCAACAGTCTCTAAACAAACGAGGTGGCGCCAAGCCTTCGCTTACCAAAATGTCTGATAAACTACTCTTCAAGCTCTTCATTGATGTGAAAGAGAATCCATATTCATCATTCACTGCTTGGTAAAGTGTCTCGAAAGAGTGCTGACAGAGCCTTAAACTGTGAATCTAGGTCCAAAACAAGTACTTAAGACTTCAGCAAAAAGTAGTTCTTATTATTAATATCCTTGGATCGAATAGGCAAATTAGTTCCTCAGAATAACATTCAATTTGACCTTTATTTTGACACAAACAATTATTCTGTCCCACGGCTGTCTGTGAAATAAACAGCTTTCTCTGAGTTATTGGTAAAGGGCTAGCAAAATTCGACCACGTCATCTCCCCATCTGCCTCTCTGTGGCAACAAACTGATCTACGTGCAACACATGACTACAACAAATCTGTCTGTTCAAAAGAACAGAACATGCCTGTAAGAAACAATGGAGCAAATACTGAAAACGAGCACTAAAAACTGTCACCAGTATCCACAATAATAAAGCTTTTAAACCCAAAAAGATGTAAAGAAAACCTAAAAGTGATTCTGGTTTGGTCCCTGTGGGGCTATGGAAAACTATTGTCTATTAAACACTGATTCACCGACAACTGGAGGGAAAAAATATAAAAAATATAAATTCTAACAATTATGATGTTAATAATAATTTCATCTGCAGGAACATTCAGGAAGTTGATTAGATGATCCTAATGGGTGATTTAAAGTGAAAGGAAAACACCCTTAGCATAATTTAATAAGTTCTTCAGACTGAAGCATCTTCAAGAGTTTCATGAAAGACCTTCTTTAATAGCTCTTTCCAGGTCCAATTAACTTGTTAAATGCCAATTCTCATTACCTCATCAGAAATCTAAAGCCAGCCCTTTCTGATTAAATCATTAAATAACCATTAACAGCACAATGTCTAGTACGTATTTATGGACAGTCCAACACAGATAAGCAGCTTGTAATTTTTCATGCCAATAGATCAGAAAAGCTGGAGTTTTTCTCCAGTTAATAAAAAAAATCATAAATTTGTCTTCAATTTTGGGATGCACTAGGTTACATTTACCTAACATGTCACCCTTCCTAACTGTTTAGATTAGCATAACCTTTTTGTAGACCCTCAATACACAGTGCAGAAATGTTGATTAACAGAGAGTTCATTTACATGAAAACCCAGGTTGGGACTGAAGAAATCAGAAGGCACTTGTCAAGTGTGAGCTGCCATACCTGCCAGTGTGATGAGTAAAGTCACCCCACTTATGAGTTACTCAAATGTCTGCAGACTTCTCCGCTGGGCAAGCACTACACTGACAAGCACTGCTGGCGTCAATCCTATATTAACACTCACTGTCTCCACAAATCTGTGGGCAACCTTCGCTTCCCCACCTCCCAGGCTGTGTGCTGCCCCTGAGGACTGGACAAGCCTGGCTCAAGGGACCAACAAGCACACCCAGGAGTTTGGTTCAAAGTTCAAGGTTGTGGGACTTCCCTGGTGGTCCAGTGGGTAAGACTCTGTGCTCCCAATGCAGGGGGCCGGGGTTCGATCCCTGATCGGGGAACTAGATCCCGCATGCGTGCTGCAACTAAGAGTTCACATGCTGCAACGAAGAGCCCAAACGCCGCAACTAAGACTCAGCACAGCCAAACAAACAAACAAAAAAACTAGTAAAAAAAACAAAGTTCAGTGTTGTGCCCACCATCCCAAGACAGAGGACACCTACCCACTGGACTGTGAACAGGTCAGCTCTGCTGCATCCTCTTTCCTTGGACTTTGATTTCTTGTGTTTGTGAGTAACCTCAGACACTGACCCTCTGAGAGGCTGACTCTGAATCCGCAGAGGAGGATCCACAGGTACTCAAACCTCCTTTGCTTACAATATTATACACAGAAACTTCTAGTCTCTGTGTACCTTTTTTTCCCCATGAAGCCTTACAGATATTATCATTGAGAAAACAAAATAAAACAAGATCAATAAAAAGTACTATTTAACTTACACTGTAGGTCACTATGCTGAAGCAAAGGAATTATTAAGTTTCAGTCTTTTCTAAACACCAGATAAATTGATAAAACTTATTTCAATGAATACGTTACTAATAACATTTTGATTTTTTTAGTTGAAATATAGTTGGTTTACAATGTCAATTTCTACTGTACAACAAAGTGATTCAGATATATATATATTCTTTTTTAATATTCATTTCCATTATGATATGTCACTGAATACTGAATGTAGTTCCCTGTGCTATACAGTAAAACCTTGTTGTTATCCATTCCATATACATTTTGACATTTTTTATGGATTAAGAAGCTTGTAACGTGACGTCCTGTCAACTACTTCTTGAGATGCTAGGATTGGTTCTGCTTAGAATTATACTTCTATTCAGAGGCAGCCAAAGATAAGACTGACTGTGAAAAAAAAAATAATTGCAGGGACTTCCCTGGTGGCACAGTGGATAAGACTCCGTGCTCCCAATGCAGGGTGCCTGGGTTCGATCCCTGGTCAGGGAACTAGATCCCACATGCATGCCACACTAAGAGTTCGCATGCCACAACTAAGGAGCCCGTATGTCGCAACTAAGGAGCTGGTGAGCCGCAATTAAAGGAGGCCACCAGCTGCAACCAAGGAGCCCGCCGGCTGCAACTAAGGAGCCTACATGCTGCAACTAAGGAGCCGGAAAGCTGCAACTAAAGAGCCCACAAGCCGCAACTAAAGAGCCCACAAGCCACAACTAAGGAGCCCTCCTGCTGCAACTAAGACCTGGTGTAATCAAATAAATAAATAAATATTTTAAAAATTGCAGTGCAGTATATCTCTATATCTTCCGATTAAGGGCTAACATCAGCAAACAGGAACAAATATAACAGTATCACATTCATATCAATGGTTTAGTGAAGACAGGGTATTATCCTTTAAAAATTGTTAAAAATATTACTGGACTCTGCCGATTTATCCCTACCTCTTCCAACACAAGACCTGAAACAAAGTGGGCTCCTTAAATCTCTGCCAATACCTATCCACACATTCTACAAACAGCAGGGAATTTCCCTGATTAAATGCTACTTGCAGTATTTTTAACTTACTCTAAATCATCATAATACTTAAATGCTTAGTTTATAGCTGTATCTTTTCATATTTTAAAAATATGGCTTATATAATTTTCATAACGATATTTTATGTGTAAATATGTTAATATATTGTTCCTGTTCTCAAATTATTTCGTGCTTACTTTTTTAAAAAATAAATAAATAAATTTATTTGTTTGTTTGTTTTTGGTTGCATTGGGTCTTCGCTGCTGTGTGTGGGCTTCCTCTAGTTGTGGGAGCGGGGCCTACTCTTCATTGTGGTGCGCGTGCTTCTCATTGCAGTGGCTTCTCTTGTTGTGGAGCATGGACTCTAGGCACTCAGGCTTCAGTAGCTGTGGCATGTGAGCTCAGTAGTTGTGGCTCGCGAGCTCTGGAGTGCAGGCTCAATAGTTGTGGCACACAGGCTTAGTTGTTCCGCAGCATGTGGGATCTTCCTGGACCAGGGATCAAACCCATGTCCCCTGCATTGGCAGGCAGATTCTTGACGACTGTGCCACTAGGGAAGTCCTCATGCTTACATTTTTAAAAATTTCTCAGGGCTTCCCTGGTGGCACAGTGGTTGAGAGTCTGCCTGCCAATGCAGGGGACACGGGTTCGAGGCCTGGTCTGGGAGGATCCCACATGCCGCGGAACAACTGGGCCCGTGAGCCACAATTACTGAGCCTGCGCGTCTGGAGCCTGTGCTCCGCAACAAGAGAGGCCACGACAGTGAGAGGCCAGCGCACCGCAATGAAGAGTGGCCCCGCTCGTTGCAACTGGAGAAAGCCCTCGCACAGAAATGAAGACCCAACACAGCCAAAAAGAAATTAATTAATTAATTAATTAATTAAAAAATTCTCTAACTGTACAGTCCCCCCTTTTCTCCTTTAGTAGCTTTGCACTCCTCCTAGTAGATAAGCAAAAGATCAACACCAGCAGTTGCACTTAAATTGGCTTCTTTTGTCTTCTGAGGTCAATTCCCTATAAATTTTAATTAAACGATGGAGCAGTATGATGTTGTTTGACATTCCCTTAGCTCCGCCTGTGAAAACTCCTCCATTATCAGTTTAAACTACCTATTCCTACATGTTGGTGACTCCTCCCCTCCCCACCAAACCCTCGCTGGCTTCAATTTCTACATAGTCCTCTCTCTACACATGAATATTTAGCTTCTTGCAGACAGCTCCAGGTGTCCCATACAGTGTCTAAAGCTGAACTCATCGTCTTTCTCCTCAATATGATTGCCCCAGGCTCTTAGTGGTGGTCCCACCACTTATGTAGCTCAAGATCGAACTTGTGTCATCTCATACTCTTTCCCTCTCTCTCACTTTCTGACCTGAATCAACCTCTATGTCCTGTCAATTCTCCTTCTCTTTCTCATATTAACTCCTTATTCTATCCCCGATACTGCCTGTCTAGTTCAGATCCTGATCATTTCTCACTTGAGATACTGTAGTGTCTTGCAGCTGGTCTCCCTGATTCTGCCTTTGCAGGGTAGAACTTATACCCCGCTCTCCACAGTGGCCAGCATACTCTATCTAAGCCTTAATTTGTTCAGTTAACTCCTCCACTTCAACGTTTCAAAGGTTCTTCCTCACCTAAGCATAAATTCCCACATGTCATACTGGGTCTACAGGAATCTGGGCCCTGCCTACCTCTCCCTCTAACCTCTACACTCCCATCTTCTTGAAAAGTCCCTCTTACTTCTTTTCACCTAACATGAAGTCATCTCTTAAGACTATTTTCAAAACTCATCTCTTCCAATGTCTTTCATGGTCCTCAGTCTTATTAGCAAGATTAGCCATCTCTCCTGTGAGCCTACTTGCCCAGACCATATTGCTGTCCCCGTATTTATCCTGTGAGCTCCCTAAAGGCAGGGCTTACATCTTACATTTATATGCCCAGCTCATAATCCAATGCTTCTCACAAGGTAGCCTTCAATAAATACTGAAGAATGAATGAACATGTGGAACTCAAAAGTGAGAGCTAAAGATCTATATCAGAAAATGAAAGTCAAAGATCCTAGCTGCTATATAATAAAGAAATCCCTACTACATTCTCTAGGGCAAATCTGTATTTTGTCCATTTTCCTCTATTTCAATTTTTACACTGCTTCTCCCATTCCTGAAGTAACCTCAATTATTTTGAGAATACCAAGACCACTGAAAGTGACACTTCTATCCTCTCTCCTCTTTGCTGCAAAAATCATTTGTATTTTCATCCACGGAAAAACGTGTCCCTCTGTGAATCAGTTTATCTATGTGAAGGAGCTCCTGACCCTCACCTATCCTCTCTCCTCCTGCATTTCACGCCTTCACTTTCACCTCAGATACGGTCCTTAGGTTGATTCTCTCCTCTAAATTCCCAGAGCCAGGTCTTTATCACCTCTCACTAAGACTATTTCATTTATTTATTTATTTGGTTGTGCCAGGTCTTAGTTGCAGCAGGCGGGCTCCTTAGTTGGGGCAGGGAGGCTTCTTAGTTGTGGCACATAGGCTCCTTAGTTGCAGCTTGCTGGCTCCTTAGTTGCAGTACGTGGGCTCTTAGTTGCGGCATGCATGTGGGATCTAGTTCCCTGACCAGGGATCGAACCTGGACCCCCTGCATTGGGAGCGAGGAGTCTTATCCACTGCGCCAGCAGGGAAGTCCCTCACTCAGACTATTTTAACAACCTCCTAACTAGTCTCCCCTCCCCTAGCCTCTCCTTCGAATAACCTACTCTTTATACCATCTGATCCCTACCCACAAATCTGGTCATGCTTTAAAATTGTCTCATGCGATCAAGAAACAAATGTGAACTTCTTAGCCTGAAATTCCAGGCCCTATACCATCTTGCCCCACCCTACCTTTCTAACCTCACCTGCCTTGGTGCATTCTAGAATCACACCCATCTGCCAATCACTGATCACTTCTTATTAAGCTATGGTCTGCCACATCTCTCCAAGTTTGCTCATGCTGTTCCTTTGACTTTATCCGT
This sequence comes from Balaenoptera acutorostrata, assembly GCF_949987535.1. NCBI lineage: Eukaryota > Metazoa > Chordata > Mammalia > Artiodactyla > Balaenopteridae > Balaenoptera > Balaenoptera acutorostrata. The sequence goes on along the minus strand of NC_080064.1, from coordinate 168,658,461 downwards.
TTGTCAGTTTGAAAAATCCCTACTCATCCTTCAGGAAGACCCAGTTCAAATAAACTTCTCTATTAAAACTTCCAACCTGCCCAATTACAAATTGTGACTGTCTTCAGTGTTTCCATAGCATTTAGTTTATACACCTGTATGGTACACAAAATACTGAATCTATCTCTACTATAAAATGGAAACTCTTTGAAAAAAAAAGTCTGTGACTTACACATCTTTGAATATTCACTACCTAAGATAAAGCCTAAGGCAAAACGAGTGCTCCAAAAAAAAAGTAATAAAAATAATTAAGCTGTCTTCATTACACAGCAAATTCTCAAAGGCAGGAACAATGCCTGTTCATCCCTGCATTTTTAGGAGCACCTATCACAGCTCCAAGATCAAGACAAACTTGCGGAATAAAAGAATGACCTGCTTTTGGGTCAAACACACAGAATAGGTAAATGAGCTAATGTGAAATATTTGGAAAACATAAATATTTCCAAAGTGATTTAAACACTTTTATTATGAAATATTTCTGGCATACAAAGCCTAGAGTGTGCCACTGACTAGGAACACAGTTATGGGGCTACTGTGAGATAAGAACTGAAATAAAGAGTAATTGTTTCGAAACTTTTACAGCAACTTCACAAGGTTAACACATCCACATACACCATCCACAGGCTTGTCTTAAGGTACTGGCTGGGTCTCGTTGAACTTACGTGGTAAGTGGCACATACAGCAAGAGCTGAAGGCTAGTCACGGCTCAACAGGTCTGCATATCGGTCCGTGACAGATTGGAAGTGAAAGGAAAAAATGGTCTTTCACTAGAGACAGTGTGAAAAACACCAGCAAAGACAATAATATAACAATGTCCCATGTACCACAACCAATTTATATTCACCGTCCATATTCGCTTGAAACCTTTTCCCCCATGACATAAAATAATACAGACACAGTTGAAGCCATCTCTCTGTCCTTCCCCAGTCCTTGTGTCCTCCTTTCCTCTCCAGAGACAGCCTCCAATATGACTTTTTAAATAGACTACTAAATCCTGTTTAGTCATGTGAAATTTTCCTACTGAGGTTTACAGCAATGTTTCACTAAAAAAGATACTAATATTTACCCGTGATCGATGTTATTTTGAAGACTTCTGCCTATTGAACATCACTGTATGTGGAAACCTGTGTTGTGTCTCCTTATCGGTGATCCTCCAGCCACTGACAGACCTGAACTCCAAGTAAAGGGACATCTGCCACCTCAACCTTTAGAGAGAGAAAGACCTTCTTAAAACACCCACAACTTGAAAAGAAAGATTAAATAGCACTGGGTAACAGTATAGAAAGAAAGAAATCAGTGGGAACACTGATTTCCACTAATAAAACAGGCTTTCTGAGAACACTGGGCTGGTGAGACTTAACTATAAAAGATGCATCTTTCAATGTTAGAGGTTAGCTTGGAGAAGACATAAGAGAGAGAAAAGATGCCTGACATGACAGGTGGAAAACACGCGCTTTCCACGGTTAACCAAACGGGCACTGCAAAGCCAATATACCTCCTGAAATCCAAACCTTTGATTTTTGCACGACTGCCAACTCATTTACAAAGTATCCACAGCTAATCAAACTTGTTTGGCTGCCTCCTTATCGAAACTTTACAAAACTTTAATTTCAGCCTCATGAGCCCTGCAGCTGTAAATTAATTGGATAAAATTTGCAAACATTATGCAGTGAAATAAAGCACTTTCAAAGTCTTTTCCTTGTTCAGGTGACTTAGCTGCCTAGCACGCCAGTTTTGCTTGACGTAAGTTCAGAGTCCCTGGAAACCTTCCTAATCCTACTCTCTAGGCCTTGTGCCTATTCACGGAACCATGTTAACGCATATCCGGAAAATTAATAAACCTCAGATGGGTTTAAACACTCAGAAATATTCCTGATACTTCTTGCCATTCATTATATTAAGGCATCCTTTGCAATGGGAGAATCCTTCTCAAAAGACCACAGCAGTAGCAGATACAATCCCTGAGGTTATTAGCATGCAACAAAATATCTCATTTAAGATTTCTGTGGTCTAAAGCCGAGGCCAGGAATTAAATTTACTGAAAGTGAAATCGCTTATGCTTTGGTTTAATACAGGTATTCTCAAAACTGTTTTCTGAACGCATCCATCTCACAATGAGAGTGCAAAAATTATCACGAGTTTTCAAACAGCAAAGGGAGTAAAACTGCTCCCATGTCTGCCAACAAGCAAGCAGGTCACCAGTGCTTACATGACCCTACATCACACTGACAGAGAGAAGACAAAAGACTGTTGATTTTTTAAATGCACAGTCCTAAATATACCAGGTACCATAATTAATTTATGATTTACGTGGTTACCAAGAAAGAGTTGAAATGTCCCCCTCTGGTTGACTTTCACAGCACAACTGCCACCCCTTCCAAGGGAGGTCAAGTCTTTCAGCTTCTCAGAAGCTTCTGAGATGAGCTTCTCCCTCATGGATGAAGACTTGGGTTTGAAACAACCTCTGATAACTAACCACTAAGGAAGTTTTGTAGATTTCATAAGCTCTCTGAAACATTGTTCTGAACAGTAAAGTGAGGATAAAAATAGTGCTCAAGCAGGGTTGGTGTGAACGTGAAATAGGAGAAAGTAATGCAAGAGCTGGGCACAGGACAGGCTCTCAATGAGAAAACTTTTGAAATGTAAATATATCTATTTTTCCCTTCTTTAGACAATAAACCAAAAATAGAGCCAATTTATCCAACTGGTGATTGTACTTTAAAAATATGGCCCTTGCCAAGGGGTAGGGGGGTGAGGGGGATGGATTGGGAGTTTGGGATTAGCAGATACAAATACATCTTATATTATATATAAGATGGATAAACAACAAGGTCGTACTGTATAACACAGGGAACTATATTCGATATCCTGTGATAAACCATAATGGAAAAGAATCCGAAGAAGAATGCCTATATATATAACTGAATCACTCTGTACAGTAGAGATTAACACATTGTCAATCAACTATAATTAAATAAAATAACTTAAAAAAATATATAGCCTTATACCAGAATCAAGCAAGTACACAAATTCTTAAAATTCAGTCACAGAAAAGATCAAAATATCAGGTGTTTGATCGCCATAAAAGTGATAACCCTGCCAGGCGAGAACTGGATAGAGTAAGTCCTTGCAATAGATGCTCATGACTCCCCTCAGAATTCTGGACAGTGGGAAAATGAGCTAACTCAAACAAAGTTCCTTAAATAAGTAAAATTCCAACACTTGTCTCTTTAGACAAAAAACAGATGGAAACAATACAAAAGACGGCTAATGCTCTGGCAAACTAATCATTCTTCCAAATGCCATATACAAAAGCCCACCAGACCTCCAGCTGTGGCCATGCCATGGGAACCCCCTACAGCGATTATAAGTGTATTTAACTCAAGACCATAAACACAAGACTGTTTTTAAAAAATACTCCCAAATAAACAAATCTAGAAAAGAATTAGTTTATATCACAGAGTCATAGGTTCAAGTAGCCAACGTTAATGATGAAAAAAATATATATATGTATATATTTACACATGTATATTTCAGGGAGAAGGAACTCCACCCCCCACCCTGCCTTTCTTGAGCTCCTGTGGCTAGACTAATAATAAAATAGATACAATACAGATTAACAGAAGAGAAACAAATTTTAATTCATGTGCACGAGGTCTCATGGAAATAGGACCTAAGATGTTGCCAAAGCAGGCAGTTTTTATACTTTTTAGACAAAGAAACATAAATTTATGAGGAATCAACTGGACAAAGAAACCTAGGCTTTGGATGCTTACTTAGTGAAGAATCTAAACAGAGTCTGGGCTTGGGGTAGTAAATTAAAGAAGTAATAGGTTTGTTTATACAGGACTCTTGGCCCCAAATTCCCTATATCTGGCAATAAGGGGTATCCGTCTACCTTCAGATGCCCAGAGTGTACCTTTCACATGACAGATTTATTTCCTGCTTTCAGGGGGACAGAGAGGAGGGTCAGAGTGTCCCTCTTGCATTGGCTGCTTCTTAAGGAACTCTAATTCAAAATAATCAATATGCCATTGAGGCATATTTTGGGGCTGCCTGTCCTGGGCCCCCATATATATATATATATATTTATATATCTATATCTATATACATAGATATATATATATCCACTTTATCATGTAATCTCTAAACAATAAGAACTTTAGTGAGTTGTCAACAAGGAAACAGTCGGAGCTAAGAAGCCTGGGCAGTTTCTGGAAAATGCAAGTCCAGAGAAACTGGCTCATACACTGAAAATTATAACTGACTTTTAGAACTAGCTAGCCTTGTTTCTGACAAGAAACAAAAATCTTGGGCAAAGGAAGAATTCAAGAGAGGAATTCCTTATGCAGGCGGCTGATGCACCCATCAAAACATCCAAGTACTTACCAAGCACCTACTACACACCAAACACTGTACCAGGTGCTGCAGTAACAACAGCAACAACAAAGTGAAACTGGTCCCTGACCTCAAGCAGTTTATGGTCCAGGGGAACAACTGACGATGACAATACAAACAGCACAAGAGCTATGCCAGGGAGGGTCACAGGTTAGCTATGAATGCAGGAATCCCAGAAAACAACCTTAATTACAAGCTCAACAATCACAGAGATTATGCCCTCCCATAATTAATGCCATCAACATTAACCTAGTCTCTAAAGTTCACCTCTTCTAAGCTCCTTGCTTTACTGAGTTCCAGATCTCCCTCTAAAACATCATCCAAACTGGTTCTGACATCGCAGCCACTGCCTGCTTAACACACACCCTACACCTTCTGTTATAAATGCTTCTCCACCTGCGCCCTGACTTCCAGCAGACACACCCTTCGTTATTTACTAGTCAGCTACTAAAATATTTTCCGCAAACAAGAATCTGATTTCACTCCCTTTCTTAAAAGCCTCCGACAGTTCCTGATGGGTAGAGGCTGAAGTTCAAACTAACTAGTAGAGCTCAGCCCAACCAGCAAAGCAAATACTGGCTTTATTTCCCCCAAGCAAGCTGCCACAGAAGCAATCAGACTGAACTCAGTATTGACAGACCCCCCCATGCTCTATCAAGCCTCCAGTGCTTTGTACATGCTGTTCCCTCTCCTTAGACGGCCCCTTCCCCTCGGCCTTGCCCAGCTAGTTCTTTCTCTTTCTTCTAATGTGCTGTCTTCTGTGTAGTCTCTTCTGTGTCATCTTCCTTGGCTCCGGGCAGATTTAACATCTGGCCCTGCGCAGCTATAATACTCTGCATGTGCCACAAAACTGTATTCAGTATATTGGCGTAATTTTATTTGTCTTTTCTCTTCCTAGAAAAAGGCCATTTCTTAGTCATCTCCCAGAACCTAGCACGATATGCAATACAAAGAATATATCTGATAAAAATCCGATGAATAAACTAGGAGAATTACTAATCCATCCTAAATACAAGTCTAATAAAGGAAAATTACTGCCTATTAGGCTGGTACTGTACCATGTTAGAAAGATAAAATTATCCTGGGCCTGATAAAGAAATACTGTTATAGTCGTGGAAACAGCCGGAATGGGAGGCTGTTTATAAATGGATTCTTTACGATTCACCGCATCAGCCTCTAAGGCTGGCTTCACAGCCGTCACCTTGCAGATCGCAATGCATTTGAGGTTTGAAGTTAGCTCAGGGGAAAACAAGACTGGTTTCTGACAAACTTATTTTTAAGCTTAAGGGTCAGATTTTATTATAAAAAAATAAATATAATGTGTTCTAAGAAGCAGAAGAATTTTTTTTAATCTCTCTCTTCAGCTGAAATCTCTGTATGGTCAAGAAAACATTAATTGTTTGCTTGCCTCCAGGAAAGTCATTAACCTACACTAAAAAAAAATTCAGGTTTCATTGACAGCCTCACACATCCAGCTCTCAACAAAACATGAATAGAGCTCTCTTACCGAGTTCTCACTCACAACCGAACCGCTGATTATAGATGCCCTGGTCTCCAAGTTTGTTTTCTTCACTAAAACAAATGTCTCCTGAGGCTACAGATGCATACCAGGCTGCTGATCAGGTGGAAAGAGGCCGAGCCTCACGGTGAGGATGTCATTTTGCCACCTGGGAGCACGGAAGAGGAAGCAGAGCCTCGGGCGAGGGCACAGGAGTAAGTGCTTTCTGGCAAGGTCCCAGGACTCCCCGTTAAATGCTACAGGAAGGCGGGACTCTTAGGATAAGAGTAGGAGCAGGAGACAAAACAAGGGGTGGTGATGCGTTCATACAGTCAGAGCTCCAGGTGCAGCCACGACAGGACACACACCCAAGCTGTTTCTCATTCGGCAACGTACACCTACTCCCGGGTAGACAGACTCTCAGAGGTGGCCGACCTCAGCAACAAGTAAACAGAAACTGCGAATTACACGCCACTGAGGAAGGGTCATGGGTCTAGAAATCAGAAGTCAGGTTCTGTCTTGGCTTAGTCTCTAGACGTGTGGCCTTGGACAAGTCAGTTAACGTTTGGGGGACTCAGTCTCTTATCTGTAAAATAAGAGTCCGATCAGATAATCGCTTAGGTCCCGTCCAGTTTTAAACTACTACAATTCCATGTAAGGATTCTAAACTATGAAAATTAAGATGTTATAATTTTAGATATTTTTCCAATACAAATTTAAGGAAGAACCTTTCATTAGGATGTTTCCTCTTTCATTGCCTAAGAGATAAATCACCATATCCTCTCACAAAGAGAAACAAATATAAAATACAACAGAAATGACAATTAAGCCTCACCAAAGACCCTCACCCAGCACAGCATTTAAGCACAGCATGATATTCGAGCAAGGTATTCATATGATAGAGACATGCCTGGAGCTTTCATACCCCCCTAATAGCTCATTAAGAAGTTTTAACCCCAAAAGAAGACAACTTATGTTTTTCTTAGTTAAGAGAATCCAGGTGTTTTCACCACTGATGCTCTAAGTGATCCCAGCCATAATAGCCAGTGTTCTACCAGTGTTACACCCATCTTAAGGTTTCCTAAGTTGAATGCCCTCCCTCTTATTTTGACTCAGGAGCAAATGATCTTGAAGGCAATCCACGTGGGCCAGTGCGGCTGGAAAAAGCCACACTGGGCAAGCAGAGGTTCCTTCCACGCCACACAAACAAGGAATGCCCACGGTGACAGAATTCAGTGCAGCCTGAAGAATCTTTTGCTTTTCCTTAACACGCTTCTGGATAGCTTTGCTCAAGAACAAGTTTACTTGAGCTCCATATCTATCATTCCTCTATATAAGCTCCTCTACATCAGGAGGACTGGTTTCCTTCAGGTGGGTAATGTCTCTATACAGCTCATGAGTGATCCTTTTTTCTGGGCTCCTCTTGACAAGGAGGAGTGCCCAACAGTCACCAAAACAGTGGACTTCCTCTTTGCATCCCCACAGCATTCTGCTCGTTTATGTAATATCACAATCACAGCCATCTATCTGGAGGGGATCAATGACAGTACTTTTTCCCACATTATTTTACTATGTAGGGTGAACAATATAGTTAGCAACAGGTCTGCTCAGTTTATGGCTAATACAAGATAGGCCATCAAGAGCTGCTTATTAACCAGCTCTTAATTTATACATACTGCACAGAAGTTAGTTTTGGAGGAATATTACTTGTACTATACTATGCTTAGGGAAAGGATTCTGTAGTATTCAATAAGGAATACTTACCCTAGATAGAGTGGGTGCATACTCCCTACACACTTAAAATTGCTAATTACTAAGTCATCCTAGGATTAAGCCTGTATTGCATTTATAAACACTACCAAATTTACCCTTATGAGTTTATTCTTCAAAAGATAAGGTAAATTACCAGGCAGAAAGAGGAGCCAACCCTCATTTCCTTGTTGTTGCCAAAATTTGAGCTGTTTTCTCTAGGATTTCCATTGACTATTGTGAAAAAATTCAAAATTGGTCAATTTTGGAAGAAATTTAAAAGTGGCCAAATGTTCTAATAAATCTATGTTAAATTTTTGGTTCTACAATGACTGTACTATTGGATTACTTTATTTTGTTTCTCCCAAATCAATTCTTTACTAGAGTCTACTAAACTAGGTTAATAATTAGGTTTCTTTAAGAGAAATGACGATATTCATAGATTGCTACCAAGAAAAGGATCAGAGCTAAATAGGTCCAGTGTTTCTTCCTTCATGTGCAATGTAAGACAAGGCTACTGAAAAATTTATATTGTGGATTATGTGTGCTTTGAAAACCCAAGCTTTGAGAAGTACTATTTTGTTTGTTTGTTTGTTTGTTTTGGTATCAAAAGACAAAACAAAGAAAATTAAAAGCTAGGTATACTAATGTACTTTTTCAAATATACCTGGAAAAGAAACTATTTCATTTAACAATATCCTGGAGAACAGCAATGCTTCTATAATGTATTTTTACAGAAATAATTCTGCTTCTTAAAGCACAGGTTAAAATACCAATGAAAACCCAACATCTCACAGTTGTTTTATAGAAAATAGAAGAGATTTAATAAAAAGAGACAATCCTATTTTTTCCACTAGAATTGCTGCCAAAGGGAATACATATTGAAAGATCAAGGCTTAGAAATGCTCCACATGGTAAACAGAATAAAACTCGTCACCAATCTGAAAAATTATATAAACAAACAGCAAATTCTACATAGATGACTACAAATTAGTAAACTGATAAAAAGTGTCACCCGGAGACAGTCTTGGTAAGAAGAAATGTTTAAAATATTTTTTTGCTCTTTGATGGTTTGTTGATAAATGATAAAATAGAGAACTTTGTTTTCACCAAGAAATCCAAAGTACATAAAAGCACCAGGATGGTATTGTTCAGCTTATGTTAAAATGGTGCAAGGAACGACAGAGACTGTCTCTGTTGCCTAGGTCGTTAAATAAAAAAGCCACAGCTTATCACATTTTATTACAATTTAATATCTGCGTATTTGTTTCTCCCATAGACAGAGCTTCCCATGGACTAGGACATCTGCTTCTCACTCACCCTGTATCTTCAGCACCTGTACGGTCAAGACTGGCACACAGAGAGACTTTAAAAGTACGGCAACTTACAATCTCATTCTTGAACCTTTTCAAAAGAGTCTGTGGGGAGTAATAAACATATTTGCTTAGAAATGACCACCTCATTCTGCTCTTTTTCAGAATGTCCACTCCATGCTGAGTCACCATCAATAGGCAGAGACTTGGCCATCCTCTTGGCACTCCCTGTAAACCTGTTTAGGAATCCACAAAAGGAAGAGAAGTCCACTAGGCAGCATGGGGTTGGGACTTCTTGGGGATGCTGTGTAGTTTTCCAGGGTGGGACCTATATCTTAAACGTATACCAGTACTAACAGAACTCCATTATCAAGAGGAGGGAAAAAACACTAAGTTCAGATGGGTTCTGAACAGCGGATGGCATTAAGAATTTAGATAGAGAAACTCCACCTACCAGCCCAGATGGAGTAATAAGAATTGGATCTACCCTTCCACATGAAACAATAAAAAAACCTGGACAAAGTATATGAAAAATATGAAAAAAAAAAGTTTTCATGACACTGAACATTAGGAGACGAAGACCAGGATCACTGAGAGACGGGAAAAGAACAAAAAGATGGCCCCAGTTTACTGAAGAGAGTTATGGTGCAAGAAGAGGGAAGCCTGGTGGATTCCTTGAGATAAGATGATGAAGTTGAGTGTAGAAGGAGACCAAAAGGGCTGGACCTCACAGGTCAGAACGCCAGAGAGGACAAAACTGCACAGTGGGAACTCTACAAATCTGCCAGTGCTCACCCTTCAGGACTCAACACGGTACTGATCAGTACAGGCACATGAGGACGCTACCCTAGCCTGGGGACACACCAACTGAAAGGACTGGAGGTAACAGTACCAGGTAGTCAAACAAGGCCAAAAATCTGCTCCCATCAGCCCAAGGAGAAAACCTCAAGATTCATAGGGCACTGGAAAAGGACTCAGAGAGTCTTGCTTCAGTGACTTAACCAAGACCAGACATTCATCTGGTACCACCCTGTAAATCTTGAAAGCAAGACTCCACAAAATCAGACTGTTTCCAGGTAACTTAACTATGTTCCAGAAAAACAGCTCAAGAATACTTTGAGGGAATACAAATATATCCAGCACTCCAAAAGGTAAAATAATGGCTGTCTAGCCTGCATTCAAACATTATTAGGCATAGATAGAATCAGTAAAATACAATCCATGAGGAAGAAAAAAGCTATCAATGAAATGGACCCAGAACCAACACAGATGTTAGCATGAACAGACAAGGACACTAAGAGATATTATAATTGCATTCCATATGTTCGAGAAATTAGACACGAGGAAGACATTAAAAAAGACCCAAATCAAACTCCTAGAGATGAAAACCACAACGTCTGAAGTAAAAAATGCACTGGATGAGGGGGCTTCCCTGGTGGCTCAGTGGTTAAGAATCCGTCTGCCAATGCAGGGGACACGGGTTCGAGCCCTGGTTCGGGAAGATCCCACATGCTGTGGAGCAACCAAGCCCGTGCGCCACAGCTACTGAGCCCACGTGCCACAACTACTGAAGCCTGCGTGCCTAGAGCCCGAGCTCCTCAACAAGAAAAGCCACTGCAATGAGAAGCCCGTGCACCGCAACGAAGAGTAGCCCCAGCTTGCTGCAACTAGAGAAGGCTGCATGCAGCAACGAAGACCCAATGCAGCCAAAAAATAAATAATAAATAAATAAATAAATAAATAAATTTATTTTAAAAAAATGCACTGGATGAGATTCATGGAGGGTAACCTGAAGACACAGCAATAGAAAATATCCAAAATAGAACACAGACAGAAAAAAATAATTAAAAAAAAAAACTAAAAAGGGAAAGAGCTCAGTGAGCTGTGACTTCAAGAGAGCAAATACACCTGAGAAGAAAGAGCAGCCTGGTGTCAGCACATGTGCACTAGACAGCTGTCCCATAATGTGGTCAAGGATGTGGTCTGGGGTCATAGATGACCACAAAGGTAACAACTGTTCCTTGATGAAGTCAGCCCCATTACTTCTGAACAATTAGCACTTACCAAATGACACCTTCCACACAGGGTTAGAGTGAGAAGGACTGGGGTCAAGAGGAGATGGACCAGATGAGCCACTGAGTGCTGTCGGTAAGAATGAACTGTAATCCTACGCATGAAGCACCTTGAGATTCAGACACACACATACACACTTTCTGTTTGACACTAGGCCATGGTACACATCGTAACCTTTAGAGCACAACTAACACTTCTCAATTGAGGCCACTTCCTTCACAGTTTATCTTATAAAATAGGGCTGTAACAACGAAATCAATAGGTTAAATTTACCACAATATAAAAACAACACACATAATAGATTTAGAACAGAACTGCAGCTTTATCTTCATTGGTTCCCTTGCAGAGGGAGATCCTGTAAAAGTTTATGATTCCTCTTTTCACTTATAAACCAGATAAAAGAAGTACTAGCTACTTGTTAAGCACTAGACGTTGTTCTTTATCTTAAACACAGAATGCATCAAAATACCAGAGCGATGGTATTTTGATGGTATATCTCTTCTTTCAGAGAGAAGCCCTTAGCTCTGCTGTTTTACTGTCCTTCATCATAGGGAAAAAATATCAAATATTAATGAGAAACAAGGATAGATTTCATACACAGTAAATAAAACTAGTTAGCCAGGCCCATTGACAGGACTTAAGCCATCCTTTACAGAAAAATAGTATTGCTTCAATTAATTTGGTAACATATTTTCAAAGGTCAAGGGCATGAAAACAATCAGTCAGCTTAGACCTCATTCCTTGCAACAAATAGGAAAAAAAAATTTTATGCAGGCAATATTTTTTAAATAAAACAACAAAAAATTAGATCTCTGACTCTAAAAATCAAAATTTGGTCAAACGGCATTAAGTTCCCCTTTGTTTTAACAAGAAATGAAATGGTTTTCCTTAGAAACTCTAACTCCAAAGGATAAACATATTAAAATAAACCACCAAAACCCACTGGAGCATCTGCTTTTCTATAAACACACAGGATATCTTGTGGGAAACAAGCCTCATCGAAAGCAGGACTGCATTAAATAACACACTCTACATTTGCTTGTCAGATTTTAGAACAACAACAAAACCCACAAATATTACATCTACTTTGCAACATATGTATAACTAAGCTAAAACTGACAAGTAGAAATCTAAATCATGTTATTTTAATTTTTTCTAATAATTTGTAGGTTTAAATAAATAAAAGGTATTAATTTCAACTTTCATTTCCTTTCAGCATATTTATATGGTACAACCACTTCTATTAGAAGGAAGCAAACCAGGCTGTTGACTTTCCAACTGATTTCTCTGCTGCCCCCTTCTGCTTCAACAGGACACAGGAAGCAGGTTCCCCAGATGACAAAAATATCTCGAAGCCAGGTTAACAGAATGCAAAATCCAGACTGGCATTAAGACTTGATTAACTCATTTTTTTTTAAAGGAGTTTTTCATTTTGCCACAGTACTCATTTCATGTACATCCTGAAATCCGATCCATGTGTCAGGTTATGCAAACCCAGTGCTGACAAGGCACTTATTCTGTTAAGTAGGAAGCAACTTAGGAATCCATTCTGTCATGCATGCAGCCAGCAACTTCACATTTACAGTAAAAAAATTACTCTTTAAAAATTGGGTTCCTTTATTCCTAAAAAACAGTGCAATAATAGTATTTCTCACCACTGGTCAAATGCATGTATTCTATGACAGGGTGTCTTTCTGTTAGGAACTTAGAAGCTAATAATTACGATAGCATGATTACTTCAAAGGCATAGGGCATGTGCCCTCGTTGGCTTCTCTGCCTTCTTCAGTGCAGAAACAATGGCTGATGCTCCAACAGCTGCCTTGAACCATGTAGGACCTGCAAGAAGAAAGCCAGGTGCAGCACGGCCAAAACAGATTCAGCCAGGACCTCTGAGGTCTTTCTAAAGCTGTTACTCCAGCCCTGCAATACTTGCCTGGTTTCTTTTATGTGCCTATATCTATGTCACTGTAGTTGAGTCTCTGTTTCTAGCAGCTAAGTGTTTTAACTAATACACTCCCTCCTGAATGACTCTCCATTACCCATCAGATGTCCCAAATCCTGCTCCACCTTCTGTCACATGCTTTCCAACTTCACCTCTGTCACAGGCTACACCATTTTTCCTAAGAATTCTATTCGCTATCATGCCCCAAATTTTCATAGATCAGGTTTCTCTGCCTGAAACCAGACCCCAATCCACCCACTATTGGCTTACTAAATTCCTAGCCCCCATCCTAAGCTCAAGGGTCACTCCCATGTGGTCTCTGCTGGCCCTTTCTTCCCCAGCCCAAGTGAGGCTCTCCTTTTCTGTGTCTCCCTTCTCCCTCTGCCAGCATCCCACTCACAGCTCTCCTTGTTGAATTTTAATCATCTGTATATGTATCTGTCTTCTATAAAACCCTGTTTCTGAGAGCAGGTAGTATGTCATGTTCACCTCTATATCCTCAGCATCTGGCATAGTGTCTGGCTCATGACCTTGACTAGAGGACCAACATCTTGATTTATAAATAATGGGTGACAGGCCAGCCAAGCTTGAATGTGACTTGTTCTGTGAAATCATTATCCTCAACCCAACCTCTCCCTCCTGTGTGCCTCCAGAACACTCCACACACACTATTGAGTAAGGAACTGTGGTTAGCTATTCACATATTTGCCTCTCCTGCCAGACTGGGAGAACAAGAAAGGCAGGGACCACGTATCACACAAGTTGGTACCAACACTGAGCACCATGCCTGACTTACAAAACTTGTTCAATAAGTATTTACTCAGCGTTGACACAGAATGACTAAATGAAGAATGGCCTTCTTTACTCTCCTGTTCACCATACTACTACAGTAGGGATACAAAATAATCAGATAGAGTCCCTGCTTTGACTGAGCAGGGATCTCTGAACTGAGATTCCTCCCTCATGTTTGTTTGTTTGACTTTACTTTCCAGCATTATCATAAATTTTGAAACCCCTCCCATTTTGTCAAGGACAACTGCTCTCCTAATTATTGTTCATTTTAACTGTAATCTTTTAAAAATGAAAGAGCACATCTCACTCCCTCTTGCGAGAACACCAGAATCACAACTAGCTGCTGGACAATCATCGACAGGAAGACACTGGAACTCACCAAAAAAGATAACCCACATCCAAAGACAAAGGAGAAGCCACAATGAGATGGTAAGAGGGGCACAATCACAGTAAAATCAAATCCCATAACTGCTGGGTGGGTGACTCACAAACTGGAGAACACTTATACCACAGAAGTCTACCCACTGGAGTGAAGGTTCTAAGACCCACGTCAGGCTTCCCAACCTGGGGGTCCGGCAATGGGAGGAGGAATTCCGAGAGAATCAGACTTTGAAGCCTAGTGGGAATTGACTGCAGGACTTTGACAAGACTAGGGGAAACAGAGACTCCACTCTTGGAGGGCACACACAAAGTAGTGTACACATCGGGACCCAGGGGAAGGAGCAGTGACCCCAGGGGAGACTGAACCAGACCTACCTGCTAGGGTTGGAGGGTCTCCTGCAGAGGCAGGGGGTGGCTGTGGCTCACCGTGGGGACAAGGACACGGGCAGCAGAAGTTCTGGGAAGTACTCCTTGGCATAAGCCCTCCCAGTCGGACATTAGCCCCACCAAAGAGCCCAGGTAGGCTCCAGTGTTGGGTTGCCTCAGGCCAAACAACCAACAGGGAGGGAACCCAGCCCCACCCATCAGCAGAAAAGCGGATTAAAGTTTTACTGAGTTCTGCCTACCAGAGCAACAGTCAGCTCTACCCACCACCAGTCCCTCCCATCAAGCCTCTTAGATAGCCTCATCCACCAGAGGGAAGACAGCAGAAGCAAGAAAAACTATAATCCTGCAGCCTGTGGAACAAAAACCATATTCACAGAAAGATAGACAAGATGAAAAGGCAGAGGGCTATGTACCAGATGAAGGAACAAGATAAAACCCCAGAAAAACAACTAAATGAAGTGGAGATAGGCAACCTTCCAGAAAAAGAATTCAGAATAATGATAGTGAAGATAATCCAGGACCTCGGAAAAATAATGGAGGCAAAGATCGAGAAGATGCAAGAAATGTTTAACAAAGACCTAGAAGAATTAAAGAACAAACAAACAGAGACGAACAATACAATAACTGAAATGAAAACTACACTGGAAGGAATCAATAGCAAAATAACTGAGGCAGAAGAACGGATAAATGACCTGGAAGACAGAATGGTGGAATTCAGTGGTGCAGAAGAGAATGGGACAACATTAAATGCAACAACATTCACAATATAGGGATTCCAGAGGGAGAAGAGAGAGAGAAAGGACGAGAGAAAATATTTGAAGAGATTATAGTCGAAAACTTCGCTAACATGGGAAAGGAAATAGTCACCCAAGTCCAGGAAGCTCAGCGAGTCCCATACAGGATAAACCCAAGGAGAAACATGCTGAGACACACAGTAATCAAATTGACAAAATTTAAAGACAAAGAAAAATTATTGAAAGCAGCAAGGGAAAAACGAAAAATAACATACAAGGGAACTCCCATAAGGTTAACATCTGATTTCTCAGCAGAAACTCTACAAGCCAGAAGGGAGTGGCATGATATACTTAAAGTGATGAAAGAGAAGAACCTACAACCAAGATTACTCTACCCGGCAAGGATCTCATTCAGATTTGATGGAGAAATCAAAAGCTTTACAGACAAGCAAAGGCTAAGAGAATTCAGCACTACGGAACCACCTTTACAACAAATGCTAAAGAAACTTCTCTAGGCAGGAAACACAAGAGAAGGAAAAGACCTACAATAACAAATCAAAACAATTAAGAAAATGGTCATAGGAACATACATATCGATAATTACCTTAAACGTGAATGGATTAAATGCTCCCACCAAAAGACACAGGCTTGCTGAATGGATACAAAAACAAGATCCATATATATGCTGTCTACAAGAGACCCACTTCAGACCTAGGGACACATAGAGACTGAAAGTGAGGAGATAGAAAAAGATATTCCATGCAAATGGAAATCAAAAGAAAGCTAGAGTAGCTACACTCATATCAGATAAAACAGACTTTAAAATAAAGAATGTTACAAGAGACAAGGAAGGACGCTACATAATGATCAAGGGATCAATCCAAGGAGAAGATATAACAATTATAAATATATATGCACCCAACATAGGAGCACCTCAATACATAAGTCAACTGCTACCAGCTATAAAAGAGGAAATCAACAGTAACACAATAATAGTGGGGGACTTTAACACCTCACTTACACCAATGGACAGATCATCCAAAATGAAAATAAATAAGGATACAGAAGCTTTAAATGACACAATAGACCAGATAGATTTACTTGATATTTATAGGACATTCCATCCAAAAACAGCAGATTACACTTTCTTCTCAAGTGCGCATGGAACATTTTCCAGGATAGATCACATCTTGGGTCACAAATCAAGCCTCAGTAAATTTAAGAAAATTGAAATCATATCAAGCATCATTTCTGACCACAACACTATGAGATTAGAAATGAATTACAGGGAAAAAAGCATAAAAAAACACAAACACATGGAGGCTAAACAATACATTACTAAATAACCAAGAGATCACTGAAGAAATCAAAGAGGAAATCAAAAAATACCTAGAGACAAATGACAATGAAAACACGACAATCCAAAACCTATGGGATGCAGCAAAAGCAGTTCTAAGAGGGAAGTTTATACCTATACAAGCCTACCTCAAGAAACAAGAAAAATCTCAAATAAACAATCGAACCTTACACCTAAAGGAACTAGAGAAAGAAGAACAAACAAAACCCAAAGTTAGCAGAAGGAAAGAAATTATAAAGATCAGAGCAGAAATAAATCAAACAGAAACAAAGAAAACAATAGCAAAGATCAATAAAACTAAAAGCTGGTTCTTTGAGAAGATAAACAAAATTGATAAACCATTAGCCAGACTCATCAAAAAAAGAGGGAGAGAACTCAAATCAATAAAATTAGAAATGAAGAAGGAGAAGTTACAACAGACACCGCAGAAATACAAAGCATCCTAAGAGACTACTACAAGGAACTCTACGTCAATAAAATGGACAGGGACTTCCCTGGTGGCGCAGTGGTTGGGACTCCGTGCTCCCAGTGCAGGGGGCCCGGGTTCGATCCCTGGTCGGAGAGCTAGATCCCACATGCATGCTGCGGCTGGAAGTTCGCATGCCGCAACTGAGGAGCCGGCGAGCCACAACTAGAGTCCACCTGCTGCAACTAAGACCCGGTGCAACCAAATAAATTTTTAAAAAAATAAAAATAAAAATAAAATAAAATGGACAACCTGGAAGAAATGGACAAATTCTTAGAAAGGTATATAACCTTCCAAGACTGAACCAGGAAGAAATAGAAAATATGAACAGACAAATCACAAGTACTGAAATTGAAACTGTGATTAAAAATCTTCCAACAGGGCTTCTCTGGTGGCACAGTGGTTGAGAATCTGCCTGCCAATGCAGGGGACACAGGTTCGAGCCCTGGTCTGGGAAGATACAACATGCCATGGAGCAACTAGGCCTGTGAGCCACAACTACTGAGCCTGTGCATCTGGAGCTTGTGGTCCGCAACAAGAGAGGTCGCGATAGTGAGAGGCCCGCGCACCGCGATGAAGAGTGGTCCCCACTTGCTGCAACTAGAGAAAGCCCTTGCACAGAAACGAAGACCCAACACAGCCAAAAATAAATAAATAAATAAATAAATTAAAAAAAAAAATCTTCCAACAAACAAAAGTCCAGGACCAGATAGCTTCACAGGTGAATTCTATCAAACATTTAGAGAAGAGCTAACACCCATCCTTCTCAAACTCTTCCAAAAAATTGCGGAGGAAGGAACACTCCCAAACTCATTCTATGAGGCCAACATCACCCTGCAACCAAAACCAGACAAAGGTACTACAAAAAAAGAAAATTACAGACCATTATCACTCATGAATATAGATGCAAAAATCCTCAACAAAATACTAGCAAACAGAATCCAACAACACATTAAAAGGATCGTACACCATGATCAAGTGGGATTTATCCCAGGGATGCAAGGATTCTTCAATATATGCAAATCAATCAACGCGATACACCATATTAACAAATTGAAGAATAAAAACCATATGATCATCTCAATAGATGCAGAAAAAGCTTTTGACAAAATTCAACACCCATTTATGATAAAAACTCTGCAGAAAGTGGGCATAGAGGGAACCTCCCTCAACATAATAAAGGCCATATACGACAAACCCACAGCAAACATCATTCTCAATGGTGAAAAACTGAAAGCATTTCCTCTAAGATCAGGAACGAGACAAGGATGTCCACTCTCACCACTATTATTCAACATAGTTCTGGAAGTCCTAGCCACGGCAATCAGAGAAGAAAAAGAAATAAAAGGAATACAAATTGGAAAAGAAGAAGTAAAACTGTCACTGTTTGCAGATGACATGATACTATACATAGAGAATCCTAAAAATGCCGCCAGAAAACTACTAGAGCTAATCAATGAATTTGGTAAAGTTGCAGGATACAAAATTAATGCACAGAAATCTCTTGCATTCCTATACACTAATGATGAAAAATCTGAAAGAGAAATTATGGAAACACTCCCATTTACCATTGCAACAAAAAGAATAAAATACCTAGGAATAAACCTACCTAGGGAAACAAAAGATCTGTATGCAGAAAACTATAAGACACTGATGAAAGAAATTAAAGATGATACCAACAGATGGAGAGATATACCATGTTTTTGGATTGGAAGAATCAATATTGTGAAAATGACTATACAACCCAAAGCAATCTACCGATTCAATGCAATCCCTATCAAATTACCAATGGCATTTTTTACGGCACTAGAACAAATCATCTCAAAAGTTGTATGGAGACACAAAAGACCCCGAATAGCCAAAGCAGTCTTGAGGGAAAAAAACAGAGCTGGAGGAATCAGACTCCCTGACTTCAGACTATACTACAAAGCTACAGTAATCAAGAGAATATGGTACTGCCACAAAAACAGAGACACAGATCAATGGAACAAGATAGAAAGCCCAGAGATAAACCCACGCACCTATGGTCAACTAATCTATGACAAAGGAGGCAAAGATATACAATGGAGAAAAGACAGCCTCTTCAATAATTGGTGCTGGGAAAACTGGACAGTTACATGTAAAAGAATGAACTTAGAACACTCCCTAACACCATCACAAAAATAAACTCAAAATGGATTAGAGACCTAAATGTAAGACCAGACACTATAAAACTCTTAGAGGAAAACATAGGAAGAACACTCTTTGACATAAATCACAGCAAGATCTTTTTTCATCCACCTCCTAGAGTAATGGAAATAAAAACAAAAATAAACAAATGGGACCTAATGAAACTTCAAAGCTTTTGCACAGCAAAGGAAACCATAAACAAGACGAAAGACAACCCTCAGAATGGGAGAAAATATTCATAAACGAATCAACGGACAAAGGATTAATCTCCAAAATATATAAACAGCTCATGCAGCTCAATATTAAAGAAACAAACAACCCAATCCAAAAATGGGCAGAAGACCTAAATAGACATTTCTCCAAAGAAGACATACAGATGGCCAAGAAGCACATGAAAAGCTGCTCAACATCACTAATTATTAGAGAAATGCAAATCAAAACTACAATTAGGTATCACCTCACACCAGTCAGAATGGGCACCATCAGAAAATCTACAAACAACAAATGCTGGAGAGGGTGTGGAGAAAAGGGAACCCTCTTGCACTGTTGGTGGGAATGTAAATTGATACAGCCACTATGGAGAACAGTATGGAGGTTCCTTAAAAGACTAAAAATAGTATTACCATATGATCCAGCAATCCCACTACTGGGTATATACCCAGAGAAAACCATAATTCATAAAGACACATGCACCCCAATGTTCATTGCAGCACTGTTTACAATAGCCAGGTCATGGAAGCAACCTAAATGCCCATCGACAGACGAATGGATAAAGAAGATGCGGTACATATATACAATGGAATATTACTCAGCCATAAAAAGGAACGAAATTGAGTCATTTGTTGAGATGTGGATGGATCTAGAGACTGTCATACAGAGTGAAGTTAAGTCAGAAAGAGAAAAACAAATATCGTATATTAACACATGGATGTGGAACGTAGAAAAATGGTACAGATGAACCGGTTTGCAGGGCAGAAGTTGAGACACAGATGTAGAGAACAAACGTATGGACACCAAGGGGGGAAAACCGTGGTTGGGTGGGGATGGTGGTGTGCTGACTTGGGCGACTGGGATTGACATGTATACACTGATGTGTATAAAACTGATGACTAATAAGAACCTGCAGTATAAAAAAACAAACAAACAAAAAAACAACTAATACTAAACTTTCTTTGGGTTATTTGTATGGAAATATGTTAATATAAATGTTTCAGACATTACCTGAAATTTCTAAAAATCTTATCTGTTCTGGTATAATGTTATAAGTCATAATTCTAGTTATTACTTTAAAATGTATATCTCAGAAATAACTAAATTTCCTTGTCAATTGCATTATTATGAACTTTCATCAAATCTTTAACCGTGGTCATTTTTAAGTCTTTTGTCATTTACAGACAGTTCTGGGTGTACTCTGACGCTTTCGCAAAAATGTTCCTATAAAAGGGTTTCATCTTCAAGGAATTCATGGAAAAGACTCTGACAAGTACAGGCTTCTGGCAACAGACTATACTGCTGAACTGAATGAATAAGCATTTTCAGAACTCTAATGGAAAACTGATGAATTCATAAAAGTGCTAACAAAAGATCAAGATAAAAAAAATTAATTACATGGGACTGAGTGAACTGATGAGGATGATTATAATGTTTGTCACTTTGTGTTTGAATAAAAAAAAAAAAATGAAAGAGCACAAAATTCATCTAACTGTGTCTGTTAAAATAAACAGAGGTTGACTTGAGATATAATGTATTTTTTGGTCTAGATACTTACTTTTCAGTTTATTCCCAGACAAGTAATATTGTTGATTATTTTTCTTTTTTAAAAAATTTTATTTGTTTGTTTGTTTATTTTTGGCTGTATTGGATATTCGTTGCTGCGCATGGTCTTTCTCTACTTGTGGCAAGCGGGGGCTACTCTTCATTGCAGTGTGCGGGCTTCTCATTGCGGTGGCTTTTCTTTGTTGCAGAGCACAGGCTCTAGGCGTGCGGGCTTCAGTAGTTGTAGCACGAGGCCTCAGTAGTTGTGGCGCATGAGCTTAGTTGCTCTGCAGCATGTGGGATCCTCCTGGACTAGGGATCGAACCCATGTCCCCTGCATTGGCAGGCAGAATCTTAACCACTGCGCCACCAGGGAAGTCCCAATTATTTTTCTTCCACTTCCTAAAATTAACTGCAGCTAACACCAGACTCTTTTAATAGATGGATAAAGACTTGCCCTATAGGGCAGTAACTACAAAATGACTGCTGTGGAAAGGAGGAAGGATAAATTCTGGAACTGGCCCTTAAATGAGTATCCAGTGATGTCACTCTGGAATAAAGAACACAGTGTTAACAATGGCATCTGGGAATATTACCCATGACAGGAGCATCACAGCACAACAAAGAGATTTACTAAAAGATTTCTAATCAAACAAAATATCATAAGCAAATTAAAAATGTCCATGCTCAGAATAAGATACCAGTTAATACAATACCTATATCCTCTTTTACAGTAATGTATATCACCTCCAGTGAGCTATGGTGATACTTGAAAATACTGAATATTTCCATTTCCAAGGGAAAATCCCCCTTTATTCTCTCAAATTTTAAAAAGAAACATACTTTATAGAATGTTTGGGAAGGAAAAACTGATACCACAGAAAGGAAGAAAAGAAAAAAGAATTTCCAGTATTTTATGGAGCCAAGGAGACACAAAATCAAGAATATACATGTTCATCTCAATCACACACATCTACATCCTTATGAAAATGTATTCGTATAAGATGTTCCTAAGAATTCTGAAAACTACTCCTTACTGCCAAATGATAAACTGCTAAAGCCCCAAACATCTGTCATGTATTTCAAAAATGATTCACTAAATCCTATTACATGTTAATGAAATATCCCCAGTTGCCAAGTAATTTTCAAAAATGCACCAACTCATTAAAGAAAAAAATCACATACTTGACTAAAGGACATATTTCATTTAACTCTTACTGAACCTTGTCAATGAACTCTAGGTGGTCATTCTGATAAATCCAGCTTTATGACAGAGCTGGAACGCAGCAACCAAATGCAAGATGGCAGCGTGTGCTGTGATAGGCCAAACTCAGCTGATGTCCTAACCAAGGAAATCAAGCAAACATGCTTCCTGCTATCCAGGACTATTTTCATATCTGTACTAAAAAAAAACACAGTGTGGAATATAACAACTACTAACTTCAGGCAAATCCTATGGTTCCCAAAGGAGGCATAATTTTAGATCCATGGTTCATGGAATTTATTCACAGGAAGGTTCTGTCAAGAGAAAACACACTTTGAGTTTTTTGGTTTTTACTGTGATTTCCAGGGAACATCATCTCTATAATACTCAGTGAAATGAAGTTAAAGAGAAAGATTAAAGGGGAGATAGCCGTTCTTCCCATCAATGACTCATGCAGGTCATCTCAGCCACCCCTCTCACTACCCCCTCTGTCACTGTCCATCTATAAATGCATTACGTTTTCTTTATTTTTAAATCTCTCTCCATTTAAGATCCTTCTCAGAATATAATTTTTGTCTTTGTGTATACCTCACTGCTAAAGCCTAGTATCATATTTTGCGCATAAAAATGGTCAATACATATTTGTTGAATTAATGATGAACTAGCCTACAACTGTCACTGTGAAAGCAGCAGTCACTTTTAATAAGTGAAAAATAATCTCTTTCTGAAGAACTTTAACCTATATTCTTGACTTAGTTCTCTTACTAACTGGCTAATGATATAGGGCAAGTCACTAACCTTTCTAGTTTTCTGTTTCCCCATCTGTTAAACATGAAGTTGGCCAAGGTGATTTCTTTAAGAAATTCTTCCCAGCAATAAAAGTCTACAATTCTATAATTTTTTTAAAGGCTACATTAACTGAACCAGTGTCTAAAAGTCTTTGAAAGTGATTAAAGAAACAGTGTAAAATTCAAAGATGCTGTGCTCTAATAAGATGAAACGGGAGCAGAGCCGATTTCCTAACACGTACTGATCACTTATTAAGTGTAACACACTGTGCTAGGCAATATGAGTGCACAACACTGCATAAGACGATCCCTAGGGCTTCCTATCTAAAGGGGGGATGAATAAGTAAAAGACTAACTGTAATATAAGGCAGATGTCCTAAGGCTAGAGAGACACACAAATAGCATAATTTTAAAAAGAAAACAACTGGCTATGATGTCTCAAGCTAGAACACGTCTCATGGTCACACACAGAGACCTGGACAGGTCTCATCCCAGGCCACCCATGACACTGCAATGGAGTGTGATCTTCTACTTAAAACAAAATCTGATCCTATTTCCTTTAACGGATTTCTGATGTGTCAACAATTATGAAAATTTACTCTAGTTGGTAAAGATGACGATAACAGCATATGTAAAACCTTGAATGATTTTCCTTAGTGCTCCATATATTGAAGTAGAATCAACATCCAATTTTTCTCAAAAAAATAAAAAAATCCACAAAAAACCCCCTGCAGAATGAATACAATTTAAGTCATTAGAATACAACTTTCATCATTTCAGTCATCTCAAGAACATGTACTGACTCTGTTGTCTGTCATATCAAATGAAAGACAAGGTCCTGCTGTGCCCATGTGGTAAATGTGATAACCATTACATACTAGAGGTTTCTATGACAAAGAAACTAGGGCTTTCTAGATCAACTCTTTTAGATATTTCTTATTCTGGTATAGATAGAATAAAAGAGGAGTAAACAAAAAACAAAATGAATTTTAAAAAACTAATATTAAAGAAGCAACCCCCGGGCTTCCCTGGTGGCGCAGTGGTTGAGAATCTGCCTGCCAATGCAGGGGACATGGGTTCGAGCCCTGGTCTGGGAAGATCCCACATGCCGCGGAGCAGCTGGGCCCGTGAGCCACAATTACTGAGCCTGCGCGTCTGGAGCCTGTGCTCCGCAACAAGAGAGGCGACGATAGTGAGAGGCCCGCGCACCGCGATGAAGAGTGGCCCCCGCTTGCCGCAACTAGAGAAAGCCCTCGCACAGAAGCGAAGACCCAACAGAGCCATAAATAAATTAATTAATTAATTAAAAAAGAAAAAAAACTAAAGCAGTAATATATTTAAAAAAAAAAAAAAAAAGAAGTGACCCCCAAGTTTACAGCAATGTTAAGAGTACGGCTGAGGACCATGATATTGATGATGAAGTGGAAACATATCATAAAAGACGCTTTGGTAAAGTTAAGAGGAACGAAAGAAAGAGAACAGCAACAGTGGTGACGATCATGATCAGACGTGGTGACAGGGATACTGAGCAACAGACACATGTCAGCACGTGACTGTGAAACTGAGAACACAACAGAAAGAAAAGCAGCCAGTCGGTCAATAAATCCTCAACAACAACAACAACCAGAACAACAACAATCAGAAAGGTGGTGAAAAGGAGTGAAAACTGCCAATCCGTTCTATTCCTTTTATACACAATAACTTTTAAAGAATCTGTAAAATGTATCTGAAGAAAGGGGCTGGGGAATCAGGAGAATCAGAAGCCACCTGAACAGATTTCAGCATGCCCAGAAGCTACCAGCCAGCCATCTGGAAAGTGCTTCAAGCAGAACAGTTCCAGAGCACGAAGGGGCACTCACACATGGTGCAGCACGGTGCCAAGCTAAGTCATGAAGAAAACTGCAGCTTGGGTAGGACCCCACGCGGCACAAGAAGCGCAGAACAGCTTTAGACCAGTAGTTCTCACTGGGAGTGGTACCACCCCAGGGGCCATTTTGGGTGTTTTCAATTATCACAATGGCATTTGGTAAACCGGAGCCAGGCACGCTAGACAGGATGGTCTTCAATAACAGAGAACTACCCTGCATCCTGCAAGTCTTTCAAATGTCCCACTGGACTTTCTCGTAGAAGAAAAAGTCCTGCTTATAATTATCTAAATTTAGAGCCCAACCCCAATTTACTTATAGACACAAAGTTTCTTGCACATTTTAATATCTACTAAATTTTCAAAGACTACAATTTCCTTGAATCTAAATTGAGGAAGGACGGTCCTTTGTTTTGTTTGAGGGACGTGTGTCAAGGGACTCACTAGAGGTTACATGAAGGGGCTGCCAGGAGAGGACTCATCTGTTCACACAAGAGGAATAATTTCTCCATCAGGGTTGAGGAAGTTCTGAACACTTTTCTTTCTCTCTTTTTTAAGACTGAAAATAGAGATAATTCCACAGTACCTGTTAGCTGGTAAGGCAAAGACTGTACTAAACTCTTGACATATAAATATTCATGACCACGTAACAGTAAATTCTTCTTTGGTATGCCCTTCACTGAATTATCTCAAGTATTTCTAAAACTTAAAGTTCTGATGAACCACGTATGTGACTGTAGCTATGTCTACTCCTATTTAAAGGCACAGAGACTAGGAAACTAAGAACATAAAGTGATGCCACAATCCGAAGACAAGTTAAAAATGCAAAAAAAAAAAACGAAAGAGTATCCCCAAGAAGATAGGTTCTCCAGAAGCAGGTGACCACAGCAAGTTACCTGCAGAATGACTCACGTGTAATTCGATTTTTCTAGTACCAGAGAATTCATCACATCACTTTGGGACCCTCAACCACTGTGCCACCAGGGAAGTCTAATGCACTGATTCTTACAGAGTGGTCACCCTTTCAAAATCAAAACTGCATCACGCAAAGAAAATTACAACCTGTATTTATTATTTATAAAGCAGCTAGAAATTTTAAGTAAAAACGATGCATTTTTGTTTTCAAAAATCCAATTTTTACTCTCCTTATAGAACAGAGAACTTGAAATCTCCTCCTAATCACAAGGAGAAAATGCTGTTTGGATTAAACAGCAATTACGTGCCACTCACTGCACTTCAGATGGTTCTGACCTTTTTGAAAGAGACCAGTTTTGCATTTCCATTTCTCCTGCCTAAACCATTGCAAGGGCTTAATAGCTGGGTTCCTTCCCTCCAGCCCCTTGACTTTCTAATCTATCTTTGACACTATTACCAGAATTATCTTACTAAATCATCATAATCATGTTATTCTCCTGCTTAGAAACTTTAAATAGCTCCCTATTTACTACAGAATAAAGTCCAAACTTCATAAAAGAGCATTCAAGAACCCCACAATCAAAGCTGGTTTCACCTTTCCAGTCCCCTATATCACAACAAAGCTCAACAGCCCCAGGGCTCCAAGGACTGGGTGCACACCGAGTCCTTTCATGGGTCCCTCCACTGGTCTGCCGCTGAAATTTAACATCAACCTTACTCCACACATATTCTCCTTCTTTCATGAAGATGTTCCTGATCCTCATAGTCAAAATTACTTGTTTCTTCCTTTGCATTCCTACCACACACAGGGTTTATCTCTAGAATGATGTTTAGTTTATCATGATTAGCATTATAGGTGGCTGCCTGCATTGCCCTCTTTCTTGCTACTGTATGAGATCAAAGATCCTGTCTAGTTTAACTGCAGATCATCAGAGGTATCTACCAAAGAACCATGTACATGGTGTTCGCCGTGCAGTGAATGCTTACTGAATGAAAGAATGAATGAATCATGCAATCACCCAATCAATCAGTAAGAAGGGGAAAAGATGAAGCTTTGAGTCAAAGACAGGGCTTTGAACACCTGTACTTACACATGTCATCACCACAGGTTTTTCAGGATGCAAGGTAAACTTACCAAAATCAAGTAAGAGTGTGTGTGTGTGTGTGTGTGTGTGTGTGTGTGTGTGTGTGTGCGCGCGCGCGTGCATGCGTGTACGCAAGAACACATGGACACAGAAAATTTTAAAATCAATACCATTTATAATTGCTCAAAAATGAAATACTTAGTTATAAATCTAGCAAAACATATATAGGAGTTGTATGATGAAAACTACAAATTGATAAAGGACATCATAGAAAATCTAAATAAATGGAGAGACTATCATGTTCACGGATTGGAAAACTCAACACAGTAAAAAATGTAGATTCTCCCCAAATTGATACACAGGTTTAATGTAATTAGCATCAGAATCCCAGGAAGAAATTTTGTAGATATACACAAGATTATTCTAAAATTTATTTGGGGGATTTCCCTGGAGGTCCAGTGGTTAAGACTCTGCTCTTCTACTGCAGGGGGCGCGGGTTCAATACCTGATCGGGGAACTAGGATCCCACATCGCGTGGCACGGCCAAAAAAAAAAAAAAATTTATTTGGAAAGGCAAAGGAGCTAGAATAGCTAAAACAATAATGAAAAAGAATAAAGGGAGAAATATCAGTCTACATGATTTCAAGACACTACACAGCTTACAGTGACCGAGACTGTGTGGTATTGGTAAAGGGATAGACACACAGATCAATGAAACAGAACTGAGAGTCCAGAAATAATGATAAAGTCTTTTGGATCTAGGACTAGGCAAAGAGCTCTTCGACTCAACACCAAAAGCACTATCCAAAAAAATAAAATACTACTGATAAACTAGATTTCAACAAAATAAAAAGATGAGTTACATACTAGGAGAAACTACTTGCAAACCATGTATCTGATAAAGAACTAGAATCTAGAATATATAAAGAACACTCAAACCTCAACAGTTTGAAAACTTGAACATTTGATTTAATGCAGAAAAGGTAACTTTCCCAAAACATGTCAATTAAATCAACTCATGTAACCTGACTGAGGGAAAAGCAGCGTGAGCATTCCGCTCCCAGGCTCTGCAGTTACTGAAAATGTCACTTGGTCCAATTCCTACAAAGTCAGGAAAGAATGAGAGTGTTTTCCATAGCATTTCTCCATACTTTACTAAGTGGAGACGCTAGAAAGCTTTAAAAAAAAGAAAAAAAGAAAATAAATACCTTCAAAAGGCCTGAATATTATTAAACTTGCTATCTGATGATAATAGCTCACTGCCCTTCAGTAGTTTTCAATTTTGTTTTCCTTAGTTGGGAATTTCTACAAAAAGAAGGGCCTAAGGGCCCTGTTATAACCACTTTCCTGGTCTAAAACCTGATACTTGACTCATGTCATCATTATTGGCAGCTACTAATAGACGAGTGTACTATACTGGGAGCAGCATGAGGAAACATCTGCTTAAAGAAATTAAAACTTTCTCTCTTTCATGAATACATTTTTAAAAAAACAGCAGAGAGAGCGGAGCAAGAGCACAATAAACTCAACTGCTACCAAAATAATACTTGAAAACATTTCATTACATTTCATTATTTTAATAACAGCCAAAGCTAAGTTAGCAATTGACACCGCTATGGCTACTGTTATTATAATTAAAATTACACCCTAAGTTTTCATTTTAAACTCCATAATTAAACCATTACCATCTCTAGGCTAAAAGTACTTCAAAAGGAACATATTATTGTTATGATCAACTATTTAAAAATGCATGCTATTTGCACCAGAAGAACCCATTTCCATACACACGCAAAGATAGCCCTGGGGAAATGACTAGTGAACCTTCAGATAAAATGACATTTTAATCTTCCTTTATAAACCACATCTCCTACCTGGCTTCATAAGCATGTCAGCTCACTTTTGTCACTTGCTGTATTACATTAAGAAAAATGTTTTTATTTTCTCACCTTTCCTTCTAGAAGTGGCATATGACTGACATTTCAAGAGGAATAGCCTTTACTTGGAAATATTTTCCTTTAGAAATAGTACTC
Source organism: Balaenoptera acutorostrata (assembly GCF_949987535.1). Lineage (NCBI taxonomy): Eukaryota > Metazoa > Chordata > Mammalia > Artiodactyla > Balaenopteridae > Balaenoptera > Balaenoptera acutorostrata. The sequence goes on along the minus strand of NC_080064.1, from coordinate 168,629,522 downwards.
CAAAAGTATACTCCAACTTAAACTCCATTCAGACATAATTTAAATTGGGGCTTTTCATAAAAGCATTTAATAAACATGTATATATTCAGCTCAGCTAGATCATTTATATAATTTATAAATAATCTAGATAATTTATAAATGTAGGCAAAATTTAAATTATATATTTATAATATAATTTTCGTAAGATAAATTAATACATACTATTTGTATGCTCCTAGCAGGTCCTCTAATGTGCTTCAGGATCCATGAACTCCTTGAAATTATATGCAAATTTTGTATGTGTGCTTAGGTCTTAAACAGTTTCTCAAAAGAATCTGTGAATCACTGGTTTATTCCCAAATGACCATTATATTATTTAACTGTAAGTAGCATCTCTGAACAGGAGACATAACGCCCTCTGACTTTTACAGGACTTAATCATGTAGCTTTCCATTTACTTCTACACTTATATGCAATTGAAATGAGTTTGGATTTACCAAATTTTCTTTTTTTTTTTTACTCCTTTTTAATGACTCATTTTTAATTTCCACTCAAGCACTAAATAATAGCTACTTTTAAAAGATGTCTGTTTGTACATTAAGCCGACCTAAAAATTGTGTCCCCTAGAAAACGTTCATAGTCAAATCACGAAGAAAATTGGGCACATATACTGGAGGGGCTATTTGGTCGCTGGGTAAGTGCTGAAGTAGGCAGTAAGAACTAGAAATGAAGAGGAGCTTCTCTGACTTAAAACTACATCAGTATTTGAGTGCAAAAACTATCACTTAAAACTCTAATACGTTCATTAAAATCAAAAAGTACATCTTTCTTCTGCCGTGATATATTGAAGAGCTACAACAGTTCGGTAGTCTACCTGAAAGTTTCTCAATTCAAACCTTTTAAAATAGGTCTGTCTACGCTACTCCTCGTGTGCTGCTTAGACTAGGACCTTTGTCTCATTCATCTTTCTATATCTAGTGTCAGACATAGGGGCTGGTTAACACAGGCAATTAAAATAGTTTATGATTAATTATAATACTGCATGACCTGATTAAATCCTATAATTTGAACTTTTGAAAGCTATCCAAATTTGGACAGCTTCAGTATGCTCTAAAATAATGGAGGGTCATAAATAAAATAAGTCATACTAGGGATATGTGTCAATTTCTTCCATAGAACTATCACTTCTGGTAGCATTCCTTGAGTCATTTCATAACAAGTCAGTGGTAGCAAACATAGAAGTAATCGGGCAAAGAACATAAACTTGCTTAAAATACAGAGACAATAAGTGATTCCAATATCAATCACCCTAAAGCTTCTTAATTAAATGAATGTGGGAATTTTCACCAAAATAATATACGTAAAAACAGAGTAGAAATACACAGTTAAAATTGTTTTCATGTTCAAGCCAAAGTGAAATTCTAAATAAAACAGAAGCATATGAGATCACACAAGTAGAAGGAATTGCTAGGGGTTATCTCACTCAAAAGGTGTAAAGCTTTCCAAAATCATCCTTTGTTCACTTATGCAACCAGGAAAGGAAACTGGATGAGACAAGCAGAGGGTTCTCAAATCTGGCAGTGCCCACTGATAACAATAGTACTTGGGATTGTTAGATCAGTCACTGGTACTGGTTTCTCTATCATTCATATCCTTAAATCCTCTCAAATACGTCAGGAGTTACACGTGTTCCCAAACTACCATCTCAACATAGTTCCGACAGATTGGAGTTAAGCATATACAGAACACTCTGCAGAGTTGAAAGCTTAGGCCAACTCTGATAAATATGCAGATCTCCCTTGATTTGTAGTTACCATCCAGCAATAGCAAAAAACCCAGGTGAGGGGTAGCTCTTCATTTTTTAGTTTGATATCTGCTATCAATTCTAAAAGCATAGGTTCCTCATACTCAGATCTGAAAGTTGAAAGAAAGGCAAATATTTGAGATACCTCATGGAGGAGTCTAGAGACAGCTGGGAAGAATGAATCTCCTGCTGTCTTCATTCCTACTTCGAGATAGAATCTTCTTTTGTTATTTATTGGGCACTTTACACAGAAGAAACACTGACTCTACAGTGGTAAAGAAAAGTAGCAGAGAAGTGGTGGGATGTAAGGAGGGCCTTGAGAATGCCTAGGAGTGAAGAAAAAAGATGGGAAGAGGGCTGGGATGAAGAAAAGAATGGGCTCTGCATCTCAGACAGAGTGAACATACCAACTAGCAGGCAATTTTAAGATAAGGAATATTGTTTATCGAATGAACCAACCAACAAAGCAACCAATGAACTAATAAAATAAATAAGTGAATGAGTGAACCCATAAGTGAATGAGGTTGATGAATGGTAGGCTGGAACTAAGATACAGCTAGTCCTAAAGCAATGAGTTTGAATCTACCCTAAAAAGCAGGAAAGAAAGGCACTCCTTAGAGCTGTACAGTACACAGTATGCCCAACTGTATGCAGACTTGCCAAAACCAAAGAGAGTTCACTGAAAGTTTTTATCACTATGAAATAAGTGATTGAGGAAGATTAATTAGGAAGCAGTAGGTAAAATATAAGAAACAGAAGACTTACAACAGGTATAATAACTACAAGCTAACCCACTACTTTGACTACACAAAACCAACATATGACATGCACATGATAACTAGAAATTTAGCATTAATAATCTCTTTAAAAATTGAGATATAATTCATATAGTATATCTGCAAAGTTATGCAACCTTACCACTATCTAATTCAAGAAAATTTCATCACTGTAGCTATTAGCAGTCACTCCCCATTCTCCCTCCCTGCAGCCCATGGAATTAACATGGTTTAATCTCGATATGAATTTCTATTTTTTTATATCTCCCCAAAGTGCATATATGGAGATTTGCACTTAAGAGTCTCAGTAGAAGATAAATGATTATTTACTAAAGAAATACTGTCAGAACTGAGGAAGTATCAAAGAAGAAAATTTTCTATCTACCTGATGTGGCATTTTTACTTTCACTTGGTAAATAACAATTTTCAAGGATCATTAAGTTTTTTAAAGTATCATTTGGTTTCCCAATTACAAAAGTTTAAGGGTTTTTTCTCCCCTTTGGATATCATAACAATTTAAACATAGTGGCCAGGTCAAAAGATGGTTAAAGTAGATGGTGTACAACTAATCACCCACTGCAGTAACCACAGCCTTAGATCATAATTGATTTTTCCTCCAAGCCCCAGAATGAACTGAAGTTCGTCCAAGAATGCACCGATATTTCTCTGCAAGTCCCTAGATGGAATCAGTGGGTTATAATGTAACCGAGCAGGACCCTATGGGGCCGTCCCAGGACAGGCCTTTCCCCATATCCTCTGCTTTAGCTCCTTTCTGAAGTACCTAGATAACAGTATTTGATGCACATTTCCTGAGTTGTTTTACAGATGTGAAAACCCCCCAACAAATGGAAGATGTTAACTACTTGATGACCATGAACACGCAGCCCCCAGGCCTCCTGGAGCCTAAGGATTGATAACATTAACCCCATTGATACCGCCCTGTTACCTCACCATCAGCCAGTCAGAGAACTGTGCACGAGCTGATCCAAACTTTGAGACCCGCCCCCAACCCACCCCCCCCAACCCCTGGCCCAGCCCTTTTTAAAATCGACCTGGCTTTTAAAATCCCTTGGCCGAAACCCTTTGGGGAGCTCCGGGCTTTTTAGGGCCTGAGCCACCCGTCTCCTTGCATGGGCCTAAAATAAATCTTTCTCTGCTCCAAACTCCAGGGTTTTGGTGTTTGGCCTCTGTGCATCAGGCACACGAACTTGCACTAACAGTAAGTTTAGCTGAATTCTTTTTTTTCCATTTTAAGGTCAACTAAGAATGAACCTCCATTAAATTTTGTACTTATAATTCTACTATTGGGTTTTGGGATTGTTCTTTAGTAGCACATTTTAAAATAAGCAAATCTCCAAATTTCTCCCAGAGATTATTACCATGAATTTTAGAAGAAACCTCATTTGCCTTTATATGCCCCCGACACACATTCTTTTAAAAATGCAAAATATTTTCATTTAAAAAAATATTCCTCAAGTTAATGAAATCAGGCTGAACAAAAATAATATGGGGTTTTACTTATTTTCCCCATTCTATGAATATGGCCCAAGAGACTGAATTTACAAACAGGACAGGAGTTGTACACAGTTCTCATCTGCCCCATGCCCACCCTGCCTCCAGCTGCTGCCCTCTGAGGACCCACACCCCCTTTACACATGTGCACACACCAGTTGTAAAAGACATTAATATTAAAACAACTGTTTTAATGATATTTGCTTCTGGGACTGAAAAAATAAAACCCAAGCCAAAAAATATAAAGAATGTGTTTTGGTCAGTTCACCTTTTCCTATCAACTATTAGAAAAAAAAAACTATTTTCTTTTTTTAACAGTTTAGATACTTCCTACAATGCCTACATTTCTTTGAACAGCTCTCTATAAACGAGCATACGTGAAACATTTTTTCAAAAGTGGTCAGGTCCATTACGTTTGCTGGGCACAGTCTAACCCTTTATGTCTCTTCCTGGCAACTCCACATTTTGTAGGGCTGCAGGGTGGTTGAGAAAGCAGGGAGCCAGGGGAAGTGGCCTCCACAGGCACTGCGGCCACCAAGCCCTCGTCCGAGCATTCAAGGCAAGAGATTTTATGTTCTCCCTTCACAGTGCCTGAATACCCTGAGGGGATCTGCCATCAATAATTCATGAGCAGCAAGACGAACATGCTCTAATCAATAAGGAGTAATGGTGAAACTCACAGCAGGTTCCACAGGACTGATGGGGTATTATATTAATATCTGATTAAACTTCCCAGGAAGTTTAATTTTTCATAAACCAAAGACCTAAAATTAACCTTTTAACCTTATGTTTATAAAGGATCTTTCCCAAGAGCACAAAAAAAATGTTTTAAAAACATATCTTAACGAAAGCAGGAGGCTAAGAAGAGTATTTCAATACCTAGGAGATTTGCTCAGGATCACACAGAAAAAGAGAATTAGAACTTAGTTTACCTCATACTTACCTAAAACATTCTTAATTGGAGTATTTTTACACACCTTTAATGATTATTTTCAAATGCATGCTATAGGGGCTTTAAAATACACTTGAATTTTTCAATCACCAATTCCCTACATTCAAGAAAAGGACTTTGGAGTACTCTGCACCTTATTCCTCCTTTTCTAATAACTTCCCTGTCCGTTTATGGCAAAACAATCAAATCACATGCCTATGTGAATTGTCGTGAAGTCAAATTAGTAAAAGTCTAACTACATATAAAATGAATAAACTACAAGGATCTATTGTACAGCACAGCGAATATAGCTGGTATTTTATAATAACTATAAATGGAGTATAACCTTTAGAAACTGTAAATCACCATGTTGTACACCTGAAACTTATATAATATTGTAAATCAACTGTACTTCAATAAAAAAAATTAGTAAAGGTCTGAATTCTCCAGATTTTGCTTATCTATGTTTGGGACCCCATAAGAAACTTCTCCCTGGGCACAATACTTCTCAAAGTTGCCCTGGATCCCCCCATCAGGTGAGTAAGTCAATATCATTTATCTGCTCATCTGGAGGAACACCCAACTACATAACCCCACAGAAAGGTACTGGATGAAGATAATGAAATTTGATTTACTGCAGAAAAGGTAACTTTCCCAAAGCTTTCGCAGTGGGCAGTCAGATGTTTTCATCCTCACAGAGCAGCAGCATGGTGAATAAATTGCTTCTAGAAGCTCCTGTAAAGATTTATAACTTTAGCTGGAAGAAAAGCTGGAGATTTCTTTTCCATTCCCTGACTGTACTTATAAACTACTTACTGCAGCCCAGCAAGGCTCTCCTTGCCCAGATCGACAGCATCCTTGTAGAGCTGACAAGTGGTGATGGATATACCCACCAGAGTATTACCGAGGATTTGAGAGGCTGTTACTGCCATGTGTAACAGAGGCTGTTACTCTTCGACGCAATGCTGTGGACTGCAATGTTTCCCCTCAGATACTCAAAATTCTGAGATGAAACCAGCCTTAAAATTCTAACCCAGCCCCACCTCAATTCAATTTCTTCTCTGGGTAACACTGAAGAAGCAATGTGTTTTTGGTATTTGAAGCTCATTTTTATGTTTGCAATAGTGTCAGTTTGACTGACCCATTATTATTAAACTACAGTTTTTAATGAAACTCCATTTCACCATAGCATCTAAAATACTACAACTGAAATTGATTAATTATACCCTAGAAGAGAGTAATAACAGACTTCCCTATTTGAAATACATAATGGGAAGCTGCTCTTTTATTCTTCTAATTATATAAGAATGGACAAAGTAATACACCCTCCCTATCAACAAATTTCAAGAATCTGCTTTTAACTTTTTCTTTTTTTTCTCCAGTCAGAATTGCTATTAATGACAGGAGCATATCATAATTTAATTAGCTGACACTGACTGGCAATCTATCCATTTCTTTTTAATTGGAACCATTTCACAGAACTATCCGTAAAGGCAGAGTCTGCATAACTAATAACCTTCATAAGTAAGACCTTTAGAAATCTCATAGAAAGATATAAAATATTTGGACATAGTCACTATATTGTCACATCACTGAAGACTAGGGGCACGGAATTTCCCCACAGCATACCTACATAGCTAGTTCTGAAAGCAAGAAACAGGTGCCCTGGGTAGCACAAAACTGCCCAAAAGTCAACTTGGCCACCACCTTACATAAGCATCACTTAACAATATACAGTGACTCAGAGGTGTGGCTCTGTTTGTGAGTGCTATGGAACGCATTTCAGGAGACTGAGTCCAACTAACCTGTCAAATCGAATTAAAGGGGGAGTAGCTGCATCTTAAAAACATGATGGGAAATGTGGTTACAGCCAAATGTCATTTTCATGGCCTTAAGATAAAATATACACTTAATCTGCCTGAAAATAGTTTGGAGACAATCTCTAGAACACATTATTCTGGTAACTGGTGTTAGGAAAGCATGGGTGTGCGGTGTGTGTGGATATGTGACTCCTGAAAATTGTACAAGTATTTTCTTTTAGGAAACAAAGCCTGTGGAACTGAAAAATGATAAAATAATTTTTAGGTTTAGGCTCACTCCTTTTATAAAATGTCAGGCTCCTTGGAAGTAGATTTTTTTAAACACAAATATCAATGAAATAATTGTTTAAAACATGAGCCCATTCTCAATTCACAACATTTTCATCCATCCACAACTTTGTAGGAATTGGACTAAGTCAAACTGGAGTTACCCTAGGCAACAGGGTTTTTCCCTTTATAGGATTATGGTAGTTTCACTGAGAAAGCTCCACAGGCGGTCAAATAGGCTGGCTCTCCAGTAACAGTCCTAATTAATTAGGTGTGTGTAGTGGAAAGAACATGGACTTGGGAATCAGATCTGAGTTTCAACCTGCGCTCTGCCACTGTAGCTACAATGTGACCTTGATCACTTTTGTTGACTTCTCTGAGCTTCAGGTTCTTATTTGTAAAATGAAGTCATGCTATGAACACCTAACTCACAAGGCTGTCATGAAAATTAGTTAAGTATGTAAAGTGCTCTGCAGTGAGTAGCTGCTCGATAAATAGCAACTTTTATTCTCACAATGATAATACATTAATTTTGGCTAATAATACTGAGTTGTTTAGGATCACAGTAAATAATTTTGTGCAAGTGCTTAGACAATTAAAGACACGGTAGGTATCTCAGCTTCACTGGATCAAGGACAATTTTTAAAGTGTAGTTCCTGCCCTTCATTTGTTTTGATTAGCAAAGTGTGGTTACTAAGTAACTGCTATATTCTTACCAAACATTCCTACCTTTAAGGAACCTGCAAGCTAAGGAGCACAGGCTCTGGAGTCAGATGACCAAGTATTAGCTTCTAGCTTGGCCACCTCCTTGCTGTGTAACCTTGAGTGAGTAACTTAAACTTCTTAAAGCCTTGTCTTTCTCATCTAAAAATAGCAGGTAAAAGGAAAACAGTATGGAGGTTTCTCAAAAAACTAAACATAGAGCTACCATATGACCCAGCAAGTCCACTCCTGGGTATATATCCAAAAAATAAAAAACACTAATTAGAAAAGATATATGCACCCCAATGTTCATAGCCACACTATTTACAATTATCAAGGTATGGAAGCAACCTAAGATGAACGGGTAAAGAAGAAGTGCGTGTGTGTGTGTGTGTGTACACACACACACACACACACACACACACTAGAATAATACTCAGCCATAAAAAAGAACAAAATTTTGCTTTGCAGCAACATGGATGGACTTGGAGGACATTATGCTAAGTGAAATAAGTCAGATGGAGAAAGACAAATACTATATATCATTTATATGTGGAATCTAAAAAATACAACAAACTAGTGAATCAAACAAAAAAGAAACAGAGTCGCAGATATAGAGAACAAACTATTGGTTACCAGTGAGGGGAGGAAAGGGGGAGGGGCAATACAGAAGTGGGGGAGAAAAAAGGGTTATTATTGGATTATATGAAATCGTGTATGAAACTTCTGAAAATTGTAAAGCATTATAGAATTTAAAGAATCATTCAGTTAAAAAAATAAAAAATAAAGTGCTGAACTTATGACTATACAGACGCATCTATTATTAAATGGGCATACTGCACATAGATAAATGTTAGCAATTCTCTTATTCTTTTTATCATTGTAAATAAAGATATCTTTCCCACAAGCAGACAAAAACAAAAACAGCAGGCAATAATAACAGTACTCACCTCACAGACATCGTGAGGGTTGAATGAAACAATCCCTGTAGATTCCTTAGTACAAGGCCTGGCACGTAGTAAGTACCCCATATATGTCAGCCGTTACTATCCAATTAGTGACAATTCGGGATTATACCTGCTATAGAGGCTTGGAAAGGTCCAAGAGTCTTGCTGCTGCTAAGGAGTAGAGGTGGGAATTTTATTGCAGGTCTGTCTGCCTTATTATGATAATGAATAAGATGAAGGGTATACCTGGTCTCAGGGAGCTTACGCATCCGGGAGAAACAGATAAGAGATTGGACATTACAAGATAGTGTGCCCTGCGATCTGACAGAAAAAATATCCGGAAGCACCACAGGGGAGAGACAGGGAAGTGAATAAACACGGGACTTTTTGGGAGACAAGAACACAGGTAATAAAAATGCTTACATGAACTCACACTTGACCTTTTCTTAAAACCAAAATTTCCAGAGATGTCCAGCAGCTCAGGACGTTTGAGTATCAAGGATTCAAGCTGCAGGTGCACAAAGGCGCCAAAAAGAAGGAAAATGCTTATGGACTGAACTCAGTAGGGCAAGTATATGCAGGGTAACATCAGGGTTTGAGAAAGAGTCCCCTGCCAACCTTTCCAAACAAGGGGCAAAACTTCTTCTTCTACAACTAAGGAAAAATGTAACAGCACACAGACCTGAGGCATGGTGAGGCATGAATGACTGATAGGAGACCTTTCCCGAAGGTGAGTTTTGAGGAGGACGGAATCAAAGGGCCTGGAAGGGAAGCCCTGTAAAGAGAACTGGAGTGGGAAATAGGATTAACAGAAAGGAGGTAAACTAGCTGAGGAATCTAAACAATGGAGCCTCTACAGCAGAGCCACAGACCTATAATTAACCTATAATTAACAAGACAGAAAAATGCATTCTGAGAGGAGGAGAAAGAAGGATTGAGAACGGGAGGGAAAAGCGAAAGAGGCAGCTTAACATATCAAGCTCCAAACTGTTCCTAATCCAGTGAAGATTCATGGTGTTGTCCATCTATTCACTGAGGTAAACACACAGAGAACCCACAGACGGCCCTGTGTGGTTTTCAAGTTAGATTCGGGCCACTTTCTTGTTAATCTGCACACAAGGATGACAGTGCTTGGCACAGGACAATCTGTTCAAGAATAATTAGATTCCCCCTCACTTCTTGCCTTGGTGGCAGAAGCACCCGGTATATTTACAATATCCCATTTTGCTTCCATCTGAATCCATATGTTCACTGGTGAGGTTAAAGCTGGAGCTGCACGGCACATTTTCAACTGTAAACAGACTTTGCTTCGGAAAACCCTAAGGGAAAGTAGGGGATCCTGCTCTATTAATTTCCCACGCCTAGCAAAGGCTCACCTCCAGGAAGAGGGGCAGCTCTGCTGATTTATCGCTGGAAAGAGGCCACACCTCAGAGGATTCATGTCATGAGCTGCAGGTACAGGCAGGGGAGCAGCCCTCATTTACGGTGAGACAGGAGAGAAAAGCAGGGAAACAGCCCCCACGAAGAATATGCCTTTATAGCATGTTGAAAGCAATGTGAATCAGGATGTGCTCTGTGGTTATAATTCCACGCTATGATTTAGAGGCCAAGACTGAAGGGTGGAGGAAAGATGGAAGGAGGAAAAAAAGATGGAGAAAAATCTTACAGGTACAGAGTGCCTGCTATTCAACTGCACAGTTCTAGGCACGCTACACAGGTGATCTCAAAGAACAGGTTACTTCGTGACGTCTAAAGTTAAAAGCACAATTCCCATTCTAGCCTCCAACAATCTCCTGGGATCAGCCCTTTACTTGTGCGGTAAGTGATAACTAATCTGTCACAACTCTGCCACCAGGATGACGCTATGGGAGAGACCTGCACCACCTAAGCAGCCAAGGGCACTTGAAGGCTTAGTCTAGTGTTCTCAGGTGGGTGCGCAGCAAGGAAACCCTACATCCCATGGCTGATCCTAGGACAAATGCGTTGGGTTTAGCAATGTGGTTACCTTGACAGGAAGTCTCAGTAAGAGTGGTAGGGACCAAAGGGTGATGGAGTGAGTTTAAGAAAAAATGGGAGGACAGGAAGTAGACCAACGAGTAGGGACATCTCCTTTGAGACGTGTTTCTGTAAAGGAAACCAGGGGCAGTAGCTGGTCACGGGTGTGGGGTCAGAAGAGTTATGAAAATTAAACAAGGTGGAATTGAACAAAATACCTCCTGTTGCATTTGGATTAAATGATAAAAACAATTAGCACTAAAAAGAACCTCAGAGATCTAAATCGAAGCCCTTCTTTCTATATGAAGAAACCAAGACTCAGAGAGTGTCAATGACTTTTTGTTCAGAACACAGCCCTGATGAACATTCAGAATTTGGGAGCCCATCAGCATCACTTAGCCTGTGCTCCACCCACCACTGGCCATGCAATGCTATGTCCCTCCCTCCGCTGTGATTTTAGTTTTGGTTTTGTTTTCACTAAGATGTTTCAAAAGAGCTTGAAGACAAAGGTATCAGATTAACCAGAAGAAGTGAATTTTTTTCCTTTCAGAAGGGAAATTTTAACTCCCTTCACCAATAAAGGGATTAAGTCTGCTCTATGACAGAACTGCATTAAAAATAATGAGGCAGATAAAGAAAAGCTTTTATTATTTTAATGAATTCAAAAGCTGGAAGCATTATTGAGATGAGCAACATGTTCATTGCCCTAATCCAATGTAATCATATTTAAAAAATTATTCTGCTTAGGAAGTTTTCTGCTACATCAGACAAAATCCAAAATGTGCCAAGTAGACAGAATATCAGAATTAACTTTAGATCCTGAGTGCCTTCAAAACAGAGATCAGTATTCTAAGGGCCATCTTTGAAAGTACCACACAGAAGACATGAAGCTTCCTGATATTCCAAGATGGTCCTACTGCCCACAATTTAACCCAAAGATTTCACTGTCTACCATTTAATTCATGTCCTGAGAAATGTATGATTCTATACATTTTTTTAATCTGAATCAACCATATACTTCTGTGTATAAGGAAGCCCATTTAACCTCTCTGTTCTTTTGCATCCGCAGCTCTCGAAAAAGAAATTCAGTTTTCTGACTCACCTTATCACTGGGATTGATTCTAAAGGAGAAAACACCATAGTAACTTTTAGCATAAACATAAATTTGCTACACAAATGTTTTAATCTTTTAAGTCACAGAAGAAAACATCAAAATCTTTTCTTTCCCAAACAACTTTAATGCCCAAAGAAATGTTACCCAAAGAAAGTATAACATATAGGATAACTATAATAATACTCCCTTCTTTCTCAAAATACATCACACTTCCTGGCTATTAGGTTCTGCTACAATTTTGACACATTGAGCTTAGATATTAGTACTCAGGTAACTGGGGCAAAAATGACTTTGATGAAGCGAAGTTAATTGCATTTCACTTATTTTGAGATTTTGTATTTTTTACTATAGCTCACTCATGCTGAAGATATCATTTCAACAAAAAAAGTGAGTCACTAATCTCAGGTTCAGCTTTGATTTCAGCAAGAGCACAGCAGTAGTTATAATTAAACTTGGAAGAAGAGTTCAATTCATCTTCCTACAGATTTGTGATTAAAACCACTTACTGCAAATTATTACAAAATTCTGTCCCAGCTATCATAAAATGACTATGCCATGTTCAACAACCCCCAAAACCTCACTAAAAATCCAATCTAGAATACAGCACATCAATCAGGCAAAATTCTCTATACCCAAAATTTGTAACAGAATATATATAAACTTAAAAATTAATATAAATATTAAATGAATGCGTGAATTTGTAATTCAGATTTTGTAATTAGGGGTCAACTACCTGGTTTATCATTTCCTAGAATCTCCCATTAACATCTTAACTGCCTACAGTCTGCTAATGCTGTTGGTCTGAGTTTCCACAGGAATAAGGGAAACAGACTATACTCACGCTCTAAGTAGCCTCTAAGTAGGGCTAGTAGGAAGGTCTGATGAAACATGTTTTACATCTATTGGTTAAAATAATGTAATACTATATTGCTAATTCTAGACATACTAATGTTTTTATCTGCATAAAGCATAAGAATAACCCATGTGGACAGACTGGGACCCAAACCAAGGATTTCTCCTCTGCAGCCATGGAGGGGACAGACTGAGACTGCTTGTCCAAGAAAGGAAAGGCCTGACCCAACCATGAAAGACAGCGGAGGTGGGGACACAGGGAAGAGGCCACAGGGAGACAGATCCAATAAAATCCTGTCCATGTTACCATGGTTATACCCCAATGGCGTATTTTCCTATCTAGAACCCTGCCAAAAAACCCAAAGACTTGGAAAATAATGTCCCCAGTTCACCAACCTGAAGGATATTGGAGAAAAAAAGGCTGGTTTAGAAGCTTGGCTCAGGCTGAAATGAAATTCCACAGAAGTTACAACGTAGAATATTCTTTAAGGGAAAATAATAGCCCTGTAACTCCCTATTTTCCATATGTCATTATGTCCTTCTCCATGCAGGATGGAGTTTCTATTTGCTGGTGAGTCTTTCTGAGACAGCAGGAGAAACACAGGGTTTGAGGCCAAGCTGTTTAAAATCCTGGCTCTGCTACTTACTAAATACAGTGCAACAAACAAGTAACTTTAACCTCTGATCTTAGGTTTCCCAATTTGTGAAATGGAGATAATAAACCTGCTTTGAAAGACTACTGAAAGAATGAAAAAGTAAAATAAAATTTGAAAAGGACCTAGCCTAAGGCCTACATTCAATAGACACTCAATAATTATTAATTATTTGTTCATCTTTTTTCCACAATCTCCATTCTATCAAGAGACAGGTTCAAACATCACTTGATTAGATAAGCAAATATGTGGCTAGTTAAGAAAAATTATCTTTAAGGTCCATTTTAGCCCTGGAAGTACATTCAATACTCTACAAAGATATTTTAAGAGCCTACACTGTGTATACCCAAGGACTGAGATACATCTAGGCAGGTTTCACATTCTAGTAGACTTCCTCTCCAACAATCTGCCAGTGAGAAGAACCTAGAATCTTCTGAAGAAAGTAGTCATCCTAAGGGGAAAAGCAGATGCTTACAAATTTGGTCAGAGAAGAGTGGAGGAGTAAAGAGAGGAAGAAGAAGAAAATTGTCAGACCTCCAGGTCTGAGGTCAATGCCCTCAGATGTGGGGGGGAAACAACAATAAATGAAGAACTGCTTTACTGAAAGTGGCTGTTTCTGGGTGCACAGTACAGCATGACCTCCTTTTGAGCCTACAAAGCAGAATAAAATCACCTGAGGTGAAGGGTTAAGCCTAATGGCTGCTGGAGCAGGACACGAAGATAAGAGAGTGTGGGTGATGGAGAGAAGAGGCTCCCAGCAGGTGGCCCACATCTTGACTAGAGAAAAGGTAGCTGAGGATGCCTTGCACCTAGAAGCAAGGATGATGAAACTAGAGAAGTGGAGGGAAGAGAGTGTCTATGAGCACATCCCGCAGGCACGGTGCACTTGACAGCCACAGGGCTTGCAGAACTGATGTGGAGGGAGGAACTTGCAGTTGGGTATGTGGAGACAGAGCATCGCATTTTGTTGCTATTTTCATCCTTAACTAGTAATAACCTGGTAAACCAAGAGTTACATGCCTTTAATGTCATCTCAAACTAGGTGCTTATTAAGAGGGGAGTGGGGAGCAGAGGAAGGGAACCAATATTTTCTATGCACTTACTATATTTAAGCAGAGTGAGGCTTTTTCTCATTTAATTCCACGTAATTTCATTCTAAAGAACTGAATGTCAATTTTATTTGCTTAGATATACTTCTACCATAAAGGCTTTTGAATGAAAGCAGGTTTAATTTTGATGCTCAGGCTATATTCTTTGAATGCTATTACCAAAAAGATGACTTACCCTGGAACTCACATCAAGGATTTTTATTGATTTATTTGGAAAACATACCTACTATGTACACCAGTGGTTCTCAAAGCAGCTCTCAAAGACCCTTTCAGAGGATCCGAGAGGTCAACACTATTTTCATAATAATACTAAGATACTATCTGCCTTCTTCACACTTATCATCTCGTGAGTGGACAGAGGAGTTTTCCAGAGGGCACATGTTATGGGAGATCACGAGAGACTGAATGTGTAAGTAGATGTAAGAACTCAACTGTTGTCTACTAAGCCAGACATTAAAGAGATTTGCAAAACCATAAAACAATGTCTATTTTCTTACTCATTTATTGTTTTTGAAAAGTTATTTTCCATAAAAATATTTTTATTAACATTTAATGGATTTATTATTTTAAATGAATTAATAAATACTTTAAATTTCTCAGTTTTAAATTCTAACATGGTAAAAACTGATAGATATAACCCATATAAAAATGTATCTTCGGGGTCCTCAATAATTTTGAAGAGTATAAAGGGATCCTGAGATCGAAAGTTTGACAATCACTAGTGCATATCATAGCTCATCTTTCTCTGCCCTATCCTAACTACGGGAAATCAAGAAATGGTATGATTCTACCTCAAATCATGCTGACCTTGCCTGGGATGATCTGAAATCCAATTTTCTACAAAGAACAAGGAACACATGTCCTTTCTTCTTCTGCTCTTCCCAACCAAGCTGTATTTCTTTCTGAGTTATGTAGAAAGCATTTTTTAAATGAACAAGCTGTTAAATTTTGAGGGGGCCATATTTTTGCTATGAATTTCTGGGGTTTTTGTGCTGTAGTTATTGAGATTTTCTTTGGCCTAATGCATAATCAAATTTTGTAATTAGTTTTATGATCATGTAAAAGAACAAATGAACTCCTAAATGTTCCTTACTCAAAGCTGTTTTCTCTTTCTCTATAGATGCAATGTACTCTTGAATCTCACGGAAAAACAGTTTTAAAGTTTTCTCCTATTCCCTCAGCTGCTTTGGAGTGAGTCTGAGGGCTGCCAAGTCTCTTCATATGTAAAAAGACTTTTTAAAAATGTTGGCCTGTATTGTTTGGTATCGATATGCCCTTACAACCCATGTAAGTCACCGTTCAGTGTTCATACACTGTCCCCATTAGGGATTCCCTGTCTATAACGGGTGGGTGAAGAAGTCAGCCAGTGCATTTCACTCTGGGGGATCTAAAGGCCAAAAAGTTTTAATAAACTCATCACACAGTCCACTGTGCAAGAGACCACATGAAGCAATGTTATTGCTTACAGTTTGTATTTCCCAACAGAGTGGTATTAGTGCCAGTACATTTCCTCCCTATTAATGCTGATACTCAGTTCCAAGTCTTTCGGATGGAATTTGAAATATCCCAAGTACTAAGCTCTACTTCTACTGGTAGCAAATTGTGTAGCGACTGATCAGCCAAAAATAGTGCCCACAGGCTTCCCTGGTGGCGCAGTGGTTGAGAGTCTGCCTGCCAATGCAGAGGACGCGGGTTCGAGCCCTGGTCTGGGAGGATCCCACATGCCACGGAGCAACTAGGCCCGTGAGCCACAACTACTGAGCCTGCGCGTCTGGAGCCTGTGCTCCGCAAGAAGAGAGGCCGCGACAGTGAGAGGCCCGCGCACCGTGATGAAGAGTGGCCCCCACTTGCCACAACTAGAGAAAGCCCTCACACAGAAACGAAGATCCAACACAGCCAAAAATAAATAAATAAATAGAAATTAAAAAAAAAAAAAAATAGTGCCCACAAGAACACCTAACGTAGCCAAAACTTTTTAAAGAAAACAGAATACCTCAGGAAAAGTAAACTTCCAAATGTATATTTTGGATGAAAACCTTACCCCACCCTCCAGACCCACTGTGACCCCACTCCTATTATGTAACCACTCCCCTTGCACTCTGGTCCCCTGGGTACTCTGTTCTCCAAAGACACTAAACTCCTAAACCCACTCCAGCTCCACCCCCTTTCCCACCCTCCCAGACCCCAAGGGGCATCATTTAATTCCACATAACTTCAACCCTTCTATCACCAGCATCATCAACTCCTTTGCTTTTTGTATTTGTGTCTCATCTACCCAGCAGAATGCAACACGGAGTAGTCCACTGTGCACTTTTCTGCTCTAAGCCAGGAAAGCACAAGCGAGTGCAGGCTCCGGAACAACACTGCCTGCGCTTGGACATCAGCCCTGCTACTTACTAACTGTAGAACATTGAGCAATGTATTTAACTTTCCAGTCCCATCTGCAAAATGCGGATGGTAGAAACAGGAGTTTATTTTATAGCATCGTTGTGAGGACTGAGTGAGTTACTACACATAAGGTGCCTGGCACAAAGTCAGCACTCAATAAATGTTTGCTATTTTTATTTGCTGTAATACCTGGTTGCTAAGCTGTGATGGAGAGACTCGTGGAACTCTGTGGATTGGTGCTTCGACACGTGGATGGTGCCTGGTTTACCCTTATAACTTGCACGTGACCCCAGAATCCTATCACAGGGTCCAGATTCATTCCCTCAGAGGTCCTCTCAAATCTTCAACCCTCTGCTCAAGCCCCAATCCCCTGTGTCTGCTCTTCCTCAAATGACAACCTTGCTCCCAATTTTACAACCTGCTATCAACTTCCTACCCAGCCCCCATGAACAGCATGTGTGCCCATCCTTTAAATTCTCCACCTTTGAGAGAAACAGTCCTCCTCCTACTCGGACAACCCATTCTCCCGTGTTCTGCACTTTATCCTTCCTGCCTCCTTCCTGCTCCAGCAGTTATAACTTCTACTTCCTACCCCTTAGTTTCTTTCTCTCTCCACTGACTACTTCTCCTAAGCCTACAAACCTACTCAGAGCTTTCCATCTTAAAACAAGGTAAAACAAAGCCCTCCTCAACTCCATTCACCTCTAGCTACACTTTATTTCTCCCTTTATAGCCAAGTTGTTAGAAAAAATCTCTACACTTGTTACCTCCATTACCCAAATTTTCAATATTTTATAATATGTACCGTGACATCATTAAGCCCTCAATCTAATCTTGGTTTGGTTTCCAATGACCTCTTATATGCAAAGTCAGAGGATTTTAAAGTTTGTACTTTTTGCTTACTCTCCCACCCTTGAATCATTCTTGTACATTTTGGTGGCTTCACTACACTATAAGTTCACTTGGCAAAGTGAACAATGGCAAAACAACGGCAAGGTTTTGTTTCTATATCCAAGCATATAATACGGTACCCAGACAGTACGGAATGAATCAATGACAATAATCAGAGTCTTGGTGGCTCCAAAGCCTTTAGTGTGCTATCTCTGCTGATTCCACCTCCAGTAAAAACTTAAAAAGTGATTCAGTAAATGACTTTGTCGGCAAAGTGAGATATCAAGGAACCAAGGTTCTGCCTGATGCTACTCTATTCAGCTCTTGTTTTTTTCCTGGTGGGAAATACGTTTACTGGTATAGTGAGTGATCCAGGGCTTAAGTCTTCAAAGCCTTACCCTGGCTCACAGCACAGAAGGATGCCCAATACAAACTTCAAGGCCATATAGCTTTATCAGTAGTGTTACAATGATCTTGGAAGCTGAAGCCAGTACCCCTCCTAGTTAATCTTTCTTTTAATACAGTCTCAGGCCCAATGTTCTCTCCTTTCTTTTAAAAACAATAGGATGGTACCTAACAACATTTTGCAAGAAGCACTACAACACAGAAAGAGCTCTTCCTTTATTTTTTTAAACTTTTTTAGACTTTATACTTTTAGAGCAGTTGTAGGTTAACAGCAAAATTGAGGAGAAGGTACAGAGATTTCCCATATATCCCCCCCCCCACACACAGGCACAGCCTCCACCATTATCAACATCCCCCATCAGAGTGGTACATTTGTTACAACTGATGAACCCACATTAGCATCATAATCACCCAAAGTCTGTAGCTTCCATTACTCTTGGTGTTGTACATTCTATGGGTTTGGATAAATGTACAATGACATGTATCCATCATTACAGTATCATACAGAGTATTTTCACTGCCCTAAAAACCCTCTGTGCTTTCTCCATTCATCTCTCCTCAATCCCTCCAACCTCTGGCATCCTACTTAATTTATGACAATGACAGTGTATTAAAGAAATGAAGTTACTACAAAATGAACATTACACTAACCAGTGAAATGAATTAATGAATTCGTTTTCTTCATTCCCAAACTCCTTTACCCTAAACAAACCATGCATCTGATGAAGAGAGTGAAAGGAACTAAGAAACTTATTTTATTATTATTATTGCAAATAGTCTGGCATTACTTTAAAAAGGAAAAGATTATTGCTTGATATTTAGCTTTTTCTCCATGGCAAATTCCAGTTCTTTGAAGATAATAAAAAACATAAAGCAGATAATCTTCATCCCTTTCATTCTATAATTTTCTTGATTCAAAACAGCAACCCAGTAGGAATAATCCACTGTTTCTATATGTTTTGATTAAATAAAAATATAAAGTTTTGAGCCCATCAACCAGCTCTTCTCTACAGTAATCAAAACCTACCTTCACTATAAAGAAAAAAGTTATCGAACCAAATAGCTTGATCAAATAATTTCTCATCAAAACTGAGAAGGAAATATAATCATTCATTTACTGATTCATCTCTCACCAAACATTCATTACACTAGATGGTGGCAATATAGTGAATAAGATCCACTTCCTGCCCTCAAGATTGTCAGAGTCAGCGGGAGAGGTAGAACCCAAACTACAACATGGCAAGAATCTTACCTATCCTCAGCTATGACAGTTCTGAGGAGAGAATTTTTTTTTAAATTAATATTAAGTTCTGGGAGGTTTGCCTTGGCTCTTAACTTCAAATACTTAATTTGACTATTATGTGTTTACTACGTGCAAAAAGACTTCCTTAGGTGTGCTCATCATTTCAAGTAAATTTAGCTAAGACCCTTTCCTCAGACAGTCCTTACCCTTGGTCCCAGAAATCCAAGAATTGGTAACAAAAAAGTGAAAGGAAATAAAACAACAACATGAAAAGGACTGTGAAAATCCTGCCACTGGGATGTCGTTGATGAGGGCGACTGGCAATTCACCAGCACACAGAATCAAAATTTTTAAACAGTTTAGATGCTAAACTTAACAAAGAAACTTCTAGAATGCCATCTGCTAATACTCTAAAGCTTGTAACCCTAAGTTATTTTATTTTCCCATGAAGGTAAGTTCTACATCATGGTTAGGATCCCAGGTTAACTCACAAAGACCTATTTCTCTGATTCCTTCAATAAACATTAAATGCCTATGAGGTACTGTGTCAAGAATTAGGAATATAAAGTCAAATAAGGCCCAATCTCTGCCCCAACGAGCTTAGAGTCCAGCGGAGGAAATAATGCTTCCAGAAGAATGCTCCAAGTGTTTTCTAGAATATTCACAAGGCATTTTGAAGAAAAGGGCCACCGAAATCAGACTGAAGAGGGAGAGCCCCAGAACACTTCCCTATCAGAGGTCATGTCTGAGCTGAATTTGAAGGTTGAAAAGGAATTAGCTAGTAGGTAAAGGCAGAGAACACACCAGACTGGTGGCTGATTGCACGATGGAGGTGGGTGACACAAAGGAGCCTGGAATGACTCAGGTGTCTGGTTTGGGTAATTGATTCATGGTGGGCACCCTTCATGGAGAAAGGAGTCACAGGAAAGATGAGGGCAAGGATGAAAAGTTCACATGCAGACCATGCAAAGTTTAAACCTCTACCTTACATCTGTTTGGAACAGCAGGGAATTTCTATTTAGGGCTTATATCAGCGAAGCTGAGGAGTCACATGGTACGAGACAAAGGACAAGAGCTGCCCCAGGCACCCCTGCAGTGACAGTGCACAGGTGTCACCTGCCCCCTCCCCACCCCGTGGCATTATGGACTCCACTTTTTTTGCCTGTTTGCAGCTTGTGCTTTGGCCTTGGCAGTAAAGCATGTCTCAGGAAGCTCTGGCTAGCCACAGTGCACAGATGAGAAAACTGAGGCACAGTCAATAACTTGCTCAAGAGCAGACATGTGGCCCTCTAGCCTCAGGGCCCAAGCTCCTCCCTAGGACACTATACTGCCTGGTTTAAGAAATAGCAGCAATTCTTTCTCTTGCGAACTCAGAACTCATGTTTTCCGAAGATGCGCTCTCAGCCACTAAGACACCATGTGTCGTCATCAAGGAAAGAGACGCTAAGAGGCATTCCCTTTCAAATGGTTCCTTTTGATCTCGTTCTTTGCTGCGTGCGAAAGGCCTGCGTGAATACCAGGACTCCTCTTTAGCCTTACAGGGTCATCTGGGTAGCCCATCCCAAAGGGCTTCGGTCTCCAGTGCCACAACAATAAGCTTGTCTTCTTTTCACAGGTCTTGCTTCCTTTTTTTTGTGTTCCGCTACGATCTGCTGTCGTGCTGAATCACACAAGAGATCAGCAACTCTATCAATCCCTACTGAAACTGCTTTGAGAATCTGCAAATCAGGCCATCTATTACAGGGCTTCTAACTTCTCGGCTGCCACAGAACCGCATGCTTCCGACCACTGCATTAAGGATCTGGACCCACGGTTCATATAAAAGATAAGCTTTATAAAAGAGACATGTTGCCAGTGAGATCCCAGTAGTTGAAGACTGCAGGAAACAGATGCTTAAATTATCCTGGTTAATGGGCTTCTTCTCCACTGGTTATGCACGGTAGATTGAACGGACAGTTGCAGTTGCAAACCGAGAGGTAAACAGACTTCTAAATAAGTAAAGAGCCAGGGAGCACCGGCCCAGGAAGCGCAGGTTTCAGAATGAATTATTAATACTTGCACTGATTCACAGTCAAGGGTACGACTGATTTCTAAGTGAGGACATCTTCTCCTGAATGCTGCGACTTTAAGGTAAAAATAGACTCATAATTCCCTTGGCTCTCTCTCTCTCTGTCATTGGTGAAAAATGAAAGAGCTCCGTTGGTTTGTAATTGATGCGTCTGACACTAAAATTTCATTCTCTGTACTGCCATCCTTTGAAATGCACAGTAAGGGAAGAAGAGTGTCTTGACATGCAAAATAGCATGTTTCTGACACAAAACCATTGAGATATATGTGAAAGAAAGAGCATTTTCTACTGGGACAGAAATGCAGTTCTATTTCAAAGTTCACCACACATCTCAAACTTCACTTTGAGCAAACACTTTAGAATAAACAAATATACAGTGGTGAAAAGAGGAAACTGGTTTTACTTTTGTTTTCTAGAAATACCCAGGAAAGGTAGAGTAAGGTGTAAATTTTTATATTTTCCTTTTTTTTTTTTTAATGTATTTATTTATTTATTTATTTATTTATTTATTTTTATTTATTTATGGCTGTGTTGGGTCTTCGTTTCTGTGCGAGGGCTTTCTCTAGTTGTGGCAAGCGGGGGCCACTCTTCATCGCGGTGCGCGGGCCTCTCACTATCGCGGCCTCTCGTTGCGGAGCACAGGCTCCAGACGCGCAGGCTCAGTAGTTGTGGCTCACGGGCCCAGCTGCTCCGCGGCATGTGGGATCCTCCCAGACCAGGGCTCGAACCCGTGTCCCCTGCACTGGCAGACAGACTCTCAACCACTGCGCCACCAGGGAAGCCCCATATATTTTCCTTTTTTATACAAACTATTTATTGAAAAATATGAAAAGCTAGAAGGCGCTTTAGAATCCCAACCACATAATAAGTGCCCAATTTATTGATCTGAATTACATAAAGATACGCACAAGCACAGACTATATAAATATATAGATATATAATCAGTCCAATACCATTCATTCTACTTCAATTTATTTTTCCTCTTCCCAACAAACTGACTAAATCAAAAAAGTTGCTCTTTAATCCACATAATACATTTTATATTCATTTAAGAAATATTTACTAGCATCTACTTTGTATCAGACACAGTTCTTCATGCAGACAGAGCAGTGAATAAGATACAGTAGGTCTTTATTCTAATGCAGCTTAATTCTACAGAAAGTGAGGTGTACAGTACCAAGAGGTAAAGAAACAAGATAATTCCACATAATGTTAACAATGTGATGATAATAAAACAGTGATGTAACAGGAATGTGAAAGGAAGTGCTATTCATGTGAGGACCAGGGAAGGCCTCTTTGTGGAGGTCGTTTTTAACTGAATCCCAAATGATGGGAAGGAGTTGGCCATAGCAATTAAAAAAAAAAAAAAAGTGGTGGGGGAAGAACACATATAACAGTCAATCAAATTCAGCTGCTTGCAACAGTAAAACAAATAAAATGGTTTACCCAAAGAGGCAGTTCCTTTTCTCATAGCTTGGGCCTGCCATTGGAGACCCAAGCTCCCTTTAATGTTTCCTTTGCCACCCCTGGTGTGTATCTTCCCTCTTTATGCTCACCCAGAGGGCCATTCTACCACTTCACAGGAAATCAGCATCCTGGTGGGGAAGAATGGAGAAGGGTGAAGGGTGAAAGGCCCAGCCAGCCTAGTCAGTCCCTTCATATGGGAAAATAACAGCTTTCTCAGAAGCCCTGCCCATAAGCCTCAACTTACATCTGCTCTGAACACTGTACCACAGCTACTGCAAAGCAGCTTGGAAAGCTGCACGCCTTTAACTGGCCTGGGCCTTTTGCAGCTCCCAAACCTAGGACTTTGTTAGTAAGAAGAAAGCATGAATGGGTATTGGCCTGCGAGAAGCAGTGTCTGCCGTGCCTTGCTAGACAGGGCAGTGGCAGGTGCAAAGCCCCTGATATGACCACAGGCTTGGCCTGTGACATAGAAGACCAGTGTGTAGGAGTGTAGGGAACACCAGAGCACAGCCCAGGAACACAGTTAGTGAGATGAGAGCCGCTGGTACTGAGGGCCCTCAGGTCTTGGATGTGGTGAACTAGAGAAGTGTTTTTCATACACCATCTCATTTAAGTCTCCCCACAACCCCATGGGATGGGTATCACCTTTGTTTTACAAATAAGGAAGCAAACTCTTAGGTTAAGTGACTCACTTCAATTCACAAAGTTACGAAGGAGAGGAGACACAACTGCAACTCCTAAATTCAGGCTCATAACCCCAGTCCTCTTCCTCCGCCTTCATTTCCCTGCTTTAACTGTGCCTCTGAATACACTGAACTGACAGAATTCATTCTTCCAAATCCATTCTGGTTATTACCACTGTCCTATTCACTCACATTTATGAGAAGTACTTCTTTATTTGTTCTAATATTTTCATTTATTTGGAATTCTAGATAGATTTCCATGTGATTCTTTACCTATCTAATATGTATGGGAAGAAAAAAATTCTTAAACATCAAAACTGATTGTATCTCTTTCTGACATTGAGGTTTAGGGGTGCAAAACTCACATTAGTGGGAAAGTAAATCTCTGTACTGCTCCTTTTCACTCTGAGATACCCGGGGAGGCAAAAAGAAAAGAGTGAAATTTCAAAGCTCCTGCCAGCTCTTTAGTGCTGTGAAACATTAATGAGCTTCTAGATTTGCAAAGGTGGGCCCAGAGCCTAAGGATGTTTGAGAGTTAAATTGCTCTGCATGATGAAATACAGGTAATTGAGTTTCGCGAGGAATTGGAGAATGAGGAGTTCTAGGGAAAAGGAGAGAGCAGGGAGCTAGGCAGCCACCTGTTGTCCAACCTCACATCACACCTTGCAGGATTCCAGCACCACCCAAGCTTCCACAGGAGGGAAGTGGCCGCAGAGGGTGAGGATTCTGCAGGCGAATCCTGTGGGCAGGCACTGGGCAAACACACAGAGATCACATCACACCCAGGACAAGCCATTATTTAAAAATCTGGGAAGATTAAAAGGAGATGCTGAGTCTTAAAGAAGGGCACGAGGCTGGCAGAGCTCCTCTGGTTTCTCCAGGGCAGAGACACACGGAAGAGAGGGCTGTTTGCTTACACCTCTCGCCCAGAATGTTACTGCCCTGCACGCTGAGACCAAAAGACAATAACATCAGACAAGCCCCATGTTCTAGCAATCGCTTTAGGTGAACCTCATTCCTTCCCTCCCAGGCACCGTATGTACCTCCACCCAGCGCCTCCAAGCAGAGTCCTCTGCAAATGCAAATGCATCTGGCAGGGCACCTGGTGTAGTTGAACCCTGGCGGCCAAGCGTGACAGACTGTTTTCACTGTAGTGCTTAAAAAGGTCTGTTTTCCTCCAGAGACCTCTTCTTCTCTGGGCCCAATGGCTTTCATTGTAAACCTCAAATTCATGTAACTGTGTATTAAAATGCTTCTGAGCGGCCCTGCCTATGCTCCGGCCTCACCTTGACTGCTCTCCACCCGCCCCTGAGCACCAGGAAGACTGAGCTCCTTCTGTCTCCTCTGTGCCAGGTTACATGCTCTCCCACCCTCACACACACAGGCTGTTCCCGCTCTTCCACGCTGCACCTGCTTTCACAAAACTATCTTCTATGGGGACTTCAAAACCCAATTCAGGCATCACTGCCTCCAGCAAGCCTCCCCCAGCCTCCACATCTGACTCAGGTGGGCTCCTTCACCTCCCCTCCCCAACGCCCCCCCATCACCCTTAGGCTACTCTATCCCAGCGCATCACGCTCTCCTGAAGTCATTAATTTACTTCCATGCCTCTCCCATAGCGGTATCTAGAGCCTAGTACTGTGCCTACAACACAGCAATTGTTCAATAAATTCTTGATGATAAATGTATGACCTAAAAGCTTTCATTCCAAAGCCTAAAAAGATAATCAGATACAGATCTGCCCTAGAAGAGTACATTTCAAATGGCTGTCAGGCAGGAATATGTCTTCCCAAATCCTGAGTTTTCCTTCAACACATAGCTATGACTCTTCTGGCCTCTCTCCAGACCCTCGTATTACTACTGTTCCCTAGTTAAACCAATAGCAGCCTTCAAACCAAAAGTCTGAATGCTATTTATGAAATGGTAATATTCTTTCATTCAACAAGTGTGTATCATGTGCTTCACACAGGAAGCTCTGGGAATACACTAGCGAACAAAAGCGACATTAATCCCACCTCAATGGAATTAAAGCAATGAATAAATGTCTACAATATTACAATTGTGATAAATGCTTTATGATGAAAATAACAAGGTTATTATGAAGAGTGTTAACGGCTTAGTAGGGGAACCTAATCTAGTCTGCGTCAGAGGTGAGAGGTTTGCCAGTTATGTGGATTAGGGTAGGCTTCCTTTCGAAGTAGGAGTTTGCCATCAACAGTGTGTGTGTGCATCTGTGGAAAGATGGTTATTACAGAGGTAAAAGCCTGTGTGCAGCCTGGAGGAGCTTAGAAAGTTTCGGGAACGGAGAAGAGGACAGTGTGGCTGGAGCCGAGAGCTCCCGGTATAAGTGAGTGAGGCTGAACCAAGCTGCAGCGTATCCAGCTGGCTAAGCTAAGTTAGTTTTTCCTTGGTGAATCTGTCAGAGAAAGACTAACTGTTCAGGCTACATCTGTAGGAGCAATGTATCTAAAGTGAAAAACAAGCATAATAGTGAAGTAACGCCAGACTGAAAAGATCATCAATTGAAGAGGCAGCATCTCCAAGTTGCCTAAATGAAGGGAGAGTCTTACCTCAGTTACTCCAAGAGAACCCTCCAGAACTAGGTTAGGCTAATGAGAATAAGTATATGGGGTTGGGGGTGTTTCTGGGAAAAGGAGTCTGTCAGACCCTGGCACAAGTAACGGCACAAGTTGCCTCAGACACAGCGTGGGCTAAAGCCCTATATAGACAGAAGTATTTCTGAAGATTGTAGCCAACCGATCGGAATGCTACTGCCACTCCAGGCACATTAATTCTTTTTAAACTAATAGAATGGTGTGCATGCTGTTGGATCATTTAAAATTCTTATCTCCTACTTATAAGGATCTGGAATTTTGTTTGTGTTACCTCTGTATTCAAATTTATACAAGGCTGAGGAGGCCATGATTTTCAGGCATCATTACAAAATAACCAGCACTTCCTAACAGCTGGTGGCAGCAAAAATCTGAATCTTGAGATCAGATTTCTTAGTTATGATGCCTAGCTATGAATCACCTCAAACGCTCAAGCACAATAACATGTGAGAATTATTCCAGATGTAGAGATTACTAGTATGTCAGGATTGCCTCAAAGGATATGAACTATACCATATACCTACACAGTGAACGGCTTCAACTTCCTATTTAAGTGTTATAATTGCAACTCATGTTGAAGATCTTATGTTACTAGTATTTGCTTTATGCAAGGAAAAATTATTTTCAGCTGAAGTGGTAGGGTACCAGCAGCTTACTTAATATTATATATATCCTAAATGGCTTAGGAGCTAAGTACATAATCCTTTCAGCTGGATGCCTCAATTACATTTATCTTACTGTAGCGACCTATTGCACAGTTAATCACCTTCATCTGTATTGTTAACCTGATGCTTTAAATATTCATACTCTCAGAACACATCAATTATTTTTTTGCCATTCTTTCATTTGAAAAGATGCTTGGAACATTAATGGCTGGTGAGATAATAGATGCCATGTTCCTGATATTATAAATTACTGTGACTTTTATACTCAGTGGCTGGTTATAAGTTAGAAATTCAAAACCACAACTACATATGACTATAAAACGACAATGAAAATAGGAGTTCATTCTATACTTATAGGCTGCTTGACATTTTCCAGCTTGCCCTGATTTTATAAAAAGAAATGACCTTGAAAATAATTAAGCATATCAAGTGGTAAGGCTGCAGCTCACTGAAATATGACAATATGTTCATGTCTTTATAATGCTGCTAAGCATTCATGAAATAGAAGAAAATTTTATTGCTCTTTAACCAATTTATGCTTGTATTTTATAGGCTTATGCATATTCACCACAAGGCCATTCTAATCTTTGTTTACCTATATCCCTCTGAGCTTGGAAATAAAGGCAATCAGGTCTCAGCCTACTAGACTGGGAAAAAGATCAGATTTTCCAAGAGGCATAAGGGTCTGGCTGATGTTTTATAAGCCTGCATTTAATTAGAGTGCTCTCAGTAAAAACACAAATTCAGATTAGCTGCCTTTGCTCAATGTTTATTAATTTAGACACCCTTTAAAAGGGAACACGTAAGCATCTTGATAAATAAATTCAGCTGCTGTCACTTTATAAAAGGAACAAGTGCAACCATAACAACAAGAAAAAATGACAGTGAGATGGAAAGAAAAGACCTATGACAGACACCTGGATGCTATCGGGCCCGCTGTGTCCGACTGAGAGTGCCCCCTGCAGGGCCAGGACGGGCTCAGGGAGGTCACCTTCGGCCACACGTCAGGACCTCAGGGTAGAGGGTACTGACAGAAGGTCCTAGGAAAGTCAGAATCTCCAAGAATGGAAGACCAAATACTCAGGGATCTAAAGAAGAGATCCTCCAAATAAAAGGAATACTCAGGAGAGAAGGTACTTTCCCTAATTTAGTTGAAGTTCTCTTACGGGGGCCTCCTCTTCTACTCCCACCCTGGCAGAGTCAATTCAGAGCACAAAGTTTAAATGTGCACATAGTGTTGAGCTGGTTTTTCCCAACAGGTCCCTTTGAAAAGGGCTTGAAGGAGGATGGTGTAAAAATAAGGCTGTTCTCTTGAGGTGAGGGGCTATTTTAGAGATTTTGTGAACAGATATGGTAGGAGGTCCCCAGAGAAAGAGAATCAGGCGTGGCTCTCTTGACAGAAGAGAAGCCATTTTTGGCCTAAGCCATTTTGTGATCTAAGCCTGGTCACCATGCTTGCCCTTGAACATGTCTTGGTAATGAATGGTCTTAAGGGAAGTGAGGGAAGGCAGGAACAAAGGAAAAGCAACCAAGAAACAATAGTTCAGCGATAAAACAGAGTCCTAGTTCCTCCTCAAGGGATATTCATAACAATCTGATACCTATCTTGAGCTCTGCAGGATCTAAGCCCCCCACCCAGGTGGAGAATGGTAACTACATGCTGAGACCCCAGACTGGTCAGAACCCAAGGAATGATGATTGTTTCTAACCTTCAATGACTTTAATCAACTAAAGCTTGGACTCTGGCAACCTTTGCCCCAATTCAATGCTGAATTCTCCTCTGCTCAGCCCCTTCATGACGATGCATATACCCTTAGCTTAAAGCTTCCCCAGTCTAGCTGTTGTGGGAGACGTTGCTTTGGGAAAGATCTCTGGTGCTCTCCTTACTTGCTGCAAGTAGTAAATCCTTCCTTCTCCTGCTCTTTGGTTTGGTGGTGTCTTTTGGCTTGACACCCACCAAGAGGGGAACCCAGTTTTCAGGTAACAATCTGACGTTTTCAAGTGCCATGATGTCCGGCCCCAGTAAGCCAAACCCTTTATGCTTAATCCTTTCCTCTTTCCATGTGAAAAAAGTCGGGGGCGGGGAAGGGGAGCGGGAGAAAGAGAAGGAAAGTTTCTTAGAAAACAGTCTGACTTTCTACTTAACATAGGCGGGGGCGGCACAAGTGGGACTGGGATGAAAAAAGAGTTCAGTAACCACAGTTCTCGGTGGTGTCCATGAGGAATGCACACAGATGGGAAAAAGTAACTGAGGAAGCCAGGCCCCCAGAGAAGTTGTTCCCACAACCAGGATCTTCCTGGGGGACCCACTCATTCACTTGCTCATACTGAATGAGCATCTACCATGTGCCAAGCATACCATCCTTGCAGTGAACAAGACTGCCGATGTCTCTGCTCACATGAGGTTTATATTGTTATAAATGGTGACTAGCAATAATAATAATAATAATAACAGCAACAACAACAATAAATATCTTTGGGAGAGTAATCAGTGCTATTAGGAAAACATCTATCCATCAGTCTATTCATTCGCTCAAAAAAGACTGCCTGGGCTTCCCTGGTGGCGCAGTGGTTGAGAGTCTGCCTGCCAATGCAGGGGACATGGGTTCGAGCCCTGGTCTTGGAAGATACCACATGCCGCGGAGCAACTGGGCCCGTGAGCCACAACTACTGAGCCTGCGCGTCTGGAGCCTGTGCTCCGCAACAAGAGAGGCCGCGATAGTGAGAGGCCCGTGCACTGCGATGAAGAGTGGCCCCTGCTTGCCGCAACTAGAGAAAGCCCTCGCACAGAAACTAAGACCCAACACAGCCAAAAATAATTAATAAATAAATAAATAAATAAATAAATAAATAATTCCATTAAAAAAAAAAGACTGACTGTCTGTTGTGCTGCCTGCTGGGAGTATACAAAGGGAATTAAAACACAGGCGAACTTTGGGGATCAGTCACACTTGGACAGTAAATGCGAATTAATGAGGTCGCCCAGAAAGAGTGTGTAGAGAACAAAGAGTGGAAAGGAGCCCACAAACGTGGAAGGTGGTGATGTAGGAAGTAAACTGGGAGAGTATGGTGTCTCTTAAACCAGGAAAAAGCATTTCGAGAAGGAGCCATCCATAGCACACACACAGTGACAAAGTTAAATACAAAGAGGACCCAGTACTCACTGGACTGAGCAACATGAAGACTGTTGGTGACATCAACTAGAGCAGTTTCAATGGAATTAACGGACCTGAACACCAGACTGCACTGGGCAGGTGAGGCAGTGAGAAGTGAAGGCTAAGAGTGCAGACAATTTCAGTTTTGATTGTGAAAGAAGAGACTGATTCAAAGATAAGTAGAGAAAGAGGTGGGGCAGAGGAGTTTTTCTTTTTCCCTCCCTTCCTTCCTTTCTCTCTTCCTCCCTTCCTAAAATAACCACATGTAAAGGCTGAAAAGAGAAAATAATGGAGAATAACTTGATGGAGTGAGGTCTTTGAAAGAATAAAAGAGTGGACTCTAGAAAGGAGGAGGAGGAGGAGGAGGAGGAGGAGGAGACACCCTTTCCCCTGGGAATTGAGGGACAGGAGGAGGAAAGATGCTGATGGGAGCAACGGTGGGGTGAGGAGCAGAAGTAGACAATTAAAAGTTGAAAGAATCTCCTACCTAACGCCTAAGGCCAGGTAAATTCTCAGGCAAGATTCAGTGCAAAGGTAAGAGGCCCCCAGAGATAGGAACATGTACTTTAGGTTAGGTTACTTAACAATTGGTAACAGTGAATGGGAAGTTCGAGAGAGGAGAAGGTGGGTTATAGTTCGATTAATAAATTTACTTAACAGTGGGACATATAAAATCTGTCCAACTAGGCAGAAATACTTGGGTAACACAATGATTCGCACATTTTTAAATAAACATTTCCATTTATAACTCCAAGTGTGGGGTAAAAAACTTGGAAATGTAGATATTGCCGAATCAACAAGTTCAGTAACCAAAGAGGACATCCACACGCGTACATCTGAACTGAAGAGGTGAGGAATTCAGCGAGACCAGGTTCATGCGCCGCGAGGCGCAGCCCAGTTACCTAACCTCAGGCAAGTGGTTTCCCCTCGCTGTGTCCCCAGTTGTCCTTCTATTTTTTTTTTTTTTTAAGAAAAGTACTATTTATTTTCTTTCAACTCCTCAGGGATACTGTGGAGATGAATGCAGCATATATTTAAAGCTTCTGGGCAACTTAGCAAAGCACCTGAGAACATCAAAGCCCTGCACTGAACAGGAAGGATCTCTGGGCACAAGCTACCGCTCCCTTCACACTCAGGAAGATAAAGGTATGGATGTGCATAGGGTTCTTTCAGGAGCATTTCTCTCACCTGAATCATTTGTCCCAGTATGCATGACTGAAACCTACCCTAATTAGAAGAAAGATAACATCACGCTATCTGAACATGCTTGAAGCCCTGTGACTCCCTTCTTACTTCTCACTGTGTGAAAAGGCATATTAGTTCTTTGCTTACCCAAAATGTAAGCCCTTTATTTACCGAGTGTCAGCTCAATAAACGCAGAGTCTTCATATTTGTCTGCCCCTCTGTTAATTCTTGGAGATGGTAGGATCCTAGAGCCTGGGAACCATGTCAATCACTGTGCCCTGCACATGTTAAGTACTCAACATAATGGTTGCTGGTGACAGTGCTTGCCTGCCTTGCTCTGCCATAGAACATGTGAGCATGTGCTCCATCAAAGCAGCAATAACTGCAGGCCAGGTGATGGGGGATAGCTGAGTCATTTTCATTTAATTTTTTATTAAGGTGAAATCCACATTACAAAAAATTAACATTTTAAAATGAACAAATCAGTAGCATTTAGTGCATTCACAACGTTGTACAAGCGCCACCTCTGCCTAGTTCTAAAACATTTTCATCACCCCAGAAGGACACCCTGTACCCATTAAGCAGTTGCTCCCGATTCCCCCTTCCCACAACTCCTGGCAACCACCAATCTGAGTTCTATCTCTGTAGATTTATCTATTTTGAACATTTCATATAAATGGAATCATACAATATGTGGGCTTTTGTGTCTGGCTTCTTTTATTTAGCATCATGTTTTTGAGGTTCATCCATGTTGTAGCATGTATCAGCACTTCTTCCTTTTCATGGCTGAGAAATATTCCATTGTATGGATATAACACAACTGATTTACCCATTCATCCATTAACGAACATCTGGGATGTTTCTATCTTTTGGGAATAGTGCTGCTACGAACATATGTGTAAATATATTTAAGTACTGTTTTTCAGTTCTTTTGGGTATATACCTAGGAGTGGAATCACTTAGTCACATGATAATTCTATGTTTAATTTTTTTAGAGGAACTGTTTTCCACAGTGGCTGCACCACTTTGCATTTCTACCAGGAAATGTACATGGGTTCTAATTTCTCCATATCCTCACCAACACTTGTGATTTTCCATTGTTTTGATTACAGCCATCCTAGTGAATGCTAAGTGGTACCTCACCGCGGTTTTGATTTGCATTTCCCTAATGACTAATGATGTTGAGCATCTTTTCATGTGTTCATTGGCCATCTGTATAACTTCCCTGGAGAAATGTCTATTCAAGCCCTTTGCCCATTTTTTAATTGGATTGTTTGTCTTTTAGTCATTTTTACACAAGGTACTCGAATACTTGTCTCTAAACATACTGCTTTAAGCAGACAAGATGCAAAACAAGACGTTAGCAGTGTAGTAGTTAAGAGGTTATGTTCTGAAATCGGATTGCTTGGGTTCACTCTGCAACTTACTACCTATGTGACCTTGACAAAGCTACCTCTCTGAGCCACAGATTCTCATCTGTAAAATGGAGACAGTAATATTAAACTTCATGGATGTGTGGTGAGCAGTAAATAATGCAATCAATGTAATATCCTTAACAATAGTGTCCAACACAAAGTAAGAACAATAAAATGTGTCAATAATTGTCGGGAACCAGCTGCAAGCTGACACAGTCCTTGCAGCTTAAAGCATGGCAAAGTCCTGCTTAATTCTTGACAGGACCCGAAAGAGTTATTAGAGAAGATATGAGTCTTGGCCCATGAGGTTGCTTGCGGTTTCTCTAACTATAGTTTGTCCTTGGCATGTTTCGGCAATCACAGTCTGTTCTCACGCATGTTTATATTCTGGTTCGCAGAATGTTTTGTACTATAACTTCAAGATTAAGGAAATACTGTCTGATGATTCTGTCTTGTGATTTTAACAAAAACATGTATTGCCTACTGCAATCTATAAAAAGAGTTTTGATGGGAAATAAAGTGTGTGTGTGCTTGTACACCACCCTCCTGACCCTGTCTCTTCTTTTTTTTTTTTTTTTTTTTTAATTTTTTTATAGCTACTTTATTTATTTATTTATTTTTGGCTGTGTTGGGTCCTCGGTTCGTGCGAGGGCTTTCTCTAGCTGCGGCAAGTGGGGGCCACTCTTCATCGCGGTGTGGGGACCGCTCTTCATCGCGGTGCGCGGGCCCCTCACCACCGCGGCCCCTCCCGTTGCGGGGCACAGGCTCCAGACGCGCAGGCTCAGCAGTTGTGGCTCACGGGCCCAGCTGCTCCGCGGCATGTGGGATCTTCCCAGACCAGGGCTCGAACCCGTGTCCCCTGCATTAGCAGGCAGACCCTCAACCACTGCGCCACCAGGGAAGCCCACCCTGTCTCTTCTTAATCCCCTCACCTGCTCTCAGGACTTGTTCCTCAGTCTAACAGCGACTGACAAATAACCAATATAGTTTGTAGGGATAGCACCCCATGTAATTACATATGTGTTCCCATAGAGTTGGGGGAAATGCATGGACCTCTTCCACATTCAGCCATACGAGGGGAAGATGAACTCCAGGGAGGAAGTCGCAGTATTTTCCCTCCATGTTAAGTATAAAATAGTCTCAAAATAATGAAAAGCGTTCGACAAAATATTGTTCTTTACACCTTTTTAACAACATAGGAAAAGCATTCTTACACTGTGGCACAGAAGGCAGAACCCACATCTGTGAAGACAGTTTAGTGACACAAACAGTAAACAAGGACCAAACCTTCTGTCCCATCATACATTCCTTAGAACAGAAAAGATGGAGAAAGTTTGCAGGCTGCTGTATTTTATAACTGTGATTTCTTTGAAACATCTATCCATCACTGTGAGCGAGAACAATAAACCATCATATACAGTTGAGAAGCATCAAGACTCTCTCCTTTCCATACAAAGAAAAACGTCATTGCACCCAGAGGAATCGTGTCAAGCAATGCACCTGCTCACATCCAAAAGTCATATGCGTCTTTCTGCCAAGTCTATGTTACTGCTATTATGCTTTGCACAGTCTTTAGAAAGGAGCATTCAGTATAACATGTGACACCAATCCAAAGTCAATGTACAGGGCTTCCCTGGTGGCGCAGTAGATACGAATCTGCCTGCCAATGCAGGGAACACGGGTTCGAGCCCTGGTACGGGAAGATCCCACATGCTGTGGAGCAACTAAGCCCATGCACCCCAACTACTGAGCCTGCGCTCTAGAGCCTGCGAGCCACAACTACTGAAGCCCGCACGCCTCGAGCCCGGGCTCCACAAGAGAAGCCACTGCAATGAGAAGCCCGCGCACTGCAACGAAGAGTAGCCCCTGCTCGCCACAACTAGAGAAAGCCCACGCACAGCAACGAAGACCCAACACAGCCAAAAAAAAAAAAAATTTCAAAGTCAATGTACAAAGGCCTCTATGCTCCAGTTCTATCCTAGATTTGATAAATAACGGTTCTTCCAGGATAGGGGTTAAATATCACCTACTACATACTCTGGTCCAATTAAGTCTTCAATTTGTAATATACAATTTCATACCTGTAATTTTTCCTATCATTTTACATTGCTTTAGTAAGGAATGGAGTCCTGACTTCACGTGAATTCCTGAGGGAGCCCGGGTTTTCTAAAAGCTTATGTACGTCCTTCCCCACATCCCCCGCACCAGCAAATTAAAACCCTGACCTACTAATTAACTTGGATTTCAATCCATGAGCCCTGCAAAGGACAGATGCCAAGGAACAGAGTCATGGGTAAGTTCATATTTATTCGCAATACGAGAACAAATGAACAGGAAGGAAGGGGTGGTCAGAAATTAGTAACTCAAAGGGAAAAATGCCAAAATTAATTTACCAAGTAGAGAGAAGAGAAATTAGTGAAAGTCTGCAAAAAACTTTCTTTCTTTGAAAAACCTCTAGTAATATGACATATGAAATGGGCAAGCTTAATAAGTGAACCTACTCTAAAAAATTATGTTCCTGGAAAAGCAAATAAATAACAATAAGTCCTGGATTAGACATCAAAATATTCTTGCTTGTCCCAGATCACAGTTAAAAAAAACCAGAATAGTACAATGCACAGTACTGGGAGTCCCAGGTTTGAGCTCCAGCTCTAAAGATATGACAGGTTACTTAAGGTCTAAAATGTACCTATTAAGCTCATTTTTCACAGATTATTGAAATGACTTTGATTTTCAAGTTTGGTGACAACCAGAATTTGTTGCAGCTTGATTCTGGGTACTGCATTTTGTTTGTTTGTTTGTTTGTTTTCTAACCATTATAGAAGATATAGAAATCACAGAATAATATAAAGAAGAAAAAAGAGAATCTATATATACTACATATTATAATATATAGTATATATACTTTATCTTTTCCCTCTAATGCTATTTTTAATTGAGTTATAATCCACAAACAGTAACATGTATAGATTTAGATATAATTTGACTAGATTTGAATATTGATAGGTATTCATGTAACCTACACTCCCATCAGTACATAAAGTATTTCCATGACCATAGAAAGTATTACAATATTTTAATTTATAATACTATAATATGCCTAATTTTAAAATTAGCAGAGAACCATGGAGTAGCAATCAGAGAAAATCACATTTCAGTTTATTAGGTATTTACAACTTAAGAAAAGGAATACTTTGGGTATATTTCCTAATTATCAAAGGCGATGATTAATTATTTTGTGCCATCCTAAAGTAAGAATTTACATACTATG
Organism: Balaenoptera acutorostrata; assembly: GCF_949987535.1. Lineage (NCBI taxonomy): Eukaryota > Metazoa > Chordata > Mammalia > Artiodactyla > Balaenopteridae > Balaenoptera > Balaenoptera acutorostrata. Next base: position 168,593,613 of record NC_080064.1, on the reverse strand, counting down.
ATTTCCTCCCTCTCAGAAATACCTCTGATAACAAAATATCAGAATGATGTTATACATACGTCATTCAACTAATATTGCACCATGGTTATTTTCCCATGTTATTAAGTAAGCTTAATGGTCTAAGTAACTTCTTTTTAGTTTTATTTATAATTCATTTAACCACTTCCACATTGCTGGACTTTTTCTTGTTTTGCCATTAAAAAAGTACAATTACTAGTTGCACCAAATAGGATCATTATGAACTAATAATTTTAGACTCGATAAATATTTCTAAATTTGCTTTGTACCAATTATAAATCAATGTACAGAATAATAGTATTAATATGGAAATGACTGCCTTACTAAGCTCTTGCTAACATTTCAGCATTAACATTTCTTGTTAATTTCTGCCAAATGGTATCTCGCTGTTTGCCTTTCTTTGACTATTAGTAAGATTAATTTTTTTTTCACACCTTCATAGGCTAAATTTTTTGTGGATTCTCTGTACAGTACACTATCTTGTCTATTCGTTCTTCGAGGTGAACACTAAATAATCATCTGGAAAAATGTCTCAAAAACATTTAGTTTGGAAAGACTGACAACTTTATAATGCTTCGTCCTTCATCTATGAACATAGTATGTTTCTCTAATTAATCTTCTTCTATCATTTCTTAAAGTTTGAAGATTTCTTTGTATTTTCCTTGTGGCATTTGTGGCCTCTAACGAGCTTATTGCAAGACTTCTCAGAGTTTTTTTGTAAGCAAGATATATAGCATTTTCCATATCACCCTCCAATCTTGTTTCTTTAAACCAGAAAATTTTTATGGTTGTGACATGGGAATGACTATTTTTAAATTATGAATTTCTGAGTACAATTTTGCCTGTTTTCTATAGGTGTTATGATTCCCTATTCTTATTTTCCAAAAACTTTTGATTTCCACTTTGGTCCAACAGTTACATTTTCTTAGTTCCCAAGCAATGGGTGCGGTTGAACTAATGTTTAATGTTGCCTATGTCGAACAAACAATCAATTTTAAAAAATGTTTCAAGGATAACTGAATAAACAGTATATTTCCTTTTTTAGGGAATATAGTTGACAAACAATATTATGTTAGTTTCAGGTGTACTAAGTAATGATTTGACATTTGCATACCTTAATTTGACATTGCATAAGTCTAGTAGCCATCTGTCCCCACACAAAGTTATTACCGTATTACTGACCATACTCCTTATGCTGGATATTACAACCCCGTGGCTTATTTACTATATAACTGGAGGTGTGTGCTTCTTAAATCCTTTCAAGGATTTCACCCAACCCCCCAACTCCCTCCCTCCTGGCAGCCACCCAGATTTATTTCCTTTATGAAAGATATAAAGTTTATTCCATTTAATTCTTTTTATCTTGAATTCTATTTATATGACATTGATATTGTACTCCCTTTCTTTTAGTTTAATGTACCTGATTCACCTTGCCTATCATTTTACTTTAATCACAAATTTTTGGGGGGGTGGGGGGGGGTGTAGTCACCTGTAAATATCTTAAACTTTAGAGTATTTTTTTATTAATAGCAGATCTATTCTAGGAGCTAAAAGACACCTGCAAAGAACAGAGCCTCAACAACTATTAAGTTATTAATTTTAATACATCTGTTTTTTTTCCATCATGCTTTCCTCTGGTAAGTACCTAATAAACTGAAATGAGGTTTTCTCTGATCACTACTCCAGGGTTCTCTGCTAATTTTAAAATAGGAATACTATAATTTTACAAATTAAAATATTATAATACCTTCTATGCTCAAGGAAATGCTTTATGTACTGATGGGAGTGTGAGTTATATGAATACCTACACATCAATATTCAAATCTCATCAAATTATATCTAAATCTATACACCTTATTGTTTGTGAATTATAACTCAATTTAAAAAAAGAGTATGGGAAAAAATATGAGTATGATTCAAGGAGTCATATAACCTGTGTAGAAGAGACACTGGTGATACAGACATAAACATCAATTTTATTTATAAAATCATACTTGACTAAAAAATACTATGTCATGGTATTTTGTGACAGGATAACTATCCTTTTGTTGCACCAAAACTTAAGGTTAGGTTTCAAGATGAATTATGATAATAAAATTAGTATTTTTCGACTGATACATGACAGTATCACAAACAAAACAAAAAGTATCCCTGAGAGAAGTTTATGAATCAAGCAAAATAATTGCTTTGGTCTTTGAGATTTAGAAGAACAATTATTCATGTATAAAAAAAAAAAAAAAAAAAGGTTAGTTTTTTTCTTTTTTAAGTAACCTTTACACTGTATACTTACCCTAAACTCTAAAATCCCTTCACTACCTAAGGATTAAAATGCTATTAATATTCACATCTACCTACTTAAGTTGAACCACACTTTCCATCACAGATCCGGATGTACTTCATAAACATCCAGGAAGACAGGGCATTACAGCATGAGCATTCATTCAATTTGTGGAAATAAAGTATCTTTCAGTCCCTTATAATTTTGCTGAATAACAATTGCTAAGGGAAGTTTCAAATATTTGTTGGAGATACTCCTGGAAAATAGAGGGCAATTTACTGGTGTGTGTGGTTGTCAAGTGGGAGAATATGTCAATCACCTAATTACCAACTATTCATTGAGGAAGGCTTTTAAATACATTGCAAATGAAACGTGTAAATTAGCCACAAATTCCAAACGTATTATACCGTATAAAACACAGAACAGAAACCTTTTTCAAGTATGTAATTTATTCAAAGGAGTTTCCATCTTAAATACATTCTCCGTGAAAAGCGATTTGCATTGCCCCAAGTTACTACATCTTCCATGATCCTTTTAGAATAGATATTTATTCAAAAGCAGCACGATAATGGGGAACAAGTCTTCCAGTCTAAGCTAATGTTAGGCAAAGACACTAAGGAGATCATTTTTTATTCCACTCCAGTACCTTTTCCTTTCAATTGCCTCCTCCAGGCCCCCGCACAACCTCCATTACCAGTAACCACAAAATAATTCTTATTTTTTACATGACCCTTAGTCTCAGAAACAAAGTGCAGAGTTGCAAAACTGGAGATCAGTAAACAAAATGAGCCTCCCTCAACCACACTGATGCGTGCCAGTGTATAAAAGTCATTCCTAATTCCTCCCACTGCTATCCAGATCCAAAAAGGGAATCAAAATTTGGGGCCGTATTTGGCTTTTCAGAGCCCTCGGCAGAAAGAGAAAACATTATTTAAAAAAAAAAAAAGCAGCATTTAAAACTGAACTGGGGACTTCCTTGGTGGCCTGCCACTGCAGGGGACACAGGTTCGAGCCCTGGTCCAGGAAGATCCCACATGCTGCGGAGCAACTAAGCCCGTGCACCACAACTACTGAGCCTGCACTCTGGAGCCCACATGCCACAACTACTGAGCCCGCACACCTACAGCCCATGCTCCGCAACAAGAGAAGCCACCACAACGAGAAGCCTGCGCACCACAACGAAGAGGAGCCCCAGCTCACCGCAACTAGAGAAAGGCCGCGCACAGCAATGAAGACCCAACACAGCCAAAAAATAAATAAATTTATAAAAAAACAAACAAAAAAAACCTGAACTGATACTGTGACCAAAAAGTAATTTTTTGTTATTTAAAGCAGAAATTACATACATGGTCTAAAATCAGCAACAGGAAAACATTTTCAAAGCAATTAGAGGAACAACTTATATTGGGCTTTTGACAATGATGCTGGTAAATGCTGGTTCTTCCCCTTAGGTAGTGAGGTTAGCCACTCTTGAGCTAAAAGAACACACAACATGGACCTGCCATATCCCACAGGGAACAATTATATTCAATATCTTGTAATAACCTATAATGGAAAAGAATCTGAAAAAAAAAAAGTGTATGTGTGCATATACATGTGTGTGCATGCATATATATATATAACTGAATCACTTTGCTGTACACCTGAAACTAACACATTATAAATTAACTATACTTCAAGCTAAAAACAGAAAAAAAAGAACACACACATAACAGATGAACATAAGGTATGAATCCCCAAATTACATACTTTAACCAAAATTGGTGGAAATACAAAATATTTCTATTTAAATATAAAGTAAAAGGAAGAGAAGTTTTGAAAATTTTTGTCAGGCTTATGCTTCGCATATTGTAGGAACCATTGTGATTCATATTTGGCCTGAGGGTACAAAGATCTCTGCTTATATCCATGACTTAGTCAGATCTTTCATAACATCAGATATATCTATTTCTGATATTAAGATCACTGCTTTCTTTTTTTTTTTTCGATGAAAATATAGATTCTTTATTTGAACTGTGATAGCCAACCAAAAAATGAAGATGAGGTAGAAGATAAATCTAAATCATTTGGTTTTTGTATTTTTTTTAAACATCTTTATTGAAGTATAATTGCTTTACAATGGTGTGTTAGTTTCTGTTTTATAACAAAGTGAATCAGTTATACATATATATATGTTCCCATATCTCTTCCCTCTTGCATCTCCCTCCCTCCCACCCTCCCTATCCCACCCCTCTAGGTTGTCACAAAGCACCGAGCTGATCTCCCTGTGCTATGCGGCTGCTTCCTACTAGCTATTTTACATTTGGTAGTGTATATATGTCCATGACACTCTCTCACCCTGTCACATCTCACCCCTCCCCCTCCCCATATCCTCAAGTCCATTCTCTAGTAGGTCTGTGTCTTTATTCCCATCTTGCCACTAGGTTCTTCATGACATTTTTTTTTTCTCCTTAGATTCCATATATATGTGTTAGCATACTGTATTTGTTTTTCTCTTTCTGACTTACTTCACTCTGTATGACAGACTCTAACTCCATCCACCTCATTACAAATACCTCCATTTCATTTCTTTTTATGGCTGAGTAATATTCCATTGTATATATGTGCCTCATCTTCTTTATCCATTCATCCGATGATGGACACTTAGGTTGCTTCCATGTCCTGGCTATTGTAAATAGAGCTGCAATGAACATTTTGGTACATGACTCTTCCTGAATTATGGTTTTCTCAGGGTATATGCCCAGTAGTGGGATTGCTGGGTCGTATGGTAGTTCTATTTTTAGTTTTTTAAGGAACCTCCATCCTGTTCTCCATAGTGGCTGTATCAATTTACATTCCCACCAACAGTGCAAGAGTGTTCCCTTTTCTCCACACCCTCTCCAGCATTTATTGTTTCTAGATTTATTGATGATGGCCATTCTGACCGGTGTGAGATGATATCTCATTGTAGTTTTGATTTGCATTTCTCTAATGATTAATGATGTTGAGCATTCTTTCATGTGTCTGTTGGCAATCTGTATATCTTCTTTGGAGAAATGTCTATTTAGGTTTTCTGCCCATTTTTGGATTGGGTTGTTTGTTTTTTTGTTATTGAGCTGCATGAGCTGCTTGTAAATCTTGGAGATTAGTCCTTTGTCAGTTACTTCATTTGCAAATATTTTCTCCCATTCTGAGGGCTGTCTTTTCGTCTTATTTATGGTTTCCTTTGCTGTGCAAAAGCTTTTAAGTTTCATTAGGTCCCATTTGTTTATTTGTGTTTTTATTTCCATTTCTCTAGGAGCTGGGTCAAAAAGGATCTTGCTGTGATTTATGTCATAGAGTGTTCTGCCTATGTTTTCCTCTAAGAGTTTGATAGTGTCTGGCCTTACATTTAGGTCTTTAATCCATTTTGAGTTTATTTTTGTGTATGGTGTCAGGGAGTGTTCTAATTTCATACTTTTACATGTACCTGTCCAATTTTCCCAGCACCACTTACTGAAGAGGCTGTCTTTTCTCCACTGTATATGCTTGCCTCCTTTATCAAAGATAAGATGACCATATGTGCGTGGGTTTATCTCTGGGCTTTCTATCCTGTTCCATTGATCTATATTTCTGTTTTTGTGCCAGTACCAAACTGTCTTGATTACTAGAGCTTTGTAATATAGTCTGAAGTCAGGGAGCCTGATTCCCCCAGCTCCATTTTTCGTTCTCAAGATTGCTTTGGCTATTCGGGTCTTTTGTGTTTCCATACAAATTGTGAAATTTTTTGTTCCAGTTCTGTGAAAAATGCCAGTGGTAGTTTGATAGGTATTGCATTGAATCTGTAGATTGCTTTGGGTAGTAGAGTCATTTTCACAATGTTGATTCTTCCAATCCAAGAACATGGTATATCTCTCCATCTATTTGTATTATCTTTAATTTCTTTCATCAGTGTCCTATAATTTTCTGCATACAGGTCTTTTGTCTCCTTAGGTAGGTTTATTCCTAGATATTTTATCCTTTTTGTTGCAATGGTAAACGGGAGTGTTTTCTTAATTTCACTTTCAGATTTTTCATCATTAGTATATAGGAATGCAAGAGATTTCTGTGCATTAATTTTGTATCCTGCTACTTTACCAAATTCATTGATTAGCTCTAGTAGTTTTCTGGTAGCATCTTTAGGATTCTCTATGTATAGTGTCATGTCATCTGCAAACAGTGACAGCTTTACTTCTTCTTTTCCGATTTGGATTCCTTTTATTTCTTTTTCTTCTCTGATTGCTGTGGCTAACACTTCCAACACTATGTTGAATAATAGTGGTGAGAGAAGATCACTGCTTTCTTAAATTAGATCCCATTGCTCACAATCCTTATATCATTTAAGAGTCTGTAAATTTCAAAGAAGAACAAGAACAAAAATGATAACAATTCATTATTATCATTACTATCAAAGGCAGAGTTGTGCCCAGAGGCATGGTGTCAATTTTCTAAATAAATTCTAGACTTATTAGTAGTCTATTGAATAAATAAAAGCAATTTATAATCCCAACTACTAACGACAGACTAAAATGATCTTCCCAAACCTTGCTGAGTTTTAATTGCCCACATACTACTCACCAAATGAGGTTAAAAGCAGCTAAAAAAGATAGCTAGTGGGAAGCAGCCACATAGCACAGGGAGATCAGCTCGGTGCTTTGTGACCACCTAGAGGGGTGGGATAAGGAGGGTGGGAGGGAGACGCAAGAGGGAGGGGATATGGGGATATATGTATATGTATAGCTGATTCACTTTGTTATACAGCAGAAACTAACACACCATTGTAAAGCATTTATACTCCAATAAAGATGTGAAAAAAAAAAACCAGCTACAGACCATCTAGTACTAGCTCTGTTCGCCATTAGTACATAATTTAAAAGGCATTCCTCCTATACTCTTTGAATTTACAACTTCAGTACTGCCATTAAGAATTTCTAAATAGTAGACATGATAATGCCAGGCTAGACGTTATATTGAGCAAGAAAAGTATGTTCACTCTTTAGTGGACCTCAAAGGCACAACGTAAAATCAAGAGACCACTCAGGAGAAGAATAAACATTTTCATGGCAGAAGCGCATTGAATAGGTAAGGAATACACATGGAATTGCCGAAAATTAGATTCTGAAAAGGCTGTGAGTTGCATTCCAAACAAAGCCTAGCACACAAAATGTCTTGTGACCAGACTGGTGTCCAGTCTTACTTGAAATATGGGGGAAATAAAAGAGATAAGAAAAATATGTAGGGCCATGAGGAGAAAGTAGATGATGATAAATGCAGAGGAAAGTTGCTATTTCTAAGGATTTAGATTAAAATGGGGCAATTCAAAAATCAATCTCTCCAATTACATCTATCTCATCCAGACAGATTTTCTAAACATTCAACCTAGCAACTCTCCCAGACCTTCCACCAGCCTTCAGGGAGGGAGCACCCCCTTGTTTCCTGCTTTCAAAAGGGGTGCTGCCTCCACTTGGTGATGTTTATAAAAATGGCAGCAGTTTCCTATTTGAATGTTAATTACTGTTATGACACACAAGATAATTTAACTTGCTTCAGTAATTTATTCTTCCTTGTAATTAGATGTAGTAATTGGAAAATCTTCCAGAGTGTAACAACAGTTCCAAAGGTGAAATGGCAGGGGGAGGGAGCTTTCCCATAGGATCTCAACTATAAATCTGGAGCTGGCTGTTCAATGGGCAGTCACTGGACGAACCAGGCCAGGAATCAGAGAGGGTCCTTCTGGAATCAAGCAGGGGGCACCCACGACCTTTAGGAACTGGATGATTCAAGAGGAAGGCAAAGCCCCAGCAGATGGTTAGAGCTACCCTGTGACTAAAGGGTAGTAATTGTAGTAATAAACTCAAGTTTATTAACGACTAAACTTGAATGAGTCCAGGCATGATACCACACAGTGCCTTTTTAGACCCTCTGGTCTGGGAGCTATTCACATTCAGTTCAGAGACTCTGTAGAATGAGTACAGGGCAAAAATACCACTGGGGTGTGATGGGCTCTATTCGTTTTACTCGATTTACAGAAGTATTTTAGTGCTTACCACATCGTACATGCTCAATAAATATTTACTGAAATAAGCAATAGATTGGGTAAATGAATGGGTACATACATGTCTTAGAAATAATTATAGCCAATACTTATTCAATACATAGGACATACCAGGTAACATGTTAAGCACTTTATATCTCTTTTCCTCCTCTCCCAATTTCCTTTTCATTGTACCCAAAGCTTTACTACATATCTTGACCTAAAACTCTTTTTTTTTTGTTTGCTTGGTTTTTGTCTTGTTTTGTTTTGTTTTGTTTGGCTGCGCTGCGCGGGCATGCAAAATCTTAGTTCCCTGACCAGGGACTGAACCCGTATCCCCTGCAGTGGAAGCATGGAGCCTTAACCACTGGACCGCCAGGGAAGTCCCTAACCTCAAGTTCTTTTTTAACAATATTCTATGACAGATTATTTCAAACATATACATAATTAGAGAGAATAACCCATGTACTCATCTTCCAGCTTTAATAATATTGACCAATCTTTCTTCATTTACACCCTGTATTATTAGCCTTCCTGTATTATTTTGAAGCAAATCCCAAATATCATATCATCTGTCAATAGTTACAGGGTTCATTTTTTAAAACTTCGATGTAATAATTCCTTAAATATATTAACAAGAATTCCTTAATATCAGTCAGGCATTGTACCTTTTCCCCAATTGTATTATAATCTTTTACAGTTTGTATAAAATGGCATCCAAGAAAGATCTAGACATTAGGATTAGTTGACATATCCCGTAAATCCTTTTAATCTATAGATTTCCTCTCCATCTCTTTTTAAATTCTGTTGCATTTTTGCTGTTGTTGTTGTTAATGAAACAAAGTCATTTGTCCTGGAGAGCTGCCCAGTCTGGATTTTTTAAATTGTATTTCCATGTTATTTAATTCACTCTGTTCCCCTGCCCTCTGTACTTCCTGTTAATTGGTAGTCAGAGAAAGAGGTCAGATCAGATTACAGTTTGAAATTTTGGCGAGAACACTTTATAAACTGTGTACTTCATTAGCTGACATAAAATCTCAGGTTGCCTTTCTTTGTGATGTCTATAGCAAGGGGTGCTCACCACTTGGATTCATCAACTCACTGGGGTTTGCAAAATAATGAATTCTGACTTTCCGAATCCTTCCTCTGTTGAGTGGGATTAAGTCTCTAAAGAGACTGTCTCATCAACTATTCGGTTAATACGAGGTACAATTTGTTAAGGAAAGCAAGTTACATACTTGATTCTTTCCTTTTATTTGTCAGTTTTCAAAATAAGGATCTGACTCCCTAATATCATTACAAAAAAACCAATAAGGGTTTTATTTTTAACCCTGAAATTTCCTTGAGGGGAACATTCCCCGTAGCTGTGTCAGAAATCTAAAACTGTCCACTACCTAAGTATTTCTAGGGGTTGGAGTAAATAAAGATATAACCTGCTTTAGAACGGTCTGTCTCATTAGGTCCTCTTCAGCAAGCAGATCTTTTTTCTTAATTTGAACACCTCCAAGTAAGAAAGTTAAAAAATTCTGCATCTTTATTTAAGAGTATTAAATATCTAACACTTTCCTCTCAAAGTCATGATGCAGACGCTTGCCACCTGACTTTAGGACCCCAAAGGGCAGAAGGGAGTAGGGAGCAATCAATATACAGTTGTCCCTGGTATCTGCGAGAAACTGCTTTCGGGATCCCCGTAGATACTAAAATCCGGGGACGCTCAAGAGTCCCTTATATAAAACGGTGTAGTATTTGCATAGAACTTACACACATCCTCCAGTATACTTTAAATCATCTCTAGATTACTTATAATACCTAAGACAATGTAAATGCTATGTAAATAGTTGCTGGCATGAGGAAAATTACACTTTTACTTTTTGGAACGTTCTGGAATTTAAAAAAAAATTTTTTTGATCCTTGGTTGAATTTGTGGACATGGAATCTGCAGATATGGAACCCATGGATAGGGAAGGCTGACTGCAGCTAGTTTCCAGCAAGAGATGCCTCCCTTTGCAAACATTCCTCAGAAGTGATATAAACAGAGTCTGTGATGTAAAGAGCCATAAAGAGACGTGATAAAAGCAACCAAATGCCACACAAAGAACATATTCTACTATGGTATGTACATCACATGGGTTCTATTTTTTCCCTAGAGATAAAGTGATCACTTAAACTATGACAATTACTATCGTCTCTCTCCCCACATGCATTTCCACACTTGAGAAGTGGTAGGAACTATGGGACTACATGGTGTGCAAACAAATGCTCTTGTGAACAGAGGAGAACTTGTTCCTAGAGGTTCCATTCCACCCAGAGGAATAACTATGCAAAGCAGTGCCTCAAGAGAGCAAGGCCGATGGAGGTTCACCGAGAGTACACTATAAACAATTAAAATACAGCTGACTGCAATGGAGGAAAATGTTTTCCCTGTATTCTTCCTACAACCCACCTTCAAACAGACAGCCTCGTCTCCACTTCAGTGGAAAGGAGAGGTGTCCTTGAAATTATATGCAGATGTGATGTAAGCAGTCTCTCTACTTATAAAATTAATGAAAAGCATTTCAGACTATCAACTGACATTCTCTCCACCCCTCAAAGCTGATACTGCTCAGGAACAGCAGTACATCTGACATCTTATCTGCCACATACAGGACTCAGGAAATTCAAGAAAATGTTCTGAATTATATCAATTCATGAACGGCACTATGGGCAACCAAAGATCCTCTCTACACACGAACACAGGAAATCTCAGTATTTCTGTTCCCCAGGGTACAGATATTTTCTTAATTTGTATAATTTTATTTATGAGACAGAATTCAAGTTACAGTAAGTCCCCTACATACGAATGAGTTCCATTTTGAGAGTGCGTTTCGTAAGTCCAATTTGTTCATAAGTCCAACAGAGTTAGTCTACGTACCCAGCTAACACAATCAGCTATACAGTACTGTACTGTAATAGGTTTATAAAACTTTTCACACAAATAATACATAAAAAACAAACACAAAAAATAAAGAAAATATTTTTAATCTTACAGTACAGCACCTTGAAAAGTACAGTAGTACAGTACAACACCTGGCATATGGGGGCTGGCATCGAGTGAACAGGCAAGAAGAGTTACTGACTGGGGGAGGGAGAGGAGGTGGGAGATGGTAGGGCTGAAGGATCATCAGCAATAGGAGACGAGGGCAAGCTGCAATTTCACTCACGCATGACGTTGATGGCACAGGTTCTGGTTCCTTGCTGGATTCAATTCTATCTACCCTCTTGAAAATACCATCCAGTGATGTCTGGGTAGGAGAACGTTCACATCTTTGAAAGTTCACAACTTGAAGGTTCATATATAGGGGACTTACTGTACTGGATTATGAAACAAGGACATAGACTAAGGCGGTTTGGTTTGGGATCCATTCCCAAATATGAGTTCAAGAGGATGAAGGGCTCCTATCTTTGAGGTATAGTATTACTTCTGCTACCTGTGTGCCAAGCACCGGTTGTCTAAATAATATATCCTCCAGGTACCCACACACAGCTGAAAGCAGAGAAGCCTCATAGAGAGAGCTGAAAAACTGGATTCTAGCACTAGCATATTATTTCCTACATAAATCGCTTAGCCACCTTACACCTTCATTTCTCCACTTTACGGAGATAACTATTGATACGTTTGCTTATTTTGCAGGGGTATTTTTGAGTAACAACAACAACAAAATTCTTTGAAATCTTCAAAGAAAGAGCACAACTTTAACCTAATTATGAAGGAAACAGAAAGAAAACCTTGAACAAACACTCTCAAATCCTGCCCTATTAATCCAATTAAAGAGAGAGAGAGAGATCAACTTCTCAGACTAGGAAGAACCCATTACTGGTGGCCATAAACACTGTCTTCTTATCAATTCCTTACTGAAATTAAAACCTCCTCACCTCGCCTTTGCATCTCCTTCCTTCCTCCTTCTCCCACCACCACAGCCTTTCCCCAGGTACTCCTGCTACCCCTGGGACCCCATATCATTTCCATCTCCCCTATTTTAGCCTCTCTCCCTCAGCAATTATAACCTCCCTCCCACTGTCACCCATCAGAGTGAGCTGAAAGGGATCTGAGAATTCTAATCAAGCTCAGGCACAGTAAAAATGGAAAGGTGAGGCCTGAAGTGATGAAGGCACAGGCTGAGCGTCAGGCAGCCGATCATTTGCAAAGCTGGGTCCTCATCCAGAGATCTGCCTCCTGGTGTAAGTGCTCTTTCCACTGCACCACACTACCTTCTACCTGGCACTATTGACTCTTACCCAAGAGAGGGATTTGAGGAATCAGCTGATGCATCCCATTGTTTTCTACCATAAGAAGGGCTTCCAGTCACAATTAGAAAAGTAAGATAAAACTGATCACATCAATCAGATTAGAATCCTCTATCTAGAGGAATCCTCCAAAGTTCAGATTTCTTCACCCTTAATCCACCTCATCCATGGAGTAAGATTTGAGGGCCGATTCCACAGTGACCCTCTCCCAATGGTTCTTTCCACTGTTCAACATGGCTAGAAGGATATCTTCTACGGGTCAAACCTAAATCCTTCCTGAATGAAGAAACAGCCCTTCGAACTATATTCAATATCCTGTGCTAAACAATAATGGAAAAGAATATTAAAAAAACGAATGTCTATATGTGTATAACTGAGTCACTTTGTTGTACAGCAGAGATTGACACAACATTGTAAATCAACTATACTTCAATTTTTAAAAAAACTTTTTTAAAAAGGAAGAAAGAAACAGCCCTTGATTCTTAAATGTGATATTGAAGCACAGTCACCATAAAAGGTTGAAAAGGCACTCGACGCAAGACCCCAAGTGCAAGTGGGCATGATTAACAGAGAGAATACAAGGAACTTTTGTAAGAACAACAGCTAAACTTCTCCACAGCCTTACCTTTAGCAGGTTAAATAATCTTAGTCCCTTTAACTTTATCAATCCTTTAGTGATATATTTGGCTTTTGTCTAAGGTCGCTTCAAATTGAATATGTTGCTTTTTGGAAGCTAGACTCTAGAACCAAGAAGAGGTTAATATAAGGACCAAGGACATCCTTAATATAAGAGAAAAGCCATCAACAAAAGTATTAGAAAATTCGTATAAGTCCAGGGCAATTGATGAGACCTCCACGCAAAAGAGTCAGAATTCAAGACAACAGTACTTTTTGGATAGACTAACTTGTGAACTTAAGGAACAACCAGAAACTAAGGAGAAAACATTACATGAGTCTTAAAAATATTTCCAAGCACAAACTCAAATATAGTCAGTCCATTAGACATTATTTAATCTGACAGCTCTAACCATGTAGCTAAATATGAGAAGGTTAGCCTAAGAGATGAAAGCCAGAAATGTCCTAGCTAAATCCCTTAAATAGTGACAGAACAAAGTTAGGAAGAAACAAGGTGAAGAAATTAGGGAAAATGCAAATAGAAATTCCATTTCCTACAAGGAAATAAACAAACAAACAAATAAATATATAAAATTCCTGACTGAGCTAGGGAAGTGTGTTCAGAAAAAAATAAAATAGTATGTATACTCCTGGTATAAAGTCTTGAGAATAATAAGGCTGCTAAATTGCAAGCATCAGGGAAGTGAAGTACTAGCTCAAAAGATTATGAAAATTTAGCTTTCCAAACTGAATTTGAAAAGGAAACGGGTAAAAAGAGGTCAGTGCATCATAGGCAGGCAGGAGTTTCTATTATTTGGCTGGCTGTTTCAAATTAATATCCTGAAACATTAGCAGGTTAAAGAGCCCTATAAAAACAACAGAAAGAGAGAAGCAAATGGTGTAGAAACAACAGCGTTTACACCTTAGTAATAGAAAGGTATTACTAGAAGGATTTACAAGATACGAACATGACATATATCAAAGTCCAAAAGGCGAGCTTTAATAAATGGTGAGAAAAGGCATTAGGCATGGAAGTAAAGCCAGAGGACTTGAAATAACTCTATCTACGCTCATACTAGATTATTTTAAACCAAGTAAGCCACCCCCAGATCCATGAAAGATCATACTTTATTATTCCCTAAGAGGCAGTATTCCCATTGCATCAAACCAGTAAAGGCAGTTAGGTGGAAAAACTAAGAATGAGAAGAATATAAAACACTTGTCCTTTCCCAGATCCTGTTACAAATGCTGAAAGAATCTGAAGAAATACCTTGACCCAAAGAGGTCCCAGCTTTTAAATTAAAAATGAAAGAAAAGCAACTGCATTGCCCTTTTTTTTTCTATTCGGAAATACTTGGAAGATAACAATTGAAGAGTAGTAATAGGTCAGTATGACTAACAGTTTCCAAGTCAGCACACACACTGGCAGCACCAAACTCATCAAGGCTTGGCTGATGTCCTCAACACTAACCTGGTCACCTCTGAGGACGGTACTTCCTGTCATCTCCCAATCTGTACCTTAGATGTGTGATTTCTGCTTCTAAAAGTATCACACCTTGTGATGTTTGTGGCCTTGCAAAAGTCATATGTTGAAGCCTTGACTCCCAATGTGGCTATATTTAGAGAAGGTGCCTCTAAAGAAGTAATTAAGGTTAAACGAGGTCATATGGATAGGGCCCTGATCCAATAAAATTAGTGTCCTTTTAAGAAGAGACAGCAGAGAGCTTGCCCTCTCTCACCACAAGTACACACAAAGGGAAGGCCATGTGAGGACACAGCAAGAAGGCAGTCATTTGCAAGCCACAAAGAGAGTCCTCAGCAAAAATCAAATCAGCCAGAACCTTGATTTTGGACATCTAGGCTCCAGAACATGAGAAAATTAATTTCTATTGTTTAAGCCACCCAGTCTGTGGTATTTTGTTGTAGCAACCTGAGCTAAGACACACCTACTCTATTGATGTTACTTAGTGACTTCCTAGAAAGCAGGAATGAAATCTTAAATTTATTTCTTATATTTCATAATGCAATGTTCTGTGAGGCTGAGTGCTTCAGAAATGCTTTTTTGAATATAATAATGGTTAAAAAATGCCACTGACTACAATAACACCCACAATTTTCCATAAGCACTGACAGTAATATAGCCAAGATATCATTTTCACAAGCAAACAAATGTTTCTCCTATTAAAAAGGAGATTGCAGAACACTCACCCTTTATTCACTCACTACTGAAAACTGTCAATAGCAATTCAAGTACTATAATTCCTTGACAAGAAATACAAACAACAAAATAAAGTATCTTCTGTAATGCTAATTTATATGCACGTGTGCTAAAAATAAAACAAAGAATTTCTGTTGCAGTTTTTACATAAGTAAGATACTTAAGTTCCTTGATTTTTATGCCAATTCACCTAGATATTATCAAACTTAGGACAGTGCACTTTGGGCTTACAGAACATGAAATCATAAAATCACAAAATCAGAGAATCATAGACTAGGGATCATTTAGGTCAGCTTCATTTTTTTTTTTTAAATAAGAAAACCATAGCTCAGTGACATAAGTGCCTTATTCAAGGTGACATAAATAGATCTTTTAATTCCCAGAATTGTGTTCTTCTACTATATTGTTAAGGAGTAATTTTTTTAAAGTTAAAATCATGAATCTCAAAAAAAAGTGTGAAAGATTTTATTTAATTCTTTAATTGGGGAACCAGTAAGATGTTATAACCTGTTCAAAAGAATCCAAAGAGCAAACAAATATATAAGCAGCAGTAGTGCTAGAAAAAAAGGCAAGGAAAAACTGATCACTAAACATAAGGGC
This sequence comes from Balaenoptera acutorostrata, assembly GCF_949987535.1. Classification (NCBI taxonomy): domain Eukaryota; kingdom Metazoa; phylum Chordata; class Mammalia; order Artiodactyla; family Balaenopteridae; genus Balaenoptera; species Balaenoptera acutorostrata. The sequence goes on along the minus strand of NC_080064.1, from coordinate 168,577,569 downwards.
AATAATCTATTGCATTTACTGATCACAATTAGCTTGTCATGGACAAGATCATTTATTTGCTTTACTATCTGAATTCTACAATATGCAGAGTTATAAAACAGCCCAAAGACAATGAAAGGCAGAGAGAACTAGGTGAGCTAGACAGAACACACGCTAAATTTTTTATAATTTCAAAGTCTTTGACAATTTTTCCTCACAGTCTCTTACCATCTATAAATACTATAAAACTAGAGAACAGCATGGTGGTTATGCCAAGAGATAGAATTCTTGTTTAGTTGTTTAGTCAAAAAAAGGTCCACGTTCGTTTCACGTCAGCACAAAGACTTAGAGACAACAACATCTCTACCAGGTTGGCCCAGCACTGTCCACGCTCAGAACTCCTCCCCACAATGATCCTGTTAATACAGGCAATAATTCCATGAGGGCAACAGATTCAGAACAGAAGTTCCTTACCCAAGTAATGGTAACGCCTGTATGTAAACTCAGGTCTTCTGCTTCTGAGTCCCACTCTCTTTCCACAACATCACAGGTCTCCAAAGCCCCTTAAAGTCTATGAAAAGGAGGTCTAGGAGAATAAATTTTTATTGTTCTTCAGATAAAACATAAAATGAGAAAAGACATGAGAAGAAATAATCTGCTACACAAACATACAAAGAATGTATAATAGGATAAATAAACAAGTGACATGTTGATCAAGTTTAACTGTGACCCCAATTCCACAGCTCTGGTCAGAAAATCTACATTTAAGAAAGGGCAAATAAATGGGGATGAAGAGTAGAAAAAGTATAACATGAGGACTCAAAAGTGCAGTGAGGAACAATGAGAAACAATAGGTATTGTTCTTGTGCGTTGTATCTAGGCAAAGAATCACAGGACATGGACAGGAGGAGAATGGGAATCAAGGGATAATTTTTTTTTAATTTGGCACAATTTTTTTTTCAAAATACTCAAGATGATCACTGCAGAAAACATTCAGAAGACCAACCATAACATAAGTAACTGAAAAGATTTTTTCAATAGCTCCACTGTGAAAAAAACAAACACATCTTAAAATTGCAAGCTTTGAAATCTTTAAATATCTTAATTAAAATGTTCCTGGATTCAGTTCATTCTTAAGCAATATTGATGCTCTAAAGGGACTACCAAATTTCTATCCATTTTTCTTGAAACAAACATGCTTACATTCATTGTGTGAATAGAAAACTGTGAATTAAAAGAAAAAAAAGCAAGCAAGCAAACAAAACACCATAATGGAACCCATTCCCTGGAGATAATAATAGTGCAAAGTGGAAGGGAAAAAATGAAAGAATATTCAATTAAGTTTTAATCTCACTGAAGACCTATTGATAGAAATATTGCTGTAAGTCTTCTTAAAAAGTCTTCGGCACACATTCCTCACATACACTAAGGATGGCCATGGTAAAAATCATCTAGTAGACCTCAGAGTTCAGTCGTAAACCTTTAACTCATTTCAATATTTTTAAGAATGTTTAATAAATAACAATTTATTTATTTACAGTGAAAAGATAATGAGTGAAAGGTTCAGATAGTCATCTTCTAACCAGCATGTTCTCTCCCAGCATTAGAAGCCAAATTACAATCGGCATACTGTTTTGTCTGACACTACAGCGAGAGCAGCAAGTTGCATACGTAAAACGTTGAATAAGAGGCTATTCATTCATTCAGCAGGTGCCTGCCTAGCAGTGAACAAGAGAGCAGATTCCTGGCCTTGTGGAGCTTACAATCTCTGGACTGAACTGCACAAAGAGGGTCTACTTTGCACAGGATCTGTGCTGCATGATCCTAGTTCCAGCTTTCCTTGGACTGGATTACACCCAAAGGAACACTGAATATTCACCTCACTGACTTTTTTAAATAACAAAATTTGTCATTTTAACCATTCCTAAGTGTTTAATTCAGTGGCATTACCACTATTTCCAAGACTTTTTTATCACCCCAAATGGAAACTCTGCAATAATTCTGCTTTTTTAAAGGGCCACAGGTTACTAACATTTCTGGTTGACATATTTCTTTTAAAGATATCTATCTTATTAGTTAGATTATAGGACTGCCTAAAGTCTGTCCCTTTAGCCTATGTGATACTTCAGCCATTGTGCTTTGATTTTATAATCGTTCTCCAGAAGCAAACATAAATTTCTTGAGAAGAGAGGCACCTCATTGCCATGCCGTTTCCCCCACCCAGACACTGCAGAGATGCACTTTCTTGTGTGGTGTACACTATCTTACCCAAGTCTTACAAATATCTACAGAGACATTATTATCACATTTTCACAGATAAGGAAGCTGAGGCTCAAAGGAATGAAAGAATTTTCTCAAGGCTACTCAGCTAGTAAGCGAAAAATCCAAGAATCAGTACCAGTTATTCTATATTGGAGCAATGATGAAAGAAAGCAAAGCGGAGCAGAAAGAGAAGGAGAAGGGAGGGAGGGATGGAGAGGGGAAAAAGGAGAGAGGGAGGGAAGACACATGGTTGGTTTGGGTATAGAGTTACCATTAATAATAAATATTCACTAAACCCTGATTCTCAATCTGAATGCTATATTATATCTGTTATTAAAATACATATTCATACAAGAAGAGACACATAAGAAAAACAGGAAAGAGGAAAATGATTTTTTCAAAGATACAGGAGAGGCTAAGGAAGGATTTTAAATGGATATGCTTTGGGAGATATTCCCAACTACCTCCCTATAAATGGGTCACCTCAATCACTTAGGGTGGCTGTCTTTTTCTAAAAGCTGCCAAATATTTCAAGGGCAAAATAAAGAAAAAGAGCCTGATGTACCCTCGCAGTTTACTGTTGTTTGTATCATGGTAGCACTCTGGTTTTAAGACAAATTGAAAACTCCATCACACACTGCTTTAAAGACTGAATGACTAGAATAAAAACTCTCAGGAACAGCAAAGGCAAGATACTGCCAATTTTGTGTGCTTAAGGGAGAGGCAAATATTGCTGAAAAAGGTAGAATTCTTTCCTTCTCTTAACAATAATTTAGAAAAAAAAAAAGAACTGAGAAATAAGAGGAAACAGGGAGACAAATTTAGAGTCAGGATGTTGTTTTTTGTGGAGCCTAATTTATTTCAAGAAATCTAGATTATTAACTTCAACTATCTCATCTGAGTAATGGTCTCAAACAAACTACTTAGTAATACAAACTAGTCCTTAAATGCATAAGCTTTGGAGTCCAAAAGACCTGATTTCAAGACCCAGCTCTACCACATATTAAGTGTGACATCTTGGCCAACTTACATAACCTCTATGACTCTATTTCCTCAAAATTATACCTCATAAGGTCGATGTGAGGATTAAGTATCAATAAAATGATGCATATAAAGCACCACACAGAGCCTGGCACGCATTAAGGCTTAATATAAGCTTTAAAAAGAGAGGAAAGAGGGGAGGAGCAGCTGAAGCACAGCATGAGTTTCAGGTCTGAAAGCACAGTGATTTAAATTAATACTCAATAAGACTAAGTAAAACATATCAAATCTTCCTCTGTCCTACAGGAAAAAAAAAGACAACAGCAAAATAATAATAATAGAAGACAGTCAGTGTCATGATTTTCAATTTGTTCTCCTTCCATTATTTTTCTCTACTCTTTTTTTCTTTTTTTTGGATTACAAGGGTCCAAGGTCAAAGTAGAACAAAAGGAGGAAAGCAAGAGAACACAGAAGGTAGGAACTAGAAAAACAGTATCAGAAAAGTGCACCAACATTTGCCTCATAATATTAGAAAAGATCACTAGGCAACATTCAAAAGGCAAGCTCCAAGTACTGGGTGACACTAGGTTTGAGTTATCATTCTACAAACATATGCTGAATACCCTGAACCAGTTCAGACAGAAACTGTGAGGAAGGGGGAGAAAGCACATGTCATAGTTCATTCTGGATGCCACTGTTTTGCACACAAGAGTTGTGATTTTAAGGTTCCTTGTTCTGGATCATTCATGATCCATCCTCATTTGCTACACCCACAAATAGTGGTTCTGCCTAGAACCATCACCACAAATTAGAGTGAAAAAATGCCAGAGCACCAGGCTAGTGGATAAAAAAATCAACATCTTTCCTTATGATTAAGGGAAGGCCTTAACAAGTTATATCAGCTTGGGTGGCCTTAACAAGTTACGTAAGCTTTTTGTTTCTACAGAAGGACTAGCATTTTTAGAACATCTTGAGGCACAAAAATCGGTTATATCTTTAAAGGGGAAGACTATTTTAAACGCATATTTATTAAATGTGAATACCAGGGGAGGACATATCTACATAGAAAAATGGGTCTGTATAGAATGCAACAAAAATATCAAACATCTGAAATCAAGAGAGATTTGTGGGGGGTGGGGAACTGAACTCTTGTCCTGAGCATGAGGGCAACTGAAAGGTCCTCATGGGTTCTCATCTTTAGTCAACCACTAATTCATTACGGGCCACTGGGAAAATCATGAATTTCTACAAGCCTCAGGTTCCTCGTCTACATCTGCCCAACACCACACTGGGTTCTTGTAAGGATCAAATACACTAACACAGTCATTCTTGAATCGTGGTCCCTGTTACCAGCGGCATCAGGAACCTGGGAACTTCTTCAACTTGCAAAATCTCGAGCCCTACCCTAGACCTACTAAATCAGAAACTCCAATAATCTGCAATTCTAATGCACTAAAAAGTTTGAGAATCATCACAAAAATATATATAAAAACAATCATGAAATCTTAAAACATTAAAGTTACAGTGGAAAAATGAAGAATGTTACATTTGTTCAAAGTTTTAAGGACTTTCATTTACACGTAGTTGGATATAGATAAGGTGTGTGTGTGTTACACCCAGATTCACATTCCAACAGCTTCTTTAGTAAATGTTACTATAAAATGAAATCTGAAATTATGAAACACCTATCAATGTTAAAATGTATATTATTTAGTCCTAACGTTAAAAGGACTGGGGGAAAAGAAATCAAATTAATAATCATCACATTTTCTTTGAAAGAGTAACCATTAGACTAAATTGACTTAAATCCAGTTATTAATAAATTAAAGAATGAATTTGAAATTAGATCTCTCTTGGGGAAGGAAAAAAATAAATCTTACTGAGATCTTTACATTTTCTTGGTAACAGTAATGCATTCATTATTTTTTAAAAAGGTAAAATGTGAAGTCAAAATAAAAAGAATGTGGTTGCAAAGGATGCATTTCAAAGACAATGTAGGCTTTTCATGTAATAATTATAGGAAGTCTTTGAGGAATTCTAATAAGTAGAACTAAATTAAGAACAAAATATGCTAAGAAAACTGAGAGGTGGTATGAAGATTATTTTTTCATTCTACATTCTAGTTAAGCCCAATAAAACATGTTAAACAAAAATATTCCTTATTAGAAATATTCTTAGCTTATTTTCATCTTCATATCCCATTTATTACCTCTAGTTAAGGGAATCCAGGACTGCAGGCCCTGACAAATTGGAGACAACTTGACAGTCACATTGCTAACAATATACGTTTCTGAAGTAAATGAGATGGAAAAGTAAGGAAGGAGAGGGGTGAAGAATAAATTAACATTTAAAATACAATAAGAAATAGGACTAACTAATGAAAAGCTTTGCCCGAAAAGGTGAAATTACCAACTATTTGGAGCTTAGAACCAAACTATACTGATCTACGTACCTTTAGAACATGTTTATTTGTAAGACATTTTTTAATGTGCCCACAGATAAAAATCTAGGTTATGCAACGTACTGGGTGAGGTGCCTGGACAAGAAAAAAAGCACAGGCCCAGCAGTGGCCTTGTGGTGTGACCCACTATACAGAGACAGCAAAGCTCCCCAGGCACCCCGCCCACCACTATCACGTTTGTCCTTTCCACACTTCCCGCCAGCCCTCTTTCGCACAGTATAGAGCAGATTCAAGTCAACTGCCAATCACGGTCCACCAAGAAAAGCAAGGAGGACCTCCACTTACACTAGTCACCCTCAGAAGACAGCCTCCACAATCAGGCTGTTGGTACCCTTAGCTCCGCAGATACTTCCCTTTCTTTTTCTCTTTCCTTAATTCTAGGCCTGTGTTCTTTCCTTCCTACCTCTGTACCCCCTTTCAAACTTCTCCTTTTATTCAAGGAGGGGAAATATATGGCCAAACTAGCAAAGCATCCTACATCATGCTCACCTATTCCCGAGCTGGGGAACAAAATGGATACAAATTTATCATCTATGTCCTCTTTCATTCTGGGACACATATGATTAAGAGAGGTGTATTCTTTTCAGGTATATTTCTCTATAGTTCCAGAGTTCTAAGGGTTCCTGATTCTGTCTTGAAATATATGAGATATATGTGCAATGGTGCTATATTTGGAAAGTTAAAATAAGAGATTTATTCTCCTCTAGGATGTCATTTAAAAGAAGTATCATATGGGTCTACACACTTCCTAAAGGGAAATTTAACATTTTTTGTGTTCTCTACTGTGCCACAGTTTTTGGACATTATCTGATGAAAAGATGTGACAAACATAACCCTCTAGAGCTGTGCTATTTAAATTAAAAATTAAATTAAATTAAAAATTCAGTTCCTCAGGCACATTTGCCACATTTCAAGTGCACAAAAGATGCACGTGGCTAGTGACCACCATATTGTCCTGATACAGGTCATCTACATCACCACAGAAAGTTCTACTGGACAGCACTGTTGTACTTTCTCCTTACTGAAGGTTTTCCACAAAAATATCTGGAGAATTACACTTGGTCCCTCTGGCACAATGAAGATGAATTCTCTCACTCCAAAGCTCGTACTAGAACCCTGCAGGCTTCTGCATGAGCTCTCTTAGAACTGCCTCGTTTTTCACCACTGCAATTTTCTACACTCTACCTGGCCCGTAGAGAGCGCGAGTCTTCCAATTCTGACTATATTCTAACCTCTCCTGAATGTCTAGCAAAGGTTTGGGTCAAAAAAGACATCAAATTGTTGCACATATTGTTGCACATATGTTCCCAGGGCAGTGGCAGAAGTCAACTTTATGCTGCTGAAGTTCTGCTTCAGCCCAGGAGATCGAAAGGACTTGTGCTACTGTGAAGTCAGTAATAGTAAATAACTTACTGGTTTTTTAAATGAACGTAAAAATTTTTTTAATGGGTATAATGTCACTTTCAAATAACAAAAGCTATATTTGAAATAGACCTCAATTTTAGTTAGATTTCCTTTAAAGTCTGAGAGCAATACTGTAATGCAGGCCCACATAATGTAATGTGACATTGGGCCTCTGTGACAACACGTAAATTTTCACAAACACTTAAGCGCATCTGGACTCTATTCCAGTGACCTACAAAGTAATACATAATTCTGTCAGTTGTACAGTATATTCATAAACCCAAAAGGATCCAGGAATTCTTAGACCATATGACACACACACACACATACACACACAGAAACAGCATTATAATAGTTCACCTTTCTTCTAAATTTTACCTTCTGTGATTCAGTCTTTCCCTATTCTGACAAAGAACACCTCTCACTAAGTTATTACTTTGCAGGTTACTAGAATATATATCATCACATGCTTGGATTATTAAAATGGGTGGATAGTTCTTCCATGTAGCTCTGCAGCAGGTTGGGAAGCTCTATGAAAACTCTGATTTTGCTGAATTTTTAACCAAAGGATTCAGAGACTGTCGATATCAGTTGTTGCAGTGGTTGGCTGCCTGTGATAATAGGTTACTTTTTACCTTGAAAGAATGAAGATTTTCTCAGAATAATATATTACCATACAGAGGACAGCACTGTCTTAAAAGCTAGCAAAAATAACTTTTACTGTCATTTCTGGATCTAAAAACAAAAACAACATACTTTTAGAAATATCACTGAAATTTAAAAGATTGTTACTTCGTAACATTTAAAAGCCAAAAGATCTCAGACCTTTGGCAGTCCTTTAGGCTTGGGCAGGGGTGATATGTGTCCAGAATACACCTGACGTGATCTCCTTGTTTCTGGCTATCCTGTTCTCACCGATCAATCAGTGCTAGCTATTAAATACTCTGAAAATTACTCCGGGGCACAGATACTGAAGTTTGTCTTTTTTTTTTTCCATTATGTAACTAAGATAGTAAATCTCCAGCTTCCAAGTGCTAAATTCAATTGCTGACCTATTTGCATTTCTAATTCTAATCTACATTAAATAAATGGAAATTCCACTGTAAAAGAAAAGCACAGATGGTACTCTTCAAAGTCACTAGCCAGGGAACCATTGTTTTAAAAAAATATCTTAAAAACAATAAAGGCAAAGTTAAGGAGACAGTTACACAATTCTAAGACAACAGTGCAAGTTCTTATAAAGTATGTTTTCTTTTTTAATTTTATTTGTGGCAATTTTTGACTGTAGCTATAATAGAACATTCTTTCTACAAGGAACAACAAATTAAAACATTTAACATTTTTGGTTACCAACGTTTAAAAGTACTGCTCAGTACAGAAGCTCGGGCAGCTCAAAAAGCTAGAGTTAAAAACGTTTTATAGGCCCTAGCAGCAAAGACATCCCAGTAGCAATAAACATGACTAGCATCCAGCTCTTGGTTTCTAATACCATTCCACGATAAAAGAAACCAGGACTCATTGAAGAAATGGTGGATTCAGGGAGTAGAGTGGGAAATATACAAGATAAGCGTGGAGCATTTTGTGATGCCAGAAAGTAAGGAAATGCTAAAAACAAACAAACAGAACTCCACAAAGGTGGGGATATGTCAAAGGGACACAGGAGGACTCAACTCAAAGAGCTCCCAATGACCAAAGATGGAACAATCTGAGGAACAGCATAAATGAAGCAGTACTGAATTATGACCCAAAGTGTAAAATAAATATCCATGAGTCCATGTATGAATAAGTAAATAAATAAATAAGGGAGAAGAGACAACATTCCTTTGCAGAAGAGTCCCAAGTGATTTATGTAAATACTCCCCCTTCAAGGAGATGGGCCATAACTCTCCACTCAAGTGTGAACTGCACATAGTGACTTCCTTTCCAAGAGGACAAAGTGGAAGGGGGAAATGTAAATTTGCAGTGGAGAAACTTCACAAACACTACACTCAGCCAAGTGATCAAGGTCAACATCAACAGTAAGTCATTTCATTTTTCTAAAGAAGACATACAGATGGCCGACAGGCACATGAAAAGATGTTTAACATCACTCATTATCAGGGAAATGCAAATCAAAACCACAAGGAGATACCACCTCATACCCCGCTGGAAGGACTAATATCAAAAAAGCAAGAAATAACAAGTGTTGGCTAGGATGCACTTGATGGGAATATAAATTGGTGCAGCCACTGTGGAGTAGGGAGAATCTTCAAAAAATTAAGAAATTGAACTACATATAATCCAGCTATTGCACTTCTGGGTATTTACCCAAAGAGTACAAAACACTAATTCAAAGAGATATATGCACCCTAAAGTTAACAGCAGCATTATTTACAATAGCCAAGATATGGAACAACCTAAGTGCCCCTCAACAGACGAAGGGATAAAGATGATGTTGTACATGTATACAATGGAATACTCTTCAGCCACTTAAAAAAAAAAAAAGATGAAATCTTGGCGTTTGCAACAACATGGATGGACCTTGAGGGTATTATGCTAGGTAAAATAAGTCAGACGGAGAACGGCAAATACTAGATGATTTCAATCATAGGTGGAAGATAGATAGATAGATAGATAGGTAGATAGGCAAGCAAACCAAAACACACAGATACAGAGAAAAGAGTAGTGAGCACACTGCACTGTATACAGAAGTCAAAATATAATGTTGTACACATGAAATTTATATAATGTTATAATCAAATGTTACCACAACAAATTAAAAAACGAAAACACAATGTCATGTTGAAAGTACATACCCTGATACAATGTGATGAAAGCACTTTACCTCTGTAGTCTTCCTCTCCAAAACCCAAAACTCCACGCTAATCATGAGAAAACTTCAGACAAATCTTACTTTCTTTCCATTTAAGCATCATTCTATAAAAACCTGACCGGTACTTCTCAAAACTGTCAAGGTCATCAAAAACGAAGTCTGAGAAACCGTCGCAGAGGAGCCTAAGGCAACATGACGATGAAGGGTAACGTGGTAATGCGTGTGGGATCCTGGTACAGAAAAGGGACATTAGGTACAAACTAAGGAAATCTGAATAAAGTATGGAAGTTAGTTAATAACAGCATATCAGTATTGGTCCATTGATTGTAACGAATGTACCATACTAATGTAAAGTGTTAATAACAGGGAAAACAGTGCAGGAGATAGTGGAATTCTGTACTATCTTCACAATTTTGCTGTAAATCCAAACTGCTCTAAAATTAAAAGTTTGGGACTTCCCTGGCGGTCCAGTGGTTAGGACTCCATGCTTCCACTGCAGAGGGCCCGGGTTCAATCCCTGGTCGGGGAATTAAGATCCCACAAAAAATTTAAAAATTAAAATTAAAAAAATTTTAATAAAGAAATTAAAATTAAAAGTTTATTTTGAAATTTATACTATCTTTTCAACACTAAATCATATTACATACCATTTTCGGTTTTTTTTTCAGTATTTATTTGTTTGATATTGCAATTGTGGTGAAGAGTATCAAACTGCTAGGATTTGAATCCAGCTCAACAGTCTAGATTGATTTTTACTAGCTATGTGCTTGCCTTGAACACAGTATATAGCTAACTACGGGGCCCAGCCTGACTTCAGTTATATTCAGCACAATCTCTGCTTTCCCAACGAGAGAAAATAAGATAAGTAAAGTCCAATCAGCCATGACCTTCTTACCACGGGGTAACCATGTCTAGCAATGACCAGGCCAATGTGTTGCTCTGAATAACACCGGGAATAAGCAGATGGCAACCTCATCCCCATTCACAGTCAAGGCAGGTTCTCTTTCCCAAGAACAGATGTAACCAGCAAAGTGATTAATGCCTCTGAGCAAAGTGCAGGACTGATTTTAAGAACTATCAGCAATTTCACATGATATGAACACTACCTGTTTTTTACTTCTAATATTCAGATGAGGCTAATGAAATCCTATTTTCTTTCCACAAGCAAAGCTTATTCTAAGAAAAAGGAGTAAAATGAATTTGATGAAAATATCTGAAGATACTTTGAATAAAAAATGGCCAGGGTTCATAGTGTTGTTTATAAAAAAGTTTACATGTTGTTAAGATTTACAACTTTCCTACAAATGAATGCTTCTCAAATGAATATTCATGCAGCAATTATACTGGCTTTTGCCAGTTAAGATATTCATTAAAGGCTTGTCAGCTTGGTCCAACAATGCCTCTGGTGCTTCCAAATTATTAGATCTTAGGCTACTGCTTTGAATGCTATAATAGCAACATAAAACAGAAATGAATTACCAGTGTGAATAATGAAAGGTCACAATTTTCAGCAAAAGCTCAGAATTTACTAGTGTCACCTACTTTTTAATATAAAACTATTAAGACACTTTTTCTTGATCAGATTAAATAAATAAAAAGATGAAATTAAGTGAAACTAATGGAAAGGCTGAGTAATAGCTATTCTGTAAAAAGACTATAATTAATGGGAATTAGAGGGGTTTTTTTTAACTTAAAACTTCTTAATTAACTTTTTTAGAGTTAGATTAACTGTCACTATACCTAATACTAAATTTAATTTGGGGTTATGCCTCACGCTGTGCGCCACATGAGCTACTGTGCTGGAACCAAATGCCCTCTGTGAAGCCACTGAATTGAGAGCACCGAGGGAGCAGAAACCCAATCTTTGAATACACTCCAGCACCTAGCACCGGACGGATAAAGAGGAAGGTAATCAGTACACAAATGAATGTACCTGCTTGCGAAATTACTCCCAGTCAAATGTACCAGTCAGGGGACTTTGGGTATAAGCGATACAAACAAAACAACCCAGGTAATTTATGTTTAAAAAAAAAAAGTATTTACTCTTAAGGGACCAGAGCAGTTGCGGGGCTCTAAACAGTAGAAACTACTGGTCAGTCACTCCCTTCAGGACACTATTCTACACATTTTTAGAATCACGCCACATAGCTCAAGAATCCGAAGAGCACATCTGATGGCTGGCTTGGGTTGTATGTTCACCAGGGATCTTGACCGACAATTATATCAAGTCTTTATCCAAAGGTGGAGGAGAAGTTATCCAAAGCAAATGTAGGGGTGTTGTTCCCAGAAGAGGGAGATACGGATGCTAGGCAGGCATGAACTCTGACGTCCCCTGTGATGGAGAAGAAGCAGGGTACGGGAATAACCAGCTAACCTCCAGGAACTGTAGTAGGCATTCTGCTTTCACACATCTAATTCAATTCTCCAAATAACCTTGTTAAGGTGGGTATCATCAGCCTCATTTTACTAGAGTTGAAATTGAAGCTCACAGAGTTTAAGTTACTTAGCTGAATTTCCCAAGTTTTATATGCTGGTGACAAAAACAAACAAAAAAACTCTAGGTGGGCCAAATAAAGTAGGCCCAAAATCTTTTTTCCCTTATTTTTTCCTTTAATCTCTTACCTTCCCCGTTTCCTACCTGTCATTCATTTCTTCCATTTCTGAAATCAGGTTTCTTTGCACCAATTCCTTTCCACACATTCCACTCTGAAGTCCCCACAGCTTTCCTACCATCCTCATCCTCCCCATCTTGAATGTGAGCTCCTTGAAGGCAGACTGTGTATATTTTATCTCCATATTTCAAATGCTTAACACTTGAGTCCTCAATAAATGATTACCGAGTAAAGGACTGGCTTATCCCTTCGGAACAACCAAAATGCATGGAGGAACTGTAAATCAAAGAATTCCACCTTGAATAATTTTGTAAAGGCTCACTATTTACCTATTCGCTTCATTGTTTTAGCAAGATTCCTGCCTATCATGTCATGTATCTACTCCTACATGGCACGAGAGCTTAAATGCCCACTTTTCTTCCAAATGGCAAATTTTAGCTTCTTGAGAGGAAGATTCTGATATAATTCTATCTCATTTATTCACAGGGTCAATTATCTACATGCTTAACATTTTAGAACATAGTCAAGCATCAGGAGATAAAAAGAAATTCTAAGAGTTGTCAGAATAGATGGTTAATGTTCATTAATTTCACTCATATGGGAACCCTTCAGGCCTTCATTCGGAACCTACTGGCTTTTAATTTTTACACATAACCTTATTTGGAGGGGAAATATATCTGGCCAGAAGTATGTTCTATTACATTAGCCTGAAATTCGGACTTAATTCCTGAGATATTGGTTTATTGTTCTGTAGAGGTGTCTTTCGAGCCCACTCAGGACTAGACTGAATTTACTCCCTCTCGTCTGCCTCTCTGAAAAATGGTCTAAGTACTCCAGGAGGGTGGGCTCTGTGAAGATTACAATAAAGAGTTTTTTTAATTTAAAAGAAGGTGGTGACTTCGGTGGATAGCCAGTCCACTAATGCTCAGCCTAACCACATCTCTCTGTAGGAAGAGGGGAATGTGAGTGACCCTACACACTCTCATACAGCTCTGCTTTTGTTCAATTCCTGCATAACAGGAATCAGACAAAAATGGATTAAAATACCAGCTCCAGTACTATGTTAAGCCAAGTCACTTAACTTTTCTGCATCTTAGCTTCCTCCACTGCAAAACGGGGATCTTAATGTTAAAACCTAGGAAGGTTGAGAAAATATTTAAGTGATGTGATGAAATACATAACATCCTATCTTCACTTTAATTTCAAAAGGAGAACTAACACTCCACATATTAGAATTACCATTTCAGCTGAGTTTTCATATCAGACTTGGAAAACTGCCCTCATTTATCCCTGATGTGGCTTCCAGGTTAAGAGTCAGATTTTCTATTGAAAATCTTGCATGAAATAATATTCTTTATTCTTAGGACAATTTCAATTACATATGGAAGTAATAGGAAAAAAATACAACACTCTGAAAATATGTTTTGTTAAAAACTAGAAACCATTTAAACCTAAAATGAATAAAAAGAAAAAGCTATAAAATGGCAAAAAAAAAAAAAACCAGCAAACAACAAACAAAAAAAACACCTAATTTTATTGGTATTTCTTTCTTTCTTTCTTTCTTTCTTTTTTTTAATGTTAGGTCTTTCTGGAAATCTGAATTACGTGTCCTGTAATGTTTACATACTCTCAAAAAAATCAGTAAACTATTTTGGACCCAACCTACCATAAAACAACTATCATAAATTAAAAAACAAAAAATTGGTCTAGATGATAAATGAATAAAGATCAAAATAAGGGGTGAAATCTATATTGAAGTCAATATTCCACCATAAAACAACATGAAATCTTCTTATAAGAAGAAGGTAAAAAGAATTTTGAACTTCTCTTGAGTAAAAGCAATATGAATTCTGTGGGTAAATGAAGCAGCTGAATATATTAAACAGGCATTTGAGCATGCTGAACGTCAAATACAAGAGAGAAACTGAGTTAGTATCACATGGAAAGTTTCAGTGATACCAAAAAACCCCCCACAAAACCAACAGAGAAAAACTCTGCACAGAACTGGTACGCTTGAATGAAAGATTGCAAGTATTATTTTTCTCTTGCTACAAATGCAAAACAAGCAAAATCAATAACCAATTTATTTCTAGATTTGTATCCATTGTAGTGCATAAAGGCAATTTGGGCACTGCCGAAACAGAACTCCTAACTCAGCATCTTCTCAGACAAGTAAATTTGTCACTCTGACCAATACATAACTAATCATACAGTGGCAAAGAGAGCACTTTGTGTTGTATTTAATGCTTTAATAAAACTCAGAAAAGGTTGGGGGAACCTTAAAACATTGGCTACTTTAGAATAAGTATATTACATTTTAATATAGTTTTAGAAACTACATAATTTCAGCTGATTTAACAACTCTAAAAAGCCAAATTCATAGTATATAATCTATATTAATTTTTCAATTCACTAACAGAAATAGTGATTTGCCAAAAGTGCTGAAAGACTCAGAAGCTTTCCAAGAAAAAAAAATTGATTTTCCCAAACATTTCATTGCTGGGCGTTAGCAGGGAATGCCATTCTATGTCACAGCATATAAGGCAGATATGAGGACTTCAGATTACCTAAAATGAACACCATGAGAGGTCATTTCTGTACAGATAATAGATATTGGACATCAAAATTAGATTGGAATTGTCATACCCAAGCTATATAAAATAAATATTTTACATGAAACATCACAAAATCTGAATTCCTGGGTATGAATCATTCCTACATCTACTCCTCTCTTTTAAATTATTCTTCATCACCATCATATTCTCATACCTATTACCTGGATGTATGTTTCTCTTACTTATTTACATTGCATCTTCTTCCATGTTTTCATGTTTACCCTTGGTCCATGCTATTATGTTAATCTTATTCTGTAAGCCTTAAGATCTCCCAGAGCTCCAAGATGGAACATTGTGTCCTCTTGTTTCCATCTAAAATACAGAATAAGGAATAGAAAAGGACAATGGTTTGGGTGCTACTAAGCAAAGATCATGGGAAAACAAACCATGTCACAAGGAATGTAACCCACGGGAAAATGCCATCTATGGTAATATTTATCAGGGACACTTGTATGAAGAGTAAAAAGCTGAAAAAGCAATCCAAAGAAAGGTTGAAGAATATAACAAGACAAAAAGACAACCCTCAGAACAGGAGAAAATATTTGCAAATGAAACAACAGACAAATTAATCTCCAAAATATACAAACAGCTTATTGAGCTCAATATCAAAAAAACAAACAACCCAATTAAAAAATGGGCAGAAGACCTAAATAGACATTTCACCAAAAAAGACATACAGACGGCCAACAAACACATGAAAAGATGCTCAACATCACTAATTATTAGAGAAATGTACATCAAAACTACAATGAGGTATCACCTCATGCCAGTCAGAATGGCCGTTATCAAAAAATCTAGAAACAACAAATGTTGCAGAGGGTGCGGAGAAAAAGGAGCCCTCCTGCACTGTTGGTGGGAATGTAAATTGATACAGCCACTATGGAGAACAGTATGGAGGTTCCTTAAAAAACTGAAAATAGAACTACCATATGACCCAGCAATCCCACTACTGGGCATATACCCAGAAAAAACCACAATTCAAAAAGACACATGCACCCCAATGTTCATTGCAGCACTATTTACAATAGCCAGGTCATGGAAGCAACTTAAATGCCCATCGACAGACGAATGGATAAAGAAGATGTGGTACATATATACAATACTCAGCCATAAAAAGGAATGAAATTGGGTCATTTGTAGAGACGTGGATGGATCTAGAGACTGTCATACAGAGTGAAGTAAGTCAGAAAGAGAAAAACAAATATCGTATGTTAACGCATATATGTGGAACCTAGAAAAATGGTACAGATGAACCGGTTTGCAGGGCAGAAATTGAGACACAGATGTAGAGAACAAACGTATGGACACCAAGGAGGGAAAGCCACGGGGAGGTGGGGGTGGTGGGATGACTTGGGAGATTGAAATTGACATATATACACTAATATGTATAAAATGGATAACTAATAAGAACCTGCTATATAAAAAAATAAATTAAATAAAATTCAAAAAAAAAAGAAAGTAACAAAAAAGAACTCATGGTATAGGTTGCAGCCAACACTGTGCGTATAATTAAATTCATATCCTTAAAGACATTCATTATTAATTTACAAAGAAAAGAAGGGCTTCCCTGGTGGTGCAGTGGTTGAGAATCCGCCTGCCAATGCAGGGGACACGGGTTCGAGCCCTGGTCCAGGAAGATCCCACATGGCGTGGAGCAACTAAGCCGGTGCGTCACAACTACTGAGCCTGCACTCTAGAGACTGTGAGCCACAACTACTGAAGCCCGCGTGCCTAGAGCCTGTGCTCCGCAACAAGAGAAGCCACCGCAATGAGAAGCCCGCGCACTGCAACAAAGAGTAGCCCCCGCTCACCGCAACTAGAGGAAAAGCCCACACACAGCAGGGAAGACCCAAAGCAGCCAAAAATAAATAAACAAATAAATAATAAATAAAAAGAAAAGAAAAGCAAATATACCCAAAACATTCAAGTTAGCAAGAGGAGGGGGCCTTAAGGAAATCTTTTTGTTCTTTTGGCTGTGCAGCATGTGGGATCTTTGTTCCCCGACCAGGGCTCAAACCGGTGCCCCCTGCATTGGCAGCGTGGAGTCTTAGCCACTGGACTGCCAGGGAAGTCCCAAGGAAATCTTGAGTAAAGAAAAAATAAAATGTACAGTAAATAATGGAACAGGCAGCAAAAAAAAATCATAACTTTATTGCAATGGTACTTCTATTGGCAAAAATTTAGATATAACCTAAACAATACAGAACTATATTAATTTTAGCATATCTTTTCTTTTTTTTTCTTTTTTTTATTGGGGTATAATTGCTTTACAATGTTGTGTTAGTTTCTGCTGTACAACGAAGTGAATCAGCTATCTGTCTACATATACTCCCTCCCTCTTGGACCTCCCTCACCCCCATCCCACCTAGGTCACCACAGAACACCAAGCTGAACTCCCTGCGCTATACAACAGGTTCCCACTGGTTATCTGTTCTACACATGGTAGTGTATATATGTAAATCCCAATCTCCCAGTTCATCCCAACCCCTCCTTCCCCCCACACCCCGTGTCTACACATCCGTTCTCTTACATCTGCATCTCTGTTCCTGCCCCACCAGTAGGTTCATGTGTACCATTTTTCTAGATTCCACATATTTGCATTAATATACAATACAGCATATCTTTTCACTAGGATTTCTTTTGCTTTCTAAAAACCGTATCTACAAAGAATGTAATGAAATGCGACGTCTTTAATATAATAATAAACAAAAATGCAGCATATAAAATTTCATATACAACGTGATACTGTGTAATAAGAAAAAGAAAAAACACATAAACACAGAAAAACAACTGCAGTTACCTCTACAGGTTAAAACGTGGGTAACATTTAAAAATAGGTTTTGGTATCCTTGGAAGGTCCTGGAACAAATCCCCCGTGGATTTTCCATTGCACCAGGGTGGGCACCCCTAACCGTCACATGGTTCAACCTTCCACTGTACCACGAAACGATTACCACGAGAAGTCTAGTTAACATCCATCATCATACACAGTTAGCAACTTTTTTTTTCTTGTGATGAGGACTTTTAAGATCTATTGTTAGCAACTTTCAAATATGCAATACAATATTAGTAACTATAATCACCATGCTGTACATAACATTCCCAGGACTTATTTTTTTAATAACTGGAAGTTTATACCTTTGACCCTTCACCCATTTCAGCCACCCCTAACCCCTACCTGTGGCAGCGACCTTATATATCTGTTCTCTATATCCGTGCAGTTCTCACCTTTCATATGAACTCTATTCAAGTTCAAATTTCTGTTTTGAGTACTGTTAATTATGCTTGTACATTTAGGAAAATTGTGAGATTTTTATAAGCACTGAATTAGACAGAAAATTGAACTTGAATAATTTACAGAGCAAGAAACACGTAACTTTCAAGTTTTCTGATGTGAGTGATCAATAATTGCCCTGTACCTATTTGTTAAGTCAATGCTACATTTTAAACCACTGTCTCATGTAAACCAGTTAAACCTGTACATTGCTGCATGACACGGGCTCTCAACTGTGTATGAGACTTCCCAGGTGCCTCTCCAAAACAGCTCACGGACTCATTTTTCCTTCAGGACACCGAATGTAAAAATAAGCACAGCTATTTGGGAGCTGTTATATTTTATTAGAAAAATTATTATTTCCCTATAAATCTGTGATTTCTAAAGTCTTAAGAGACTTGAAACCTTCTTAATATTGCCTGTATCTTGATGCAATGTCTTTTCACCTAGATGAATATCTATATAAAGAAAATATAAAGGAATATTTATACAAAAATATTTATACAAAATATTTATAGAAAAATATTTATACAAAAATTCACTTGACAGGGAACTTTTTAGATGCATCTATTCTATAAAGTAAGATTATACATTTTTGCTTTGTGCCTATATGACATATAATAATTCTAGAATGATAGTCATCCTTACCTCATAGGTTAATTGAAAGCACAGCTATTTCTCTGTGTGCACCTTTTGTTTCTGCAACAGAGCTGCTGCAAGAGCCATTATAATGGCTGCAGATTCAACAAGGGGAGTTGAGAGACCACGGCTTTGTGAACAAGGCTGAGACTATTCCACTGACTTCATGTGGTGAAGTGCATTACCAGGGAGCTGATATGACTGCAAAATGTACATATATACTATTAGGCCGAAATGAATCTAAAGATGTGGATAGTTCCCTTCTCCTAACACTTCGTTGATAATAGAGTTAGTTATATTCTGAATAGTTCATTTCTAAGGGATTACCACACTTCCCCAGTACTTAAAGTCATTTATATCTTTCAACTTATTTGGAAGATTAAGTAATAACTCCTCAAATATTCATTGCTTGTCATACTCTAAAAACTGAATTTCTGGATGCAAACACACAGGTCCTATTAGCGATAACAGAAGTTATATATTTGTACCTAGGAAAGAACATACATCTAGAAACCTGTTCTCTGCTGCTTAGAGGCAATTGTGCTGCATTTTCTCTTGTGGACAAAATGAAAAGGCATCGCTATTTACGTGGAACCATTCAGGTGTTACAGGCACTTCTATAACATCCAAGAATGCATTAGCCAAAAACAACTAGAGTCATTTTTTTGTCTCATCATCATTCAAGCTGAATTAATAATATTAAACAGCATGTGGGATGAGGAAAAATACACTGCAGAGCAACATTAAAATCCCTTTCCACTCAAGCATAATTCATTTTGATCTTTACTACTTGATTCAGCTAAAGGTCAAACCATATACAATGGTTTAAATGCAGAAAATATATTATTTCACTGTTGAGTATGGTCCAAGATGAAGGCAACTAATTTTAAAATGGAAGCAATTTAGAAAATATAAGTGTAATGAAAAACGTCTCTATTACAAAGTATACAGTAATCTATTTGATTACTGCCAACATTTTAAACCTCCCCACACATATTGGTGATGCCTTTAGTGCAACTTAATTTTCTTCCTATTGTGTTGTATACATTCAATGAACATCATTTTGGTAAGGGACCAGGAATAAGGTCAGAAATGTTAGTGATGATAAATTACAGACCTTAATAACTTTTGAACAGATTTAAATGTCCAAGTCATCTGTAAATCATTTACCTTGATAGATGAATGGTTAACAAACTACATAAACTAATAAGAACCACGTGTTACTAGTCTATACTACCACATGGCATGAAGCCAAGATTGCAAACGTGGTCTAATTAAGACCAAAACTGTGTTTCGGAGCATACATAACCGAAGAAAGAAAAAAAAAGAATTATCCTATTAAAAGACTGTATAAACAATAATTACTCATTAGTTTATGGAAATATAAGCACACAAGATTTTATTAAAGGACTGGCCAGATTCACAATTGACAGACCTGTAATATTATCAGCTTTGGGGTTAAAAAAAAAAAGTAGGTGACCAGTTAGTTCAGGTGTTTGCTTGTTCACTTTTTTTGTTTGTTTGTTTTGTTTGTTTGTTTTTTTATACTGCAGGTTCTTATTAGTTATCAATTTTATACACATCAGTGTATACATATCAATCCCAATCGCCCAATTCAGCACACCACCATTCCCACCCCACTGCAGTTTTCCCCCCTTTGTGTCCATATGTCTGTTCTCTACAACTGTGTCTCAATTTCTGCCCTGCAAACCGGCTCATCTGTACCATTTTTCTAGGTTCCACATACATGCGTTAATATACGATATTTGTTTTTCTCTTTCTGACTTACTTCACTCTGTATGACAGTCTCTAGATCCATCCACATCTCAACAAATGACTCAATTTCGTTCCTTTTTATGGCTGAGTAATATTCCATTGTATATATGTACCACAACTTCTTTATCCATTCGTCTGTCGATGGGCATTTAGGTTGCTTCCATGACCTGGCTATTGTAAATAGTGCTGCAATGAACACTGGGGTGCATGTGTCTTTTTGAATTATGGTTTTCTCTGGGTATACGCCCAGTAGTGGGATTGCTGGATCATATGGTAAATCTATTTTTGTTCACTTGTTTTTTGCTTTCAATGAAAGGCAGTTTGACAATTTAGTCTTTGGGGTCTGTATTGCAGATTTATACAAAGCACTGCTTGTGTACTTTATGTATATATATACTCCCATTTCCTGTTCAGGTGTGAGTCACAAGCAGTCTAACTCTACTGAATCAAAAGCAGTTCTAACGTGGAGAGACTTAAGAACCAAGTTGGAAGAGGCACAGATTGAACAAGTAAAACCACAACCGGTAGTTTCCATTACTGAATTAAAACTGACAGATGACATCTTGCCCCGTAACAGTGATAAAATCTTCACTAATCCATCTGCTTTGGTATTTCTTAAGAGTGGGACTCCTAGCACCAGTATTGGAATCACTCACAGAGCTTGTTTAAAATGCATATTCCTAGCGGAAGCAAGAAGAACTACAATCCTGCAGCCTGTGGAACAAAAACCACATTCACAGAAAGACAGACAAGATGAAAAGGCAGAGGGCTATGTACCAGATGAAGGAACAAGATAAAACCCAAGAAAAACAACTAAATGAAGTGGAGATAGGCGACCTTCCAGAAAAAGAATTCAGAATAATGAGAGTGAAGATGATCCAGGACCTCGGAAAATGAATGTAGGCAAAGATCGAGAAGATGCAAGAAATGTTTAACAAAGACCTAGAAGAATTAAAGAACAAACACCTAGAAGAAATAAAGAACAAACAAACAGAGATGAACAATACAATAACTGAAATGAAAAATACACTAGAAGGAATCAATAGCAGAATAACTGAGGCAGAAGAACAGATAAGTGACCTGGAAGACAATGGTGGAATTCACTGCCGTGGAACAGAATAAAGAAAAAAGAAAGAAAAGAAATGAAGACAGCCTAAGAGACCTCTGGGACAACATTAAACGCAACAACATTCACATTATAGGGGTCCCAGAAGGAGAAGACAGAGAGAGAGAACCCAAGAAAATATTTGAAGAGATTATAGTCGAAAACTTCCCTAACATGGGAAAGGAAATAGCCACCCAAGTCCAGGAAGTGCAGACAGTCCCAGGCAGGATAAACCCAAGGAGAAACACGCCAAGACACACAGTAATCAAATTGAGAAAAATTAAAGACAAAGAAAAATCACTGAAAGCAACAAGGGAAAAACGACAAATAACATACAAGGGAACTCCCATAAGGTTAACAGCTAATTTCTCAGCAGAAACTCTACAACCCAGAAGGGAGTGGCACATATATTTAAAGTGACGAAAGGGAAGAACTTACAACCAAGATTATTCTACCCGGCAAGGATCTCATTCAGATTCGATGGAGAAATCAAAAGCTTTACAGACAAGCAAAAGCTAAGAGAACTCAGCACCACCAAACCAGCTCTACAACAAATGCTAAAGGAACTTCTCTAAGTGGGAAACACAAGAGGAGAAAAGGACTTACAAAAACAAACCCATAACAATTAAGAAAATGGTAATAGGAACATACATGTCGATAATTACCTCAAACGTGAATGGATTAAATGCTCCAACCAAAAGACACAGGCTCGCTGAATGGATACAAAAACAAGACCCATATATATGCCATCTACAAGACATAATTCAACCATAATTCAAAAAGAAACATGCACCCCAATGTTCATTGCAGCACTATTTACAATAGCCAGGACACGGAAGCAACCTAAATGCCCATTGACAGACAAATGGATAAAGAAGATGTGGTACATATATATGATGGAATATTACTCAGCCATAAAAAGGAATGAAACTGGGTCATTTGTCAAGATGTGGATGGATCTAGAGACTGTCATACGGAGCAAACTAAGTCAGAAAGAGAAAAACAAATATCATATATTAACGCATATATGTGGAACCTAGAAAAATGGTACAGATGAACCGGTTTGCAGGGCAGAAATAGAGACACAGATATAGAGAACAAACGTGTGGACACCAAGTGGGGAAAGTGATAGCGGGTGGGTGGTGGTGGTGTGATGAATTGGCAGATTGGGATTGACATATATACACTAATATGTATAAAATGGATAACTAATAAGAACTTGCTATATAAAGAAAAATAAAATAAAATTCAAAAAAATAAATAAATAAAATGCATATTCCTAAATTACCTTCCAGACCTCTGATAATAGGATCACCAGGAACAGGGCTAAGAAATCTTTTAACAAGCTGCCCAGGAGATTTTCATGTGCCCTAAAGCTTGAGCGGTACAGTCCTATGAAGAAGGCCCAAGAGGCTCTTCATTATACCACATCTGCACTGCTGCAATGCCACCTCTAATTTCCTACCAAAATACCTACTGTGTACCTGTCAGCAATACAAGACATACCAGACTCTTAAGGGCAGGATAGTGCCTTGAATATCAAGCTAAATGAATGCGTGAACATATGCATGGATGAATGGATAAATGCATGAATGGGAAAACTGATAGTATTTCTGAAATAAAATAGGAATTCTGATTCCTTTAGAGTTGGCTCTAACAAATCTATTCACAGCTAGCTCTCTAAAAATTCCATAAGTGTTCCAAATTTTTCAGTCTAAATATTTGACAATATGATCTTAATGTCTCAAATACTGATCACAGAAAATTGTGCAGAAAGAGGAAATGCAGGGCCCTGATTCTGATTCCTCAGAAACGTCACAGTGCTGCCTGCACTGCTTTCTAGCCTGCATAGTGTGCTGGCAGACACCACCACTGTCCCCAGCACATCTGCAGTGAAAGCTGTTGCTTAGCAACAGCAATCAATGCTGTATTTCCTCTTCACAATTTTCCTGAAGATTGAGACAGTGCTCCAAGGTATTATTTTCAAATACCTTCTGTTTCACCGACCAAACACGTTTGTTAATTTTTCTGTTATGGAAAGAAAAAGAAAAGAAAAAGCCATGAATCAAATCAACATAAGGATCCAAGAAAGAAGAGTGAAGGAAGGTCAGTATAACACACTGTGCTTTGGGACTTGTTTGATGAAGAAAAATTCTTTGACAGCTCATTGACTTTATTTGCTATATCCTTTCATTCTGCCATTTTAGAATTGATTTCTGCTACCTCATGGGAGATGAAAGACATTAGCATGAATTATCATTCTAAATGCAGATCGACAAGGTACTGCCATAAAATAGAAAAAGCAAATGACTTCCAGAAACTGGTTTAATACACATCTCACATCTCTGTTCAAGCTCACATCTTGGTTACATTCTTACTAACCACAAGCTACACTTTCCAGTGTCTCTCCACTGACAGTACAACATACGATTCTTTCAGATGGGCACTGCTTACAAGCTAAATTACTTGGTGCTTACGATGCAATTTACAAGCTAAATTACAAATATTCAATACTAACACTGACTTTGGGAGGAGGCGATAAGAATTCTTATTTTAAATATATCATTATAGGCTACCAATGAATGGATTCTTCATACAAAAACAAGAATGACACCCAGGAACTTTATGTGATGCTTTCCAATAAAAAGAGTTGATAGGGGCTTCCCTGGTGGCGCAGTGGTTGGGAATCTGCCTGCCAATGCAGGGGACACGGGTTCGAGCCCTGGTCTGGGAAGATCCCACATGCCGCGGAGCAACTAAGCCCGTGCGCCACAACTACTGAGCTTGCGCGTCTGGAGCCTGTGCTCCGCAACAGGAGAGGCCGCGACGGTGAGAGGCCCGCGCACCGCGATGAAGAGTGGCCCCCGCTCGCCGCAACCAGAGAAAGCCCTCGCACAGAAACGAAGACCCAACACAGCCAAAAATAAATATAAATAAATAAATAAATAAATTTTAAAAAAAAAAAGAGTTGATATTTGCTTAAAGTGTATGCACAGATATGTTAGTAGGCGGTGGAATCCATCGAGGTGGGTATTATGTGATAATTATTTTCCATGTTTATTGAGCACCTAATTCATGCTCACATCTTTATGGGCAGCATAAAGATGAGTAAAATCTGATCCCTGTACAATCTCGTGGTAGAAACAGTCACATCAGTTAAGTAATGCAGGAGCTTCCCTGGTGGCGCAGTGGTTAAGAATCCGCCTGTCATTGCAGGGGACACGGGTCCGAGCCCTGGTCCGGGAAGATCCCACATGCCACAGAGCAACTAAGTCCGTGCACCACAACTACTGAGCCTGCGCTCTAGAGCCTGCAAGCCACAACTACTGAAGCCCCCAAGCCTAGAGCCCGTATTCCACAACAAGAGAAACCACAACAATGAGAAGCCCGCACACCACAACGAAGAGTAGCCTCCGCTCGCCACAACTAGAGAAAGCCCACATGCAGCAACGAAGACCCAACGCAGCCAAAAATAAATAAATAAATAAATAAAAAATTTTTTAAAAAGTAATGCAGAAGTAATACAGAAGAATAGAGGTATTACCTCAGGTATTGGTTTAGTTACAACAAATGTTCCAGTTAATAAGGAACATATCTGTAACACAGACTAGATGAATAAGAGTCCAAAGCCTTTATTTTTTATGAAAACACTCAGTGCTGGTAAGGATATAGTGAGATTAAAATGTCATAATGAACTTCAAAGGACATAAGGCTGGTAAACTAAATCAACCTTTCTGAAGAATATTGGCAATATATAAAAAAAAAAACTTTAAAAACTATACATACTTAAGACTCACAGACATAGAAAACAAACATTATTACCAAAGGGGAAAGGGGGTTGGGATAGGGATAAATTAGGAGTTTGAGATTAAAATATACACACTACTTTATATATAAAATATATATATTACATATTTAACATTTTGATATAGTAATTGTTTAAGAAAGTATTTTAAGGAAATAAAGATGTCAACAAAAGACATTTCTTTCAGGTACATTTAAAATTGTAAATACTTAAACGCCCAATATTAGAAGAATGATTAAATGAGTAATGATACACCTGTATGACAAGCACTATTAAAGTATTTTCCAGGAATATTTTATGAAAAGAAATAATTCTTATAATAAGAAGAAAAACAATGAAACAAAATAACCAATACATAAATGTATAGAAAACATAGTGGAGGAAAACATATCAAAATATTAGTAATTAGGGGTGATTTTTTTCCCTTTCTTTTCCTATGCCTTCCTAGTTTTTTCATACTGACAATTACATATTTTGTAATCAGAAAAATGTCCTAATAAATAAAATACATCAGAATTTTATCTGAACAATTAAGAGATCTTTAAATTTCAACTCAGAACTTCAACTCTCACTAGTCTCCTAAGTACTGACAAGCTGAAGTACTTAAATTTCAAAAAGTATTTTTAGATCAACAATTTTCATTTCCATAAATATAGATAAATTTAGTCAATATTATCACAGAGAACAGTTATAATAAAAGCATATAATTTAATTTAATCTAAAGAAAAGCATCCTTTATTTAACAATTCAACAAACATGCACCAAGCACAGGGCATACAAATATGGACAGGATACTCTTGAGATGTTAGGGATATATTTCAGTAACTTGTTTTCCTTCAGTGACCTTCCAGAAGATACAGGGGCTTCAGGCAAACATTTCTCTTGTACCAGAATGTACTGACTTTTCACAAAAGGAGTTTCTAGTACCATCTGGGGCAGGTGATTATGCTACCTACAACTGCTAACCCCCTGCCAGCAGAGAGACTGAAGGGTCAAGGATGCAGAGAAACAAATAAAGTTAAGAGAACCTTGTCAATGGAAATTAGTATTTCTTTAAATCTTCCTCTAGATTTCACATTTTATATGTATATACAGATATGGAAGATTTCATATATTCTTTTTCTCAGTGACTATGGGTGCTGACAAAAGCAATTTTCTAAGTCCAAAAACTGAGAGGCAGACTTTTCATTCCTTACACCAGCAGAGAATATATCAATATTTCCATTATCACAGGAAGAAATTGGAGTTTTGAATGGTGAAGTAACTTGGTCAGGGTCACCCAGCTAAC
The DNA here is from genome assembly GCF_949987535.1 of Balaenoptera acutorostrata. Taxonomy (NCBI): domain Eukaryota; kingdom Metazoa; phylum Chordata; class Mammalia; order Artiodactyla; family Balaenopteridae; genus Balaenoptera; species Balaenoptera acutorostrata. Next base: position 168,550,556 of record NC_080064.1, on the reverse strand, counting down.
CAGAAAGAAGACAAAACTCAAGTCTAGGTCAGCTTACTTCCTAAGTCTGTGCTCCTTCCATCATAGCACATGTGACATTTGGGTAAATGAATAGGTTTCGAAAGGTATGTATTTCAAAGGAAGAGCATGGGAAAAACAGGGAGCAAGATATTCTCAGGTCCACACTCCCCCCTGCTCCCCACCCAAGTCTGCTACAACAGGGCACTGGAACACTCAGCTTCCTGGTTCCTGTCAGACTGGACCTATCATCAACTGCATTTCCAGGCCAGGATAGTGGCCCTGTTCAAAGGTCAAGATCAGTCCTACTCTGACGCACCCATCCAGCTTATTGACTTCCCATGATCCCAAAAACAATTGTAATGGCCATTGGCTTTGAGTAAACCCCAGTTTTAAATCTGCATATGACTAAAGAACTTTTCCTCCTGTCCTGCTGCTTTTTCTTCCTCAATGCAGTTCCTCTTCCTTCAAGAAATGCCTTTGGTGGTACCTTGGGTATCCTAGCTTATAACATCTTCTGAACTCCTGCTATCAAGAGCTCTGCAGAACTGGCTCCCATAACCTGCCCCGTTTGGTGGCTCTCCTGTAACACCAAACTCTACCTCTTAACATCAGAGACAGAAGTTGCAGTAAATTGGTCATGGTTTAATCTTCTAGGTACTAAATTAAATACATACTCTCCTCCCCACCTTCTAGAAGCAGCCAGACTTTTTTTTGAAGAAGAAGAAGTAATGGTGTTCGCCTAAATGGAACATGGTCTTCATAAAGCCAAGCTGTGAATAATGATGTTGAAAAACACAAGGATGGGGTCTTCAAATCTAGCCAGAGAATAGATTTCATATCCTAGATCACTAATCAGTAGGGAGGTGATATATTTTTAAAAGATTTATTTGATAAAAGCATGCAAGATGGACTGAAAAGGAAAGAGTCAAGTATCAAATGTCATAGCAATCTAGATAGGAAGCGTCCAGTCTGTGCTTGAACATTAAACCAAGCATGGCAAGAAATCTCAAAGGAAGAACAAACACAACTCTCAATTAACCATATCTGGATAAAATAAAGGGAAAAGGCAGAGTTGAGGTTTGAAACCAACGGGTTAAAGTTAATAATAACAGCTTATTTATTGTAAGATTAATGAAATACATTAGGGAGTTAAGATAAAAACCAAGAAATTAAAAAATTAGCATGCTGTAGTAAATAAATAACCATACAATAAACATGCCCCCAAGAAGTAGGGATAAGAGAGAAACTGTTTTAGACCACTGGGTTCTGGCTGTTCTATCCAACATTTTCCATTGTGGTCACTGAAAATATGTTTAAAATCTTCCAAAGACAACGAATGGGATATTTAGGTCTAAAAATTAAGAAACAGAACCTTCTGATTACTGAGGAATGCTAATTTAAAAACACAAACAAAGAAGGATGAAGAAAAGTCATTTTGCAGCTAAACTAACTGAATCCCCAAAATTATATGCTCATGTTTATGTTAGCAGTACTATAAAAGCATATATATTATCTAAGTCATTTTTCCATTATCTAGTAAGTTAAAATTCATGGATATACCTTATTTTCTTTTTCTCTCTCTTTTTTTAAAGATTTTTTACCTCTCTAACGAATGCTTCTGCTGAGCTTTCTATTTTTTATTCATTCAAATTAAGATGCAATGATTCACCAGTTATTACCACAATAGCCATACACATGTTGAAGAGAAGCTCATGATTATAATCAGCACAATTACTGACTGCTAGACAGCATGCCTAAACAGTGTTTGAAAAAGCAGCTTCATTTCCGATTGAGATCAGGACAGTAATAAAACAGTTTCACAATCTCTTCACTAAATACATCTTTGTTTGCATGGTCTATGTATATTGTCATGGGGCAGGTGTTGGAAAATATAAAATATAAATATTTAAAATCCTACTGAGCTGCTGTGAAGTCAGTGGCAAAGAAAAATACAAACATGGGGGCTTCATGTATGTAGCTAAATACATAAATAACTATGAAATCATCAAAAAGCAGCAGCACAGCCATATTTCTTACTTGGTGTTTATTATTATTCAACAGAAATACATATTTTTTTAATCTTGAGCCATTTAAAAAATATGTCAGGCAACACTAAATTCATCAAGTCTTAAGTCCTAAAGAAAGCTACCAGTAATGAGCAGCAACATTAGGTTAGATTTATATTTAAGAAGAAATCTTTATCCATCTGTCTTCTCCCCATAAAGTAACTTGGATCACTCTTCGCCTTCATCATTCTCTGGCCATCTTCATGCAGCTGGGTTGACCAGCAGCAGGACACAATGGGGTTCAGCAGAATTCAGTTGCCCAAAGAAAAGTCCAATGACAAACTGGTTTTGTTATATAAAGCCAAATGTCTTTTTTTAAAGCACACCCAGGGATGAAATCCTGGGTGAGGTCAGTCCACTTACCTGACAAAACTTAAACTTTATAACTATTTGCATGAAAGTCAGTGAGCTAACCACCTCTGTATCTTCTGCTTGAGAGGCGAAGCTCTTTAAAAAGGACATAAAAATTTTTTTCCAACTAAGTTATAGTGCTTTAACTGCATATCCAAATAATCAGCAACTCAAAGGAAAGTGAATAGAGAGCAAAAGATGTAGCACTTCTGGCTACTTGAAAAACAAAAGTCAAGAGCAAACTTCAGAAAAGGGCAAACAATAAAATGTATTTCCACATCTGAAAGCACAGTGAACCAAATAACCCAAATAGCCCTACTGAAAAATAAATGCATCACTACATTATTTGTATTCTCATTTTAGAGGAAAAAAATATATTAAACATATTTAGGGACAACTGGGGAATTTGAATATGGACTAGGTATTAGATAAAATATTAGAGACTTCTTATTCATTTTCTAAGGTGTGATATGGTACTGGGACTATAAAGGAGAATGTCCTTATTTTCAGAAGATGCACAGCAAAACATCCAGGGTCAAGTGTCATGATATCTGCAACTGACTTCCAAATGGTTCATCATACACACACACACACACACACACACACACACACACACACACACAGCAAATATGACAAAATACTAACAATTAATGAATCTAGGTAATACACTTCCTACCTTATCCCTTCATCTTTTCTGCATGATTGAAAGTTTTTATAATTAAAAAAAATAAAGAAAAATTAAGGTATATAAGAAGTTTCATTAAAAAAGAGAAAAATGAAAAATAAAATTCATCATTCAGATGACAAGAAAGAAAAATATCATTAGATGATTGCAGTGAAGCAAAAGCAGCAAACCAGAGAGTTAAGTAAACTCTGAGGCTAGCTCTCTCACTGGGGACATTTGGCTAACACAGGGACCCTGAACTTCCATTTTGACAGCAGCCAGGATACAAAGCACTAGGAACTGTGCCTGGGCCAAACTCCTGAATAGACCTGGGTTCCCAAGGGTCATACCCTTAGAGTGGATTCGAATAAGCCTATCCCACAGACGGGACAGCAAGGAAGTTGCCAATCTAGACTTTAGCACTGGATAGAGTGGGATAATCTTTTTCCGGAGAACTCATAGCCATACCTTGACAACTGGCCAAGTATGAAGCCTAAATTAACATTATACTTCTGGCCCAAGAAGCCTCAAACATAGAAATTAACCTTAGAGGGATCCAGGGCTGTTATTGCCCTAGTGAGCCACCAGAAAAAAAAGCAAATTCACTCTGGATGAAAACACCTTCAACACAGACCTCAAAGAATTTCGAAAGCACAGGAGCTTACAGTTTAAAAAAAAAAAATCACAAAACAAAGAAACAAAAACTAGTAAGGAAGATTCAGCAGAAATATCATATAGCTGAATTAAACTCACAAAGATCTCATAATTGGGGTTGTCAGAATTTAAAGTAAATGTTTAACATGTTTTAAAAATAAAAGATTACAAAAAAATTTTTAATTTAAATTAAAAAAAAGAATACAAATATGAGGAAAGATAAAAACATTCTTTAATGTCTAAACCAAAAAATTTCTAGAACTGCAAATTATAATTAAAATAATTAAAAATTGGCAACAATCCTTAAATCCTACAATGTCTAATGTTAGCAAAGATTTGAAACAACACGAACTCTGATACACAGATGGTTAAGTATAAATGTATACAGTCCCCTTGGAAAATAATTTGACAGTATCTAGTGAAGCTGAGAAAAGCATACTCATGGCCCAACAATTCCATTACAAGTTATATACCCTAGAAAAACTCCTGTATACGTTCAATAGGAGATAAGTTTATAAATGTTCATGGCAATGGAGTGTGTAATTGTTAAAAACAGAAAGCAAATAAACTATGATAAACTCACATAATAGAAAACTATACAGTAGTGAAATTGAATGAGCTACAGCTACATTCATCATCATGGATAAATCTCAGAATACCGGGCCAAAAAAGAAAGTAGAAAAAAAATTAAATAAGGTTAAAAACATATAAAACTAAACTAAAATATCAATTGTAATACATATGCAAAAAACTATAAAGAGAAGCCAGTGAATGATACGTAAGATCTGAGGTAGTGGTTACATCATAGGACAGAGAGGACGTTAAGATAAAGGAAGTACAGGGAACTTCAAAGGTAGTGGGAACGTTCTATTTCTTAGGCTGATTGATTGCTATACAAGGTTTTGTTTACTATTATTTGTGCCTTATACTTATGTTATAAACATTTTTGCTATGTGTTTAGTAATAAAAATTACTTACCAAGACAAAAAAAGCAATAATAGGCATGGGCATGCTGGCCAAAAGCACAAAGTTATACTAGTACTGCATGCGAGAAACATGCCTTAGAAAAAAGGAAAATAATAACATTCAAGATGATCATGGCAAACATCCGTGTGCTTCAAGAATATATTGGATACTGTGGTGAGTAAATGACCAATCTACTCAAGTAGACCTCCATTCTATGGAGCGCCAACAGCCTTCCTTGAGTGCCTAGGAGATGTCAAGTCTATCTGTAATAGAGGCTGGGCTTAAGCTAACTAATTTAGTCTTTTGTTTTCCCCTCTATTTCTGTTCATTCACTTTCAAACTCTAATGCTATCTGTAGGTGTAATTTTTGGCATTTGCAATGTTCTTCTAAACCTAGCCTTACCCTTATATGATGGGTATCTTAAAATACCATCTTTCATCTTATATGATGAAAATCTTAAAATTTCCTAGGCGGACACCACCCCTTTCCACATCTGTTGATGAGGATATGACATATTCTGTGTGACACTGTCTCATCATAATTCATGTTAGAGCTGAATCTGCTATTTTGACTGTGATGTTTTGGCTAGCAGCTGAACAGATGGATAGTTTTTCCCCAGTATGAATATTTGCCAACAATTGGAAGGGTGTAAAACTCATTCTCAAAGAAACCCAAACATAACCATGAGGAGTCTAACAAATAATTAAAATATCCACTGTTGCAGATAGAAGTCTTCACAGAATCACGATGTGTATTTAGAAATGGTGGTATAAAATGACAGTTAATTAAAAGACCACTTTGGTATTGTTGTTAAATTAATGCTACTAATAATCATAATAGACCTTGGAATTTGTATGGGTATTACATTCATACTCATACGGTTCTCATGGTTTTACAAAATAGATATGGAGGTATTATTAGCCCGACTTTATATAGACAAGGAATAAAGCATAGGGAGACACCCAGGTTATCACAGAAAATGGGCTGACTTCAGAAATCAGACCTGGGATTTGAGCTCATCTGTGCCTCATTAGCTGCATAACTTTGAGCAAGAACTTAATTTCTCAGAGCCTCCGTCTCCTTGTTTGGAAAACAGGTGCAATAATAGCTAATTCACAAGGTTCCTATGAGAATTACATAAAATTTATAAAAGTTCCAAACAAGAGTAGCTGTCATTGAGTAGGTTCTTAATAAATATATCCTTCCATTTAATAATGAAGTCCCAGTTGACAAGAAAAAGTCCAAATTTTCGTCTTTACTCCCTTCAAAAGAAGTCTGAGGTACCTGAGATTTAGGACAAGACAAAGTTTACACCTAAAACGTCAATATAAACTGAAGGTTGCAAGGAACTCTAAACTTTCTATAATCACACTTCAGTGGCTTCTCACAGACATCCTGAAGGAATAGACAGACTCTAATAAGTGGGTCATTAAGTAATTTCCAAGGGACACAATTGCCCTATTAGTAATAATCATGATTCATCTGATACTAAATCATACATGCTCTAATATCGTTATTTGACATTAATATATGCATATCTTTTCTATACAGTTAAATAGTATACTCCATATCACATACAGACAGCCCTTGACATTCATTCATAGACTCCCTGTTTCTGATATTGGGGATTTGTAATTTGTAGAATCCTCCCTGAGCTTCAAGCAAACACCCCTCTGCCCAACTCCTCTGGTTCCCAGCAGGGGATGGCAGGCAGCAAGGGTTCAGAAAAGAGATCCCCTGTAGCCAGGGATGAGGAGAGAGGCAGGCACAGTGAAGCAAGAGTCTGCAGATGCATATCCACCCACAAATGTCTCACCAGGCAAAGAAGAAAGAAGTGTAGCCAGGGAGTGAGACCGGGGGTGTTCTCAGATCAACTATGCAGCCTGAGTTTCCTGTAAATATCTCAGAAACCTTCCAGTCTCCAAGATTTTAATTTCTTGTCCCTATATTTTCCTGCTTGAGGGTGACATACAACACTTATTTATTTGCTCATTCTGACATTTTGAAGAAACACTGAAAAGGGAGTCACAGTTATTAGAGACGATGTCCAGCACCCTCTTGCTTCTCTTATTGACCTAACCCTATGCTGGAGCTACTGAAGGCACTCAAAGATCTCACCTAACCTTGATGTCACTTCAGCAGGCCTGCCCTGTCCATGTTCCCCTTCTCCTCCGTGCAGCATACCAGTTCCTCTTATCTGATAAGCACACTTGATTGGAACTGTGCATTCTGATTGGCCCTTTAGTATATGGAAAACTTCAGTAATTATAATATGCTGGAATTGCTAAATTCTATAATTTCATTAGATGAACTTAATCAAATCACAGCATTCAGTTTGACTTGTTTCAAGAATCACTTTTGATTATAACCTGAAAAGGACTGAAAAATTCTTTTAGTTGTAAAGACCTCTCATTTGTAAGAAGATTTTAATCCTTTCATTTCTAGAGCATTTATTCAAGCATCTTTCATTGAATACATAGGGTTTCTTTTTGTACACTGCTACTAGAGTACTAGTAGCTAGAGTGAACCAGACCAGCAAGGGCCCTGTCCTCATGCAGCAGAAAGACAATAAACAAATAAATAAGTGGATAACATTTTAGACAATGCTATTGCTCCAAAGAGAATAAAATACAGTAGATTTAATGGGGAGCTCCTTTAGATTGAGTGGTCAAGGAGGCCTTTCTGAGGGGGTGACATCTATACTGAGACCCACAGACTTAAAACCATCCCAACCAGAGAACTAGCAGTTACAAGGGCCTTGAGTCAGTAATAGCTTGGTATGTTAGAAGGACAGAAAGAAGGCCAGTGTGGCTGAGGTCAGTGATTTAGGAAGGGTGCGGAGCAGTATGTCAGAGAGCTAAGCTGGGGTTATATATGTTAGTACTGACTGGCATGAGGAATTCAAATTGTATTCTAAGTGTAACAGGGATTAATGAAAGGTTTGGGGAGGAAGGAGCAAGTACAGCCTAATTTACTTTTTAGAAGATCACTCTGGTTGCTGTGTGGAAAGGTTATAAAGGAGCAGGAAAGGAAGAAAGAAGAGCAGTGAAATCTGGAAAAAAACAGATTTTAGTTGTATTCTGAAGGAAGTGCTAACAGGACTCACTGATGGATTAGACCGGGGGTGGATAGTGATAGAAAGAATTAATCAAAAGTGATGACTACATTTTTGTCCTGAGCAACTGAATGGAGGGTAATATTAATCACTGAGGTGAGAAAGAGACAAAGAGAGGTAGGCGGGAGAGGAGGTGGGGGAATAAAGAGTTCTGCTCTGGTTCTGAGATGCCTTTCAGATATCCAAGTGGAGCTTCCCAGTAGGAAGCTGGATACACGAATCCAAAGTTCAGTGTAGAGGTCAGGGCTGGAGATACAAATTTTGGAGTATATTCACTAAAAGAGGGCATTTAAAGCCATGGAACTAAATGAGAACCCTTTAAGGAGACAGTTTAGTTAGAAAGAAAGGGAGAAGAATGCCCAGAACCGAGCCTTTGGAAATTCCAATATTTAAAGGTTGATAACAGCAGAAAAACCATCAAAAGTTGTTGAAAAGAAATGGCTATCCAGTGACAGAAAACGAGGAGAGTGTGGGATGCTGGGAGCCAAGATGTGAGAGTCTATTAAAGAAAAGGGAGTGGTCAGTTCTGTGGAAGGCTGCTGAAGAGTCAAGAGGGCAGAGATAAGACACTAGATTTGGTAAGATTAAAGTCTTTGGTAACCTTATTATTAGTAGAGTTTCAATGAAGTATGAGGAATGAAAGTCCCCTTAGAATGAGCTGATGAGAGCACGGAAGGTGAGGAAAATGGGCGGTGGGCGGGGGGAGACTGACTACATTCAGACCTTTTAAAAAGTTTCACTACATCGGCCCAAACATCCATATTCCCTTTGAGTAAGTTGTTGAGTTATCTGAATTTATTCACCCAAACTTTATCCAAAAGAGTTACCTAAAAACAAAAGGTTCTAGGGCTCCACGTATCTACACTTCATGCTTTTGACAAAGGAAGGCAGAGAGAGAAAGAAGAGAGGCAGATGCTCTGAAAGCCAGGAAAGCATCAGAAATGATAAAGTCAAGGCATTTGTGTCTCTTTGCAAAAGCAAGATCTGTTGCAGCAAAACATATCTTTCTTTGGGATGGGAAGGCTGCTCTCATCTTTATATACACAGTTCTTTGTTACCTTATTAAGAGCAACAGGGATTAATGTGATGTTTAAGAATGGGGACACTCTCCACTGAAAACATCGGCCAAAAATAGGGCCAAAGCAGAGAATTCCAACCAGATACAATACAATTTTAGTCCCCTTTCAAGAATTAAATAGTTTGAATTATTTATTTTTGCTTGGGATATGTTTCCTCACTGTATCTAAAGCCACCCCGGTATAAAGACATGCCTGGAGAACCAAGAGAACCAGTAGCAGGTCCTAGAAAAGAGGGGCCAATGCAGACCACCCTGTAAATTGTAACCACATCAGGAAAAAGAGTTTCCCTGTGCTTAGAAACATAGCAGTAACTGCAAAGAATGTAAGTGAGAAGAAGTGTGTATATGTGAATGTGCACATGCACTCAAAATAGGTAACAACAGAAGTCATTGTAAGAAATGGAACATATTTAAAATCCCCTTCCTCTGTTTCCCATTCAAATCAACCTGCTGAAGTCTAATTGTAAAAAAACTCTTACCGAATAAATGATGTAGACCCACAACACATATACCTCTTTTATTCAACCTCTCTATCCATATTTTTCTTCCAAATCTAATCAGGAGTTTTGAGGATGGATTAGGATCAACTACAGTCTTCATTGTTATAAACATGGGCAAATTAGCAGCATTTTGTAAGTATTAAAAGATTGCAAGGATAGACGTACCTCATAGGACACACAAAAAAAGTTTTAAGATTCTCTTCTACCTGGAAATGGGAAAACTCTCTAAAGAAAGTTTGAATCTGATTTTCTCCCATTTCCAATCATGAAAGCCAATCTATGTTCCAGTCACCTTTCACAAGATAAGTCTCCATAACATATTTATTTGCTCTTTTTTACACTCTCTGGCCCCCATTTTGTTCTGGAGAGTTTCCCCTTACCTAATACAAACTTCTATCCATCTGCTCTACTAAATTGAACTGAAAGTGTAGCATTTTGATCCCCATAAACAGTTTGGACTCTGTCCTCACAGAGCAAGTACTAAGGGACTAATAACTATGAAAGCCCTGGTACTTGCCTTTTGTGGACAGTGAACTCCTAAGTGTATTGCAAATGCAATTTCATAGCCTTTCCATTAACTTGGAAGAGGATCTTTTCTACTAGGCACACTGCATAAGTTAAGAAAAAAGTTTTAATTTACATAAAGACCAGTTAATGATGATGCCATGTACTGCAGATTTGTTTAGTCTACATGGATGTACGGTATATTTTCGTCAATGACTACTGCAATGATAATGACAAGCTGTATAAAAATTATATTAAAAGTATACAAAAATTATATAAAAATCAAACATTCCATAAGTAGTACAGTTTGCTTAGAGTCCATCTTTGAATGCTGATTATAAAACTGATAAAAGGTTTCCACTCAAGTCATGGAGTGACTTGTAGCACCATCACCATTTGTGCTACCATTTATACCTGCACAGTACAAATCTTTGATGTGTCCAATTTCTTTCAACTATGACTTATTTAGAGTGGAACTGGGAAGCACAGTGATTTCTAGTCCTTCTATAACTTTATTGTTCTGATTTTTTTAATCCATATTTGGAATAAAGAAACTCTGTTATAAGATTATCAACCTAACCTTTGAATAAACTGGAGGCACGCAAATATTCCAAAAAGGCAAATATATATATATATATATATTTTTTTTTTTTTTTAACTATGAAAAACAGCAAAGCAAGTAGTATCTAGTAATCACGATCACTGAATTTTAAAGCTCAGGAAGATCTTATAAATCATGTAGTTCATCTCCCTTCGTTTCAAAATATATTCTTGGTTTGTTTAGCATCTGATTATTAGGTGAAGTTATTTGTTCTCCCTAATTTTCTTTAATATTAATAATTAATACTTAATAACCACATAGGATAATTATTGACACATTAAATTTTATACCTCAGCAATAATGCATGGAGAACATTAACCAAGCCCAATTTCCCATATATATATCTCATGGTAACATGTTAGACCCTGAGGAGAAATGGGGTAATACTTTCATTGGAACACATCACAATACGTGATTAGATGCACTTTCCACTTTTTCTACTATTGGAAAACAATGTTTCTATTTTAGGAAATGTTGATTATATATTCTACCCTTCTATGCTTCCTTACCATCTAATGTACACAAGAGCCCTCAGAAGGACTAAATAAAGCAACGGTGGTGGTGGAAGAAACTCCATCCTAAGATGGAAAACTGGGCTGGAGAACTGGGTTCCTTTGGCACTTTATTAACATTTTGAACTCAAGCAGATGACCTCTCCACCCCCTTTAGCTTTATACATAAAACGAAAATAATACTAGTTTATACTTAATCATTCAAATAACTTTCCAAGGTCCCACCTACCTCCAAAAATCCATGACAAATGTATTTATAAACTAGATTTGACATCACATGCTGTTATTTGCACTTACATAAAAATATTTCCCTTACTTCAAAGTTTACTTCAGAAGACCCTAAAGCAGGGCAATTCAATTGGCTTCCATGTTTAACAAGAATGAAATAGTTTCCCTTATAGGACTCTTAAGTTTATATCATTTTTAAAGGAAGGCCAAGTTCATAGAATATTGAACGGGGTGGTACTGTTTCTATCCTAACTTCGAATATTTTGAGGCAGAAGAAAATCAAATATGTGGTTCTGAGTCCCACACATCCCTTCTTGCATTTTCAGTACTAGCCGGTGATTCTCGACCTGCCCTCATTCCCATCTCAGGGCCTCCCTGTATTTCCGGCTGAATGGCAGTAAAAAATCCCAAATGCTCATAAATCTTAATATCTAGATCACATCTTTTACAGCAGCTGAAGTGGCAATTTAGGTTTCAATGGTTAAGAAGTTCAAAAACCTCTATTCTACTGATATTCCTTTATATATGAGTTTCTCAGAGAGAGAAAAACAAGATGTGTGTTGTCTGACAGCAGTCACTTAATCTGATTTTATGAAAACAATTAAAACTCTACCATCCAGATACAATATTTCTTCAAAAAGAAGTAAGGCCTCTTTTTAACTACGGATATTATTTCAGATTCCTCCATTGCTTTTAGAAGTTCCTGTTATCCTTGGAAATATCCATAATAAAACCAAAAATGAAGGAATTAATGAAGTGGGATTTTTCAGCCAGATTTTAAATTTTCAGATAAATTTAGAAACTATATTAACATCATTTAGAGTAAGAAGAACAATTTAGTGGCCTGAAATAATTTCCACAAGTAAAGCACCAACATTCTTTTTTATATTCATTAATAATGACAATTATTCTAAGTCTGCAATTAGTAGTTCATTAATTTAAAAGTAAAAGTCATTATAGGAATAATGTTAGAACATCTCCTAATAAATTATCTTTGCTTATACTCCAAAATTCTACACTATCTTTTTACTGAGAAACTCTACATCTGGTTTTTGTTCATCTTATCATCCTGCTAAAATTCTTTTAAATCAATTTCTCTCACTAATTAAAAATAAAAGGGATTAGTGTCAATTTAAATGAAATAACAAGCAATAACCTGCTGAGTAATTAGCTTAGGTTAATAATAGGTGTTGCATTGCTTCAGTCTATCTGCCACAGAACAAAATAATACCAATAATGTATTTAATCTTAAAAAATTTTTTAATGTTAAATCTATAGAAAAATGATTAAAATTGCCCCTTATCCATTTCATTGAGACGTTGCAAAGTTACATAACACATCTTTCAATTATTTTGAGCTTCTGAGAAATTTACGTAATACTGAAACTATCTCAATGTCTATGAACACCTACAACAAACTTATACATATTTTTAGTCCTAAAAATCTGGGTCTGGGTTTTTCCAGGTGTTCAAACAGATGAATCCCCCAAAATGAGGCATTCACATCAAAGTCACTGTCTAGACACATAAAATAATTGCAATATCATAGAATTTAAACACTAATTTGAGAAATTTCTTAGGATTTTTAAATTTGAAAATGCACCAAGCCTTTAAGAACCATTGCTTTTCCTACATGGTGTTTTCCAAATATCCATGCCACTCTGCATATAATGTTTTACATTTTTCCAATTGTTCCCAATGATCAATTCGTTAATTCTCACACTATTATGATCTGTGGGTTAGTAATATCAATTCTTTTTTAACAAGTAGGAAAACCAAGCTTGAAAGAGAAAGAAGGGGTCATTTATTTCTAATTCGTACCCCCCTAGAAAGATTTAAAGTACTTTGCATAAACACAATTAATACAGTAAGTTAACAATTTTTTTAAAGGTACACAAAGAAATCAAAACCTGGAGGGAGGTCCAGATCAACATGGTGGAGTAAGAAGATCCTGAGCTCACCTCTTCCCACAGACATGCCAAAGCTACAACTACATATAGGACAACTATCTCTGAGAACAACCTGAAGACTAGCAGAAGATTCTCTACAACTAAGGATGTAAAGAAAAGGCCACATTGAGACAGATGGGAGGAGTCTCCCGCCTACCATATGACACAGTCTAGGCAGAACCCACAGCCCTGGTGTGGCAAACCACAAGCAGGAGGGATACCACAACCACAGAGGTGCCCCCTGGAAGTGAGGGGTCTAAGCCCCAGCCTGGTCTCTTTGACATCAGTCTTGGCTATATTGTTTGGATCTGTCTCCTCAAGCAAGGGCAACAAGAGCAAAAATAAACAAATGGAACTCATCAAACTCAAAAGCTTTTGCTGAGGGAAAGAAATCATCAACAAAAAGAAAAGGCAACCTACTGAATTAGAAAAGATATTTTAAAATTATATATGCAATAATGGGTTAATATAAAAAAATATAAAGAATTCTTACAACTCATATCAAAAAAAAATCTAATTAAAAAATGGGCAGAGAACCTGAAGAGACATTTTTCCAAGGAAGACATACAGATGGCCAACATAAACATGAAAAGATATTCAACACCACAAATCATTAGGGAAATGCAAATAAAAATTTATTACCTCACACCTGTCAGAATGGCTATTCCCCCCCCCCAAAAAAACAAGAAATAACAAGTGATGGAAAGGACGTGGAAAAAAAGGGGACCCTTCTACACTGTTGGTGGGAACGTAAATTGATGCAGCCACTATAGAAAACAATATGGAAGTTTTTAAAAATTAAAAATAGAACTACCATATGATCCAGTCATTCCACTTCCATATATTTATCCAAAGAAAACAAAACACTAATTTGGAAAGATATCTGCACACTTATGTTCACTGCAGCATCATTCACAATAGTGAAGATATGGAAGCAACTTAAGTGTCCACTGATAGATGAATGGATAAAAATTATGCAAATTATATATATAATGGAATATTACTCAGCCATATAAAAGAATGAAATCTTGACATTTGAGACAACATGATGCACCTAGAGGATATTATGCTAAGGGAAGTAAGTCAGACAGAGAAAGACAAATATTGTATGATTTCACTTCTATGTGGAATCTAAAAAACACAAGAACAAACAAAATGAAACAGAAACACAGACTCATAGGAAGAACAAACTGGTGGTTGTCAGAAGACAGGCAAGTAAGGAGTTGGCTGAAATAGCCTGAAGGAATTATGAGGCATAGCTTCCAGTTATAAAATAAATAAGTCATGGGGATATAATGCCCAGCACAGGGAATATAGTCAATAATATTGCAATAACTTTGCATGGTCACAGATGGTTACTAGACTCATTGTGGTGATCAATTTGTAATGTATATAAATGCTGAATTACTACACGGTACACCTGAAACTAATATAATATTGCATGTCAACTATACTTCAACTTAAAAAAAGAAAGAGAAAAAAAAAGAAATCATAAGCTAAAGAAAATGAGAGAGGGAACAGCAAACCAGGAGTTAGGCTGGAATACAAAACACATGCAAGGCAGGTTCAAGTTTGGAAAGATACAATAATAGGTCCAAGATACCACAGAGAAGTTTTAGAGCAGAGCTGGGGATAGCTTCATTGTTTATGATTCTCAGGTTACCATTATGTCCCCAGGCAAAGTCAGCTGCAAAATATATCCTCACTCTTACACCGTTTGGCTTATTTTTATCATTAAAGAACAGTATCATGATCCTTGTACCTTTCTTGATTAAGAAGACATTCTTCTAGAGCAGCATTAGCCTAGATAACTTTGTGAAATAACAGAAATGTTCTATGCCTGCGCCATTAAATATGGTAGCCAGTAGCCACATGTGGCTGTTTAACACTTGAAATATGGGTAGTGCAACTGAAAAACCTGATTTTAAATCTGATTTTATTTTAATTAATTTAAACTTAAGTAGCCAAATGTAGCTAGTGGCTGTTGTATTTGATAGTTTAGTTCTAACGCATATATGCATGTGTATAAATTTCTTTGTCATGGTAGTATCTTTCTCAGTTACTTAGCTTCCTAACTCAGATGTATTTTTCATATGAGGTATATTTTCACCTAAATACTTTAATTACTTTTCTAACTAATGCATTTTATTCAAGAGAATTTTTCGAATTATGAACTCAGTATTCTCTTGCCTCGTGAGTTCCCTGGGTTATTGCTAAGCACGATATTTGAAGCACTCAGATTCTGGTCCTCATTCATTCCTGAAAGCAGTCTTTCATTCTCTTAAACTATCAATCATTCTTACCCTTCTCTCACTGCAGCTGACATTCCACTTTCAAAGAGGTGTGCTTTCTCTCCTGTTTCTTGCTTTTTTGATATGGCTTGTGGACACTTGCAGAGTGTAATAAAGACGCTGTCCAGAAAGCAGCTTCTGTGGTCATGGGCAGTTGACAGCAGCAGCAATACGTGGACTTATTTTATAAAGCAAATACATATCCCTACTACAGGGAACAGTATAGCATACAAAATGCAGCTGTAGTATTTTTACAGTGCTCAGACAAGCATCAACATAATAATTCTAAACTCCACATTAAAAACTGATTTTTGGGAGTTTTACTGAAATGCACATCCACACACATTGATACACAGAAAAAAGAAAGCATGTTTTAAATGGCAAGGGAAAAAAAATCAAAATAAAATCTTAACATATTTCATAATATCCTGGAGATAATATCCCCTACATTTCAAAACTGCCTTGGTCATCTAGGGCACCAGTTGTTCAGCAGATACAGCACTTGACACATAAAGGCATGGCATGAATGACAATTACTGTTTTGGGTACAAATCTGTACAGATCACACACAGGATCCAATATCAGTCAACTTCCCATAGCAAATCAATTTTTTCAAAATAAAGGGTACACTCAATGTTTATTTTGTGTTAAGGATGGGAAATTAAATGAAAGGGGAACAAGTGACATTAAAATCCTTATGCCCTAGTTTAGTTTTTCCATGGGAGCAATGAGCAGATTTTATTAAATTTAACCTAATTTTGCTATGGCAACAGTTGTATCACATGAGATCAGAGTCCAGGAGAAACACAGTATTTACTCTCTTATTCTAGCACTTTGATCTTTCATAGTTTGACTTAAGAGCCATAGTTTTTAATGCCAATGAGAAAAATATTGGAAGAGAGAGAGAAAGAGAGATTTAGGATGATTAGAACATTTACATTTATAATAAATGTAATTCATGCCTCTTCCTTTGGAAGCCCTTTTGTGACATGAAACTTACTCAGTGGTTAGGGGGTTAATGAACGAAATGGATCACTGGATTAAAAATAAAAATCAGTATTTAAAAAAAATGCAACACCAAGAGAATTAGGCACTACATAATACTGTAACCACTGAGAATTCTCAACAGTAAAATAAACCCTTGTAGTCCTAGCATTTTCATTAGTTTTCCAGTAGCGCTGGATGCAGTGTGAATTACAATGAGGTAGAAAGCAATGGCTGCTGCCTTTAAAGAACATTCACTGTACAGAGGGAAAGCACTCCTTCAAGCCACACTGGGATGGTTATTGGCCTCTCTTACCATATGTGTCCTAAATTTTAATACCTTAAATTATCTCATGTGAGGGAATATTGCATTTATCCTGCAAGATGATAAATGCTAAATAGCTAACATAGTGAACCATGCTGCAATGTACATGTTAACTTAAGAATATAGAATTCTATATACCAGTTAAAACTTGTGCACAATTTGGAATTAGAATTATGTTTAAATTATGTGTCTACTTAAGCAGATGCAAAAGTAACATAAAGAGTGACTGAAACCCATACAAAGGAAAAAAAATCAGGTTGTATTACCTATGAGACCATTTCAGTTCAAAAGGAGAAAGGTAGGGAGGGGGTGCAGAGATGCACCGACTACTGAAAAGTGACACTAAATCAGATTTTACAGCACAGATTTATATTTTACCCTGCATAGGTTTCTATTCTCCCAGTCCTAAAAATAGGATTACTTTTGAACTACTAACTTGGAAAAAAATTAAAGGTCAAATATCTCATTAACAGATCTACTCTTAAGTGTTAAGGCTCAGACAGGAAGATCACAGAAGAAAAAAACAAGAGCTAACACTTTAATCCACTGTAATTAGAAAGTGTGGATCCCATAACCACACTGCCAGTTTGTGAGTCATTCACTAACCTAGTTTGTGGATGACTCACAAACTGGAGAACAATTATACCAAAGTCCACCCACTGGAGTGAAGGTTCTGAGCCCCATATCAGGCTTCCCAACCTGGGGGTCCGGCAACGGGAGGAGGATTCCCAAAGAATCAGACTTTGAAGACTAGAGGGATTTGATTGCAGGACTTTGACAGGACTGGAGGAAACAGAGACTCCACTTTGGAGGGCACACACAAAGTAGTGTGCACATCAGGACCCGGGGGGAAGGAGCAGTGACCCCATAGGAGACTGAACCAGACCTATCTGCTAGTGTTGGAGGGTCTCCTGCAGAGGCAGGGGGGTGGCTGTGGCTCACTGCAGGGACAAGGACACTGGCAGCAGAAGTTCTGGGAAGTACTCCTTGGTGTGAGCCCTCCCAGAGTCTGCCATTAGCCCCACCAAAGAGCCCAGGTAGGCTCCAGTGTTGGGTTGCCTCAGGCAAAACAACCAACAGGGAGGGAACCCAGCCCCACCCATCAGCAGACAACCGGATTAAAGTTTTACTGAGCTCTGCCCACCAGAGCAACAGCCAGCTCTACCCACCACCAGTCCCTCCCAACAGGAAACTTGCATAAGCCTCTTAGATAGCCTCATCCACCAGAAGGCAAACAGCAGAAGCAAGAAGAACTACAATCCTGCAGCCTGTGGAACAAAAACCACATTCACAGAAAGAGAGACAAGATGCAAAGGCAGAGGGCTATGTACCAGATGAAGGAACAAGATAAAACCACAGAAAAACAACTAAATGAAGTGGTGATAGGCACCTTCCAGAAAAAGAATTCAGAATAATGAGAGTGAAGATGATTCAGGACCTCGGAAAAATAATGGAGGCAAAGATCGAGAAGATGTAAGAAATGTTTAACAAAGACCTAGAAGAATTAAAGAACAAACAAACAGAGATGAACAATACAATAACTGAAATGAAAACTACACTAGAAGGAATCAATAGCAGAATAACTGAGGCAGAAGAACGGATAAGTGACCTGGAAGACAGAATGGTGGAATTCACGGCTGCAGAACAGAATAAAGAAAAAAGAATGAAAAGAAATGAAGACAGCCTAAGAGACCTCTGGGACAACATTAAACGCAACAACATTCGCATTATAGGGGTCCCAGAAGGAGAAGAGACAGAGAAAGTACCAGAGAAAATATTTGAAGAGATTATAGTCGACAACTTCCTTAACATGGGAGAGGAAATAGCCACCCAAGTCCAGGAAGTGCAGAGAGTCTCAGGCAGGATAAACCCAAGGAGAAACACGCCAGACACATACTAATCAAACTGACAAAAATTAAAGACAAAGAAAAATTATTAAAAGCAACAAGGGAAGAACAACAAATAACATACAAAGGAACTCCCATAAGGTTAACATCTGATTTCTCAGCAGAAACTCTACAAGCCAGAAGGCAGTGGCATGATATATTTAAAATGATGAAAGGGAAGAACCTACAACCAAGATTACTCTACCTGGCAAGGGTCTCATTCAGATTCGATGGACATATCAAAAGCTTTACAGACAAGCAAAAGCTAAGACAATTCAGCGCCACCAAACCAGCTCTACAACAAATGCTAAAGGAACTTCTCTAAGTGGGAAACAAAAGAGAAGAAAAGGACCTACAAACACATACACCAAAAAATTAAGAAAATGGTAATAAAAACATACATATCGGGGCTTCCCTGGTGGCGCAGTGGTTGAGAATCTGCCTGCTAATGCAGGGGACACGGGTTCGAGCCCTGGTCTGGGAAGATCCCACATGCCACGGAGCAGCTGGGCCCGTGAGCCACAATTGCTGAGCCTGCGCGTCTGGAGCCTGTGCCCCGCGACGGGAGGGGCCGCGATAGAGAAAGGCCCGCGCACCGCGATGAAGAGCGGTCCCCGCACCGCGATGAAGAGTGGCCCCCGCTTGCCGCAACTGGAGAAAGCCCTCGCACGAACCGAAGACCCAACACAGCCAAAAATAAATAAATAAATAAATAAATAAATAAATAAATAAATAAATAAGAAAATCCTTTTAAAAAAAAAAAAAACATACATATCGATAACTACCTTAAATGTGAATGGATTAAATGATCCTACCAAAAGACACAGGCTCGCTGAATGGATACAAAAACAAGACCCGTATATATGCTGTCTATAAGAGACCCACTTCAGACCTAGGGACACATACAGCCTGAAAATGAGGGGATGGAAAAAGATATTCCATGCAAATGGAAGTCATAAGAAAGGTGGAGTAGCAATACTCATATCAGATAAAATAGACTTTAAAATAAAGAATGTTACAAGAGACAAGGAAGGACACTACATAACGATCAGGAGATCAATCCAAGAAGAAGATATAATAATTATAAATATATACACACCCAACATAGGAGCACCTCAGTACATAAGGCAAATGCTAAGAGCTATAAAAGAGGAAATCAACAGTTAACACAATAATAGTGGGGGAATTTAACACCTCACTTACACCAACGGACAGATTATCCAGACAGAAAATGAATAAGGAAACACAAGCTTTAAAGGACACAATAGACCAGATAGATTTAATTGATATTTATAGGACATTCTATCCAAAAACAGCAGATTACACTTTCTTCTCAAGTGCACAGGGAACATTTTCCAGGAGAGATCACATCTTGGGTCACAAACCAAGCCTCAGTAAATTTAAGAAAATTGAAATCATATCAAGAATCTTTTCTGACCACAATGCTATGAGATTAGAAATAAATAACAGGGGAAAAAACGTAAAAAACACAAACACATGGAGGCTAAACAATACGTTACTAAATAACCAAGAGATCACTGAAGAAATCAAAGAGGCAATCAAAAAATACCTAGAGACAAATGACAATGAAAACACAACAATCCAAAACCTGTGGTATGCAGCAAAAGCAGTTCTAAGAGGGGAATTTATAGCAATACAATCCTACCTCAAGAAACAAGAAAATTCTTAAATACACAACCTAACCTTACACCAAAGGAACTAGAGAAAGAAGAACAAACAAAACGCAAAGTTAGTAGAAGGAAAGAAATCATAAAGATCAGAGCAGAAATAAATGAAATAGAAACAAAGAAAACAAGAGCAAAGATCAATAAAACTAAAAGCTGGTTCTTTGAGAAGATAAACAAAATGGATAAACCTTTAGCCAGACTCATCAAGAAAAAGAGGGAGAGGACTCAAATCAATAAAATCAGAAATGAAAAAGGAGAAGTTACAATGGACACCGCAGAAATACAAAGCATCATAAAAGACTACTACAAGCAACTCTATGCCAATAAAAATGAAAATCTGGAAGAAATGGAGAAATGCTTAGAAAGGTATAACCTTCCAAGACTGAACCAGGAAGAAACAGAAAATATGAACAGACCAATCACAAGTAATGAAATTGAAACTGTGATTTAAAACCTTCCAATAAACAAAAGTCCAGGACCAGATGGTTTCACAGGTGAATTCTATCAAACATTTACAGAAGAGCTATCACCCATCCTTCTCTAACTCTTCCAAAAAATAACAGAAGAAGGAACACTCCCAAACTCATTCTATGAGGCCACCATCACCCTGACAACAAAACCACACAAAGATACTACAAAAAGAAAATTAGAGACCAATATCACTGATTAATATAGATTCAAACATCCTGAACAAAATACTAGCAAAGATAATCCAACAACACATTAGAAGGATCATACACCATGATCACGTGGGATTTATCCCAGGGAAGCAAGGATTTTTCAATATATGCAAATCATTCAGTGTGATACACCATATTAGCAAATTGAAGAATAAAAAGTATATGATCATCTCCATAGATGTAGAAAAAGCTTTTGACAAAATTCAACACCCATTTATGGCAAAAACTCTCCAGAAAGTGGGCATAGAGGGAACCTACCTCAACATAGTAAAGGCCGTATACAATAAGCTCACAGCCAACATTTTTCTCAATGGTGAAAAACTGAAAGCATTTCCTCTAAGATCAGGAACAAGACAAGGATGTCCACTCTCACCACTATTATTCAACATAGTTTTGGAAGTCCTAGCCATGGCAATCAGAGAAGAAAAGAAATAAAAGGAATACAAATTGGAAAAGAAGAAGTAAAACTGTCACTGTTTGCAGATGACATGATACTATACATGGAAAATCCTAAAGAGGCCACCAGAAAACTACTAGAGCTAATCAATGAATTTGGTAAAGTTGCAGGATACAAAATTAATGCATAGAAATCTCTTGCATTCCTATACACTAACAATGAAAGGTCAGAAAGAGAAATCAAGGAAAAAATCCCATTCACCATTGCAACGAAAAGAATAAAATACCTAGGAATAAACCTACATAAGGAAGTAAGAGACCTGTACTCAGGAAACTATAAGACACTGTTGAAAGAAATTAAAGATGACACAAACATATGGAGAGATATACCATGTTCTTGGAATGGAAGAATCAATATTGTGCAAATGACTATACTACCCAAAGCAATCTACAGATTCAGTGCAATCACTATCAAACTACCAATGGCATTTTTTACAGAACTAGAACAAAAAATCTTAAAATTTGTATGGAGACACAAAAGACCGCAAATACCCAAAGCAATCTTGAGGGAAAAAACCGGAGCTGGAGGAATCAGACTTCTTGACTTCAGACTATACTACAAAGCTACAGTAATCAAGACAATATGGTACTGGCACAAAAACAGAAATATAGATCAATGGAACACGATAGAAAGCCCAGAGGGAAACTCACGCACCTATGGTCAACTAATCTATGACAAAGGAGGCAAGGATATACAATGGAGAAAAGACAGTCTCTTCAATAAGTGGTGCTGGGAAAACTGGACAGCTACATGTAAAAGAATGAAATTAGAACACTCCCTAACACCATACACAAAAATAAACTCAAAATGGATGAAAGACCTAAATGTAAGACCAGACACTATAAAACTCTTAGAGGAAAACATAGGAGGAACACTCTGACATAAATCACAGCAAGATCTTTTTTGATCCACCTCCTAGAGTAATGGAAATAAAAACAAAAATAAGCAATTGGGACCTAATGAAACTTAAAAGCTTTTGCACAGCAAAGGAAACTATAAACAAGACGAAAAGACAACCCTCAGAACAGGAGAAAATATTTGCAAATGAATCAACGGACAAAGGATTAATCTCCAAAATATATAAACAGCTCATGCAGCTCAATAGTAAAAAAACAAACAACCCAATCGAAAAATGGGCAGAAGTCCTAAATAGACATTTCACCAAAGAAGACATACAGATGGCCAACAAACACATGAAAAGATGCTCAACATCACTAATTAGAGAAATGCAAATCAAAACTACAATGAGGTATCACCTCACACTGGTTAGAATAGGCATCATCAGAAAATCTACAAACAACAAATGCTGGAGAGGGTATGGAGAAAAGGGAACCCTCTTGCACTGTTGGTGGGAATGTAAATTGATACAGCCACTATGGAGAACAGTATGGACGTTCCTTAAAAAGTAAAAATGGAATTACCATATAACCCAGCAATCCCACTACTGGGCATATACCCAGAGGAAACCATAATGCAAAAAGAAAACATGCACCCCAATGTTCACTGCAGCACTATTTACAATAGCCAGGTCATGGAAGCAACCTAAATGCCCATCGACAGATGAATGGATAAAGAAAATGTGGTACATATATACAATGGAATATTACTCAGCCATAAAAACGAACAAAACTGGGTCATTTGCAGAGATGTGGATGGACCTAGAGTCTGTCATACAGAGTGAACTAAGTCAGAAAGAGAAAAACAAATATTGTATATTAACGCATATATATGTGGAATCTAGAAAAACAGTATAGATGAACCAGTTTGCGAGGCAGAAACAGAGACACAGATGTAGAGAACAAACGTATGGACACCAAGGTGGGAAAGCAAGGGGGGGGGGTGTGAATTCGGAGATTGGGATTGACATATATACACTAATATGTATAAAATAGATAACTAACAGGAAACGGCTGTATAAAAAATGAAATAAAATAAACTGCTCCAAAAAAATTTTTTTAGGAAAAAAAAAAGGAAAGTGTCATAAGCCCTACGCTAGTTTCTGTCCTAATCTTCCTATATTTAACCCCTCCCAGTTCACTGAAATTGAAGAATCATTATCAATTTCTGCTGGAATATGAATAACACATTGTCTTCAAGCCAGATTACGATGCCCTTCCTATATACTTACTGATGTGTTATTCACTGAGGAAGATGCAGAATTATAAAATATAATCCCTGCTCTCAAGTTACTTATAGTCTGCTTAGGGATACGTAACCATACATGGCTATGTAGGTAAATTAAATACAACTGTGGTCCTCAGATGGGCAACAGCAAGGCTCTGGGGGAAATATACATATACAGGGAGCCATTGCCACTCATCAGGTTCATGGCAGTGCCACATCCTGTCAGAGCTCCCCACCAAGGAAGGAAGTGAAATCACTGTTTGGTTGTAGTCAACATCGAAGTTTATCAGAAGAACAAAATATTTGCTGAACTTAAGGTCCTGAGTCTTTGTGTCTTGGGGTTTGTTCTGGTCTTGGTTTCCTATTTAAATTTTGTTTTCCTGTCCTGGATATTTTTAATGTACCATATGTACTTTTACTGTAGGCCTTCTCAAACCCTCTATGGAACAAACTGGAGCACAAATATGATTAAACAACCAAATGAAAAACAAATAAATGAATAAATTTTTAAAATGTTGTTATTACCATCACCAAAAACAAATGGATATCTGGGCAGGAAAACACGGTTAAATTAGTAATTGACTGAGACCTTGGCCTTCTATGTTATCTATGATTACATGGTTGAACTTGCACTTACAGAGTTGGAAAAACTGTAGCTGTAACTTTCCATACAGCATTCAGAGTAAAGTCTGACCATGAAAGAATCACCTTTGCAATACTGAGAAATAAGGTCCTCAGTGGGGATGAGGACCACCACTCAAGGGTGGTGTAGAAATGTCATAAGGCTTACTCAGAATCACAACATTTTTCAAACATTTTCTACTTTAAATCTCAAGTTTTTACCTCTTAGATACAAGTTGCTATTATTTTGATGAGATGTTTCATTTATAAAATGTTTCACTTCTCTCTCCCTTTGGGGGCTGGGGATTATCCCGAGGGTGTTGAGTGTCTGCTCTTTTCTTAATATAGTAGAAATTATAACTTTAGCATGTTCCAAAGTATTTTTGTTCCCAATCTTTATTCTAATTTTTAAGTTTCGCTTTATTTGGAGATGAAACCATGAGGAAAAAATAAAAGCTAGTAGCTGTTTAATTCCTTCAGCAACTTTATAGATTCCAGGTTCTTGGTCTGTTTGGCCGTAGCAGAATTTATGAAAATCTAAAACATTAATGATGCCTGAAAGGCAGGCTGCCACACAGAGATGAACACATTGCCTGGTCTGATAGCAGAATTACAGAAACTTGAAACCTCAGCATTTTGAAGATCATTGAGATATCATTTTTGTATGCGTTCAGAATATTTCACAAATAATGTTTAGATGGAGTTCATATAAACCCAATTCATATTAGAACTGATATATTTTTTCTGTATAGAAAACTGTTGTAACTAGACAGTAAAAATAGATGTTTAAATGTTTATAGTAGGCAACAGAAAACACTGCGGAAAAATTCAGTAAAAGCAGTGTAAGTAGTGCTTCCTCTCCCTTTTTATAGTACGGAAAAATATGAAGCACAAAGAATGTGATTATATATGCAGAAGATCTGCTCTTATGGTGTATATTTTATATCTGCCATTACGGACCAACATAGCATCTTTCACTGTCAAATTGAGTTAGCGGTGGAGCATATCATGGATGGCTTTAAAGCTATTTTCCATTAATAATAAGGCATTTAAAAATATGAAAATAAATTATTACAGTATATACCACTGGTGCTTTCAGTTTGCTGTTTTGCGTGAATTAAATCCTATTTATAAGGTAGCATTATTGAAAGTGAATGGAGGAAAATGATCCAGAAAATCAGGACTTCTTTCACATTCACAAATTGGAAGCCTCATTCTCTCCAATGAAGTGAGTCAGCACTTCAGAATTAAAAATTCTACTCTGCAGCTAGTCTCAAGGTGCATTTTAAATGGGGTCACTCAAGAAAGTGAAAAGTGCAATGCAATTGCATTTAAGTGTCCTTCGACTCTTTCAGGTGTGGGAGTTGAGTGATGAGTAGCTGATTCGTGAACTGTAGCTAACCCCTTTTATAGCGTATTTTAGAGTTCAATAAAACAAAGGAGGGAAGTGTTTTGTGTTAATGTTTCCTGTGTGTAAGAGATGATAATAAAATATTTTTTTACATGGAAACTAATTTAGCAGAGATTCTCTCAATATATATTTTCCTTTTTATCTACTACTATCCTTCTCCTAAACCACAAGGCTAGGCAAAATCTGTAACAGTGGTCGATTGAATCTGTGGTTGCCTGGACATATGTTTTAAATTTGACCCCAATTACGCATATGACCCAAAAGTATGCATGGACAGAGTATAAAGTTTTTATTGATGATAGGCTACATTTCAGGTTGTATTTCACATTAGATTGAGAGGTGAGTTGGCTTTTACCCTTAAAATAATCATCTTTTACCTCCAAATAAGAGGGAAAAAAACATTTTAAAACCTTGAAAATGTTTCTTTCTGACTTAACTCTCAATCTGTTGTGTTCTCTGTCCATGAACTAAAAATTCTTTCTGCACCAACTTTTCAAGGTAGGAATCAAAACAATATTGAAATAGTTAAAATTTTTCCTAAGAATTGCCCCATGATTTAAAAAAGACAAAATTCAATATATGGACAAACTAATAGAATAAATATAGCCAAAGACTGACTTTGAAAGTAAAGTTCAGAAAAACTCCCAGAATATGTATGAAAAAAGACTAAAAATGGATAATTTCGGAAATAAAAGACTTTGAGGTTAACATCTAGGAAGATCAAGATCTTTTTATTAGGATTTTCAGAAGCAGATAATAGTCAAAACAGAGGGGAGAAAATAATAAATGAAATCATAGAAGAATTCTACACAAAGCCGATAAAAGCTATACCAGTCTTCAGATTGAAAAAACTCACTATGTGTTGGGTCAGATTAAAAAAAAAAATCTAATAGTCAGATATTACTCTTCTCAGTTATAATTCCATGGATTAAAAAATGTGTGTGTGTGTGTGTGTGTATGTATCCCTACATACTTCTAGAGATAAAACAGTAAGTTGCAAAAGATACAAGAACTACACTAAAATTACATTTCTCATGAGCCACACTAGATTCTAGAAGATAATGGAGCAATATTTTCAAAGTTCTCAGGGAAAATAACTTTAGCCAAAAATCTTTTGTCGTCAAAACTATCTATTAATTAAGGCAACAATAAAAAATTCAAATATGCATGGATATAAGCCATTTAATACTATCCATGATTCCTATATGAAAAATAAATATTTGGAGAGTTACTTAAATGAAATGACAAAGAATCTAAGAAAAAAGATAACTTGACATGTCAGAAACAACTGCAGCAGATTGAATCCACTTGACCTTGATTCTTGGAATATTTTCCTTTAAAGAAGACAGGATTAATGGCATTTCCTCTTCTGTGGGTCTGTTCACCTTGCCACCATACTTAGTTCTATGCTTAATAATATTTATATAATTAGAATATTGTAAATGCTGTCTATTGGTTTTTTAGCCTCCTAAACTCAACTAATGAGAAAGTACAGGGGACTGAGTTCTAGTTATGGAAAAGAATTTAATAGTTTATGACAATGTAAAATAATACTATAAGAAAAATCAAGAAATGTAGGAACATATTATTTAAAACTATGACGGTAGCCATCAGAAGAACAAAAATAATACATTTTAGAAGTGTTTGGGTTTTTTTTCAGAGAGAGTGATGTTGGAGGAAGGAACATTTTCATTTTATACTTAAAAAGAAACTATGTGCATATATTACTTTCCTCGTTTTAAGAAAAGCTTAAAATTTAAAGGGCACTTTCATCAATAGGGGATTTAGACTATAGTTCTTCTTTACAATGCAGCAGATAAAACAAATAATAGATACTAATGTATTGCTGAAATCAATATTTTTAAGGGAATAAAATAAATTAAGTTGCCATATGGTATGGACGGCATGACATAATCTAGGTTAAAATACTTTGATGTTTACATATATTCACGTGAAAAAAAGTCTAGGAGGCTACAGGGCTGCTCTCACTTCTTCTTCTAGTTCTACAGATATTTAAAGGTTTACAGGGGCTTTTAATAATCACCTTTGCAGTTGTAACAGTCAATAAAGACATTTTGAAAAATGAAATTACTTGAAGCCCAGAGAAGGGGAATGACTTGACCTTGACCAGATCAGCCAGGAAGCAAGTGGCAGAATCAAAACTAAAATCCAGTCAGTACTGGGGTTGCCAAGGCTTGGGAAATTTTAGCCCGCCTCTCCAAATTTCCATCAGCCTTCCTAAGCCACCCCTAATAAAAATGATAACAACAACATCAACAATAATAATGACAAATATATGTGTTAAGTTTTATGTAAAGTGTGAATAAAAGTATCTTCAGGGGAAAAATAAGTCTATATCTCTGACATCTTGGTGTGGGATCAGGATGGTAAGGAAAGGCTTAATGAAGGAGGTAACAGCTGGGTAAAGCCTTGGACAATGGGCATAGTTTGTGACAGACCAAGGTGAGAGCAGAGCTGTGGTCAGAGTTACTCCAGGTACTGCAAGGGCACCAAAAAAGAACTTGTGTGACAAATGCAGTCTTTTCTGTTACTATTCATGTTTCTTGTGAAATAAAACTGCAGGTACCATAAGATCAAGGATCCCACCACAAGGACAAAGACAAAAGCCAGGTGGTAAAGGGGAAGAGAAGAGAAAGATCATACTAAAAAATTTTTTTGACTAAAGAAAGCCATAGTAATTGAATGTAAACCTTAGCCCTGGCTTTCCTAGCAGCTGGAAAGAAAGTGAAATCATTGTCTGCTAGCAGTCAACATCTCAGTTTATCAGAAGAACAAAATAATGGTGTGTGCTACATCAAAGACATTAGTAATATGCTGTGGGAAAGCAGGAGAATGCTGTAATTCTGACTAGATGGTCAGGAAAGGCATCACAAAGGAGGTAGACCGTGAACTGCATTGAGAAGATTTTGCCTGGCAGAGGGGACAAGTAGAAAGAACATCATAAATACAGAGATGAAGATTGAACAGCAGATGGATTACGAAGCAGTCATGTCATGGGATAACTTAGTTTAACAATCTCCCCTTTTCTAGAAACGTGTACCAAACGCTCATTTCTGAGCTATATGGCCCTGCTGACTGATGCCTAACCCAAACCAGTCCAAACAGATTCCCATTCTAGGGTACAAAGGTTTGAAGCAGAGACACTCAGAGACAGGACACCGGTGGAGTGGTCGCATCTAAGGGGGCATTCCAGAGGATGTGCAGGTCCACGAGTTCTGGGTTGGCTACCAAGGAATTTGTTTGATCTCATGAAATAATCCAAGGTTCTGTCAACTAATTCCCCTTTGACCTAAGCTAGCCAGAGTTGGTTTCTGTTACACTCAGTACCAAGTCTCTTAATTAACATACTATCTTGGGGAAATGGTTATGGCTGCACAGGAAGGAGACTGAAGTCATGTGGTAGGAACTGCTGGAGGCCGTGAACGCTGGATCAAGGTGAGCTGTTAGTCCAAAGGGCAGAACTTAGGTCTGGTTTATGAGCCAAGTTTTCATGTAATATGGATCCAGGAACACAGGGTCTTTTGGTTCCACTAAGCCTACAGCATGTATCTTGACTGCGAAGAAAAATATCTTGCATCGCTTTTTAACCAAAATTCAAGTGTGCCAGATTAGAGCTGCGCAGCTCCGGGATGATCCCAGTCATACCACACTGTAGGGCAGATCTGCTCACACGTCCCTTTCCTTTACCCTTTCCTTTTCTCCCCTTCCTTTCCCTTCCCTTCATTGATTGAAACATCTAAGTTTCAGGAAGGTTTCTGATTTAAAGGAACACTATGGTGCATCCTCCTGTATCACAAATAATTACATCCTTAATTGACTTTGTAAGTCAAGGACATTTGTGAATGAGAATTTTCTCTAGCCAGACATACATATGGAAATTTATACATACCGAAGTCCTATATCTAATGAACTCATTACTGGGACTGTGCTGTGAAGAAAAGAGAAATAATGGCCATCTCTCCCTCTGATTATGTGTGGTTATCACAAGATCTATAATTCGTAACAAAGGTTTACTCCAGGGAAGTCAGTGGCCATGAGCCTGGCTGACCCAGTTCACATGGGAACCAACCACTGATATGGCATGTAAAAAAGGACAAGCAATTCAAGAGATGACAAAGCCTGGGAGGTTACCAGAAAATGAAATTGGAGAGTGGGAGGTGACAGCCAAGTTACTATGCTTCCCTTACCAATTTAGCATCCAAATGAGAAAAGAGTCAAACATACAGCTTCAGCCATGACAAAACTGGGTAATGAGCTTTTCATCAAATGTAAGGGACCAGACTGAATTAAAGAGCAATCTTTTTCACTATGCAGGCAACAAATGGCTAAATAATTAGGGAATGGGAGGGCTTCTACTTAATAACCTAAGGGATTTAGGGCCTTCACCTTCTTAAGATCATGTCAGCACCTGTGCAGAGTATGAATTACACACCAGTACCGCATTCTCATTTGAGTTGGAACATTAATATGGATGAGATGCTCTGACCCGAGAGAGAAATGTGACATGAAATCAAAGGAATTTATTTTCCAACAGCTTAAAAAAATAAAAGTAAAAAAAGACAATAAATCAGGGTGTGATGCTCACTTGAGATGGAGTTTGGGTGGGGACTGCAGAGGGTAAATAGGCACTTTTATTTCTTCCTGATAAAATTACCTTCTTGACGTTAGCACCCAGGGTGGCACTAGGCTGACAGTGGGATACCCGAAATGAACATGCCAAGAACCAGGAAGCTGCCAACAAAGGAGAAGAGGCCAAGACCAAGACTCCAGTGAGCTAGGAGATGTGGCACTTGAAGAAGCCCCATTGATTTAGTGAAAAGGTGATTTCCTGGATAAACAAGGGCACTTCCAAAACTGTACATCTCCAATTCATAAGCTCCAGCCTACAATTATGATTAGCAATCCTGTTTATTAAAAAATAAAAACATTTACATTATAAAGATATTCAAGTATCCTTATTACATATAATGTACACATAAAGGAAAATAGAGAATTTTAAGTATAGTCTATAAAATTTATTGTTCAAAGGTATTCTTTACATTGAATAAATATAAATATAAATGTGCTTATTATATTGAATTGGACATTGCTCTAGTTATTCAAATGAGATCCTACCTGGAGTACAAATATACATTTTTCTACTGGACAGTCCAACTGAGTCTATTTGAGTAGCTAAGGTTCCTGTCATAGTGGAAAGAGCACCCATCCCAAGTAATGAGGTTTCCAAGTGGAGTCATTATCGTAAGTGGAGAAATTCAATCCATGCTCCATATTACTTCAGAGCCAGTATAACTTATGAAGAGTGAATTATTCATGTTATATATTATATATTTGTTATGATCAAAAAAGCTTCATATTCATAAATGAATTCTATCAAATGAAATAAATGGCACTTACTAGGTACTTTATAATGTGCATTAATAGTATAACTATGATTTTTACTTAATCCCCACAGGAGCCCTATGAAGTTGCTATTTTTAGCATCCTCATTTTACAGATGTGGAAATTAAGGCATAGAGAAGATATCCAGATGACACAGTGTTTCTGCCAAAATTCGAGCCCAACTTGCCTGATTCCAACATTTTACACTGTTGAATATGATTATAGTATCTGAAGTAGGGATGAAGACATCTAAATTCCAATTATTCAGATAAGTAAATGCTTCTATGGAGAAAATAACATTCGGCATATGTCTTGGTTAGTTACAGATGTCAAATATCCAGATTACACATCCAACCACTAAATGTACTAATAGGCCAAATGCTAAAACAACTTCCTTATTAGGCTTGAAGGTTATAGAGCTGTAAACACACTTGGCTCCTCATCTGAATTCAGGCTGCTACTCCGCTATGTCAGTTGTGTTGTATGACTTTGCACTGAGCCCCCAGAGGAACCGCAATGAAAAATTAGCTGCTCAGTATAACAAATTGCCAGATGCTGGACTCCAGCAGGTAATGGCATTTCAAAGTACTTGTGCAGCTTGGGAGGAAATATCTCGAGCCCCAGATCTCGAACTTCATGTGTTACAAGTACAATGCTAAAAACTCAAGTTTCATTTCTTGTGATTAAATACACGACCTTAAAAGGCTTTTTAAAGAAAACAAAAACTACTGTAACACTTTTTATTTTCTAGCTAAGTGTCACCTATTTTCTTCACAGGGATAATAAATTCAAGTGGGTTACAATGTCTGCTTTGAAAATTTTTAGTAGTCTTTTCCTCCTAAAAGAATCCAGGGGGACTTCCCTGGAGGTCCAGTAGTTAAGACTCTGTGCTTCCAATGCAGGGAGTGCGGGTTCAATCCCTGGTCGGGGAACTAAGATCCCACATGCTGCGTGGCACGGCCAAAAAGTAAAATAAAAATAAAATGTTTTTTAAAAAAAGAATCCAGGTATTCTAGAATCTGGATGATTATTACCTGGGTTGGGTAGCTGCTATGGATAAATGCTACCTCAGAACTCCACTGTTTTCATGAGCAAAGGGAACACACCCTTTCCTGCTTTTACTCTGCCTAATCACCAAAATCCCTCCCGCCAATTTGCCGAAACCCAAAGTTGCAGGAAGATTCATTCTCTTGACATAAGGTTTGGGTCTCAATTTAAATAGTTATCAGAGAGTGAGGGTATCTCTTTTTGTTTTGTTTTGTTTTGTTTTTTGTTTTTTTGTTGTTGTTTTTGGAGGGTATCTCTTTTGATAACACATTCTGAAGTAAAAGATTAGGACATTGAGTCATTGAGAAAGTGTCTGGGAGTAAACTGTTTCATAAAACTGAAAAATAACCACAAGAAAGCGACGCTGGGGCCAGTAAGACAAAGACTGATGATTTAAAGATTTTGCCCAGACTGTTCCCTGACCACATAATCAAATCATGCCCTCTAACCAATGTAATATACACAGGAAAAGTCTGGTCACAAAACAGAAGCTGGGCTCTGACACACTGATTTTGGATTTTGAAAAGATTTCACAAGATTTAAAATCTTCCTGTCTCATCCAAAAGTTGCTCTTCTTTCCAACTCAAAACTTCTCCAGAGACAATATTTTATTGGAAAGTAATTTTGATGAAATCAGGCCAATTAGTACACACAAACTAATTCCTCTAAGTCTGGAAACTTAACTTCAATTCAGATCTAAGTGCCTGCTTTCACTAGTTCACAAAGGCTGCCTCTTCTGCACGGTTTTCCTGATAAAGCTTAGTCTGAGTCATTTGTTCCACTATCAACTACTGATCAGTATTTAAATACTTCTTTTCCTAAATCAAAGCTGCTCCTGGGCTTCCTTGTGCTTATGTTCTAATCCTCACGTGACAGCTCTGCATTCAAGCTCCGAAAGCCTGGACTGTAGACCCACGTCTCTGGGCAAATTATGTAACCAATCTGGCCCCACCTTCCTCATCTAAAGAACGAGGAAACCATCTACCTGCTTCACAGTGTTCTTCTGAGGATCAACTGAGATCATGAACAAGATGTGAAAATTGTAAGTGCAACAAAACATAGGATGATATCACTATTATTGTTAGGCAACATTCCACACAAGATGTAGAAAAGACATAAAATTTACATGAATTTTCCCCCAGGTTTTAATTCATGAAAAAGTGCCCATCATTACACTTATATAACACCTTGGATAATCCAAAAGGAGCCCACTGGTAACATCAGAAATAGTCAATAGGGTTATAACACTGACAAAATGGTAGCATGTGTCTAATTGAATCAGAAATTAAATTACAATTGAAGTTCCATTTCTTAAGGCTATTTTCATGCATTTATAATTTTACCAAGCAAAACAAGAAAAAAGTAAGTTTGATAGATACTTTTAAAGATGACTATGAAACTTTAGACTGTAAATACAACTGTCCTAAATCAAACTTTAAAAAGGCAGCCATCTGGCACCAAAAGCAAAGGCAACAGAAGCAAAAATAAACAACTGGACCACATCAAGCTAAAAAGCCACTTCACAGCAAAGAAAATCATGAACAAAATGAAAAGGCAACCTACCATATGGGAGACAATATTTGCAAATCATGTATCAGATAAGGGGTTAATATTCAAAATATATAAAGAGCTCCAACAACTTAACAGTAAAACAACAAACAACCTAATTAAAAAATGGGCAGAGGATACGAATAGACATTTTTCCAAAGAAGATGTAAACAGACAGAGATGGCCAACAGACACATGAAAAGGTACTCAACACCACAAATTATGAGAGAAATACAAATCAAAGCCACAGAAAGATATCTCATACCTGTCAGAATGACTATTATCAAAAAGACAAGAAATAACAAGTGTTGGTGAGAATAAATAAATACATATACATATATTGGAATGTTATTCAGCCATGAAAAAGAAAGAAATCTTACCATTTGAGACAACAGGGATGGACGTTGAGAGCATTATGCTAAGTGAAATAAATCAGACAAAAAAAGATAAATACTTTATGATCTCACTTATATGTGGAATCTTAAAAAAAAAACAAAACAAAAACTGAGCTCATACATACAGAGAACACATTGGTGGTTGCCAGAGGTGGAGGGCTGGGGGAGGACAAAATGGGTTAAGGGGGCCAAAAGGTACAAACTTCCAGTTATAGTATAAATAAGTCAAGGGGATGTAATGGACAGCACAGTGACTACAATTAGTAATGCTGTATTGCATATTTGCAAGTTGCTAAGAGAGAAAATCTTGAAAGTTCTCATAAAGTCTGTAAGGATGTACAGTGACAGATGTTAACTAGACTTATTGTAGTGATAATTTGCAATACACACAAATATTAAATCATTATGTTGTACACCTGAAACGAATATAGTGTTGTATGTCATTTATACCTCAATAAAAACCAAAAATGGTAGCCACCTTTGAATAATAGTTAATAGCTTTAAGAGATCAATAAACTAAAATGAAAAGCTGAATGCCAACTACTTTAAGCTCTTCTAAAAATTAAAGACACCCTACATGTAGTTCTGGAAGTTTGTTTCAGATGTGATTTCTTAATTCAAAGAAAATCAATAGGTAGAACCAACACAGATTTGAGTTGGGAGTGGGTAGTCTATTTGTGTTGGAGGTGAGGATTGTGTTGCTGGATTTGAGGTTTGGGGGTGAGGGAAAGGAACTTCACAGAGGAACAATTTTTTTCTCATAATAGAAAGTAACCTGGGCTGACTTCAAATAGTAGTGCCTTGAGATATTTATAGGTAGGTTGTAGATATAAGACACCATCCATAGAATGTTATCACTTTGTGATTGGAGCTCGTCTCAAGTGCAACAACAGCCAGCCTGCATCCCTAAAAGGGCCCTTGACAGTGTGCTATTTCAGTTGACTTTGAAGGGTTTCCTCCTCTATTCCCATTTCCCTACCCTACTCTACATATCATACAATAACAAAAGATAACACTTACACAGTGTTTGCTATTCCAGGTATACTATATCAGGTAGGAACTATTATTATACCCATTTTTCAGGTAAAGAAACTGAAGCACAGAGAAATCAGTAACTTGCCCAAGGTCACACATTCAGTGGTAGGAACAAATCATACGCATAATTACACTGACTCCAAAATATAATGAAATAAATTTGTTCTCTGTTAAAGATTTCTGTTTAATTCTGCTCTAAGTAGTACATTCTATTGTTTTAGATTCATTCCCTTTATTGAAAGCAGATTTCTGTTCAGATTCATTTAGCCAGATTTTACTACCTCCATTAAACCTACGACTGGGTACAAAGCAACTGGTTTTAATGAGGCCTTGGTTACTGTAAGCAATGTAGTGTATAAGGCAGAGGCCTCTTTTCATAAATACTCCTTTCATAGAAGAAACAAAGGCATATTTCAAAAAAGAGAATTTGTGGATTTCAGTTATAGATTGTGTCTGAAATAAGTATATTCATACATGACTTATAAATTATATTTAAGTATGCACTAGCAGAACAAAGCCTATTAATCCATAGTAAATAAACACTCACAGTTCTATTACAATACATGGAAGTCATCAAGCAGACAATACTTTTTTCATTAAACCCTGAATCATTGTGTCCTGCCAGCAGCATGAAATAAATTAATGTTTAATATTTAATACTATATGATGGTAATACTGAACCAAATATGTATTTTAAATTTTATGTTATTTGACATTTCAATTTTAACTCAAAAGTATTTCTAAAAGGGTTGAAAATCTGTGCCTGAAAGTAATAGTTTAAATTTAATAAGTGTTTCTGGCTTTTTAATGCCACCTTACAGTCATAGCATTCTATCCTTTAATGATGATTCAAATCCAATTTCAGAAAAAGTGAGGCATTTTTAGCATTAAAGATATGATAATCTTCAAACAAAGACATCCATAAAATCAAAAAATATAGAAAGGTCATCAAATGACCTGTGGGATTTAAACAATTACGTATAAAATGATCAGTTTAGCAATCAAATTTTTTAAATGGTTAAATCTAAAGATAGACAAAGCACAAAACACATTATTAAAATATGAATGGACCTTAAGCGAAAACACAGCTTTGCATTTAGTATATTTCACACTAGCAATTCTTCCTAAAAACAGCAATAGGGAGATGCAAGAGGGAAGAGATATGGGAACATATGTATATGTATAACTGATTCACTTTGTTATAAAGCAGAAACTAACACACCATTGTAAAGCAATTATACTCCAATAAAGATGTTAAAAAAAAAAAAACCAGCAATAGGGACCAAAACAAATCAGTTCACTGTTGTCTAAAAGGAAAAACAGATCATTTTCTCTTCCTATTAAGAAAGAGAGGAAAAAGTTCTTTAAAATATGTGGCATTCTGTGCAGATGGGCACAAACAGCAGCCTGTGTCACACATACATCACATCCCTTTGGCATCACTAGGCTTTATTTCGGTCAATTTTCAATCACGAGGAAAAAAATGCAATAAATCTGTTTATAAGAACCATAAAACGTGTAGAAGTGAGGAAAAAATAAGCTGTTGAAATTTCAGTACCTACACACCTCTTTCTGTATCCAAATTTTAATCCAATAATACAATTCTGCTACTTCTGCTCATTTCCCATCTTCTTTTGTTATTACAGAGGACATCTAAATGTAAAAATATTTCATGGGTTTAAGCAACAAAGTTGTGAACAAGAGAAGGAGAATTAAGTATGAGGGCAGAAGCAGGGGAGTGTGTGGGTGTGTTTGCACGTGTTTTCTTCTTAGAGTCCAAAATCCCTTTGGATTATTAGTGAAGCTCAGACAGAACTTTAAAGCAAATACAGGGAAATGACAACTAAAGTCCAACTTCATAATGTATAAGAATCCCCTGTCCTAAACCTTGACACGCCTTGAGAAGAGGGAAATGTGTTCTTTATTTTTCACTATTTTACTAACAATTATTAACCATCTGATATGTGTCAGACACACTCCTGGACACACTTCCATATTTTACCTCATTTAATCTTTTTTTAAAAAAAATTTTAAGCATTTTATGTAATTTTTAAAGGTTACTTTCCATTTACAGTTATTACAAAATATTGGCTATATTCCCTGTGCTGTACAGTAAATCCTTGAGCAATTTTACACCCAATAGTTTGTACTGGGTTGGCCCAAAAGTTCATTCGGGTTCTTCCAAAA
Organism: Balaenoptera acutorostrata; assembly: GCF_949987535.1. Taxonomy (NCBI): domain Eukaryota; kingdom Metazoa; phylum Chordata; class Mammalia; order Artiodactyla; family Balaenopteridae; genus Balaenoptera; species Balaenoptera acutorostrata. The sequence continues at coordinate 168,513,286 of NC_080064.1, read as the reverse complement.
GACTGTATGGAAAAACCTGAACGAGATTTCTGGCCAACCCAATACCTCCCACTCCACCACCCCTACACTGTGCCCCCCAACACTGGTAACCACTAGTTTGTTCTTTATTTGTGAATCTGCTTCTTTTTTGTTACATTTACTAGTTTGTTATATTTTTTTAGATTCCAAATATAAGTGATATCATACAGTATTTGTCTTTCTCTGTCCAACTTAATACTTAGCATAATGTTCTCCAAAGTCCATCCATGCTGCTACAAATGGCAAAATTAGGTTTGTTTTTTTCTATGGCTGAGTAGTATTCTATTGTGTATATTAACCACATCTTCTTTATCCATTCATCTGTGGATGGCCACTTAGGTTGCTTCTGTACCTTGGAAACTGTAAATAATTCTATGAACTTTGGGATGCATATATCTTTTCGAATTAGTGTTTTTGTTTTTGTTTTGAATATATACCCAGAAGTAGAATTGCTGGGTCATATGGTAGTTCTATTTTTAGTTTTTTGAGGAACCTCCATACTGTTTTCCACAGTGGCTGTACCAATTTACATCGCACCAATAGTGACAAGGGTTCCCTTTTCTCCACATCCTTGCCAGCATTTGTTATTTGGGTTCTTTTTGATTATAGCCATTTTGACAAGTCTGAGGTGATACCTCACTGTGGTTTTGATTTGCATTTCCCTGATGATTAGCGATGTCGAGCATCTTTTCATGTGCCTGTTGGCATCTCCATTTCCTCTTTGGAAAAATGTCTATTCACTTCTCCTGCTCATATTTTAATCAAGTTGTTTGTTTTTTTGATGTTGAGTTGTATGAACTGTTATATATCTTGAATATTAATCCCTTATAGGTCATATCATTTGCAAATATTTTCTTCCATTCAGTAGGCTGTCTTTTCATTTTGTTGATTAACTCATTTAATCTTGACAACAATCCTTCTGATGTGGATTTTATTACCCTTTATTTCTGATGAAGAAACAAACTAAGAACACTAATTTGCCCATTTTAGATAGACCACAATTTCAACTCTGGCCTTCCTTTCAGTTAATAAACATTTCTTAGTACTTTCTGTACGTACCAGGCCCTATGCTTAGCTCAGTAACTATTCTACAAATCCATCTGTCTTTTACTGCACCACATAGCCGGTCCCTGACATCCAGCATGGTACCTAGCCCATATTAGGCTCTTAGTGAAGGTTCACTGAATTATTTGGTTAAGTAAGTTACTTGTCTCTACAACATAAGCATTTAAAATAGATATCTGGATCCAGGGTGATTTTACTTTAAAATAGCTTGCTATTGAACACTAAAATGCATATTTTCAAAATAATTTTTAAGAAGAGGAATATTTCACTGATTATGAGCATCCAGGCAACCCACATCAGATGGCAAATACCTGTACTTCAAACTTACACGGAGAAGGAAGTGTGGTGCAGTGTGATACGTGCAGCATGACGCACATTACCTCAACCTAGTGTATAAATAAACCATCACACAGTCATCATCTAATTATTTCAAGAGTGTGTGATCTGCATACCCAATTCAGTTACAAACATTACATGGGCATAGTCTTCTAATGCGTTTTCACAGACTCAAGGCATAATGCATAGCGTTGGCCAAAAAAGCAACATAAGGAAACCACACAATGTGAAGATTACTTTGTAGTCGGACATCAAGGAGTTTGAATGCTACCTCGGCCATTTACAAACTACCTCATCTTGGGCAAGTTACTTTACTTCTAAGCCTCACTTTCTACATTGTAAAATGCAGATGATTACAACCGCACCTAGCTTACCCTTCAGAGATTATTGAGGACTAAATGACATGACATACATAAAATATTTAGCACATGCCCAGGTCAGAGTTACGGTTCATTAAATGTTAGCTTTATATTAGAATAAGAATTAAGCTGGGATGAAGTGAGAGAGTGGCATGGACATATATACACTACCAAATGTAAAACAGATAGCTAGTGGGAAGCAGCCGCATAGCACAGGGAAATCAGCTTGGTGCTTTGTGACCGCCTAGAGCGGTGGGATAGAGAGGGTGGGAGGGAGACGCAAGAGGGAGGAAATATGGGGATATATGTATATGTATAGCTGATTCACTTTGTTATAAAGCAGAAACTAACACACCATTGTAAAGCAATTATACTCCAAAAAAGATGTTAAAAAAAAAAAAAAAGAATTAAGGAAGCTGGGAAATAAATTTTCTGGTAGGTCTGGGGTTGAACAGACTAGACACCTTTCTACTCTCTAACCTTTAAAGCTTCGTAGTATGTAGGAAAATGCCTGTTCCTGAATCAGCTGATCTCCATAATGTAGGATTCCAGAAAAATCACCTCATTTATTTTTCTTAATTTAACAGCATCCTGCTTAAAGCACAAACACACACCTTTTCATACTACCATTCAAAATAACTGCTTATAACTTAAAGAAAAAAACCTTATAATAGTAAAAAATGGGAAAAATTACTGATTTCTTTCTAAATTATTCTGTACTCCCTCAACAAATTTTGCCTTTTAATTCTATAAAGAAAACACTAATTCCTTCCAAAGGCATGATCAAACCCAAAGATTAGTGATAAACCTTAACATTTAAAAAAATATGTCTCAGAAAAAGAAATTATATTAGCCACTTATTCATATATTAAATGAAAACTGTATAAGATTGTAACTGGCTTAGATAACTATATTCCTCCTTATTAGGTGGTACACAATTAATCTTTTATCTCCAAATTACTAATTACTTTGATGTAAGATGCCTATACAACCAACAGATATATTAAGCTTTTAGTTTCTAAGTCTTAGCCAAAAGACCATATTGCCCCAGTAGAATAAAAATAAATGTTTTGTTTTGTTTTTTTAACTTTATAACCTACATATAGGTATGAGGAAACTCAGGTTTAGAATACAGTCCTCTGAGGGAAGCCAGATAGATGGAAACTTTTCCTATTAGAAGCAAAACCCATTGTATCTTAACTAATCACTCATTTTATTCTATCACTTGGATATTCATCTCCTTTTGAATTAGTATATAATTATTCTGGATACAATAATTCAATACAATCATCTTCCCAAGGGCTCATTTTAAGTATGTTTTTGAACAAGCAGTAGAAGACAGGAACAAAGCACAAGCTATAGCAGGGCTAAAAACTAATATTATTGCCTACACAAAAAACAAAAACCTGCCCAAACGTGGCACAGGTACACTAAATAAGCAGAAGTGATAGGTCTTGACAGCCTGGGAAATATTTAGTTAGTAAAGTCAGACATCTAGGCATTCAGCTCAGTCACCAGAGTGAAGATTAGTAAAACTGAGACAATAGCTCGGCAAGAAGTTGAGAGAGCACGCAGTAGGAAAAACTGTTCAACAGGATAATCCTTGAAGACTGGCAGCTATTCTGAGGTAGTACAGAAAGAAAATTAAGCAATTAAAAAGGAAATCAAACACCTCCTCTCCAATCTATCTTTCACACTGCTACCAGACGTGAAGCATAATTCCCATCATGTCATTCTCCTGCACAAGAAGGTACCAACCTAATCTGTAATACACTGATTTTCAAACCTTGCTTCATGAAACTCCAACTGTTCTGCTGAGGACCAAACATGATGTTAATGGGTGAGAGGATTCCCAGGGAGGGTGGGAATCCAGCGTTTCTATCAACCAAAGCAACGCCATTTTTCTCTTTTGTATACACTGGGGTTTTGTTGTAAAAATGTGAGAAGAAAATTCTGCTGGTAAATAACAATTGAAAATGGTTGTCTTGATACAGTTCCATCTTCTCTGGCTGGCACTGGGGACATCCATAAACAGGTGCTACTCTACCTTTCAAAACTTCTTTCTCACAACTTTCCCAAAGACTCCAGCCATTCCAGTCAACACGACTGGGTTCTACAAGTTCCATGTACATTACCTCTTCAGCCATTAACCCCATTGTCAAGAATGCCTTTGTGCTTGCCTTTGTGTACCTTGTTCAATTCAACATATTCTACACAATTTCTGTGGACAAAATGCTTTGTTAAATTAGACATGTCCCCACCTTTGAGTAGCTTTCAGTCTAGTGGACAAGAAAACAGACAACACAATTAACCCAATATGAATAAGAAGAGGGCTTCCCTGGTGGTGCAGTGGATAAGAATCAGCCTGCCAATGCAGGGGACACGGGTTCGATCCCTGGTCCGGGAAGATCCCACATGCCGCGGAGCAACTAAGCCTGTGGCCACAACTACTGAGCCTGTGCTCTAGAGCCCGTGAGCCACAACTACTGAGCCCGTGTGCCACAGCTACTGAAGCCCGCGCACTTAGAGCCCGTGCTCCACAACAAGAGAAGCCACCACAATGAGAAGCCCGCGCACTGCAGCGAAGAGTAGCTCCCGCTCACCACAACTAGAGAAGGCCTACGTGCAGCAACAAAGACCCAACACAGCCAAAAATAAATGAAAAAAAAAAAATTTTTTTTTTAAATATATAAATCAGAATAAAATCAACATTAAAAAGAAGGCCAAACTCCTACAGCTTCTGAGGGAAAATGGGAAAAAGCAATTTTTTTTCTAGTAGAATCAGAAAAGGTAAGGATATTTGAACTGGACGTTACTGGATGTGGATACAGAATATAGTGAAGAGTAGAATTCCTATAGCATAAACATACAGAACAAAGTTTGCCAAAGTACCTGGCATATTCTGGGGATGTACAGGAAGGTATGTGACTGGAATAGACTGGAGTGCACTAAACTGGAAAGAAACCCTGGAATGAGTTCCTTAAAGGCCTAGAATGCTTTGGTAAAAATAATCCCTAATTTGACAAAGCATTTTATAGTTTATAAAATAGTAATTTAAAGCATAAAAATATAATAATTTTAAGCATAAAAATAATTTATGCGTTCATGTAAATTATTTCCATCAATCGTCAGAGCAATCCGACCAAGTTAGCAGGGAAAAAAATTATCAACCCTATTTTACAGCTGAAGAAACTGAGTTAAGTAAGAACACTAATATTTACTAAACATCCACTATGTACCAAGCGAGCCCTTTGCAAGGTAAATAGCAAACATTATGATCTTCTGAGATAAAGAACTGTTATCACCCCCATCTTATAATTAGGAAAACCAGTTCAGAGAGGCTGACAGCCTTGCCCAGGGACATGTGACTAGCATGTGACAGATTCAGGACTGGGACCAGGTCATGCTTCCAACTTGTGCTGTGCCATCACGGGAGGCCCATTTTTAGAGGCAGTTGAAGACAGCGGTATCAAGACCTGACTGTGTTTTTGTTTTTTTGGTTTTTTTTATATTTATTTATTTATTTATTTATTTATGGCTGTGTTGGGTCTTCGTTTCTGTGCGAGGGCTTTCTCTAGTTGCGGCAAGCGGGGGCCACTCTTCATCGCGGTGCGCGGGCCTCTCACTATCATGGCCTCCCTTGTTGCGGAGCACAGGCTCCAGACGCGCAGGCTCAGTAATTGTGGCTCACGGGCCCAGTTGCTCCATGGCATGTGGGATCTTCCCAGACCAGGGCTCGAACCCGTGTCCCCTGCATTGGCAGGCAGATTCTCAACCACTGCGCCACCGGGGAAGCCCAAGACCTGACTGTTTTTAAAAGGACTCTTAGAGCATTTCAAAGGGTAGGTTAGAAAAGAAGGAGGACAGAGGGAGATTACCGAAGTGATCCAGATGAGAAACCTGGGCCTGAAATAACACCGAAGCAGTTAGGATGGCACAGGAGATGAATGTAAACATCAGCCGCAAAGTGGCAGTGAAGCCAGCGGGTTTGCCTGACCCCAGTCAGATACACGGATTGCACCCAAGTCCCATGACTGCCTCTTAAGGTCTGGTCTTGACTGTTCTTTTTCTAGATTCTCACTACTCTTCTCGTGAGTACCACACGGTTAAGCATTTGTAAGATGTCATCAAATCTAAAGTGCCAATGATTTTAAGATGCGTTATTATCTACGTTAAAAGAAAAAATGCTGTCGAAGTATAACATGCCATTGACTTTAAAATGCACACTGATTTCAGGCAAAACAAAATGCGAAAAAAAGATCTGCATCTTAGAATTAATGAAACATGGTAACTTTTCTATATTTTTTCAGTATGACTTTATTCTCACACCTCAACAAGACCATGCCTTTCAAGAAATAGTTTCTTAATGCCAAGGCCTTAAATGCAATGCAGGGCTTTGTAAGCATTCTGTGGGGACCGCAGGCACTGTCTTCACAGACAAAGAGCATGCAGTCTAGACCAAGTCCTTCTCGGTGCACAACGTTGACGGGCTTCCTGAATTCCTGAGGTCTGAGACCTAACTGGCTATTCCTCATTACTTGTCAGTGACTCTGCAGTAACAGGTAACATGAGAGTAAGCATTTACCAAGAATGACGAAGATGGAGGTGGTGGTGGAGGTCCTGGTAGTAGTGACCACAAGGATGATAAATGCTATTTATTCGGTGCTTGCTATGTGCCAAACCTTCTACATGGACTCTGTTGCTTAATTCTTGCAATTCTATGATGCACATAGTACCAGCGATCTTACTACTGTAAGAAGAAAGTCAGTTTCCAACTGGTAATCTTGAAGAAATAAAAAACTAGAGGAGAGTGATTTTTAAATCAAAGGTACATATGAAGAGAAATACGCCTAAGAAAGAATCCTGTTAGCTTTTGTTTATCCTGATTTTGTGAAACATTAACTCAACTCGTTAATTGTTCTTGCATGGGTCTTTATTGACGATGGATCAGACTGACATTCCTGGTCAGCATATATTTCTTTCTTTCTTCTTTTTTTTTTTAAAGAATAAACCCTCATTTCATGAACATGCGCCAGCAGAAAGAGACAAGATAGACTCCAGAGAACCTGCAGTCCTCATTCTTAAAGAACACATATTTCAGGGATGATAGCTCTTCGGATATTCACATGTTCAGCAGACCTCAATATAAACACGAAACAACAATGAAAAGTCAGCAAATCAGCAGGAGGAATAAACATGTCAGAAACATGATGGCATTCAGTGACCACCACGTACCTTAATAAATGAGCTCATCGTCTAGCTTGTGTAAGTCTTCTCCTGTGGGGCATCTTGATAAACCAAAGAATCAACAGAAAATACTCCCGCAGTGCTTGCTTTCTTAAGTAGGATTATGTGAAAGTAACTGAGAATTACTGCCATCCCTTTACATTGACAATCTTCCAATTAATGAGAAAACAGATTTTTTTCCCCAAAGTATTGGGTTTGAGAATCTTCTGTTCTGCATTAACTAATTTTTCGCAAATGTTTTTAACGCTTAAGGTACACATATTTGCTATTTATAAAAAAGCAGATGCAGTTGACTCACCTCCTTACAATTTTGAGTTTGTTCCTCAAGACACCACGAACTTTTCAGTTATGCAGAATCACGCAGATCCCCCCCGAACAACTCTTCCATTTTAGTCATCCTTAACAGCCATCTCATAAACTTTTTTGCTCACCATATATCAACGCTTAAGATTCCTAAAAAGTTCACATTTTTTTAAAGGACAAGGAGAGAACTCTACTGGGAATGCCATGCCTTTCCCTCCCCACCCCTTCTTCTTTTCAACATCAGGCAAGTTTATATTCATCCTTCCAGGACGAGCTCAAATATCATTTCCAAACTGCTCTAACAGAATTAACAGTTCTTCCCTCTGTACTCCCCAACTATTTGTTCATACTACTATTAGAGTACTAATAAATTTATTAGAGTAAATTGTTTATATCCCAGATAATGAAGTCTATGAAGACACAAAACATCACTTATTCATCTCTGTATGTCCAAAACATACCTGAGCCAGGGGTAGTTATTCAATAAATTTTGGCTGAATAATTTTATTAATGTGACTCAAAGTCCTCAGTAATAATTTTATTTAAGGAAAATATTGTAATATTAGTCTTTGAAACAGCAATGAGAAAGAGAAAGTATCTTTTTAAGTAGTAGAAACACAAAATGGAGTATAACCCCAAGTCAAAAATATAAATTGCAGAAAATAATATTTTTCTTTTCTCATTCATTTTCTGTGGTTTCTTCATTCTCTTCCATTAAACATCACTTGGGGAGATTTTTATTTATGAATGGTTATATCTAGTTTTATGAACCTGACAAATGTCTTGCCCCAGAGATATGAAATATATATTTAGTACTGAGTAATGCAAAATTCACTTTGCAACTTTTTGTGAGAATATTTGTCTGCCTTTTAGAGATGAAATAAAGCAATATTAAAATGTATATGCATAGCATGAATATAAATCAGCATAGAGATAGGTGAATATATGCTTGGTCAAAGGGAAAAGATGGACCACAATTATAAATATAGCCTAGATAATCTAAAAAGGTAATTATCATACGTTGACATACGAACTGAAATTTTATCAATTGATAAGACACCTATAAATCTATATTCTGAGCCCCATTCTAAAAATAGAAAAAATATGGTTTATGTTATTTGATTATTCTCAGTCCATAGCAAATCTCTAAAATCTGACATGAATAATGCTTTGGGGAAACATTTTCAAATTTTCATTTGAACATACTTGACATCATACTTCTCAAATACCAGCAAACTGCTCTTGGCATATTACTCCTTCTGCCACTATACTTAGTAGATACACTTAATGATGTAACTATAACCTATATTAATAACTCAAGAAATACTGAATTGAATGACTTCTATGTTATCACTATAAGAATTAGTTTAATATTGTGATGTTGATATTATATTCTTATTTTCTAGATCAGGAAACTGAGGCTCTTAAGTAAAATAACTGGTGGCAAGTGATGGAGCTAGAATTAGAATCCAGATCTAATTTATACATTCATATTCTTTCTCCCATACTACAGTATGATTCTTGCATTTATTCTGTCACGTATTATTCTTGAATGAGCCTACAGTGTTGGCTTAACATTTCTAGTACCTTACTTGTAAAACTGAATTCCTACATAGCAGAGAGCAGGGGAGCAAGGCTGAGATGGCAGGTCCTGGGTCTCTGTACCGTCAGAGATGCTTCAGGCTGTGTTCCCATGGGATGTGATTGACTCTCAGGCTGCCTGTATCTGTGATGAGGCATTTTATTTCACAGGGTTTATGGGCTAGTCAATAAAATTTGGATGACTCTGGACTGGATGGAAGGACTCTCAACCTGAATTAGTGAAAATCCAGAGCTGTAGAAAAATTTTTTAAGTCATTATATTGCTTTCAATAATATGCAGTAATTTAGCTATTTAAAAAGAAAAAATAATCATGTTCATCTGGAAAACGGAGTATACGACATCGAGCAGTAGTGGCTTGAAGCAGGAGCCCCAGAATAAAACACTGGGTTGAATGTCAAAGTGCTCACATCAGTGTTTTTGCTATACGACTATGTTCTTTCTAGAAAAGTCAGGTATTATAAGACGCCCAGGTGTGAATCTTAGAATAATAAAACTAAAGGAAGAATACATCAGAGGTTTGTGAAATTTAGATATTACAGAATTAATTAACTACTGGAATCACAGAAACTGTAAAAAATAAGTATGTAACGTTTTAAGCCACTAAGTTTGTGGCAATTTGTCACTCACAACAGAAAACTAATAAAGATAGAGAGGGAGATACTTAAATGGTTAAAAAGAAAAACCTATGCCTCCAATAAAGCAGGCTTTTTCAGAACACAAGGGCTAGGCAGAGGTACCTGTCTGTTGTCCAGACCACAGAGCCACTTCCTTGTTCAATGAGTAACACTGCCCTGTGTTCCTTCCTGACACCACACTGGTCCAGCATGTCCAGACCCTAAAGCACTACCACGTATGGATCACAGACCTCACAACAGTCCCTATGAGCACTTCAGGGAACATGGTGCCTACTGCGCTTTCAAGCAGTACCCTGTTCTCTTCCAGGAAGACCCATGGTCTCTTGGATCTAAGGGGCCCCGGTGGACATGGCTCACAACAAGCCTTTAGGAGCCATTAAAGCCAGGATGGGAGACTGCTGTGACCAGTCCTTATGAGCATGGGGTTCTAGTCTACAACTGAAAAAGAAGGGTATAAGACAAAGACAGGCTCTTAATTTCTGCAATATATTTAGCATTAAACTCAAAAATGCAGAAGAGTGAGCAAGCAAACACACAGTATGGAGAGAAAAAAGACAGTGTGGTATCATGGAAAAAGAACACTATAAGAAGTCTGACGTGCTCTGCCAGCAGCAGCCCTGCCCATGGGCTACAATATGGGAGGCTTAGGACGTCTTCAGGCGTCTTCCAGGTCTAACAGTCCTACATTCTTCAGTCTTAACATAAGAATATTTAGTTCAACAATTATAGTAACAAGCAGCTACTACCTTAGAAAAAGAGTGTACCAAGACGTCAAGAAAACAACCATTCTATCTGCCAAGAGTACTTATTCTCAGTAACTAAGATTAGCAGGCAGGGCTCTGAATTTTAGCACACATTGTATTCTTAGCATTCGAGAGCCTAGTCTTATAAATGTCAACCCATACATCTTGGCTGCAAAGAAAAGGCCATTCAAATCCTCTAAGGTAACCTCCAGCTAATTTATATATGTATATATTCCTTTGTTATTCTACTTTAAGTTTCGTGTCCAGAAGTCATTATTTCATGTACAGTTTCTTACTATAAATATAACTGTGAAATACTGACATTTCATATGCAAGCTATGAGTATTGCTGGTTTATTGTTATAGCCAGCTAGCAAAAAAAATAGGCATAAATTAAAGTATTACATTATAAAGCCTACCAAGTAACTAAGATCAAAGGAATGCACATGATATTTCCAGGCTTTTTCCGGCATATGCCAACAAAGAACAGTCAGTGAGGAAAATAACTTTGGTTGAAAGTCCTATGCTGCCATGTCAGAAAAAAGAGAGCTAAACCATCTACTTTCCATCGTTCATCTTGTGTCACTAGTAGTCTTTATCATTCATTAAAAATGGTTAAATATTCCTACCTAATTTTTTGGCAATTCTCTACTATAGCTTGGTATTAAAAAGCTTACATTTGGACTGTACATTTCAGTTTCTATTCTCATTCCAGTTTACAGAGAAGTAAAAAAGTACTGTATTTGCAACTTAAGCTGGTATTAAACTGACCCCTGCTGGCCTCATCTTTTCTGCATTTGTCAGATACGACAACACCCAACTGCATCCTATAGTTGAAACTGCATTTGATCAGATTCCCATATCAAAAACATGACAAAGGAAAAGGACGGCTACTCCCACAATTTCAAGTGGAAAGATGCCTGCTTCAGTCTGGCTATTTTATTTGCAAAGACCTAGCAATTAAAATCACCCTAGTGTTCCACAGAAGGGTTTCCTAGAACCTACTGATTTATTCTACAAATTCATTCATTTAACAAACACTTACAGATTTCTGGAAGAACACAGAAAAGCAGAGATACTTAGAAGTACAGCACCTGCCCTCCAGGTACTCACAGGCACTTACCAGTCATTAAAAAGATACATTTGAGAATTAAATTCTAGCATATGATTGGATACTACAAAAGTAAGAAGGAAGTAGGGCTACCATAGAGCTGGTGGTATAGCCTGCCTCATGGGCTTGAGTTCACTTAAGATTCTTTACTGAACAAGCCCAGGAAAATTTTATCTCCTTCTTTAGGAACCCATTGTACTTCATGAATAATAATGGCTGCCATTTACTAACGATCTCCTATGTGCCAGGGACCGCGGCTAGGTGTTTTCCAGACACTATCATATTCACCTCACTTGATAACTCTTTGAAACAGTTATATTTATGCTTATGCTTAGTTCATAGATGAGGAAAGCTGTATACTACACTGCAATGTTTTTGTTTTAAACAGATGTTTCTCCTCTACAAGAAAATGAGCATCTTAAGCATAGGGGATCATGTCATTTTCATTTTTGTATCCCCAGAACCTAGCACATCTCCAGTACCTAGCATATAGTATGTACTCAAAAAAATGTCTGCATGATATATGAATGGAGATAATATTGAACAAATGTGGCTTCTAAATGCATACTATGAGCATGACCTGTGCTTAAGCTCATAGTATGAGAAAGTAGTGGAGGAAAAAAGAGGAGGAAAAAAGTTTTGATTCCTGAACATAGACACCCATACTCAACTGTGGCAAGAAAACGAGAAAATCCCAAGACATGAGTTAAACAGAACGTTATGGAAACAGAGCTTAACACTATCCAGTTAAACACCAAATAGAAAAAGGACTCCAGCATCAGAAGATGATGACATACACAGGTGCTGGACTTTAACAGAACCTGAAACCTATCAAGAGGAGGGAAAAGAAGAAAAGAAAAAAGAAGAAAACCATGAAAAGAAGAGAATCATGAAAACAAACACAATGTAGAGTTTCAAAAACTCTACTATGTTCCCAAGAAGTTAATGTATGTTTTCTTTTCCTACCTCCCCTTATTTTTCAACATCTCTTTTCTTGTCACTTAGAGACAGATGAAGATAAATGAAGTACAGTGGTTAAACTTCTTTGTTTGGATACAAATGATCTTGTGCATCAACATTATTGTTATGTAAGCACTTTTAATACTGCTTCTAGCAGATGAGACTTCTGCTTCAACATATGTTACGGGGAAAAACGGTAAAAATGTATTCATGACTAAAATAACTGAACAGTCAAAAACCACATAGAAAATATTATACATGAATCTGGTTTGTTGTGCTTGTTAATGATTTAAGGTAAAACCGAGGATGCAATCTCTCTCCCCAAACAGGAATGAATAACCCCAGATTCTCAGTATTGTCAATACTTTCTATGTTGTCCTACCCTACACCAAACCACTGCTGCAAAATCATTCCTTAAAAGGGACTGGAATTTAACCCCCTCTTCCTGCACCTTCCCTAGTACAGTAAAACATGAGACAGAGGAAGCAGGGGTCTTCTCAACAACGGCCACTGTAAAAATCTCAAGTTTACTGTGGGAACATTAGCTCCCAGAAAATACAAAGCAGTTGGTCAAGCTTATGAGCCCTGGGTTCAGATCGAAGTTCCACAGCTGTAATCGTGGGCAAGTCCCCTACTTTTCTAAATCAAATATAGTAAGATTACCTTTGTAAAACCAAGCTATCACATGCAAAGAGCTTAGCGTACTACATGGTACATAAGTGTTCAATAAGCATAAGCTATAACCATTATTACAACCCCTATATGACTTCCCTCCTAAAGTCTTGCCTTCGACTAGATCTTAACAAAGAGATAGGACCTCTGAATCCTCACTCTGGCTAAGCTGGGCTCTGAATGTATTAAATGAGTCTATTTTACCCTCCTTCCTTCCTTTCCCCTTCTTGCCAATAATCAGCACCTCAAGAAATGTTCCTCTGTTCATACATAAATGAAGCTCCTGTTCATATATAATATTTATGATTATGTCTTATTTTGGTAACTAGAGGTCTCAAATTAACCAATGTGGTCCAAATTGCAATATTCTGCCCCACTGGTCCCTAAATGACACCATCTTCTGTGAGACCAGAAAAAAATATAATGGTCACACCTACAAGATCAAAAGCACAAGATCATTTGTACATAAAGCTTACAGCACTCACAGAAATCTACAAGGTTGTCTGCTTGCCATATCTTTAGAATGTATATCTCCCACTCTTCACACTATCCAGTCATAAACAAAGACCAGAGCACATTCCAGATTTCAGACCCCACGACAACTGTAACTATACACAACCTTCAGATACACCATTCACAACAGTCCATTTTCCAATAATTGATTAAAAAATAACAAAAGGAGGTATTTATATCAGATTCATGTCAAGCATTTAAATTCAGGACATCAATATTTAAATAAAATAGCAAACCAACCAGTAGAAAAATTGCTTTAAACATAGATTACTCTTGAAGAAGAAGACTACATGTACTTCTTAGAAATGAAATTTTGCTAGAGAGGTGCATTCCACGTCACGTGCAGCCTTAAGCATTTCCTCAGAGACAGTATCAAGAGTGTTGGTGAACATGCTGCACACTGGCTTATAAGGCCGTCAGATGCTGCATGTCAGCAATACGTTAGCTGTTAGCTTAAGATTTCCCAATAAGGAGATGTTGCAGTACTTCTGCATCTAGCATCTGGTATCGTGTTGTAAATGCAGAACAAAGACAGCAGCAGACTCAGAAGTCTTTCAGCTTCCTTTTGGCCATCTGCAGCATATTCCAAGAGTCACCTGGTCTACAAGATGAATTCTCCTGATATCATGAGATGCGAGCAAATCTTCCATCATCTGGGGTTTCTGACTCTAAAGTGAAGTCTCTCCCCCACAAAAGCTTAATGAAGAATAGGAATAAAACCTTGCCTTCTAACACTTGCAAGCATTTTTTTGTTTGTTTAACCTGACCATCATAAATCACCAACCTGCCCCCAACAATGCCTCTTACAAGCAAGTATTTTCCACCATCTTGGAAAGTACAAATTGACTGAAATTTTGCCATACAAATTAATTCCCCAAGTTTTCACTCAGTGTAAATTTGAGTATAACACAAGACCGATACAAGTTCTGTACTCACATTCTGAGACTCTTAGTGCTTGTTTTCTACCAACTCCTTATATAGAGAGTTGAATAGAAAAAATAGAAATTTGTATGTAGTAATAATGTACCAATATAACTATGCATATGGAGACACTGTTTCTGATCATCTCAGTACATTCAGCACCTAGCAGACGGCCTGGCACATACCAGACACTCAATATTTGTTGACTAAAGAGTAGATTTGTTGCCTCTCAAATGTTTGGTAGTCAGACTTTTTGAATTACAAATTCAAATAGGAAAATTTGTTACCACTGACCATCATTATAAAAGGGGAATGGTACATCTTTGGAAAATACTTGATCCCAAGACATAATAAAATCACATTTTAAAAAGCAACAATCATTTTAGAACTCCATGAATATTAATTAATAAGAAAATATTAATAAAGACAAACCCCAAAAGTCTGATATTTACAGTCCAAAGCTATTCTAACTTAGAAATGTTTTTCTCAGATAAATGCTATTTTGAGTAATGATTAGGTCAGAGGAGCTCAAGATTTCATTTTATAGTTTCATTACAAGCTTATGATCTAATCACTAATCTAACAGTTTATAATAGTTTATACTTTCCACAAATGTATTTGGCATCCTATCTGTTGAGTCAGGACACCGGAAGAACTTACTTCCCTGTCCAAACACAGCTGGAAGATCTGGTTCAAATTCCAGTTCCATCCCTTGCTAAGTGACTTCGAGCAAGTTATACTAAATCTATCTTTGCTTCAGTTACCACTTTCTTTGCTTCAGTTAGCTTTGATTTTTTGTGTTTCCTTGGACCTGACCCTGCCTGCATTTTGGAATATTTAAGTTTGTTGAATATTAAGGACATATTAAGGGATATTCAAGTTTGTTGAAACCCGAATACAAAGAGAAAGCCTCAATAATCAGTTTTGAAACCCAGAAACCATGATTTTAAATCAACCGCAAGACAACGTTACTGAAAGCCAAGTCTTGTCAGGAGAGACTGTGTTTTCTAAATTCTTTAAACTTCAGTTTTAACAATTAGGGATGAAGAAGGCACAAGAACCTCAGCACTGGTGGTGACCTGATTCCCTGAGCATTGCTGCACATTAGAACCACCTGGGCCGCCTCTGGAACTTTTTTTTTAACATCTTTATTGGAGTATAATTGCTTTACAATGGTGTGTTAGTTTCTGCTGTATAACAAAGTGAATCAGCTATACATATACATATGTCCCCATATCCCCTCTCTCTTGCGTCTCCCTCCCACCCTCCCTATCCCACCCCTCTAGGTGGTCACAAAGCACCGAGCTGATCTCCCTGTGCTATGCAGCTGCTTCCCACCAGCTGGCTATTTTCCATTTGGTAGTGTGTACACATCCGTGCCACGCTCTCACCTCGCCCCGGCTTCCCCTCCCCCCACCCTGTGACCTCATACACCTGACCGCACCCCCACCCACGTTGATTGGTCTGGGGCGAGGCACTCAGGCATTGATAATATATTTAAAGCACCGTCAGGTGACTCTGATACGTAGCCTGGCTTTGGAATGACAGCTCTAAGAGAAACCTCCCATTTGATTCAAAACTGTGACCAACACAGAACAGGAAGGAAAACCCGGCAGTGCCCTCCTGGCCCCCTACAGCCATGTGTGTAGACTGTGCAGAGGATCTTGTGACCCTGTGGAGGAATGTGGAGACTGGGGCAGGATGGCTGCAAGTAGGAGACTGGGCCCAGAGCGGAGAGATCACGAGAACAGGAGCCAAGGCCAGTCAGGGACCAGACTATGTAAACCACCGGGAGCAGAAACCAATAGGTCCAAAGGACAGCCACGTTCCCACAGTCACGGAGAGCACAGGAAGGAGAAGATGCCAAGGGTTGAGCACTTACCTGAAAGAAGCTGCGCTACCCAAGAGAAACGAAACTAGAAGAAACAGAAGTACCATGACTTGCCAAGTTTGTCCTAGTTGTGTGCATGCCTCCACCCTACCCCTACCCCATCCAGGCTGAGGTAGAGGCAAGTGGGGAATTATAGAATAGAAAGAAGCCATTGTTATTAAAATTACCCAAAAATTGAAAAAAAGCAAAAGGTGAGAGAGCCACACGTTCTTTCAGTGTCATATTGGGGTACCATTTAATAGGCTGACCCAAGGTTTATTTAATTCTCTAGAAGAATGTCCCTGCATTTGACTTTGTCATGTACTTTTCCATTAGAGTGCAGACACTGCAGAACCGCAAGTTACTTGTAGGTTTGGGTCCAAGAGAAATAATAACCCTAAAAGTTATAGTTTTACTGACTGTAGAACATTACCAGTTTTGTCTCCAACCTAGAAATCTTATTATATATATATATATATATATATATATAAATGTTTGTATATATGTAGACATAATAAGTACATGTAGATACAATATGTATATGTAGATACAATATACATAGACATGACATATGTGTGTGTGTGTGTGTGTGTGTGTGTATATATTTTAATGTTGGAACCAGCAGTAACCTTTACAGGTTCCCTTGTTAATAAGTTAATAAATCACTGACATATTTCTTTCTGTATTTCTGTGAGTCAAGTTCTAACTTTTTGAAAATTGTACTTTGATACTACATTTTCTTTGCAGATCTAACAGTGTTTGTGAATCTACCACCCAATGACCCCGATCTCAAATGGATATTTTACAAGATAATTCAAGTAAAGTGCTTAGCACAGTGCATAGCACATAGTAAATGCTCAGTAAATGTGCTATTATTCATAGCTGCTAGTAGTTGGAAGGGATTTTACGTGGCCTCTAGCAGTGGCCACAGACTCACCAACAGGATTTCAAAGCAATAATCGAGGGTGACCCAGGTCAGTAGTTACATGGAAGCCTCCCTCAGTTAGGGCCACTTGCAAATATTATGAATATAGAGAGCCACTCTGCTCAAAATAATTTCCAAACTATCAATGCAGATGATGAGAGTCACCTGTATATTTATCACAATAGGTGTGTGGGCCTATAGGGAGAAAACAATGATAACTTAGCAAAATCAAGTACACTGATCTAAAAGAAGCCATCTGCTTGGTGACCAAAAGTGCGTTCTTCCATACTTTAAGGGGATGTTTGAATGATATTCAAAACTTATGCGATTGATCCAGTTATAGAAGAAAAAGCAGTACAGTAAAGTTAACTATATTGGTATGTGAGCACAGAGGAAACTGGTTAAGGGAGGGAGCAAAAGCTCCCAGAAAGAGAATATATGGTTAATTTCTTAAATTATAAACTCCAAAGGTATGATTTTTCTACAGGAATTTTCTTCACAAATGAAGTGCACCTGTAAAAACAAAAGCTTGTCTAATGTTAAAACCGGGCTTATAAGAAACCTCAGGACTTAACTTTGACTTTAACTTAGAGGGTGAGAGTTTCAGATACATCAATACATTGTCAAGGCCACAGCCATTGGTGATTCTTCATTCCACTGCTTTTCTTTCAAGTGTCAGGAGTTCAGTTTTCCTAATATTAATAAGCAATACCACAACTACCAAGACAGAAGGAACAAAAGCACACACACCTCACAAAATAAAGAAAACTCTATAGTATTCTCTTTTTTTTCCCACTCCATCTTTTCCCTTGCCCAGACTGGGGGGGGGGGGGGGGGTGGCGGGGAGGGGGGGGAATCTAGCTTTATTCTGAAGTAAACACACATAATTAGACACACAATCTTCATAATTTACCACCCTGATATCTTCATCATCAACTACCCTATCACCAAATACAGAGCAGTTGAAAGAAAAGTAATAATAAATCTGAGGTCATATACTTCTTTTTAAACAGGCAATTTTCCACTTTATAAAATAACTAACTTCCCCTGTTTAAAAAGTAAGACTATTTGTTGTCTTATGATGGTACAATTAAGCAAGCTTTTAAGCACAACAGAACATACGTAGGTTAATAAAGTGATTTTAATAAAAAGAAAAGAAAGATTTGACAATTATTGGTGTTTCCATATACTACAGAATATTGACTGTATGGTCAAGATAAGCATCAGTTACAAATTACGTGTACAGCTTGCTAACAAATTAGGAAAATGTTCCCCTTTGGTTTCTTTTCTGCCTACTTGTAAAATAATATTCACACACAAATTTACAATTCAAATTTGATGTCTTATGAGTACATGTTGCAGATCACGCTCTGAGAACTGAGAGAGTGAACTTAGTTGCA
The DNA here is from genome assembly GCF_949987535.1 of Balaenoptera acutorostrata. NCBI lineage: Eukaryota > Metazoa > Chordata > Mammalia > Artiodactyla > Balaenopteridae > Balaenoptera > Balaenoptera acutorostrata. The sequence continues at coordinate 168,494,606 of NC_080064.1, read as the reverse complement.
CGGAAAGTATAATTTGCTGCTGGCTTTTAGCCAGAAACACTAGACCAAATGTTTAGAGACTGCGAGGTATCTAACAAGCCCAGTTCATGTGTACTTCTCAGTACTAGTTGTTGCTGTTTATATGTGGACCTCCAAATAAAGGGCAAAACAAATTTGAAATTCATGCATTTTAAAATGTATTTATTTTATTTACAGGGGACAGAAAAGGAAGCAACTTGAAGGCCCTTTGGGAACATTTGTAACAGTGTTGACAAGAAGTCCCAATGATTTAAGCAACACTAATAACCATATGTCTGTACCTACGTTCAGCTGTAATTTACACATTACGTTTAAGTTTTTATTTTCATACTTGAGAAAACATGCCAAGTATTCAGTATTTATTATCAGAGTTAATTTGCAGAAAGAGAAAGCTAATTACAATAGAAAGAAGAAAATATTGGTCTTGGGAAAAAAATGAATTTGATTATCATACAGGTAGGTAGCAAAGGAGTCATTACTACCTCCCACAACTAATCAATATATCTGTACCTTAAACTTACCATAACTGTCACGTACTAAAAAGATATGATCACTATATGGGCAAATATATTGCTAATAAAAATCTACTGCAACATACTAGTCACTCCATCACAGTACAGTATAATTTTTGCAGGTATGTGCTATAATAAACCATGTGACACAGTAAACGGTATGACATATTACAAGTCTCCCTTACACAAAGTACTGCGAGCAGGTATTGTCAACCTATTACTTGAGATCACTCGGGGGTAAAAAGGTCAGGCCCAAACAGCAGTCTGCAACCTTATAAGGGGCTGAGCAAAGACAGAGGGATATCAGGCAGGGAGAGTGGGGGTGAGGGGAAATGATAAAACAGAAGGAAAGAAGTCAATGGATAACCATTTTCAAGAAAGTAATTTTAGTTGATGTTAGGTATTAAGATTGAAAACTGAAGCCTGAGTTGAGAAAACCTGAAGGCGAAATCAAGGAGGACTACAAAGAAAAACAATTCAGCTGCCACACTTGGTGAGTAATTGCCTGTCTTTCTTACCGCATCTGTACTAGGAAAGCACTGCGGACAAACTAGAACACTTTTGTGTTCTCACCTTCTCAGAAATCTCATTTCATCACTAATAACCATCTCCTCCACTTACCTTAAAATATGCATCCTTACTGGCCCCCAAGTTCAAAACTCTTTAAAACAACCAACCAATCAAAAAACTATTATTACCTTTCTAACCCCCATCCTATTCTTTATTTCTTATTCATAGCCCAATTTCTTAAGATCCAGCACTCATGACTCTGAGGTGCTCTAGCAAAGCTCACTAAAGGATTCTTCACTATTGAAATCAATTAACACTTTTCAGTCTTCATCTTAATTGACTTCTCTACAGCATGAAACTGTTAACTTCAATCATGACATGTTTTTTCTCCCTTGGTTTCTATGACATCTTTCTCTCTAGGTTTTCCTCTGACTCTTCGTCTCAATCAATCACCTTTGCTGGCTTCTCTTTTTTTTCAATTAGCCTCTTAAATATTCCTGTTCCACAGGGTTCCATCCATACTGTTCCTGTCTTCATTGTTTCCACCCCCTCCCTGTATTATTTCTACCTCCACAGAATAAGCGATCATCTCTCTATTTTTTGAGAATATATACTATATTCTCAAGTCTTAATTTCCTATTCAAATCACTCTTGAGATTCAGTCGCACATATCCAGATCCCTTAAGAATACCTCCACCTGGATGTCCCACAAGCATCTCGTACTGAACACATCTAAAATGAAATTCACGATCTACACATGCAACTCCCTCTCCTCTTTCTCTCTTCCGCTACTGTCAACTCCTCTGGCTGTACTCACTGTCTTTCTGAGGTACCACCACTCACGCCTCAAGTCTGCCGAGTTAGAAACGTGAGCACCCTCTCTGACTCCTTTCTTTCTTTCTAATACGTCCACAGTGGGCAGTCCCCAAGCGCTAGCAACTCTACCTTCTTCAAATGTTCTCATTACTTCCCTCTTCCCTTCGCACAGCCATGGCTACTACTGCCAGACTACAGGACCACATCATTTCTTTTTTTTTTTTTTTAATTTTTTTTTGAATTTTTGAATTTTATTTTTAATATAGCAGGTTCTTATTAGTTATCCATTTTATACATATTAGTGTATATATGTCAATCCCAATCTCCCAATTCAACACACCACTCCCCACCCCGCCACTTTCCCCCCTTGGTGTCCATACGTTTGCTCTCTACATCTGTGTCTCTATTTCTGCCCTGCAAACCGGTTCATCTGTACCATTTTTCTAGGTTCCACATATATGCATTAATATACGATATTTGTTTTTCTCTTTCTGACCAGAGTGACCCTTTTAAAGTGACCCTTTTAAAAGAGACATTAGATCAAAATCATTTCTCTGCTCAAAATCCTGCTTTTTTTTTAAACTTAGATAGCTTCATTAGTTCAGAAGCTTGGACTGACTGATTTCCCCATTGTTTAGAACAGTGCTTGGCACATAGGAGTGTGAAATAAATAGTTGTCAAATGAATGAATAGAAGTACAGCAAAAGAGGTATGTATATGACATAGGGGGAGCCCAAAGGTAGACACATGAGTTCCTCTTGGGTAAACTGGGAAAGGCTTCACAAAGCAGTGGATGCTTGAACAGATTTGTGGAATAAACACAAATTGGTCAGGTTAAAGTTCTGAGAGGAAGGCACCAAAAATCAATAGCATGACACCTGTAAAGGCAGAGAGAAACAAAGAAGCATGGTGCACTCTGAAACTGCATGGGATCCAGGAGAGCTGAGATGGAAAGTATAAGTGAGCAGAGAAGACTGAGCTGAAGAGGCAGGCAGGTGCTCCACTGCTTGCTGGCTCTCCTTGCCTCTTGCAACTGTCCAGACCTTCAGGACCACATCATTTCTTGACCTGATGACTGCAGCAGTCTCCTGGTCTGTTTTACTCTCCTTCCAAACAACCTCCAAACTGAGAAAGAAAGAGCTTTCTGAAGTGCACATCTCACTCACCAAATCCCATGTCCCTTGTCAACTTAAGAATGTGTAAATGGGTCTCCCTCAAGATAAGGCCCAACTCCTTGGCTCCAGCCTATCGTTAGCCTCATTTCTAACCAAGTTCCTGCCTCCTGCGCATACCAAATTGCTTGCCAGCTTCCCCAAAGCAACATCTTGTATATCTGTGCCTTGGTATATGCTGCTTCTCTGCCTGATAACTTTTGTCCCCAATTTACCTAGCTGCAAAGACTCTCCCAGAGTCTTCCCAGGCACCTACAGCCTGAGTGTAATGCCCTTCCCATGTGCTCTAAGGGCAAGAGCCCCCTATGAATAGTAGACAGTACTGTGACTTCATATTTGAGGAAATGAACCAATAGTTTATCGGCTAGCATAGCAGGCACTCAATAAACGGCTTTCAAAGAATGTAAGATGATACCCAGTGATGAAGAAGAAGTTGCTTTTCCTTAGTATTTCATTATTCATCTTGATTTTTAGGGCCTAGAGCTGATATTCACAACTGTTAAGTAGCAATAGAGGAATTAAAACATGGGCATCTTTTTTATACTTCTTGTAGATACAAGCTATGATGTTCACCTGTAAAATACGCCATCGCTTAATTCTTATAATTCCTTTTAATAAAGGAAGTTAAAAAAAAAAAGAATGTAAGATGAACAAATAATAATTTGGCTTGAACTCCGCAGCTGGCATAATGGCTGTAACACCTGAGAAGTCTATGTCAAACTGTATTTATTCAGAACTTCAGAGTCATATATTTCTTGTAATTTTTAAATACTAATAAAAGGTCAAAGAAGGGACCAGTCTCTAGGCCTTAATAACAAAGTTGTCTTGATGGAAATATCATATACACTTGAAGGAGTTCATGTGCCCTCCAAAGGGTCTGACTACCCAAATTATCAACCAGACCACTGGCTACAGAGTCTGTCTTACTCATCTCTGCATACCTAAGTCCCTGACACATAGTACCACTCACAAGGTCTGATGAAGGCCTAATGAATGAGAGATTAAAGAAACATATAGAAACAAATAGGGCCTGCCCTGTTGAAGAATTATTAATTTCTAATTTCCTTCAAGAAATTACCTACAAGTGGTCAGTCTTACTGAGTCTTACATTTCCAAGAAGTATTCAGCTCAGTATTCACTTATTCAACAAATATCCAGTGTCAACTATATGCCAGCTACCATGGTAGGCACATGAATTAGCAGGGAAAGCAATGGAACTAGAAAGAGTACTCTTTCTTTTTTCCAAATCCACCTAGATATTTAATAGTTGTGAGATCTATGTGCCAACCAACTAAGCTCTCTGCTTATAAATGTCTTCGTATATAAATTGAGAGGAATACATCTATTTCACAGGGTTATTGCGGGAGTTAAATGAGATAATACATAAACCCAATATGGTGTAAACATATTAGTTATCCCTATATTCACTATTAATCAGCGGTCCCCAACCTTTTTGGCACCAGGGACCAGTTTCACGGAAGACAATTTTTCCACAGGTGGCGGGTGTGTGTGTGTGTGGGGAGATGGTTCAGGCGGTAATGCGAGCGATGGGGGAGTGCTGGGGAGCGGCAGATGAAGCTTCACTCGCCCGCCCGCTGCTCATCTCCTGCCGTGTGGCCCAGTTCCTAACAGGCCGCGGACCAGTACCCGTCGGCAGCCTGGGGGTTGGGGACCCCTGCTATAAATAAAAGGCAGTAATATTTTATGTATTACTTCACATAAGACAAATAAGACAGGGATTAATATTCCCACGTATAATTTTTAAAACCAGCACCAGGGAATCTAAGCAATTTTCCCAAGACCACTCATGCAGTTAGTCAGTGGCAAAGTTCTTTGGTATCAAGTATGAAACTGTGATTCTCTTTACTTATTGTCTCTTACAAATCTCACTGGCACCTAATTATGAAAGACCCTACACCAAAGAATGAGACTACAGCTGAGAAAGCATAGGTCTTCCTAACATAGTAGCTGAGGGGTTAATGAGCAAAGAAAGTGTTTAAATTAACTGTTTTCTTGTTAAAGAATAACAGTTTTCTTACCCAACACAGGGTAATGCCAACTAGAAGAGACACCATAAAGTTTTTATAGTCAGGGAAAGGTCCCCAATGTCATAAGTTTTGCTTTAACAAGAAAATTCTAATATTAAAAACTGTCGGGTTGCCATGGTAACAATCTATTTGCAATCATGATGCTGGTATTATTCCGTTATATTTCTCTCAAGGAAAAGTAAACTAGATGTAGCAAAGGAATTTAATGAAAGTATCTGCTGGACCAAAAGCCAAGATATGACCATTTTTAGGCAATACGACATGATTTAAATATACAGCAAGAGATCCTCAGGTTACAATAACAGTTCCATCAATAAAATTAAAAGATTTTGACCTTGACACCAATACAAGGTATAGCTATATTATCTCAATTCTATGAGTAAGAAAAATAAATCATTAAACAACTGAGATGACAGCCATGGAACAAGAAAGTCAGAATTCATCAAAAGGAGAACAAAATCAATCCTCAAAGGAAGTATGAATTATCAAGACTAAATTTCTCACAGAAAGCTCAAAGGTTTCATTTTGTGTGTATGTGTGCGTGTATATGTTGGGGGAAGGGGTATATTTTTAACTCTAGGACATCCTTGGATGATTTAACCTTCTACTTTTATTTAGAAAATGTCAGAAGGACATATTCAAAATAAATTGATTCTAAATTTAAAAAAAGGAAGGAAGTTATCATTTTTGAATGGTCTTCAAAATTAGACCATTTTGAAGTCTGGACACACAGACTGCCTATGCAGACAGGACAATTTCCACACAATCAGCAAAGCCTCAGCCAGGACTATGAAAATCATAGATTTTCTCTTCTGTAAAAGCTTTTCTAATACTTGTTTCTACAACAATCCAAGAAATGATAACATTTTCCCCACAACTTTAGCTGTGAACAAATCATTTCTTGTCTATTTGTAACGATTTTACAGAACAGCATACGCGTGCTCAATGTCCTCAAAGACAACCAGCATAAAAATTGCACTCCCTCTGCTTCAACAATAAACTGGTTTTGTAAGAAAATACCAGCATGCAGAATTAAATTTTTTTCTTCATTGGCCAGATCTTTACTTAACTTCAATAGTCAGTGCAGATTTGGTAATATATATTTACATTATATATACTATTATAATATATATTTATATCATATATAATAGCATCTATTTTTACAAATATAAATATTCATATATAAAATAACTAGTTTGTTTTCTGAAATACAATCCTGAAAACTATGTGTAATCAAATTTTCTATATAAGCCATGCTTTCTCTCTACTTTCAATATAAAATTATAGAACGTGTCTCCAGCCTCCCTGAAAAGGACTGGCTAAAGAAAAGGACTGGCTAAAGACACCTTTTTAAAAATCACAGTTAGGGAATTCCCTGGTGGTCCAGTGGTTAAGAATCCGCCTTCCAATGCAGGGGACGTGAGTTCTATCCCTGGTCAGGGAACTAGGATCCCACATGCCACGGGGCAAATAAGCCCTTGTGCTGCAAATAAAAGATCCCGCATGCCGCAACTAAGACCAAGGCGGTCAAATAAATAAGTAAATAAATAAATATTTTTAAAAATTAAAAAAATAAAATCACAGTTAAGGTTTCAGAAAACTTCATAAAATCTAATATCTTAAATTTTATTAAATTCAAACAAAATATTAACAACTTAAATAACAACTATAGCTAGCACAGATTACACACTTTTGCTTATTGTTCTTAAAGATTATGGAGATTAAGGTTAAGACCAAAGGTTTCTAGGTTGAGGAACTTAGATGGAGGATAATAACATTAAATGGTAAAGGAAATATACGAGTGAGTACAAATTTGAGGGAAAGTGCTAGATAATCATCCATGCTGTAGAAAGACTGAATAATGAGGTGGAGATATGTGATAAACAGTCGAAGTTGTTAACAGAGGGCTGGAACTCAGGAGGGCTGTCTGCAGTATTGACGAAGATTCACTCACCGGTGAATGAGCAATAACTGAATGTACAAAAGAGGATGATACCCCTTAGGGAAACATTGTGGAAAAGAGACTAATAAAGAGAAACAAGGATAAACCTTGAGGGAGACCAAATATTTAAAGGTCAGTAGAATTTTAAAAAAACAAGGTGACAAAAGTGTCTTGAAAGTCATGAGAGGAGGGTTTCAAGAAGAGAGCAGTCAACAACATACGCCTCAAAGAGCTCAACAGAACACAGCAACAGAAAAGACATACTGGGATCTGCATTTCAGATGTAACTAGGTTGTATTAATGAAGTCATTTTCAGTACAGTAGCTGAGGCAGAAACTAGCTAGCCTCAAAGGGTAGAGTGAGAAAATGGAAACAATGCATCAAACATTGCTATGTTCTACATGCTTCATACTAAAATCAGAATCCTCAAGGAATAAAACTTAGTGTTTCTGGATTATATAATAACCATTCTTATGTGAAAGAAACAATAGCAGATTTGTTTTTGTTTTTATAAATTTATTTATTTAATTTACTTATTATTTTTGTCTGTGTTGGGTCTTCGTTGCTGCATGCGGGCTTTCTCTAGTTGCGGCGAGCGGGGGCTACTCTTCGTTGCGGTGCATGGGCTTCTCATTATGGTGGCTTCTCTTGTTGCGGAGCATGGGCTCTAGGCGCACGGGCTTCAGTAGTTGGGGTGCACGGGCTCTAGAGCACAGGCTCAGTAGTTGTGGCACACGGGCTTAGTTGCTCCGCGGCATGTGGGATCTTCCCCAACCAGGGCTCGAACCCATGTCCCCTGCATTGGCAGGTGGATTCTTAACCATTGCGCCACCAGGGAAGCCCGCAGATTTGTTTTTAAAGGCAAAAACTTGAAATTAGTGACTTGTACTAGGAAGCAGCAATCCATCCTTTTTTTTTTTTTTTTAAATCCTGGCAGTATAAATAAATTTCTTGGCAAAAAAAAAAGAATATTTTCTCATGCATCAAATGTCAAAATTTAGTTTATTTTTTCTGATGCGTAAATGCCATAGATCCATTGCAACAATTAAAGGATGCTCTGAATCTATCTGAGATTAGTAATGCTTTTAATTAAAAGATTTTTCCTTCCAAGACTTCCATTTCAGTCCTAAATATGTGTTTTCTCCGTTCATCCTTGTCTCATAGGACAATGATCTTCATATTTTAGAGGGAGACAGATTTACTTTTTGGTTCCTGGTAACAGAGCATCTTGGATTTAATTGCCAATATTATTTATGAATTACAAGTGTAGGAGTGTTTTTCAATATGATGAGTATTCCGTCATCTGTAATTTTTAAGAGATGCCAAATATGAAGAGGAATAGGATAGTACAGTTGCTCTTTTCCTCTCTTGCTACACCCTCTTCTGGAAAGACAATAAACAACATAGGCTTTTTCCTTTGTCTATTTAAACCTGCAGGTTCAGAGACAGTTTTGTCAAAAGTCAAAGAGAAATAGGAAGGAACTTCTAAGAGAAGTATTCCTAAAAGGCAAGAACATGCTCACAGAGGTAAAGTATAATAATTAGCACCTATTACTGCAGGCAAAAAGTGGGGGGAGGGATAAAATATAACTGCATAGTAACATCAAGCACTACAAAGGTAGTAAATGGAAAAAAATTTTTAATATTGAATATTAATTTTCTCCTATAACCAAAAAGCATAGTAAAGCTTACAAACTCAACTAATGCCTAATGGGCTGATTTAAATTCAAAGTACTTGAATGTAAAGAAGAAAGCTGAGAATACTATAGGGGTTCTCCTGTGTTTACAGTACAATTTCAGATATCACATAGGGGCTGCCACATTTAGTTCCAGGTATTCTCACAAAATATCAGAGATGCTATGGAAGTTTTGCTCTAAAGGTAAAAGATATACCCCACCAGGTTAAAACATTCTACACCTAATGGCTTTTAAAATAAGGCTGTTCAAAAAGCTATCATAATGTTGTGACAATGACTGGACCATCAAGAATATACAATATTACCTGTATATTAGACTCTACCATGTAAAGAAGGAAGAAACATTTCTACTTTTAAAAGCCAGAGAAAATGTCTAGGTCTGCTTAGAATTGTCATGGCCTCAATTTCACAGAGAAAGAGTCAGTCTCAAGGTTTTATCATGCAAAATTTCAAGATTTAAAATGCAACAGAACTAAGTAACATAAGAAATTAAAATTACAAAGAGATATTATTTACAGCATTTATAAGATGAACAAGGATTAAAAAGAATGATAATATCTCATGCTAGCAAGGCTGTAAAAAAACTGCACTCATACAGTGTTGATGGGGTATAAGTTAATACAATATATACTGGAATACAATTTGACAACATATATAAAAATGCAAAACATGCCTCGGGAAATTCATTTCTATTCACTTATCCTATGCAAAAAAAAAAAAAAACTTTATTGTATAAAGATATATGTATACTGATGTTCCATGCAATGAAAAAAAAATGGACATAACTCAAAAGGGTACTGGTTAATTACATTTTGCCATGTTTCATACCATGGAATAGTATATAACCGTTAAAATTAGATATGGTATGCATGCAGGAGTGTATATATTAGATATAGATACAGACATAGACCCAACAGCAGTCTGCTGAATGATGGAAACGGTGGTCTCTAAGAAGCAGGGTTTCTGAGGCACTTGAATTTCTGATCTGCACTTTTATTGATTATTTTAATTTTTTTATAATGCACATAAAATGTTTTAAACACTTGAATAAATGTTTGAAATAAGTGGTGAAATTTATTACCACAGTTGAAAAATACATATTTGCATATATTACAATGACTTTTATTTGTGTCAAAGGATTAAAGATACTTAGAGATATGAAAGGTAATGTGTTGACTATATTCTACCACTGTTATTACACAAGAGATGAAAAGAAATACACAAAATTTTCTTCTTGGGAATACTGGTGAGAAAAGTAGTCCAGCAAATCTTTAATATATTACCAGCACGAAGATACTATCAACCTTCAGGGTGGTGGGAGGGGGAAATGGGTGGCAAGGTATGAATTTGGGGTTTTTAAATGCCCTCTGTGCTTTCCAGGTGTTAACACCATGGGCTCTGCAATGACAGATACATGGTTTAGGGGCCCAATTCTGTCAGTGACCCTGGGCAGGTTCCTTCATCTTTCCAAGCCTCAGTTTACCTCCTACAATACAGGGATAATAATAGTATTACCCCCATAAAATTGTTGGGAAGATTTAAAAGATAATATATGCAAGGAACAGTTCCTGGCATATGGCCAATATTCGATCTGGGCTCTTATCCTTCTCAAAGCACACCAAGTTTTTTTCATTAGCAATTACAAAGACCTCAGGAAATAGAAGCCTGAATTTTATTGCAGAAAAAATAGAAACGAGGGATGTTAACTTCAGATTGGATAACAGAAAACACCCAGCCAGTCAGTGGAATTCATTTTAACTCTATAATGTTACCCATCCTAAAGATAGTTGTAGCTTTCCAGAGATATAAGTCCTCTCTGATTATTAATACCAACCCTGACTTCGTGACAGGTATTAAAATAATACCAGTTCAAAATGTACACATAAAAAACTGAATGAAGAACAAAACCCAATCTGCCTGTTAAACATAAATGAGAACTTGAGGGAAAATCTTGACAAAGTCTTATGAACAAATAAACTATAAAGAGATAGTGAAAAAAGAACTGAAACTGTTTCCCGCAATCAAAGCACATACATTTCCATCATTCAACAGAAGGAAATCAACAAACGTGTATTAAGCAATTCATTGCCCTCAGGAATATCCAGTTCTACTACAGGAGCCAAGATAAACCAACAAGTAACTGTGATACAAGAATTACCAACCTCCATAGGAGCCTGTCAAAGAGATAGCATGCTTCTTGCCAGGCCAAGGGAGAAGCATACAGGTATAGTGGGAATGCTTTTCAGGTATGAGTACAAACAAGATGGTCACAAATTGAGATTCATTCACCTAGCAAGTTTGAAGTAATGAAACTATGTTTTAATAAGCTGCATGCACAAACTTTATACTATCTATAGAGAGTCTATTTTGTGGAAAATATTGTAACATGCTATAAGGGAACACAATAATATTTCTGATACACCCTAGGCTTTACAATCCAGTTGAGAAACAAATGATACATATTGTATTGTGAATTCCCCAAGGGCAACTGATGTGTCTTTTTTATCTTTGTATTCCCATCCCCTTGCACAATGCCTGCAAAATTACTGGCACTAAATAAATGTCTGGCAAATAACTGAATAAACAAATGACTATAATACAAAGCAGAATATTATATGTGCTGCTGATCATCAGTATCAGAGAAGTTTAGCAGAGGGACACAGAATTTGCAATAGGGCAAGCAAGGAAGGTGAAGGTAAGTACCATTTTTGTCATCCAGCATTCATCCCCATATTCCTCTGGTAATCATCTCTTCCCCTTTATCTGTCTCCCTGGTCCCTTGGAGCTAACTGCAGGGGCGGGCATGTGACCTAGGCTGAGCAAATCGAAAACACTACATCCTCCTGGTTACAGAAAATGGTTCAAAAATGCATTCCTGACCCAAGCCATGCTAATTAGATACAATCATCACTAACCTTGGGAATTTTGCTTAAGCCACCAAAAACACAAGTTCTTTTTCATGCTGGATTTGCAGCTGAGAGGATGAAAACTTAGAGCCTGCGACCACTGTCTTGCCACCACAAGGGGAGAGCCTATCTGAGAACAGAGGCATCTCATGGAAAGAGAGTCTAGCAATGGAGAGATACCGGATCCTAATGACAGCTCTTGAGCCTCTGGATTTAGCAGTGCTTGAGGAGGCATTTTTCAGTTCATAGCAAACAAATCCCTTTTTTGCTCCATTCAATATCAAGCCAGATTTTCAATCATATGAAACTGTAAGAGTTTTCGTGCAAAGATGGAATTGGAATTGATCACTGAAGAATGTTTTCAATAGGGAAAGAGGTTCCAAATGGAAAGAACTACATACGCAATAAGGAAAAGAAACAAGAAGACTACTTCAGTTACAATGATTTAAAAGAATCTATAGCTCAAGTTTAAGTTTAGATTAAGTCTGAATGGGCTGGGGTTAGCTGAGTGGGCTGAGTATAGCAAACTGGGGTGCTCACACTTCACTACAAGTAGTAGCTGCTGCGCAGCTCAAGCAAATCGTTGTCACGTGGGAAATAACCCAGTGCAGCGACATCCATCTCCCTCCCTCTCTCTTCCTCTCTCCCCTCCTCCCCCCTCCCCTTCAAATACACACACACACACACACACACACACACACACACGCACACACAGGCATATAGATAGTTGGTTGTTTCTCTGAAGAATTTCAAAGATGTAAGGAACTAGGGCAAACAATTTATAAAAATACTTTTATTAATATATGTATTGAGAGTGATTTTAAAGTAGGAGGAAAGTAATTGTTTGGTTCATGTACTGTAGACTAGAATCCAGTTGGAAATATCAAGTTCAGGATATGCAATGACAGTCTACTAACCTAAAAATAAAATATAGCACCACAGAGCTATTTTTTAAGTATTTTAGATCAACAGATACTTAGCATGGAAAAAAGCAAAATAATCTTACTGGTAAATAAAATCCTATATCACACATATAGTATTAAATAATGGCACTATATTTCAGATGAAACTAGCAACTAACAGGACATAATATAAAATACATTTGAATGAATTCCTATAGGCCACATAAACAAAAGAAATACAGTAGTAAAAATCTGTACAAAGCAAAATAAATTTGAAAAAATTCCTATGGAGGTAACCATAGTGCATGTAGAAATATATTTCAGTTAAAAAAAGAAACTAGCTCAAAGCATACAGAAAAATAATGAATTTGAAAAAATACCCCTGTAATGTGCATACATGCCATAAAATCACACATTGCTCTGAATATTAGTAAATGACAAGCAACAGAAAACTGAACATGTGATCTAAAAAAAAGACTTCAATGGACACATAAGCAGAAAAAATCAGTGAGGAAAAAAGTATCATAAAGATTTTTTCCTTCACCCTCAAAATGAAGTGAATCACAGCCCAAAGCCTAAAGGCCACCCACCCACCCACCCATGCTGCTGGAAGTGGGAATATTCTCTTCATCTCCAGCATTCATAGTTAGTCACAGTCATAATTATCTTGAAAATACTACTATTTTACAGCAAGATCACTGTAGAGACCTGTGACATCAAGATGGAACTTAACGTTCTGTCAATGCCTCTGTTGCTTTTGAGCCCTTGGGTACAAATTAATAAGTTTATATCTGAAATAATATAGGAATAGTCCACTGATAAATCTCTGTGGGTTGTGACTTAATTGTTTACTTAGTGAAACATGAAACTTTCATCTTGGTTGAAAATTATTATATTCCTGAGCTCCATCACTGAGCACAGCCTTGCTGCAGCTCAACCCAGAACCACTGAATCTCTACAATACGCACATAAGATGTGGTGTGGAATGAACTCTGATACAATTATTTGGAGTAAGAAACAAGGATAATTTTACAAATGTATATCTATTCCTAACATTATAATTCACTTTTCCTGAGGTTGCTTCAAGCTTTTATGAGAAGTGTCATAAATCTCACAAAAATTGCTGAGTCCCAAAGGGTTCAGAGCTCACATTTTGAGGAGCACAGACTTCATTTACTGAAACAATGATTAAAGATTCCATTTCACATTCGTTTCTAAAATCTTATAAGATACAAAATTGCCTCAAGAAAAAAGTTAAACTCAAACAACAATTTCATAGAATTATAGAAAACCTCATTTCAGCACAAGCCTCAGCATAAGGGCTTCCTTGTTATCTCCAATGTAACACAAATCGCCCTTTTAACATAAAATACTAGGGGTCATGGTAATTTCACAGCTTTATTACATTAGAAAAAAATTTTAATGGTCGAGTCAGACTGCCTCCATTTTATAATATGCATAGAAGGGCTACTTTCTCATACAGATGTTAAGAAATGAATATTAAAGAAGGATGATAAAGGAAATAAAACCATTTGAAAAAATAATTTGAAATTAACATATAAGCTTCCACAGTCATATGTATTGAAGGAAAATTCTAACTGAAGTTTGACTTTTATTAACTACCACAGAATTTTTAATTAGAAAATCTATGAACTTCCTTGGCAGTCCAGTGGTTAAGACTTTGACTTCCAATGCAGGGGTGCAGGTTCTATCCCTGGTTGGGGAGCTAAGGTCCCATGTGCCTGGCGGCCAAAAGACCAAAACATAAAACAGAAGCAATATTGTAACAAATTCAATAAAGACTTTAAAAATGGTCCACACCAAAAAAGAAGGAGGAGGAGGAGGGGGAGGGGGAGGGGGAGGGGGAGGGGGAGGGGAGGGGGAGGGGAGGGGGAGGGGAGGGGGAGGGGGAGGAGGAGGAGGAGGAGGGGGAGGAGGAGGGGGAGGAGGGGGAGGAGGGGGAGGAGGGGGAGGGGGAGGAGGAGGGGGAGGGGGGAGGGGGAGGAGGGGGGAGGAGGAGGAGGAGGAGGAGGAAGAGGAAGAGGAGGAGGAAGAAGAAGAGGAAGGAGAAGAGGAAGAAGAGGAAGAAGAAGAAGGAGGAGAAGAAGAAGAAGGAGAAGAAGGAGAAGAAGAAGAAGAAGGAGAAGAAGGAGAAGAAGGAGAAGAAGGAGAAGAAGGAGAAGAAGAAGAAGAAGAAAGAAAAGCTAATATGAAGGAACCAAAAATACTTTAAGGTCCCTTTCTTTAATAAGTATACAAGGTTAGTTTGTCCTATGATTTTTCAACTATTATCTTGTCTTAACAAGCGAGTACGATATTTAACAGCCCAACCCTCCCCTTTAATATGCTCCTGATGCCTAATGGCAGCATTCAACCATGACAAACCATGTTACTAAAGTTCTCATTCCCTTCAAGCTTGTAAAGAGCTAGACTTGGTAAGTAAGCCAGGTATTCACACCACGGATTCTGGGAACCTTCTCAATGGCACCACAAAATGTATTTCTGCGTTGCGTTGAGAACATGCAAGAGAATGTACCTTCAAGCTTTACTTTACCTATGCCATTATTTTCCTTCAAAATATTTTTTTCAAAAACTTTATTGTCTTAACGCTCATGAAAAGAACCTATATTTTCTATATACAAATATGAACATTTATGGCCATTCAAGCAGCTCCCTATTCAAAACAGAACAATCTGGTTTACATCTCCAACACACCTGCCAGCAAGTGACTACTTTAACAGCATGACGGAGCCGCTGCCATCATGGCTTTTCAATGGACATGGCTTTTTAATGGATAATCACTTTAGTTAGTGCCTTAGTACAATAAGAGATCACACATATACATAAAGATAAACCTACACTCCCGATTTAGTAAGGTATAAGTAATCCCCAAATTAAATTTGTGCACCACCTTTAGGGTTAATACTGTAAAACAATGCTTTACAAAGGACTGACCAAAGCAAATGACTGCTCAGATAAGACCATTTTGACTTCCTTCTTCATCCTGGATACTTTCATTATAGAACATAACACGGTCACCAAAGTTTGTAAAATCCTAAATCACCATGACTCTTGTAGCTCTTCATGAAATAGTTTAAAACATACTGGCTGATTTTCAGGCCAATGAACTAACATACCAATTTAGCTAGAAGTAATCCTGAGTTCAAATATAGGGAAGGCGAGGGATTTTCTTCTAAGAATGAGAAAGAATAACTCAGTTTTTCATTAGGAGCAATACATCCTGAGAAACAACTTATCATTTTGGTAAAAATACCAAAAGCCTAATCACTCAACTACTATTCCGAAGTAAAAAAACAAAAGCCTTCACACTTTGAGTCCACATAAAATATAAAGATAGCACCAGTGAATTTCTTTTTTTTTTTAAGATCCATTCAAATCTAAGACAGACCAATGGATTTTTTTTTTTTACTCTTTTTTATTTTCTTATTTAATTTTTTTTTGGCTGTGTTGGGTCTTCGTTGCTGCACGTGGGCTTTCTCCAGTTGCGGCGAGCGGGGGCTACTCTTCGCTGCGGTGTGCAGACTTCTCGTTGTGGTGGCTTCTCTTGTTGCAGAGCACGAGCTCTAGGCGTGCAGGCTTCAGTAGTTGCAGCATGCAGGCTCAATAATTGCGGAACGCAGGCCCTAGAGCGTGTGGGCTTCAGTAGTTGCAGCGTGTGGGCTCAGTAGTCATGGCTCGCAGGCTCTAGGGAGCACAGGCTTCAGTAGTTGTGGCACATGGGCTCTAGAGCACAGGCTCAGTAGTTGTGGCGCACGGGCTTAGTTGCTCCCCGGCACGTGGGATCTTCCTGGACCAGGGCTCGAACCTGTGTGCCCTGCATTGGCAGATGGATTCTTAACCACTGAACCATGAGGGAAGTCCCACCAGTGAATTTCTAATTGCTAAACTGAATGCTGAATTTATCCCCCCTTAACATCTCTGCACTTCCATATACGTTGGCCATCTCCTTTTGGAAACTGTTTTCTCTCACGTATACCAAAAAACCTGAGATCATCAAGGCTCCTGAGACACCTAGGTTACTCTTTCTCTTCACGTCTTTTAAAAGATGCTTCTCAGTTTATTTTGAAAAACAAAAAGCAAAATAAACAAAATTCTACAGCCAAATTTCCCACTTGAGAACGTGCCTGTCATGAATTAGGGGATTCCACCAGGATCAGGAAGAGCAAGTGGCACATGGAGGGCTCACCTAGGGGAAGTAAGACTCACTGGAACAGCCTCAGGTATAAGTTTCAAGGAAAATGTTAAAGCAACTGCCCCTAACCAAAAATAGTCAGATTCATTAAACTGAAACCAGAAGCAAAAATCTCCTTGGATTGCTTCCTCCTCTGGCATCCAGAGCCACAGCAGGCTAGTCCACAGTTCTGGGGTCTGCACTGACCTATATGGAACAGCGGCTGCTAAATTCTAGGAAGTCAGCACTGACTCTTCCACCTGCAACACCTTTCATTAAAGGCCTGAATCAAATGATCCCCCCACACCTGATCTCCATCTCAGGACTACTACCATTAGTTCAGTCTGCAGAATATTCTGAGAAACTACAACGTACGGAGTTTAGCATGTAAAATGTTTTAAAAAGAAGATTAAGGCATAGTCCTGCTTTCAGGGAACTTTCAATATAATATATTTAAGTTATTTATATATTTCTTTTATGTCTCCTACCAGACAAGTCAGAAACGAAGTGTTTATTACCCTTCTTTTTCCACAGAGACAGTATACATTTGTGGAGCTGAAATTTACTAAGCTGGCTCTTTCTGACCCAAAATATTCAAGTAAGAATCCCACGGCTTTGTTTTGACCCTACCTCTCCACTTCTCCAATATTTTCTAGAAATAAAAGGAGCTTAGGAATGACAAGCCAAACCAATTTTTCCCCACTTCGTTATTGTCAGTACATAACACTAAATACCACAGTGACATACAAAGCTGGGGAAAGGGGTTAGTCCCAGAAGAATGCCCTCCTAACCAACTACAATAGCAGTCTCTAGCAAAACAGCCTACCAAACTGACAAATCAAAACAACAATAGCATATGATACTTCAGAGGAAGAATGGTTCACATTTAAAATTTATGATTGCACAAAGGCACTCTAGAATTTTATGTTCAATGTACTGAATAAAAAGCAGCTGTTAGGCAAAGAACGATTAAATGACTTCAATGTGAAAGAATTAATCACATTTTCTTATACTTGGGATTCTGCTGACACTGAAAATAAAGATGGAAAGGACTGCAATGTCAACATTCTAAAAACAACATCAAAAAAAGCACCCAAACTGGCATTCATCTACAAAAACATAAAATTACTTCCTTGCCTAACATTTTAGAAGCTTAATTACACTAAAAAATTTTAAAGCATTCATTCTATATTAATATAATAGAACATTGAAGTTATTTCTAAAATCAGTAAGTATTTTTAATTGTTCAAAATTATTTCAGGTTCGGAATTCCCTGGCAGTCCAGTGGTTAGGACTCCGTACTTTCACTGCCATGGCCTGGGTTTGATCCCTGGTGGGGGAACTAAGATCCCACAAGCTGCACAGCGTGGCCAAAAAATATATTATACCTATATATATTGTTTAATCCCTCTTGGCTGGAGGGATAAAATGATAGACATGACTGCTCTTATTTTTTTAATCCACTTATATTTTATACTTCAACTTTCTCATTCCTGTCATAATGGGCCATGTCCAAGGAAGTTGAGAAAGACTTCCTAGAAAAGGGGGCATTTGAAGTGAATCTTGAAGAATGAAAAGGAATTTGCCAGGAAGAATGGAAAGAGCTGTACATGCAAAGGTTGGAATTAGGAAAGGAATCTTGACTGTTAGGGGAAATGATAAATGGCAAGAGTTTAGAGTACTCTGAATCCTACCCAAGAAATGCTGATAACTATCACTATATATGTGAATTATCACACTCTCTGAGCCACTGTATTATTTTGTAATTGAAAACATGAAGTTGTTTTCAAAAGAACTTTTAAATACCAAGATCATCTAAGTCTAAACACTCCTTGCCATGTAGAAAATACCCTTCTACTCTAATAAGCTGAAAGAGTTCTAACTATAACTATAGAGCATAATGCCTTGCTTCTACAAAATGCAAAGGACTTTGCAAGCTTCTCTTTAGTGACTCTGAGGAGGTAAGAAGTGACAAAGATCATCCAAACATCACTGATATGAGGAAAATATTTTCAGCACAGAAAACTTATGTTTAGCAATTGCTCTAAAGAAAAGCTAGAAGCCCGCCTGACAACCATGAGCAAACACATAGATATCTTCTAGGAATGGAATTCCAAAATCTGATCACATCCCTGTAATTCTCTAATTATCAAACCCAGCAGTGTTGACAAAGCAGAAGCCCACTCAACTACTGCTGATAATTAGTATTCAAAGCTAAATTTCCTCTATCATGTCAGAATGACTTCGAGATAGAAGCACACTACCACCTTAGGATCCAAAGGAACACAATGATTTCCACCTCCTTGCTTACACATTTACACACACACACACACACACACACACACACAGCAGCAGCAGCAGCAGCCATAACCAGGCTTTGCTGATTTGTCACACTGGCTTTGACAACCTCTCCTTGTGTATCCTCATATACACGGGCAGCTTTACAAATTGGCTCAAAAATACCTTAGCCTGTCAAAAATAACTTAGCCTGTCAAAAATAATTCCGTATCCAGAGGACTTACTTGCCCTGCCTACCTTTGTTTGCTACTGTCATAGCAACAATGCTTCAGATATCATCAAGCTTTGGAAGTGTGAAGAAACACACTGACAGTGCAATAATGTGAAGGCGGAAAAGCAAAATGCAGGTGACAATGCAACAATGTAAAAGAGCGAAAGCATGCATTGATTGAATCCCTGCAACTTGCTGGTTACTATGCAAGGTGCTAAGAAAATGGTTACACCCCTCAAGTTACAGTCTATCCAAGCAGTCATCCAGTTCCAGGAAAGCAGCATGGGATGAGGCCTGCAGAGTCCTCAAATGCTATATTTTAAAACCTTGATTTTATTCAACAGGCAGTAGGAAATCAACATTTAAAGCAGGGGATACAAATGATCAGATTGGTATTTTAAAAATATATTTCTAGGGCTTCCCTGGTGGCGCAGTGGTTAAGAATCCACCTGCCAATGCAGGGGACACGGGTTCGAGCCCTGGTCTGGGAAGATCCCACATGCCGTGGAGCAACTAAGCCCGTGCGCCACAACTACTGAGCCTGCGCGTCTGGAGCCTGTGCTCCGCAACAAGAGAGGCCGCGATGGTGAGAGGCCCGCGCACCGCGATGAAGAGTGGCCCCCACTTGCCACAACTAGAGAAAGCCCTCGCATAGAAACGGAGACCCAACACAGCCATAAATAAATAAATAAATAAATAAATAAATAAATAAATAAAAGAACGTGAATTTCTTTAAAAAAAAAAAAAAAGACAAAACAAATCCACATGCTGTCAAGTATGTAATACAGCAGTTCTGTTTATAACAGAGTTATCTGAAGGGAATGTATCCAGATGGTTTGGAAAGTCACCATCATTTAAACATAGCCATACAGAGTCCCTGAGACTGAAACTCATCATTATAGAGACAATCTAATCTAGTTGCCAATGCTGTTAAGAGTAATCCTACGGTGTAACTTATTCTTAATTTTCCGGCTTTATACTGATAACCTTCAATATAAAGAATAGAGAGGGGTGGTGCCAGGAAATGGGGAGATGGACAAAGGGTACGTACTTCCGGCTATAAGATGAATAAATTCTGGGAATCTACTGGATAGCATGGTGATTATAGCCGATAATACTGTATCGTATTTAAAAATTGCTACATGAGTAGATCTTAAATGTTCTCATCACACACAAAAAAAACAAATTTGGTAATTATGTGACATGATGGAGGTGTTACCTAACCCTACAGTCAGAATCATTCTACAATATCTAAGTGTTTCAAATCAACGCATTGCACATATTAAACTTATACAATGTTATATGTCAATTACATCTCAATAAAGCTAGAAAAAATATATAAGGAATAGATATTGTTGAAAAGTTGTTTGTAACGTTAAGTTCTGTTTGCTCTATCACATTTTTACTTCAACTTAGAAACTAATTCTTGAGCACTTAGGCATCAACTAGGAGAAAGAGCGTTTGAGCTCAAAAGACCTAAATTTTAGCATCCATCCTGTCATTGGGTGACTATTTTATTAACCTTCTCTGAGCCACAACTGATGCATCATGGGAAGAGGGAGAGGGAAGGAAGTGGGGAGACTACGGAACTGGATAGTTTCTGTGATCTTTTCAGGCCTAAAATTGTACGGTTGTACTATGCTTAAGGAAGGAATTGGGTAACATGACTCCTATTCTCACAAAGTTTACAATCTAACTGGGAATGTAGAAAATGAAGACATATAGCTAATAAAAAGAGAGAATATTCACCATTGTCAAATGATTGGCATAGAAAATACCAGTGGCTACTGATTTTACAACAAGGAAGGATCAATCCTAGTCAGGTGGATTTCATCAAAGAAATAAGCTGGACTTGGATAGAGAGGATGGGGAAAGATATACTACATTCTTCCATTAGGCACCATGAATACGGCAAACACAGAGCACTTTACATATCATCAAGCCCTACCTTATTCATGGAGATAACTCATCCTGACATGTGTTTCTAATCTGGAGTGAAACACTTCCAGGGACAGGAAGCTCCAAGCTATGCCAGGGCAGCCTGATACATCCTTGGACCACTCTAATGACAAAGCTCTTCCAGATACTGAGCTATAGTCAGCTTGCCCAATATGACAGGACTTTCTGTCCTTCCTTCATCATACTTTACAAAGAACATTTATCTAAGTACGTCTCTTTAAATACGTTAACACTAGGTACTGAAGAAAAATTTAATGAAAATTGACCCTTTCAGATAGTAGTTGGGCTATTTTCTCTCTTGATCAGGCCACATTTTTTTCATCTGACTTAGAGAAGCCATCCCCAAACTTACCTGCTTACCTTTATAATATACCACCTTGTTTTCTTCATCATATAGCAATGTCTGATTTCTGCCATCAAAACTATCACTCTGTTTCTAAAAATAGTAAAATTTAACAGAGTAGTTTATCACAATTTTTCATTACTATTAGTGTTATACCCCTAAAACCTTTTTTTTCCTCCCATGAGAGGTCCTTCTCATTCATAACAGAAATAGTCAAATCACAAAGTAAAATCTGAAGGCAATATCCATTATCTAAGCAAAAGATCTGAAGACTCAAACAAAAAATTTCTGAACCCGAGTTACACAGCCAAAATAATTCTACTAGGAAAATGTGTCTTGGGTCTTCCCTGGTGGTGCAGGGGTTAAGAATCCACCTGCCAATGCAGGGGACACGGGTTCGATCCCTGGTCCAGGAAGATCCCACATGCTGTGGAGCAACTAAGCCCATGCGCTACAGCTACAGAGCCTGCGCTCTAGAGTCCGCGAGCCACAACTACTGAAGCCCGCGTGCCTAGAGCCAGTGCTCCACAACAAGAGAAGCCACCACAATGAGAAGCCCACGCACCACAACGAATTGTAGCCCTCGCTCGCCGCAACTAGAGAAAGCCTGCGCGCAGCAACAAAGACCCAACGCAGCCAAAACTTAATAAATTAAACAAATAGATTTTTTTAAAAAAAGAAAAATGTGTATTTACATTTCTTTTCAAGGCAAATGAACAAACTATAACATCTGTAGTTAAAGAGAACAAAAACAAAAGACTAAGAATGATAGTTTAAGTATGTAAGACATTAGTAAAGTACACATTTTTTCTATTTAAGAATTTTATTTCTTCCTAATCCTTAGTGAAATACTACATCTCTTCTACTATATTACTGAATTAAAACATTTTAAATTTATTGAATCAAATGTTTTGAGGATAAAAAATAATATATTCAAAAAACAATTATTGTATACATACTATGCTTACAAGTGTCACTGGCAAGGTAAAACTGCAAACCAGTGGCTTGTTAGAAGGTAACAGATAAAATATTTCCTATCTTTTTTTTTAATTAGAGAAGTTTTTGATAAGACGTGCTGTCTCCTACTGTGTACAAAAAAATCTTCTGGCTTACAAAAAATAATTTAAGGGTTGGCAAGCAATGGCCCATGGACCAAATCTGATCCACCACCTGTTTTTGCACAGCCTGCAAGCTCAGAATGTTTTCTTACATTTTTAAAAGGTTGGGGGAAAATAAAAAGAGGAATATTTGGGTACAAGTAAAAAATATATGAAAATCAATGTTCTGTGTCTGTAAACAAAGTTTTATTGGAAGACACCCACGCCCGTTCACTTCTATATTATCCATGGATGCTTTCAACTATAATGGAAGAGTTAAGGAGTTGCCATGGAGACCATAAGTAACCCTCTCAGCGTGCATTACAAATCGCCAGTAATAATTCCTTTTTGCTTCTTGGCTTACAAAGTGTAAAATATGTGGGCTTTTACAGAAAAGGTTTGCTGAACTCTGGAATAATTAATATAATGATTCATTATTCCATGAAGAATTTATGATAATAACAGCTTCTGTGATTCTGAGCTATCAACTGAACTTCTTGAATTTTACCATAATAAAGATTCCTTTTTACCTAGTGTTGTATATTTACAGTAATGTAATAATTTTAAAATATATTTAACAAAGAATACACCATAAAACAGAAAAGGTACAGTTTTCATGCATTATTTAACTAAGTCAACAATTAAACACCTACTGTATACAATGAAGATTTCTAGGGATTCAAAATAAATAAAATGTAATTCCTAGCTCTAAGAAAGTCATACTCTAGTAGGGAGACATAGTACTCTAATAAAGGTTTTTGTCACTAAAGGGAAGGCCAAAGCAATGAAAGTAACCTCTACCATTTCATAATGACATACTGTCATTTTAAAAATATTACCTCTATATGAATTATTGGCAAGTTATACACTCAAGTAAATAAGGCAACAAGGCTTGGCCAACACGTTTATCCATTAATAGTTTTAATCAAAGCATTAGCCTTATGTACATAATCAACCTTGACCAACATACATGTAAGTAAAAATGCTGATTAAGAATTTACTAATTATCCTTCTGAACTTCAGAAGTTACTTGGCATCTGGTCCTTAACTATGATAACAGACACCAACTCATCATAGGTTATTTGCACATAAAGGAAGAGAAATCGTAACTGAATGGTTAACAATGAAGAACGTAATAGATAAATATCATCATTAAAAATACACGCTTTGTTTTGAAATCTCAAGTGTCCTACAAATGTCACTTTACTTGGAAGAACATTTCTGAGAATAACTGTCCCTTGAATCTACTCAGAGATTCAATCTATTGTAAAAAATAAATAAATACATCATAAATGCATCAGCTTTTCATAATTAGAATGCCAGGGTGTGCATGCAGTTAAGAATGTTGGCTGTTTGCCTGCTTTACTTAAAACCAGAAGAAAAGTATAATCCCAATAATGAAGTCTTCTAGCAACTGTTGTGAGCAGACGAGCGAGACGTCTCAACTAGCAACTACCTCCAAATGTAGAGACACATGTACCCCTGTGATTGGAGGTTAGTAATCCTGGTGTGTCTCCTCGCTTTTAGTATTAAATATTTAATGGCATATTTTTCCTTAATGGAATCCAGGCACATCTGATCAGTCACTGGGATCATTTAGTAGTAATGCAGCCAAAGTTATCATACTGTCATTTCATATAAGCTTTGTAATTAGATAATTCATCACTTTACTAATTCAAAAGATTGCTTTCTTTACTACTTTATAGCATGCTACGGTAGTGAAATTCAACTAAGCTGATCAACAAAAAGGCTCTAAAATTTGGTCCTACATGAACTTGAAACCTCCAAGTGGCAAACATACACACTCCTGACCTTTCAAAACAATAGTGGTAATATCTGTCCCACAAATTAGCCTAACAGCAACACTGAAGTAATAAAGCACCAGTACATCCAGAATGAGAGGGCTAACTAAACAAAAAATTTAAGATTAAAAAACTGAATATATCATAAACAAATTTGTTCTTGCCTTTTACGGAGGTACACCATTCTTTGGCAAGTAAAAAGACCCAGTAAGGGTTTATTTAGTAATTTTTTCCCCCATGATGACTTGTATACTTTACTAAAATTATGAGGCTATGGCAGAATATCACCAAGACTATTTATTAACACTCTAATGGCACGTACCAGGCAAATGCAAGTATAATCTTAAATATATTATCATTTGTGTCTTATTTCTAACATATCTCAATCAAAAATATTAAATTACTATTTATTTTCATCCTATGAATTAGCAGATTCTCGTTTTAACCCACTCTCCACCGTTTCTCCAATAAACAAAAATTCTCCCCCAGTGACAAAGAATTTACTCAGAATGAAACTGAATGTAAACTTTAAGTATCATAGCACAAAAAGCACCTAAAATTCTCACTTTCAAATCTACACAACCACAGTGCACATTGCAAAACCAGCTCCCCCTAATAGCATTAACAATTAGAGTTCAGAAGGCAAGCTCTGGAGGTCGCAGATGTGCCCTAAATGACAAAAATAACATTGTACCAGGAAAATTATTTTGTTTAAAAGAAAAAAAGAGGGAACGTCTTCTCAAACAGATGCGAAATTTCTAATCAAAAAATTTCGTTGCAGTTATATAACATTATCGAGTTAAAAAGTACTTTGCAGAGGTCTGGCAGCACTAACAATGATTATCTGTTTCGTGGTCAGGAAGGTCACTTTTATTCTTGTTGCTTC
Source organism: Balaenoptera acutorostrata (assembly GCF_949987535.1). NCBI lineage: Eukaryota > Metazoa > Chordata > Mammalia > Artiodactyla > Balaenopteridae > Balaenoptera > Balaenoptera acutorostrata. The sequence goes on along the minus strand of NC_080064.1, from coordinate 168,469,295 downwards.
CAATTTAATGTCTGGTTTTGAAACATTTTATGCAAACTAGTCCATTTTCTATTTTTTTTTGGTTCAGAGCTTATCACATTCTAATCAGTCTACCAAATGCATTTTTAGAAAAGAAGTTTTAAGTCCAGAAAAAAAGATAAGTATATTGTTCTAGAACTCTGCACAGTGATCGCTAAAAAATATACTCTATGCATAGAAAATAAGCTCAGAACTAAGTCTACTGACATTAAATTTAGAATAACCATTACCAATAATTACCAGTGTATGTTTGGGGGGACGGAATAGAGACATGCCATGTCATTTCAGTGAACTATGACATGACAACTAACAAAACTCTTTAATTTAATTTCATCCTTTTAAGATTCATGTGTGAGAAACATTTCGTTCACCATAGTAAGCTTGCTTTTATATTTCCTACATGAAATCCCAAGGAACTACTCTGAAATCATGGAGTTGCGATGAATGTAGGACATAGTAAACGATTTCTTTCCCAATAGCTATGGGCTGAAACCAAACCAGTTACTAGGGGAAAGGTACTATTTTCTGCCTGCAAAATTTTTTTCTCAACAAGATAGGTAATTCTCAGCACGGGCATGGGATACCAGCACTGGGCACAACTGTAAGCAACCACCTGAGACTCTGGTTTACAATCAGTTGCAGATTACACTCTTGGCTACATGACAACACAGGGGGACATACAACACCGAAGTTTTATACTAGAATACAAATAAATATGGGAAACAGGCACAGCAGTAGTAGAAATTAATAATGTGTCAGACACTCTAAGTACTTTAGAGTTAATCCTCACTTTAATCTGTAAATATTATTATTATTATTCCCATTTACAGATGAGGAAATTGAGGTTGAGAGAATTTCACTTACTTGTCTGAAAAAGCAACTTAGCCATCATACTACTATTCAACCTCCCATTTAAATTTGCCCTCTAACTGTAATTTTCTCACCTTTTAAAGTTTATAGTCATCATTATTTGTATATACATTCTCTATATTTGTAGCAAATGTTTCGAACTCTATCAACAGATTGAACCATAGGAGTTGTCTTGCCAAGATAAATCCATTTTGAAATCTAACCAGAAGTCTTATTTCAAAATAGAAGTGGAAGGAAAAAAAGTTGGGGAGTGGGAAGGAGGAGGGGCCTGTGGAGATGGAAAAATACATCTTCCCTTCTCTAAACAATCTGAAAAAGAGCCCGCAGAGATGAGCCTGGCCTCTATTTTTGATGAATATACAAATAGTCACACGCCTCCACTGTGCTCACTAACAAGTATCCCCAGTACATCTCCCACCCTTTGGCCACCTTCATTACTGTCAGTGGCGAACCACCACTTTCTTCATACCTTACGCTTTTATTTCCATTCAGCCACACCCCCAAGTAACATACAATCTAAGTTAAAAAAAAAAAACTTATGCAAATAAAGCTTCAAGCAAATCACTCCCACATTTCCATCCAACCAGATCATCACTCTGCAGCTCCCCAGCTACAGAAATTCTAGAGGTACTACTACCCTCGCTAATTTTCTCTTACTACCTAAAGCAAAACAAACATTTTAAGCATCACGCTTTCATTCAAACTCTTTTTGTAATCACTAAATATAACTGAAACATGTATTCCACTGGTTACAACTGCCTTTTCAAATCTTCTCCATAGGAAGTCAATATATTTTTCTTACCCAGGGGTTAGAGGAGTCAGTACCCCCTCGCTCCCCGCAAGTATTTCTAGACCATTCTCTATAATTGTTTCCCAACACCATCTTCTCTTCTGAAATTCATGCCATTAATTTCTGCTTCCTATGTGAAGTCCTCCTTGATATCCTCCCCTAGAAAAATTTCTCCTTCCTACTTAATTTTTACAACCAGGCAATAAGTTCAGAAGTCAACAGGATATTTTATACAGCAAACTACTATCTCTAAATCCAAACTGCCAGTTGCTCTGTGTGTGTGTGTGTGTGTGAATGTGGGGATGGGGAGAGGGAGGCTAATACTGGTAATAAGGAGGTGGAGGAAATATAACTGGAAAAAAGACTGCACAATAATGTGTTCGGAGTAGTGAAGGGGGACGGGGGGACATTTTCCAAGCAAAACCAAGTCCTGAGCAACAGAGGCACAAGAGGCACTAAGAACCTAGTCCAACAGGAAATATACACTATTTTTCAACAGAAAACTCCAGAGTGTTCAAAATATAAATTGCTAACTTTTGAGGAATTAATCATGGTCTTCTACGAGAAAAAGCTATCAGCTCAGCAGAGAAGAAATTTGCTCTCAGGATTAAGAACCTTTTCATCCTCCACCAACCCCTTTCCTTCCCAGGCAGTACAAGTTTGATAAATATATGCATATCCCCAAGTAAAACTTCTGACTTGCTGAGATTCTTTGCCTTGGTAGATAATTTTCAGAGTTAGAATTAACCATGTATTTTGATAACCCTGGACAAGAGTGCTGCAAACAAAAAGAAAAACAAAACAAAACAAAACTTGCATAATTTGATCAGTGAATTCACTAACAGACACCTCTCTCAGGAGGCCAAGAGGCCTGAGAGCAAAAGAGTAATTGTAAGGAATGTTTGGAAATCCAAATAAAGGAAAAGAACATCTGTGTGAAATCTATCAGATATAAAACAAGTTTGAAAATTACTGAAACCAAGTGATGGAAACATGAGGAGGGTTCATTAGAATTGTCTCTCTACTTTTGTGTGTGTTTGGAAAAGTCCATAATCAAAGATTCAAAAAAAATAAGATAGAAACAAATTTGGAAAAGCTCTCAGAATTCCCCATCTTAAATGACAATTAGAGGAGCCAAAACACAAGCTTCGCGTGTCTAATACCTGCACAGAACCTGAATGAACATAAATGAGTGGGAGGAAAAGCAAAACATAAAACAGGCTTTTCTTTTTGAGGCCAGGTAAAGCCAGCTTTCTTTGAAGCGTAAATTAAAAAGTTAGTTCCTTAAGGTGAGAAAGGCAGGTCAGCATAGAACCACTCCTGACAGTCTGCACGTGTAGGAGCAGCAAAAGAAAGCAGCACTCTCTGAAGTGCCCATTTCTTCTCTTTGATTAATTCTATGCCAGTAAGATGGGGCGGGAGCAGTAGATAGGGATAAAATTCCCTGTCCAGCATTCTCCACCCACTTGCAACGTATTTGTCATGATCTGCGTCATCACACACTTGCAAAGTTATAAGCTCAGGGGCTCATCCCTAAGCTTTGCAGGACACTGATTAGCTTAATTTAAGACTATTCTATTCTTTTAAAAAAATGAAGGACAAGGAGGGGGAGCGGAGGAGGAGGGGAGAAGGAGGAGAGTTTTCTCTTTTAAGGACAAATGTATAAGCAGAAAAATAACTACAATCTATAAAATATAAACAAAACTTTTATAAGGAAGTACAGGAGCCATAGGTTAATGCTGCTTTCCTCTGATTATTAACCTATATTTTAAGGCAGAAATAACAGCTCTGAGTCCAATTCCCTCATACACTACAAAAATGTATATGTTTTACTTTTGTAGCAATAACAAATATAAGTATGTGGGGAGAAGGAAAGCACATTATTAAAATTTTGTCTGCTTAATCATAATGACAGAATTTCCCCCTACACAGCACAAAGAAAAGTTCATTGTAAGATACATGAGATTAAAATTATTTTAAAAGAAACAAGAGAAATAAGATAGTAATTTACAATTTACATGAAGCAATGAAAGTATTTTTAAATAGTTATTATGAACACTAATAACTCCAGTAATTAGCACTTGAAAATTTTTCAACAATAGGAAACACTAGAAATGAAGTTAGTCATCATAAGGTATATTTTTATCTTTCAGTAGGTGTTACGTTGTATAGCATGTAACATGAAAAGAGCTTGTGTGCACTGTATACACAGCGTTACTATAGGTTGTAATTTTCAGAAGCATATGAAATAAACATGAGAAACTTCTCAGATGCATTATAAACAACACTTACATTTTGAAATCAATTTTAATTAATAGACAAACCAGAATGTAACGCTAAGATGATATTATCAGAAAATCGTAAGAGCATACCCTAAAGAATAAAACTACATTTGGGAAAAACAAGAATAAATCTGTAGCAATCACACTAATCACATTTAAATTCTTAGAAAATAAGCAGATTATAAAACATACTTTAAAAATATTCACAAGATAAATATATCATTGGATGTGTGAATATAAATTGTAAAATTGACAAAATCACCCTCAAATGTAAAATTTTACTTATTATTAAAAATATGATCTATATTTAATAGCTACTTTATTTATTTATTTATTTATTTTTGGCTGTGTTGGGTCTTCGGTTCGTGCGAGGGCTTTCTCTGGTTACGGCAAGTGGGGGCCACTCTTCATCGCGGTGCAGGGACCGCTCTTCATCGCGGTGCGCGGACCTTTCACTATCGCGGCCCCTCCCGTTGCGGGGCACAGGCTCCAGACGCGCAGGCTCAGTAGTTGTGGCTCACGGGCCCAGCTGCTCCATGGCATGTGGGATCTTCCCAGACCAGGGCTCGAACCCGTGTCCCCTGCATTAGCAGGCAGATTCTCAACCACTGCGCCACCAGGGAAGCCCTGATCTATATTTAAACAAATCCAAACACATAATATGAGAAAGTAAGGACGGCAAACACATGAGAATAACAAAGGATATACTGGTTCTTTGTCCCTATCCCAGGGTAGATATCAAGAATCAATCAGGGACTTCCCTGGTGGCGCACTGGTTAAGAATCCGCCTGCCAATGCAGGGGACATGGGTTTGAGCCCTGGTCTGGGAAGATCCCACATGCTGTGGAGCAACTAAGCCCGTGTGCCACAACTACTGAGCCGGCACTCTAGAGCCCGTGAGCCACAACTACTGAGCCCACGTGCCACAACTACTGATGCCCACACACCTAGAGCCTGTGCTCCACAACAAGAGAAGCCACTGCAATGAGAAGCCCGCGCACCACAACAAAGAGTAACCCCCGCTCGCTGCAACTAGAGAAAGCCGTGCACAGCAACAAAGACCCAACACAGCCAAAAATAAATAAATGAATAAATAAATTAAAAAAGAAAAAGAAAAAGAATCAATCAGTGCATTCTTTCTCTCTGGGCCCAAACAAACCCTCAGAATCACTTCCAAAAAGAGCACTCAGGTACCCATTACCAAGAGACCACAATGAAATATTAAATTATACCTATTTTCTACCCCTAATCTAAGATTTTTGTGACTTAAAACATTTAAACAAATGTTTTGGCAATTTGGGCAATTATTTTAAAATCAGAAATGGTTATATTTTCATTATTTAAAATTCACTTAATCAAGAAATGGATTCCAATAATTTCTTTCACTTCAAGGAAGTTTCCGTTGCTGAAACAACCACCACAAAACTAAATGGACTCAATGGCAAACTTAAATCCACTCATAAAAAATAATGGAATATGTTACTTTCTTTTGAGGGTGTGCTTTGACAGCTGACAATGAACATACTTGGGCCATTAGTAAGAATACTGATAAAGCAGAAAAAATAATACTCTTTTCAATATAAGCAATACATTCTCCCATTCTCTACTCAGTAAAGCAGGGGACTGATAAAGGCATGAAGGGTCCTGGATTTTCATGGATCAACAACGAAATAAAGAGTAAAGGGTTGATTTATGGCATTAGCAAAGATACCAAAGTTAACACTTACTTTTGCAAAGGCTTCAAAAATGTCAAAGGAAGGTGGCAGCTGAGAAGCATCCTGTATTTCTTCTCTCATGAAATGTTGAAAAGTCAATGCAAGTTGCCTGAGGCCCTCTTTCTTATCTTCAGTCAGTTTGTTAATATCTTTTTTTAAAGAGAAAATAAATAGTACAATCACACAGTGAACTTTCAATGGATAATTTTCAGGTATTCAATGGTAGCTGTTAAGGCAGATATTTCCTACCCTAGATTCCACTCTGACAGAGATCAAATGCATCTTTTTATTTTTTGACAACTACAAATCATTATCATACGTTATCAATCAAATTCTGCCAAACGTTATCTACAAAATAAGATCAAACACCTACCAAAACAAAATACACACACAGATGAAAAAACATTAAAACCAAAATCAGTAATGATGTGTGTTAGTAGATTTTCTACATCCTCCTGCACACATGCAGGAGGCACCTGCACTAAATAAGTGCACTAAATATGGCACTAAATAAGCACCATAAATGCTTATTTAGTTAGTGAATTTAAGTAGACTTTTCCATGAAACAATTTACAACCAGGTCATAACTAACTGATAAACAGTATCATCTCAAAGACAAAAAAAACAGAAAGCAAGAACTGAAAAGTTCAGTTAAATTAAGTTCAAATTGGTGAAATTGGTCAAGTAGAAAGTACATCAAGAAAAAAACATGAATCAACCAAAGAAATCTCATTTTCAAGTTCTTTTCAGGTTGAATAAACAAGATATGATACTGCTTCAACCCAAACAGAAGGAGAAAGTTCCAAAGCCAATATCACCCCTTTAAAAACTCAGTTTCATTTACACCACAAAGGGGTGTGAAGACTAGGAGTGCACAGTTCAATTAATAACGTTTGAGAGCACTTCACTTAAGGCAGTGTGTATGACACTGCTACTGAGCAGGGCTAATGTTCATAGTAAAACTCACTGCAAGAGATGTTATTTACCTAGCAGTAATATAAGAAGAAAAAAATGACTAGTTCTCTATTAACACTTGAAAAGATAGATCAAGATGAAACTACAGCATAACTCTGTTGCTCATGTCAGGTCTACATATTTTCTTTAAATTACTTGTTCAACAGAACAAATTAACCCAATGATTCCTTAAATAATAATTTATTATCATTGGCACTTAGGATTCCATAACCATAAATCTGTACTAGATGACCTTATTTGTCTCCATCCAGAAATATTAAACTGTGTAGCACATTTACTCCATGAGCTCTTGCTACTTTCGACTTAAAAGTCATTTACAGTTTCAATGAAGAGGATCTGTGATCTGTGCCAGTAGAAAGAAACAGAAACCCTAAGTTCACTTAACACTCAGATTTGCAAGGCCTCTCAGTGTTAAGGAGGTTGGCCACCGCCGTGGTAGTTCAGGAGAAGAACAACGCTCAGTGCTGTCAGAGAGCCTAAGTGATCGGTACTTTCTACTTTCCTTATTATCTAAATGTTCCCTGGAGCCCCCATTCACATTACTGTTCCCTAACATCAAAAAGAAACCAAGAGGGCTTCCCTGGTGGCGCAGTGGTTGAGAGTCTGCCTGCCAATGCAGGGGACACGGGTTCGAGCCCTGGCCTGGGAAGATCCCACATGCCGCGGAGCGGCTGGGCCCGTGAGCCACAATTACTGAGCCTGCACGTCTGGAGCCTGTGCTCCGCAACGGGGGAGGCCGCGATAGTGAGAGGCCCGCGCACCGCGATGAAGAGTGGTCCCCGCTTGCCGCAACTGGAGAAAGCCCTCGCACAGAAACGAAGACCCAACATAGCAATCAATCAATCACTAAATCTTTAAAAAAAAAAAAAAAAGAAACCAAGAGTGGGAAGAAGGGAAAGAGGAGGGAAAAACAGAAGTAAAATCTATTCTGTCCGCTGGACAAAGGGTTATTCTCCCCTCACTGCCTAACGTGGACACCTCCATGGCACCTCACTAACTCCTCCAGGGCCAAAGCTACCCTGGAATAAACTAAATAAGCTAATGTGTCTATATAAAAGCATGAAAAGGTTTGCTGCCTCACATAATAAAGAGACAGAAAAACAAAGTTTAAAAAAAAAAAAAAAAAGGCAACTCATCAGCTCAGCAAATAAATGACAGAACTTTTCAGATGCTGATAGAGAATCACTTACTTGACTCCAGATCATAAAATGAGTAAAGTTTCTCCGATTCAGAGGGTGTTTCTTCCATCTATGAAGAAAGGGGGAAAACACCAAAAACAATTTCAAGTGCTCCAATATATAAATGAATATGGTTGCATATCTTTAAATATTCAAATGCAAGTCCGTTAAAAAGATAATTTTCTATATTATCCTTCTCATCATTCTTAGAGTTAAATTATTCAATCAGTCACAACTTTAAAATCTGTGTTGCAAACTGACCCACCAATTTAATTTCCAAACACAAAATTCTTTTACAAGAAGTTTCCATTCTTTTCTTTTTTTCCCCAATTCTACCACAGACTTGTATCACTGTAGGGGTTTTACTACTAATTATTATAGAAAAGCAAAGATGGATGAATAAAAATAAGAGTTTATTACAAACTGTGCAACCTTGGGCACGCTACTTAAACTTGAGGTGTCAATTTCCTTATGTGAAACACAGGAGTAATAATAGCACTGAGTTGTTGTGGGATGAAATAAGGTATATCATGTAAAGCAATTAGCACAGGGCCTAGAAACAGTAAGTGCTCAACAGAAAGTAGCTATCATTATAGCTACTTTCTATTAGATTGTGATTCCGTAGGTCGGGGTGAAGACTGAGAACTAGAGCCCTGGGTGATTCTGAAGCAACCCATTTCTGCTCTAACAGTGGTTCTCTATCTTTTCAATACTAATAAAGTAAAAAAAAAGTTCAGACTCAAATATAATGTTATTATACTTTTAATATCCAGTGATTAAAGAAACGCATAATGACAAAGTTGCTCAGAATTTATTAAAGCTTTGAAATAAATTTGTGTATTTTAGTTCAACACAATATGTACATTTAAAAATAGTAGTAAGTAAATGTGACAGATGTTGTATATTCAGTCCAAAGACAATGCCAATTTGGTATTCTAAATCCATTTTTTTTTAGTACAGATGTAGTTGATATATAACATTGCATCAGTTTTAGGTATATACTTTTACATTCCTAAATTCCTCTATGAAATTTTATTGCCAAAAGAAGTTAACAGACAACAGGACACAAAAGAGCTGAAGCCTGCAATAAAGAGATATTCATTCTAAAGCCTGGCAAAAAAAAAAACAACCCAAAACTGGAAGGTGTCACCAGAGGGGGATTTCAGGGAATCCACTAGCTGCTTTGGCAGAGTAGGGAAAGGGACTGGAGAAACAATTTCAGTGAATGTTGGCTTAAAAAAAAAAAGAAAAGAAAAAAAGATAAGTACCCTTCCTTGTAAGATTAATTATTATCTAATTAAAATCTCACTTGAAGAGGCAACCAAAAAAAATTATATACTTGCCCTGTGCATTCTCAGTAGAAAAGTAATAAAGGCAATGTAACAGGCATCACTAACATCTCATGTCCCAAACATAGGACTTTATGTTTCTATTCACAGGAGATCACACACAGGGCCTTCAAAGAGGGGCAGTGCACTTCATCACTGCTGTGATTAATAGGAAAACAACAAGTCTTGTCTTAAGACACTCCCTGGAATAATCCACCTTCTACCATAACATGGATTTAAATTCAGTCTTAAATATGAATAATACATGCAATTGCAAGTGCTTATGTTAAATTAAAACCCAAGCATATTTCACAAGTTTTATACTCACAAGTTTAAAAACAACTCTGCCAAGAAGTCGGACAGAGTCGGGAGGATATCTGGGTTTGCAGCTTTTAAGGCATTTGCATTCTCGCTTGTGGTCCTGCCAAGCTTTTTTCTGTTAAGACAAGAGTGAGAAGGGCATATAAGACATAAAAATTTAACTTTCATTTACACTGGTTTTGAATGTTGTGAGTCATCAACATTAATTTCAACAGCCTAAATATAACTGCAAATAGAAAATGAAAGCAATATTCTAATACTATTAATGATCCAGGATTCAGTATGCAATTACCAGGCATGGACATCAAGAAACTCCATTTCACCTCTGTCCTTCAATTTGTCCCTTGGTTATTACCTAACTGGTAGAGTCCAAAGAAAGAATCATTATGTCTTTCTTAATAATTTATAAGATAGCCTTTTAGGTGATTAAATAGGATTCAGTAATAGACAGTGATTTTGAATACAAAAAGAAAATATCACTCCAAATTAGAAAATAAAACACATGGTTCAAAAAAATCAAAACAGGGCAGATAGCTTTCTGAATTTCTGCGCTATTATAGTAAGTATAGAAATATCAAGAGGGCTAACATAAAAAATAGAAAACCTTTTTGTTTTTTTAAGACAAGACAGAAAGGGGTTATTAGTTAAAATGACCAAATGTCATTTTTACCCAGGACCATCTTGGTTTATTTATGGTATACTGGCCTAATTATTAATAGTGTCCCTTTCCATTCTGAAAAGTGTGGTTTGGACGATAAATTATATAGTCACTTTTCCCATTATCCTAGCCATGTGCTAGTGGGGCTGAAGAGACCACAGAGCCAGTCACCCATCTCGCAACACTAGGAATAAGAGGACTACATGGATGGACATGATCCTTGAGTCCGGCGTCAGAAATGCCATGACCCCCTTTACATGGGATTACTTCTATATGGAAGTAAAATCCAGAGTATCCAATATTTAACCCTGGCAAGTGGAAGACAGCTAAACCAAATATCTAGTATGTTCTTTTCCAAATGAGAGTTGGAAGTTCAATCACTCCCAAATTCTGGGCCTATAAAATCCCCATAGAAGAGGTTTCTCTTTTCCACTTACAGCACAACATGCAGCACAACCAAAATAGTAGCTGCAGCTACTTTGAAACTATGACTCAGATTCAAGTTCAAGACAGCATTTTGCTCAGAAAGACTGCCTGGGTCAGGTTGCTGGGTGAAGGTGTGGTCTGTCTGCTGCTATTTCCTTGTAAACCAAATCTTGGAGACATTGTTTACAAGGGGTACTTCTTTTATCAACTCTATTCACAGTTGCCTCATTTCATTCCTTCATATCCACTATGGCAATGCTCTTAATGTGATTTTTTTTTTTTTAGTATTTATACTTTACTCATTTCTAAATAAAACTGAGTTGCTTTCAAAGTAAAGATGAGTATGAAATAAGGTTGTAAAATTAGAAACAGAAAACGTAAAAATTATGAAAAAAAAAAGTCCTCTAGCATTTACTTAGCATTCTACAATGTTAGACACATGACTAAGCAATTAAAAAATATTTCATTTGATTTTCACAATAATCCAAACGGTAGATATTGTCATCCTTACATTAAAGATGAAAAAAGTAAGGCTCAAGAGCTGGGATCTAACTACCAAGCTACATAAATATAAAGGGGGAGAGTATAAATTCTTAGTAAGCTAAACAGGAGAGCTAAGTAATTATCGTGCTTGTGTGCAACAATTATTTGAGCTGCCTCACAGGCAAGGCAAAAAGAAATCATAATGGCTTAGGTAATTCTTATCTGACATAAGAGAAAAACACATAGCTTTACCAAGTATTAAATCACAGGAGGAATTTATTCCAAGAATGCTAATCAGCAAACTGGACAATGTCTTTGACAATAGTTCACAACACAATGGCCTTTCACAGAGCTACTTTAATGTCAGTAGAATATAACTCAGTGAAAGAAAAGGTTTCTATTGTTCAGGAGGCTAGTCTTGGATTAACAATTAGCAAGTACCAATGTGTTGTAAGATCCCTAAAATAAATATGGTTACATTGCCAAATAAGTTTGAAAAACACTTCATATTGTAGACCCTGCTTAGAGATTCGAAATATATTTAGCTTACTAGAAGTTCTAAAATGCTGTATTTAAGAGATTTGTATAAATAAGTTAACACAGTTTCCCATGACTGTTATTGCCATCCTTTGGGAAGTTAGGTTGGTATATACTGACTCAAATATACCTATACACTTTCTTTCCTTCAGCTCGTCTTTGAATGAGGGTGAGTTAAGCAGACAAATTCACGATCATTCTCACTGACAGGAAACTAGAGCGTGGACATTTTTGATTACTGATTGAAGGGTGAACCATAGTTTTGGTGGAAGAATTTTCATTTGGTATTGAAAGTAAGTGTCTACCTGAAAAAGAATTGTACCTAGTAGAATAAGGCTGAGATAATGGATCAAATGATCTTAAGAGCAGATTTTAATTGATACTTAACTATAAGGGATCATCTATAACTCTCTTGTTAAAACCTCTAGTTTTGAGCAGCTCAACCTCCTGGAAGCTTACCAGGGAAAAGGAACTACAACATGTACCCAAGGTAATGAATCAATTGATCTGTTAGATGACATTATTTAGAGTGAAACTTCCAAATTTTAGAAAACTCTTGTCAAAAATGACTTTATTTCTTTAACATAATTAAAATTGAGCTCTTATTTCTCAACAGTAATTAGAAAGTAGACAATATGCTTCTTTAGGCTATTCCTCCATCACTGCATGAAAACATCAGACATACTTACCTTCCCACTTGCTTCAGCAAAAAAAAGATGTTCATTCTTCATCTAAAAGCCAAATCAAATCTATATAAATATGGAAAGTAATCATTCCACTTGAAACTGGCCTGTAATAGTGTCAACTTTACAGCCTACTTCGTTTCTTACCATGATATTAAAAACCATGTTTTTGGGGCTTCCCTGGTGGCGCAGTGGTTGAGAATCTGCCTGCTAATGCAGGGGACACGGGTTCGAGCCCTGGTCTGGGAAGATCCCACATGCCACGGAGCAGCTGGGCCCGTGAGCCACAGCTACTGAGCCTGCGCGTCTGGAGCCTGTGCCCCGCAACGGGAGGGGCCGCGATAGTGAAAGGCCCGCGCACCGCGATGAAGAGCGGTCCCCGCACCGCGATGAAGAGTGGCCCCCACTTGCCGTAACCAGAGAAAGCCCTCGCACGAACTGAAGACCCAACACAGCCAAAAAAAAATAAAATAAATAAATAAATAAAGTAGCTATAAAATTAAAAAAAAAAAAAAAAAACAAAAAACCATGTTTTTAAAACATTAATTGTTAGGGTCGCATCTTACCATAAGGCTTACTAATAGAAGCATACCACAGAAAAGGTTTACAAAGATATTTTGTAAGCAACTGCATTTGACTTTGAAGCAAAGCTTCACAATCATACAAAAACAATAGGCATTATCTTCACTCTACAAACTTGAACCTTGGTCAAGACCTCAAGGGACACATTATATATCCACCACTTTCTCAAAGGTAACCCCTTGACTTACTTTTTCCTATTTTCTTCTATTACTGCAAATACAGGATGTAATTAAGATTTTGTTCACAATACTGACTGTAATGTTTTCTGTTCTCATAGTTGAAAATTAACGATGATGTACAATAAGCACAAATTAGCATGAAAGACAAAGGAAATTAAAATATTGCATTAAGAAACAAAGACAGGTCCGGTCTCAAAATGGAGGTAAAACCGCCGCCCGGTCGCCCCCAGCCCGACTCCGGCCGTCGCCGCCGCCGCCGGGGGGAGGAGGGCCATGATCCAAAGGAACCAGAACAGTTGAGAAAACTGTTTATTGGTGGTCTGAGCTTTGAAACTACAGATGATAGCTTAAGAGAACATTTTGAGAAATGGGGCACACTTACAGATTGTGTGGTGATGAGAGACCCCCAAACAAAACGTTCCAGGGACTTTGGTTTTGTGACTTACTCTTGTGTTGAAGAGGTGGATGCAGCAATGTGTGCTTGACCACACAAGGTTGATGGGCGTGTAGTGGAACCAAAGAGAGCTGTTTCTAGAGAGGATTCTGTAAAGCCTGGTGCCCATCTAACAGTGAAGAAAATTTTTGTTGGTGGTATTAAAGAAGATACAGAAGAATGTAATTTGAGAGACTACTTTGAAAAGTATGGCAAGATTGAAACCATAGAAGTTATGGAAGACAGGCAGAGTGGAAAAAAGAGAGGATTTGCTTTTGTAACTTTTGATGATCATGATACAGTTGATAAAATTGTTGTTCAGAAATACCACACTATTAATGGGCATAATTGTGAAGTGAAAAAGGCCCTTTCTAAACAAGAAATGCAATCTGCTGGATCACAAAGAGGTCGTGGAGGTGGATCTGGCAACTTTATGGGTCGTGGAGGAAACTTTGGAGGTGGTGGAGGTAACTTTGGCCGTGGTGGAAACTTTGGTGGAAGAAGAGGCTATGGTGGTGGAGGTGGTGGCAGCAGAGGTATTTATGGAGGAGGTGATGGTGGATATAATGGATTTGGAGGCGACAGTGGTAACTATGGCGGTGGTCCTGGTTACAGTAGTAGAGGAGGCTATGGTGGTGGTGGACCAGGATATGGAAACCAAGGTGGTGGATATGGTGGCAGTGGTGGAGGATATGATGGTTACAATGAAGGAGGAAATTTTGGAGGTAACTATGGTGGTGGTGGGAGCTATAATGATTTTGGAAATTATAGTGGACAACAGCAATCAAATTATGGACCCATGAAGGGGGGCAGTTTTGGTGGAAGAAGCTCAGGAAGTCCCTATGGTGGTGGTTATGGATCTGGTGGTGGAAGTGGTGGATATGGTAGCAGAAGGTTCTAAAAACTCAAAAGAAAAGGGCTACAGTTCTTAGCAGGAGAGAGAGCGAGGAGTTGTCAGGAAAGCTGCAGGTTACTTTGAGACAGTCGTCCCAAATGCATTAGAGGAACTGTAAAAATCTGCCACAGAAGGAACGATGATCCATAGTCAGAAAAGTTACTGCAGCTTAAACAGGAAACCTTTCTTGTTCAGGACTGTCCTAGCCACAGTTTGCAAAAAGTGCAGCTATTGATTAATGCAATGTAGTGTCAATTAGATGTACATTCCTGAGGTCTTTTATCTGTTGTAGCTTTGTCTTTTTCTTTTTCTTTTCATTACATCAGGTATATTGTCCTGTAAATTGTGGTAGTGGTACCAGGAATAAAAAATTAAGGAATTTTTAACTTTTCAAAAAAAAAAAAAAGAAACAAAGACAATGGGAGACAAGCATTTTAGATGGGGAAATAAAAAGAAATTAAGATGCCTTAATTTCTTGAATTTTTGACATCAATTCTTTGATGTCAATTTGATTCAATGTATAAGTCCATGTATGACTCAAAAACAACTTCAGATTCTATACATTTTAGTATGTTTTACAGTATTTATATTGATTTGGACCATAAACTGATTAACTAAACCCAGCGGTTTCCAATGGGAGTAATCCTAATCTTGGGAGTTGTTTGGGAATTTTATGGGGGTGTTTCTGTTTGTCACAATGCTTGGGGAGAACTATGGGCAGCCACTGGCCAGGAACCAGAGATGCTAGACATCCTGTGTAGGATACTTCCATAGAATAAAGAATTGTTCCAAATCCAGGAGGACATTTAAATGTCCAATCAGACGTTCTATAAAGGTGACAAACTTGTTTATAATTATCTGAGCCTAGAACTAAACCTCCTTTCACATATAAAAACAAAGACTTTGTTTTTACATAGCCTTAATAGCACAGAATTCTCTATGTAAATCAAGGGAAAACTGCATTTTAAGGACTTCAGCTAAAATTACTCAATATTTCATAAGGGAATATCACGGAAGCCAACACCAGTTGTAGTATTTCTGTTAACCAATAAAACACATATTCTGATCTGCATTTTGTACTTCCCTTTTCACAGTGACTCTGTATAGGTACAAGTATGTGACTTCTTAATTATGTCTTCTGGTCTAGTCACGCCTGAGCATTTACACACTAAAGTACATATTATTTTAAGTTGTCTAATGATTTTTCTCCTTTATGTTCCAGTTATGGCATTTATATTGATATTGAATTTTGAAATATGTAACTAGGTAGATTGCATTACCTAAAAAATTTTATTTCAAGATAGTAGACAGGACAATAAAAATAACTGTCATAGAAAGATGGAGTTGGGTCTGAGAGAGCTGAAAACCCCAGATCTAGAATAATGCTACAGTTACACACCACACACATACATAACAAAAAATATTTTTAAATAGACAGCCTAGGACACAACCCAGAGAGTCTCACAGTACCGATGACACAGAATCAGGTGTCTAAATTGTTTTTAATCACTGCAGGGAATTCCATGTGTAGCTAAGACTGAAAAACCACTAAGCTAGACAAAATTAAAAAAGGAGGTCACTATATATATACTAAATAGATTAAACAACAAAATACTATTCTGCACTTATGATTAAACTGTTGCCCTACAGGAATTAACATTTTATAATATTCAGGTGTGAAAAGAGTTTCTAAAGCAGGACATAAAACCCAGAAACCATAAATGAAAAGATGTACACATTAAACTACATAAAAATAAATAACTTGTATATCAGAAGGAAGAAAACCTAATACCACAAATATGGTTGAAAGATAAAGGACAATTAGGAAAACAAAATTTTAAATATGTATGTAGATAGTGTTAAATGTCTCCAAAATACAAAGAGGTCTTATAAAATAACTAAGAAAAGGGTGAATATTTCCATAAAAATAGAAAAAAAAGTGAAGGACATGAAGAGAAAATTCATGCCTAAAAAAGAAATGCCAGTAAACAAAAACTAAAAACAAAACAAGTGATCAAAGAAATGTTAATAGAAACAAGATAACATAGGTGACCCATTAGTATAGCAAAGATAAATGAAAATATTAATTCAGAAGTTTCTAGGGTGTAGGGAAGTGGGGACTTTCTAACCTTGTCCTTGGAATTATAAGTTTCCCTAATCTTTCTGATGGGTGTTTGGTAGTAAACATCAGGATTTTCAATGTGCATTTTGCTGGCACAGAAATAGTATTTATAATGCAATTAATCCTAATTTAAATGATGTACATACATAAGCTTAAGAATGCTCATTGCAGATTTGCTAATACTGGAAATTGTCAATAATTTTCCAGCTTTTCCTATAAGAAAAAGCTACTTTTGTTTTTCTCTTTATACTTTCCCAATACTGTTATCTTCGACTAATATCATGTATTATATTTATAAATAAAAGCAAAACATAATTATCTTTCTTATATCTAATAACTGTGATTCGGGGAGAAGCATTTTTATATGAAAAAGAAAGCAAAATCACTGTTAATAAACAACTTCTTAACGTTTGTTTATTTTTGGAAAACCTGGTTATAACTCAAAAAATCTTTTAAATGTATTAATTTTTAAATGTTAAAAAAACACTTCAAGGAATTCTTTTGTAATACCAATGAAATCTTTTGTAACGCAAAGACTTAGTTAACTTTTATCAATTTTTAAATATTATTTTATTTTTAGCTTTGTTTATGTCTGGTTTTCTTAAATAAGTATACTACCAACTAGGTGCAGTATGCATGTAACAGGTGTTCAATAGATATCTGATGATTTATTCTAAAATCAGTACCATTTAGGAGATATAATTTACTATATATTTACCATTGTTTATTTGAAATTAAGGCCATGCAAAAAGAAGGTCAGGAAAATCCATAGCAATTCTTGCTTTGGCAAGTCTGAGACGGTCTTGATTGCTTAATTATGAAAGGAGACGATTGATGAGATGTTACAATAGAAAGAGAAAATCCATTTATTTCTTCTTTCTTACACAAAATAACCTTTACACTATTACTGTAACATTTCCCTCCCTGCCTTGGATACAAAGCCAGTACGCCTCAATAACCCATTTAAATACTATTTAACATTGAATTTTGGTTGGATTAAATACTCATTTTAGGGCAGCTTATTATTTTGTGGGATGGAATGTGGGAAGGATCAATACATATAAAATCCAGTTTCAGTAAAACACATCTAATTCAAAACCAGGGCTCACTAGACGTTTATTCTGTAAGAGAACTGGATTCAATCATATCTAAGGTAGCCTCTCAATGATAAAAATCTATGATTCTGTAATACCCATTCATAACAAATAATCTAAATTATGTCAAAAAGGCTTGAAACCTCCCCATGTTAGGCTTACAGAGAACTGAAAATTTGGAATGGTATTTTCCTCAGATTTGGGGATATTTAAAAGAAATTGCCTTAAAATATGTAAAAAAGAAACGAATTCTTTTAAGCCAGCTTATTCAACAAGTTCATTTTGTGATTAATAACCACTATTAGTTGAACATTTTCTATGTGAAATATTGTCATGATTTTTTTTAACCACATGTTCATGACTCACTCCGCTCACAATCAATCATCTACAGAGGTCTGTTATAGGCAAAATTCAGGATAGTTGAGTTGCCATGCAACTTGCAGGAAAGAAAAGAGACCCAACAGCTTTCCATTCACTTACAGGCTGCTTAATAGCAAATAAATAATATCTCCTTCTGTATGCTTCAAATGTACTACACTAATGAATTACAGGTTGACAGATGCATGAAGACCTGAAAAGCTGGAATCTGGGAAAAGAAAACTGGAAAGCTAAGCACGCTGGCTAACAAGTTATAGTTGACTGACAGGTATTGATTAAAATCTTGCATAAAATCTCCTTAGAGCACACTAGAGACCTAGTGATAGACATTAGACTTAGCACTTTAAAAGCTTTCTGGATGCTGTAACAAATGTAGAACAAGAGTGCCTTCCCACTAGCCTTAATCAAATTAGACAGATAGGGCCAAATATAAAGACAGAATAAGGCAGGAGGATGGTTATAGGGCAAGAAGTTGACAAAAGAAACAAGAATAAAGTATTACTCCTTAGGAAAATGGGAATTACAGTTTCTTGGTTAACCAACGAACCTTATAATAAATAAAAACATTAGATTCCCAAAGTAAGTCAATCTAGTACAAGGTTCAGGTCAAATCCATTTTGCCACTTGTTTTTGTAAAGTTTTATTGAAACATAGCCAATTCATAGTATTACACTCACTAATTTCATACTATGACAACAGAGTTGAATAGTTATGACAGAAATCCTATGGCCCACAAAGCCTAACATGTTTATTATCTGGCCCTCTACCGAAAAAGTTTGCCAATCTCTGATCTAGTAAGAGGTCATATCAAGATGGAATGACCTAATTGATACATTTTAGCTGGAAGGGCAAAATAAATCATTCACCTCTACGGACTTCTTTGCAAGAAACTTCCATGCTAGATTGATCAAAATGTCAACACCGAGTTCTAGTGGAACATGGCAGATGGGGCACATGCATTTTATCTCCCCAATGCAAGTAATTATCAAGTTTTTAACTCCCAAAGTGAACCAGAAGGACCATCAATGGATGAGGTGTTTAACCTCATTTCCGTTAAGTCAGAAAGTCGGGGTAAGAGAACAGGCTACAGAAACAGGGCAAAGGAGGCTGCCTCAAAGTGGCAGGTAACGTTGGAGGCAGTTACCTTCAAAGTCTTTGACTCCTGCCAAACAGAACTCCAACAAGAATTCAGAATTGAAGACTACACATGGGACAGAGATTGGGATTGAAAAGTGAGTGAAAAAGAGACAGTTAACCAGAAGTCTGTATACCAGAGAGTCCCAAAACGCCTTCTTACTATTGGCACGATTTTGAGTAAGCA
The DNA here is from genome assembly GCF_949987535.1 of Balaenoptera acutorostrata. Taxonomy (NCBI): domain Eukaryota; kingdom Metazoa; phylum Chordata; class Mammalia; order Artiodactyla; family Balaenopteridae; genus Balaenoptera; species Balaenoptera acutorostrata. The sequence goes on along the minus strand of NC_080064.1, from coordinate 168,450,027 downwards.
GTGGAGTGTTAAAATGGAGACTCTAGTTGAATGTGACGCTAAGAATATCACTGATCTAGACCATTTCTTTAGCCTTCTGTTTGGTCTTCCTTCCCCAGTGCTTACCATCTTATAATGGTTCCCTCAAACAGCAGTCTCATTCTTTGAGTGGCTGAAAGGTTGTGATCACTTTATTACAGAGGAAGAAATAAGATCTACGCACACTTAATGGTTCTGCAGTGAGCAATATTTTTTAAAAAATGTATTGAGATATAAATTACATTACAATAAATTGGACCCATTTTAAGAGTATAGTTTTATGTAACCAACACTAAAATTAAGATATAGATTGTCGGGCTTCCCTGGTGGCGCAGTGGTTGAGAATCTGCCTGCCAATGCAGGGGACACGGGTTCGAGCCCTGGTCTGGGAAGATCCCATATGCCGCGGAGCAACTAGGCCCGTGAGCCACAATTACTGAGCCTGCGCGTCTGGAGCCTGTGCTCCGCAACAAGAGAGGCCGCGATAGTGAGAGGCCCGCGCACTGCGATGAAGAGTGGTCCCCACTTGCCACAACTAGAGAAAGCCCTCGCACAGAAACGAAGACCCAACACAGCCATAAATAAATAAATAAATAAATAAATAAATAAATAAATAAATAAATAAAAGATATAGATTGTCATTACTCCCACAAGTTCCTTTGTGGGCCTTTACTTTCAACCCCTCAATCCCTGGCAGCCAGTAATCTGGTCTCCATCATTACAGACTAGCTGTGCCTGTCCCAGAACAGTACTACTTCTTTCCATCTGGCTTTATTTCCTCCGTATAATGTTTCTGAGATTCACGCATGTTGCTGCATATATCAATAGTTCTCTTTTATGGCTGAGTAATAGTAAATTGTGGGTGTATCTATGTGTGTATACACACACACACACACACACACACACACACACACACACACACACAACCTAGGGGTAGAACTGCTGGGTTAGTTGGTAAGTGCACATTTCACACTTTTAGAAACTACCAAACTTTTCCAAAGCAGTTGTAACATATCACATTCCCACCAGCAGAGTATGAGGTTCCAGTTGTTCTTCCTTGTATGCACTTGGTATAGTCAGTCTTTCTCATTTTAGCCTTTCTAGTGGGTATGTAATGGTATCTCATTGTGGTTTTCATTTTCATTTCTCTGATGACTAATGATGTTAAGCATCTTCTACTGTATATCTTACTGAAGGGTCTATTCAAATCTTTTGTCCATTTTACTGGATTATCTTACTACTTAATTGTAAGCACTGTTTAAAAATTATGGATACAACTCTTTGGTTGGATATACATGCATTACAAATATTTTCCCCAGCCTGTGGCTTGTCTTTTCATTTTCTTAGTGAAGTCTTCAAAGAGCAGAAGGGTTCAACTTTGCTAAGGTTCACTTTATCAATATGTCTTGTATAGTGAGTGCTTTCTGTGTCCAGCCTGAGAAACTTGACCTACCCCGGGTCCAAAGATTTTCTCCTAAGTTTTCTTCTAAAAGTTTTATAGCTTTAGCTTTTAAGTCTGTAATCTATTATGAGACTTTGGTGGGGGAAAACTGTATTTATATCATTTCTTTTCCATGTGCATATCTATCACAATTTGTTGAAAAGACTATCCTTTCAACGTTGAATTACCTTGGCACCTCTGTACAAAATCAACTGGCTATACATGTGTGGGGTTGCATTTATATTTTCTGTATATTATGATATTCTGACATCTTAAAAACCTTTCTGGCTGGAAAGAGAGACTGCCCATCCCAGAGCTAGGCAATTCTTAGAGACAGCAAAAGGCTCAGCAGGGAGCATGCCTTTGATACGCAAACTAACCAATCCAGAGCCCTACCTCCCTCCATCTGCTTTAAAATTCACAGAGCCAGGTACCAGGAAACTAGAGGCCACTCCTATAGCTCAAAGCCCTCTGGAATTATTCAAATTAGCCAATCCTAAACTGTTTACCTTACCCTGCCTTGCCTTTCCTGAGGAAACCTTTTTTTTTTTAAGTTTTATTGGCGTATAGTTGCTTTACAATGTTGTGTTAGTTTCTACTGTACAGCAAAGTGAATCAGCTATAGGTATACATATATCCCCTATTTTTTGGATTTCCTTCCCATTTAGGTCACCACAGAGCATTGCGTAGAGTTCCCTGTGCTATACAGTAGGTTCTCATTAGTTATCTATTTTATACATAGTATCGATAGTGTATATAGGTCAATCCCAATCTCCCAATTCATCCCACCCCCCTTTGTTCTCTACATCTGTCTCTATTTCTGTTTTGTAAATAAGATCGTCTATTCCAATTTTTTCAGATTCCACATATATGTGTTAATATACGATGTTGGTTTTTCTCTTTCTGAATTACTTCACTCTGTATGACAGTGTCAAGGTCCATCCACGTCTCTACAAATGACCCAATTCCGTTCCTTTTTATGGCTGAGTAATCCTGCGGAAACTTTAATAAAGGCTCTAGCCTCAGTTTTCCCCTTTCTCCTCCTTTCTGCCTCCAGACCACCCTGAGGCTTCCCGCACATGATGCTGTGTGGCAATCCATCCTTCCTGTTTCTAGGATCTATGAGTATAATAAACTTTTTCCTGAGTCTCTCTGAGTCCTCTCTTGTGGCCATAGCTAACTATCACATAAAAGAACACAGAACGGGGCCAATTTCTAGACTCTCTATTCCAGGGGTCCCCAACCCCTGGGCCGTGGACCGGTACCGGTCCACAGCCTGTTAAGAACCGAGACGCACAGCAGGAGGTGAGCGGCGGGCAAGTGAGCGAAGCTTCATCTGCCGCTCCCCATCGCTCACATTACCGCCTGAACCATCCCCCAACCCCATCCATGGAAAAACTGTCTTCCACGAAACCAGTCCCTGGTGCCAAAAAGGTTGGGGGCCGTCGCTCTGTTCTATTCATTGCTCTATACGTCTATCCTAACACCGCTGGCTTCATTACTGTAGCTTTAGAGTAAGTGTTTAAATCAAGTGGTCTAAGTCCTCCAACTTTGCTCTTCTTTTACATAAGGGACTCAGTTTAAGTCTTTTGCATTTCCACATAAATTTCAGTCAGCTTATCAATCTGGGACTTTGAATGGGACTGCATTGAATCTGAATCTAGAAAGCGATATTTTAAAAATCACTTATGACTTTTTACTGATTTTGAATTTTTAAAATCATTACGCAGGACTTAATTTTGTGTTCTAGAACAGCATGTAAATATCATTAACCTTGACAATATAAAAGTAAAGGTTCAGCTGGCAAATTATGAAAAATAGAGTGATAAGAGAGGAAAGAGTGGGAATACTAATATCTTCACCTTAAAAGTAGGGAATCAGGGGCTTCCCTGGTGGCGCAGTGGTTGAGAGTCTGCCTGCCAGTGCAGGGCACATGGGTTCGAGCCCTGGTCTGGGAGGATCCCGCACGCTGCAGAGCAGCTGGGCCTGTGAGCCACAATTACTGAGCCTGCGCGTCTGGAGCCTGTGTTCTGCAACAGGAGAGGCCGCGATAATGAGAGGCCCGCGCACCGCGATGAAGAGTGGCCCCCACTTGCCACAGCTGGAGAGGGCCCTCGCACAGGAGCGAAGACCCAGCACAGCCAAAAATAAATAAATAAATAAATTTAAAAGTAGGGAATCAAAAGATACGATCTACAATTGATAAACACAGATGGAGGCTTGCACATATTGTTTAAAGTTACAGACATGAGAAAAGGAAATTGAACCTAATAGACATATAACAGTTATTGCAAATCTAACACAGCCAAAGCAGATTTTTCCCACCTAAAACTGGGTCTATTACGCTATTACATGGGGGTCTTGTCTTCCCCATGTCAGTAAATGGAATCATCATCTACCCAATTGCTAAAGCCAAAAACCAAAGAGTCATTCTTTTTTTTTTTTCTTTTCTCGGCCATACTGCGCAGCTTGTGGGATCTTAGTTCCCCAACCAGGGATCAAACCCACGCCCCTTGCATTGGAAGCGCAGAGTCTTAACCACTGGACAGCCAGGAAAGTGCCCAAGGAGTCATTCTTGATTCTTCTCTTTCCCTCTCCATCCCCATATTCATTCTCCTTACATTTTTTCATGCAGTCCCAGCCCCCATTCTGAGCAAGTATATCCAGTTGCCTATTCAACATCTCCATGTATATGTTTAATAGGCACAAACTAAAATTTTGTGAATTAGAATTCTCTTCTCAGAACCTACTCTTCAATAAGATTTCTTTAAGTCACTAAATAGCACCACCATTCACCCAAAGTTGCTGAGGGCAGAAACTTAAAAGTTCTATCTCTGGGACTTCCCTGGTAGTCCAGTGGGTAAGACTCCACGCTCCCAATGCGGGGGGCCTGGGTTCGATCCCTGGTCAGGGAACTAGATCCTGCATGCATGCTGCGACTAAGAGTCCGCATGCCGCAACTAAGTCCGCATGCCGAAACTAAAACAAAGAGCCCACATGCCACAACTAAGACCCGGCGCAGCCTAAATAAATAAATAAATAAATAAATATTAAATGGAACTCCATTTTTTAAAAACAGTTCTATCTCTGACTGTTCTTTTTGTCTCACCTCTTACATCTAATCTCTTAGCAAACTCTTTCAGTTACACCTGCAAAATACATCTCAAATCCAATAATTTATCACCACCTCTACTGCTACCACTCTGATCCAAGCCATCAGAGCTCTTGACTAGATCAGTACCTGCATATGCTGAGTTCTCAACTTGAATGAATGAATGCAACCATGAGCAAATTCAATCAGGTCTTCCTTCAAAAGATACCCCAAATCTAACCAATTCTTTTTGCTGTTGCTACTCTAGTCCTAGCCACCATTATATGGCAACCAGACTAGTGTAATAACCTCCTAACTGGTTTCTCAGCCTCTATCCTTGCCCTCCTATAACCTATCCCCACGGCAGTCAGGAAAATGCCTTTAAAATCTCAGACCATAATACTGACCCCCCCTCCCCTTCCCGGAACCCTACAGCAGCAGCCCATCACACATGGAACAAAATGTTTATTTTCAGCCATAGTACACGATGGCCTCATAACCTGGCCCCTCCTACCTCTCTAATCTATCTCCTACAACTCTCTTTGTTGCTTACTCTGGTCCACCATACTGGCCTTCTTGTCCTTCAGTGAACACACCATATTCATTCCTGCTTTTACGTGTGATGTACATCAAACCTGAAACTGCCTTCTCCAATCTTCACATGTCTTACTTCTTTCAGGTCTCCACTCAAATGCCACCTCCTGAGAGGTCTTAGGTAGACAGATAGACAGATATAGAAATAGTTATCTCACTATAGTTATAGATATAGATATGGATATGGATATAGATATATAGATATATCGCTTTCTCAATATCTATATATTAGATATATAGAAAGAAGTTAAATATAGATATGTATATGTACATATGTGTGTATATGTATACACACACACATACATATGTAAAAATAGCCTCCCAATCCCTATCATTTTCTCTTACTCCCTTTATTTTAGGCATAAAAATAAGACAATATTATATATCTGTCTCACAAGGAAAGTGAAAGCTCCATAAAGGCAAGGGTTTTCTGTGTCTTGTTCAATAATATTGTGCCAGAGCCAAGAAAAGTCCTGGCATCAGCACTAATATTTGCTGAGTAAATTAATGGTTGGATGAATCCATTATCAAGTCCTTCAAGTCTTAACTCATTGGCCTCACCTCCAACTGTTTTTTTTCCCTATGATTTATTTTTTTAAGACATTAATTTTTAGAGCAGTTTTAAGTTCACAGCACTGAGAGGAAAGTACATAAAGTTCTCATATACCCTCTGCCCCCCACACATGTACAGCCTCCTCTGTTATCAACATCCCCATCACAGTGGTGCGTATGTTACAACTGATGGACTTAGGCGGACACATCATTATCACCCAAGTCCATAGTGTACATGAGGGTTCACTCTTGGTGTCAAACATTCTATGGGTTTGAACAAATGACATGTATCTACCATTATCCAACTCCTTTTTTCCCCAAAAGAAGTACAATTTAAATTTATTAATAATTAGTTTTTTAAAATTCTGAGAACCAGGTGTGTAATGAACTAGAAAAAACGTTTTTGACAAAGTCTCAGTTTTGACCACTAAATGTCTCTATTTTCCAGCTAACCAGAAGCAACTATAACTCAAAAACATGCAGAACACATAATTTCACAATATTCTGTAAAAAGCAGGGCAAGAAAGTTATTTTAGCATTATTTAATTGTAAGTCATTCAGTCATTTTTGTTTGTGGTGATATTTGGTAAAATAATAAGGATACACACTCTGGTAAAAGACTTTTTTCATTTTTTTCATATGAATTTGTGAATCTGTTTACCTCAAACTCCTCTTCATTCCTCTAACATGACAAGCTTTTTTCCTCTTCAGTGCCTTTACATTCGCTGTTCCTTTTACATTAAAAAAAAAAAAAAAAAAACTGTTCCGAGATCTTTCTGTGGCTGGGTACTTTTAGACTCCAGCCAAATGTCACCTATACAGGAAGCCCTTCTGTAACCATCTGTGCAATGGCAAGCTCACGCTCATCCAAATCACACTCACATAATCATGGCATTTGTTACTGTCTCCTCACTCCTATAAACTTTACGAAAGCCAGGACCTTGTTTACTTGTTCATTGCTAACTGCCCACCACCCCAATCCCAACTTAGAACAGTGACTAGCTAGCAGGTACTCAATAAATATCTATTGGATAGACTTCGGATGAATGGAGGATCCTGATATAGCTATATAAAAAGACAGAGAGGAAGCAGATGCTGACACAGGCGAGCTAAATTCTGTTGTCTATCAGAGCAGGAAGTTAATAGATAATGCCTACACTGATGAATTAAGACATATTAAAACCTTAAAAATGCATTCCAATATACATTAGGTGCAGACAAATACTGTTTGATTCCACTTGTACGAGGTACCTAGAACAGTCAAATTCATAGAGTCAGAAAGAACATCGGTAGATGCCAGGGGCCAGGGGGTGGGGGTGGGGAAGGGGGAATGGGGAGTTAGTGTTAAAGGGGACAGCGTTTCAGTTTAGGAAGGTGAAAAATTCGGGAGATGGATGATGGTGAGAGTTGCACAACAACGTGAATGTACTTAGTGCCAATGAACTGTACAGTTAAATATGGTTAAAATAGTATGTTTTATATTATGTGACTTTTACCAGAATAAAAAAAATTTTTCTTAATTATCTCTCCCTATTAGAATTTATATTATACACAGGCAAGGATATTTGTCTCGTTTTTTTCCCCATGGATGCATTCCTGAGTGCCAGTAATAATCACTGGCTCCATAATTTTTGAGTAAGAGAAGAGGATTAAGAAAGTGTCACAATCTAGAAATGCAGCAGACCCAGCTTGATGGCTCTAAATAAACAATTGTTGAATAAAAGAAAAAAAAAGACATATTATTATGTCTCACTTGTATGTGGAATCTAAAAAAAAAAAACAATTATATTGGGACTTTCCTGGTGGTGCAGTAGTTAAGAATCTGCGCTCCCAATGCATGGGGCCTGGGTTCGATCCCACATGCATGCCGCAACTAAGAGTTCGCATGCCACAACTGAGTAGCCCGTGAGCCGCAACTAAGGAGTCCACCTGCCACAACTAAGACCTGGCGCAACCAAATAAATTAATAAAATAAATAAAAATAAAAATAAATTTTAAAAAATTATAGATACAGAGGACAGGTGTTTGCCAGAGGCAGGAGATGGGGGGGAGTGGGGGAGGGGAGAAATGGGTGAAGATGATCAAATGGTTTATAAGAATTAAATAATTCCTGGGGAGGGCTTCCTTGGCGGTGCAGGGGTTAAGACTCCATGCTTCCAATGCAGGGGGCGCAAGTTCAATTCCTGGTTGGGGAACTAAGATCCTACATGCCATGCAGCGTGGTCAAAACAAAAAACAAACAGACAAAAAACTCCTGGGGATGTAACGTACAGGTTGGTGACTATAGTTAACAATACTGTATTGTATATTTGAAAGTCGCTAAGAGAGTAGATCTTAAATGTTCTCATCACAAGAAAAAATATTATAATTACGTGTGGCAATGGATGTTAACTAAACTTACTGTCGTGATCATTTTGCCATATATACACCTATCAAATCATTATGTTGTACACCTAAAACTAATACAATGTTATATCCCATTTATATTTCCATCTAAAAAAGAAATATTACTACGGACAGGTTATTTAGAGATGATGTAATTTTAAAAATCGAATTCAACAATTATCACTGATGAATGTATTCATTCATTCATCCACTCAACAAATTATGCTACATCTGCAGCAGTGACCCATGCACAGAGCATACCCTCAAGGAGCCTGACATCTAACTACAGAAACAGGCAATTAACCCCAAAATTAACACAATTAAATTTCTGTATGGTAAAGGAGGGATACAAACTAGTCTCAGGGGGTTAGGAAAAAGGGAGTGACATTTAATCTGAGTTCTAAAGGATAAACAGGAGTTCAGTAGCTAGGAGGAGAGGTCTGCTCCAGACCCAGGGACTTACATAGCCAAAGGCCCAGAAGTAAAAACGTGGCAAAGCCTTCGAGTTTGAATTTCACCCTGAGGAAAGAGAGGGCCAGGGTTTCAAGCTGGTGAGTGACAGATCATGCTTACATTCTAGAATAAAATAATCACTCTGGTTCCTGTGTCGAAAAGAGAATAGAAGCTTGTAAGAGTTTAAAGACTGCAGCTAACCTAGGAAAGAGATCATGGTAACACGCACAAGAGTAGTGGTAGAGAAGCTAGAGAGAAGTGAACCAATTCAGATCTTCAGGTGGTAGAATCAGCAGGACGTGGTGATTAAGGGGATGTGGAGCCAAGAAAGAACGTAAATCAGAGATGATGACACCCTGGCAACTAGGACTGCTGAGTGGCTGGTGAGATTATTCACTGAGGTTGAAAAATGCGAAGGAAAGCAGGTCTGGGGTAAGATAACGCACTCAGGTATAAATATATGGCATTTCAGATACCTGTGCAACACCCAAATAGAGGTGCCCTGTAAGATATGGGTCTGGTGCTCAGGAGAAAGGAGGAGGCTGGAGATGGAGAACTGAGAATAATTAATATACAGATGTCAATTGAAGCCATAGGAGTAGATGGGATCACTCTGCAGGCAAATGTAAAGTGAGAAAAGAAAACCTCAGGCCTGCAGACATTTGCAGAAGTCAAAAAGTTAAATATGATCAAATAATTTTAACCTTTATACAATATTCCCTTTTTGTTTACAGTTAGATACAAAGCCAACTTCTCTACAGAGCACCCAGTACATGTTTTATCAGCCTGAAGCCTGGCACAGAGCTATTTATAAAAACCAAGAGCTTGGCTTTCTTCATTATCATCATTTTGGGTATGATACTACAGAAACCAACTTATTAAATCACGCTGTTAAGTGCTTACTAATGTGGAATTCATCAAAAATGAATCAAATCATTCTACAACTAAACATAAAATACAAACTCAAAAATATGATTCACATTTTTAAAGAGGCCTATAATTATCAACATAAAATAGAGCCTCTTTCTGCTAATACAGTACTTTCTAAAAGTATGTAAACTGCATTTGGATGTGGTACCCAGCTGCTTATTTTGCTCTGCAATTAATTCAATTAGAAATGTACATATTATGAATCAAAGTACACCCAGCAGAGATGAAATAGTAATTGGTGAATTTGGTTAAAAGTGGCTTACTTGTTATCTATATTACAAATTTTGAGAATGTTTTTTCATAAGAAAACTTAGCCTGTTCCTCCTCTTTGATGTCATAATCATCTGTGATATGCTGATTATGCCAATATAGAAATAAGACTGGGGGCTTCCCTGGTGGCGCGGTGGTTGAGAGTCTGCCTGCCAATGCAGGGGACACGGGTTCAAGCCCTGGTCTGGGAAGATCCCACATGCTGCGGAGCAACTAGGCCCGTGAGCCACAACTACTGAGCCTGTGCGTCTGGAGCCCGTGCTCCACAACAAGAGAGGCCGCGACAGTGAGAGGCCCGCGCACCGCGATGAAGAGTGGCCCCCACTCACTGCGACTAGAGAAAGCCCTCGCACAGAAACAAAGACCCAACACAGCCAAAAATAATAAATAAATAAATAAATAAATAAATAAATAAAAATTTTTTAAAAAAAGAAAGAAATAAGACTGGATCCAATATATAACCCCTCTATTACATTATATGACACCTCATAACAAGGTATAAACAGAGGAACACAAACAGTTCTGTACATAGCAGTAAATATATACATGTATGTGTATACTATGTATGACGCATAGACTAACAGTTTGGTGTGTATCCTCCACTCACGAAACAAACACAGAGAGACTACCTCTGGAAAAGAGAAGTAGGAATGGGGGAAGAATGCTGGAGGAAGACTTTTACTTTTTACTCTGTATTAGTCTATATTGTGCTAATTTTTATAATGCAAATGTATCCTTGTATCACTTATGTTTAAAAATGAAGTGTGAAAACTGATGCCACTGATACCTTCCTTATGAGCACAGGGGACATTATACCCTATAACACCTCAGCTTCTTGTGGACAGCTCATCGATGCTATGGTCCCACACATCAAACGCTAAGCTACTGACAAAAGTTATGTCCCCCTAGGGTAAATGTATTTTGGATTTTATGCTATGAATTCGCATCTTCTATATCAATTTCCATTCCAAGTGCTTTTGTTCATTACTGTTCATAGTTCAGTCTGTCAGTTTAATTTTGTGCTGCTTTGTAGGTATTCACAATAATTACAATAATGTTTAATGCTGTACCTTAAGGGTGAGCTTAACAGAGCAGTTTAAATGCATATGTTCTGGCCATTGTTTGACTCCCATCCCATCTCTACACACACACCCTATCCCCCGCACGCATACAAGCATGCCCACTAGCTGTGTTATATACGATCTTTCATCTGACTAGCTATTTTCCCATTACCTTCTACAGTATATCTGACGATGACATTATTATTGATGCCACAGTAAACAGCTAATATATGTGGTAAAAATACATGCACTATAATGAATCAAAATGACATACCTACCCACCAGACTCCCTCTACTCATTCTAATCAGATAATAGGTTTTGGGGGTTTTTTTCTTGAGTGTACTACAAAAGGTGGAAGTAGCCCTGGGGAAAAACAGTCATGAAAACAAGGGAACATAAAAGTAAATGTTTAGTTCATTGAGAACAGAAAGGAAGCTCAACTAGAAAATCTGTATCAAATAATATAATTCATTTGGTTCTATATGTAGTCTTCTTAACTTGAAGTTCCCTGAAACATGGGTGGCAAGTGACACAGACAAAAACCCTCCAATTAGACTTTTTATTATGACCTAATTCATTGGAGCATAATTAAATTTCTTATTAAATGATTAACCATAAGGTTAGAAGAAAAGGTCATGTTGAATGTTAATTATACATCCTTTAAAGAATTTCAAAGATGTTAACAGCAGTACTCTCATAGACTGTCAGTTGTTGCTAATTAACTCAAACTCTTGGAAGGCAATTGAGCATTCTCTTTAAAAATTCAAAATGCATATATCCTTTTACTAATCAATACAACGGGGAAGAATTTACCCTACAATCAATTTGCACAAGTGTGCAAAAATGTGCATGAAAGGATGCCTGGTGCAGTACGGGCAATACCAAATATTGGGAAAAAATTATGCATTCATTAGTGGGGAAATTATGATTGTGGTGCATTCGTATGATAGAATGAACAAGAGGATACAAAAAGAGTTCTTCTAGATAGATTATTAAATGAAAAAGAAAATCAAGGTATAAAAGAATTTGTGCCAGAACAACCTGTATCTGTTTTTAAAAACAAAAGATAAAGATACATGAATGTGTTTGCACCAAAAAAATGCTGCAAAGATGCATAAGAAACTTAACAGTGGTTAGCTCTGGGAAATGGGACTGAAGTCAAGAGGACAAGAAGATGGAGAGGAGTAAACATTTAACTTTTCTTCAGTGATATATATATATATATATATATATATATATATACACACACACACACACACACACACACACTCTATATGGATAGAGTTTATGTGTATATTATGTATATATAACTTTTACCATACACATATATGATTTTTAAGTTGAAGGAAAATAACAAGTTAAAATAAACAAAAGATTATGAAGAAACAGAAATAGTTCAACAGGCATAACGGAGAACAAATTTCAGAGCAGAGAACTTACATACAGCAGAACCTTCTTACCTGGCACTTAGCACTACAGTATTTGGCAACTCTGCATTGAGAGCATCGCATCAGCTTTTCCTTCCTGTTAAAAAATAAAGTTCACGTTAGGAAATGAATGAGAATCATACATGGCTGAAGAAAGAAAACACAAGTCAAGGCATTGACACCAATATGTTCTGCTCACTCTATCTGTACGGTCCATGAGATTTAGATTTTCACAGTGATGAACATCTTCTTTCACCTTCAGTGTGAGACACATACATAGTAACTAGTGTTCTTTTTTTTAAAATTGTGGTAAGATATATATAACATACAATTTACCACTTTAACCATTTTTAAGTGTATAGTTTCAGTGGCCTTAAGTACATTCACATTTTTGCGTAACAGTCACCACCACTAATGTTCTTTTTAGCATAAATTTAATGAAAACACAGAGGTTCCCACTTAGGCAAAAAACTTCACTTCATAGAGTTCTTTTTTTCATAGAGTTTTTAATGTCTCCATATGAAATTCAGAATCTAGTCTATTCAACTAACTGAAAGTATCCTGCACCATTCAAATAGAAAAATTTTACAAGTTTAAATTTATCATATAGCTTAATTATAATATACTCCTTCTGGGAAATGATTTTCGATTTCCATTAAATTCAATTACTACTTTCAACTTGCTAAATTGAGATGCACCAAAGTTATGTCCTCCCCAAATCGCCTGAGGAAGAAAAAAGCCAAAACCAAGAAAAACTTGGATTATAAGATAAAAACAATAAATCTGATGATGAAATTCATAGTTACAAATATCAGACAGGACTGTAGATACTTTCACGGCAGCCAAGAGCATTAAAAGTCAAACTATAATATTAACATCAGTGACAAAACAGGAACAAATCTTTCTAAGCACTTCTGATGGGCCAGGTACTGTTCAAAGTTCTTTACATCTGTTGACTCACACTTAACTTCAGACAGTCCCGTAACTAAGCAGTTTTATTATGCCCATTTCAGAGATACTGCGATACATTTTCAAGAGATAAGAAGCAGATGACTAAGGAAACACACCATAAAGTTCAAGTGGCAGGTGACACTGAAAGGGTAACAACTGAACCCCTACAGAGAATCAGAACTTGAATATACCAGGTACCTCACCCATAGGAGAGCAGGAGTGAGATATGGAGCATATAACATGGGGAGAGGTTAAAAGTCTAAATAAAGCAAAGTCAAAACACTTCCTACCCCCAAGTGTAGAATTATAGGTGTCAGATATCAACATCCCAGCCAACAACCCAAACCCAAGCAACCTGGTCCGAAAGTTCTTGCTTTTAACCATCACATTATGCTACCACTCTTAGACAAAACTGGATAAAAACAAAATCCACCCATAGACTATTTTTTTTAATTAATTTATATTTTTTTTTAATTTTAAAACTTTTTTTATTTTTGGCTGTGCTGGGTCTTTGTTGCTGCACGCAGGCTTTCTCTAGTTGCGGCGAGCGGGGGCTACTCTTCATTGCGGTGCACAGGCTTCTCACTGTGGTGGCTTCTCTTGCTGCACAGCACGGGCTCTAGGTGCGTGGGCTTCAGTAGTTGTGGCATGCGGGCTCAGCAGTTGTGTCTCACAGACTTTAGAGCGCAGGCTCAGTAGTTGTGGCTCACGGGCTTAGTTGCTCCATGGCATGTGGGATCCTCCCGGACCAGGGAACGAACCGGTGTCCCTTGCATTGGCAGGCGGATTCCTAACCACTGTGCCACCAGGAAGTCCCGTCATAGACTATTTATGAGACACACTTCAAATAAAAGGACATACAAAGGTGGAATGAGAAGGATATGCTAGGCAATATTAACATTAATATTAAAATTAATTAAATACTAATAGAAAATCGCCTGTGTAACTATATCAATATCAGAAAAAGAGACATTAAGGTTAAAAATATTACTAGAGATGAATAAGGTCAATACACAAAGATAAAAGGCTCCAATCACCAGGTATTAGGCACCTAGTAACAAATGTACGCAGTCTAAAAATACATAAAGTAAAAGTAACATCTAAAAAAAAATGATCAATACACAATAAATTAATACAAGTAAGGCCTTTAAAATAGTGCCTGGGGGCTTCCCTGGTGGCGCAGCGGTTGAGAATCTGCCTGCCAATGCAGGGGACACGGGTTCGAGCCCTGGTCTGGGAAGATCCCACATGCCACGGAGCAACTGGGCCCGTGAGCCACAATTACTGAGCCTGCGCGTCTGGAGCCTGTGCTCCGCAACAAGAGAGGCCGCGATGGTGAGAGGCCCGCGCACCGCAATGAAGAGTGGCCCCCACTTGCCGCAACTAGAGAAAGCCCTCGCACAGAAACGAAGACCCAACACAGCCATAAATAAATAAATAAATAAATAAATAAATAAATAAATAAATAAATAAACCTAAAAAAAAAAAAAAAAAATAGTGCCTGGAATATATTAAGTACCATACAAGTATTAGTTATCAAGTCTTTTTCAGGAATTCATAGATCAAGCAGATAAAGAATAAGGAGCTCTATAATTTACTTGATCTTATGCAATACACAGACCCTTGCACCTTTTATATTAATGTGTATTCACCCACTGGCCATTTACAAAATATGCCCACATATTAGGCCACAGAGCAAATCTAAAAATCCCAAAGAATCAGTATTATACAGATAATTTTCTCCAACAATAAAAAAATGAAATTAGAAATCAGTAAAAAAAAAATAAACCCAGTAAAATCCCATATTTATAGAAATTTAAAAGCTTATATAATTCAAGGATCAAAGAATTGTCATGGGGCTTCCCTGGTGGCGCAGTGGTTGAGAATCTGCCTGCCAATGCAGGGGACACGGGTTCGAGCCCTGGTCTGGGAAGATCCCACATGCCACGGAGCAACTAGGCCCGTGAGCCACAACTACTGAGCCTGCGCGTCTGGAGCCTGTGCTCCGCAACAAGAGAGGCCGCGATAGTGAGAGGCCCGCGCACCGCGATGAAGAGTGGCCCCCGCTTGCCACAACTAGAGAAAGCCCTCGCACAGAAACGAAGACCCAACACAGCCATAAATTAATTAATTAATTAATTTTTTTAAAAAAAAGAATTGTCATGAAAATTAGAAAATGTATTAGATTAAATAATGAAAAAAAATCAAAACGTGAGATAAAGCTAAAGTAATACTTAAAGGAACATTTATAGCTTTAAATGTTTATGTTGACTGCAGTGGTATAATTTTTTAATCTCCTTAATTTTCCCCATAAGAAAATGACAGAGCAAGTAGGAAATAGGAAAGCCTAACCATCACTCCCCACCCTGGAAAATATCTACAACAAACCCAAAAATATTAGCAGGAAAAAGAAAACAAACACACACACACACACTACTAGCTTCAAGACTTGAATTAAATCAGTATATTTGTGGGAGAAAACAAAGAAGGCAACTTCCAATAGACCTGAAAACAGAAGAAGCCCCAAACTGCCAAAAGATCCCTGGCAGAAAGCCTGTCAAGCCAAACTGAGAACTGCAGCCAAGATTGGGATAGTATGCTTTCTGCAGGAACACTCCTGAGGATGAGGTCCCTGGGGCTCCCCTGAATCCTGCTTGCCTTAGACCTGGCTCCTCAGATTTCCCCTCATTTCCTTTTTTCTTGTCTAAGTTATTCAGAGGCTATTTCTGTTGCTTGCAAATAAAGATCCCCAACTATACAAAGTGTTTCATCTTGAGTTTTAAAAATAATAAGCAGAATCAAAATACCCAGGAAAATCAGTGATGAACCTGGTAGCAAATATTAAAACTTCGTCTTCTCCCTCCCATAGCTCTCAACCACAGGCTTTAATGAATTTTAATACAGAATTTCAGCAAAATAAATAGCAAGATGATTCAAAGTACTGGGATAATTCAGCTGCCATTTGATGTGTGGAAAAAAATTCCTTAACATGAGTTATTTAAATGTTAGGGGTTACTTTTATATATCAAATAACCAAACAAATAAATTTAAGTTCTCAAGTTTCAAAAAAAAAGATCAACTGAATCCAAGAGAAAAGTAGTGTGTCTGATTAGAGGAACCACTGAGGCTTTGAAGAGTTACTGCTTTTCTCTGTTGAGTAAGGTTCAGAGTAATAGCCTCCTGGTAAGGTTTCCCTGCAGAGAAAAAACTTGGGCAGCAGTGGGAGAGGAAAATAAGTATGAGAAACATAGCCACCAGACAGTTCATGAAAACATTCTTTTTCTCTTAAAAAAAAAAAAAAACAACACATCATTTCCAACTGAAAGACAAACCCACATTTTTCTTTAAAAAATCAGAAATGTACATGTCAAATAAAAAACAGAATTAATTAGAAGCCCTAAATAAAAAGGATCACTTATTCTAGGTGGTAGCTCCAGAGGCTAAAACAAGAAATACTGAATGGAAGTTAGAGAGGGACAGATTCTGTCTAAAGGTAAAGAAGATCGTTGTGGCAATAGCAACTGTTCAAAAATCAAAAGAAATGCCCTGAGAAGGTAGAGTTCCAGGTCATTTGACATGTTCAAGGAGACTCGGATAGGTACATTTACAGACATATGTAAAGGAAATTCCAGCACTGCAAAGGAGAATGAATTAAATAAGTTTCCTTCTAATTCCAAAATTATTTGGTTCTGCTTCTCCTGTGTAACAAAAAAATATAAACAAAATTTGAAGATAACAAAATTTGTGCATATTATAAGGTCAAACATGATAATCTCACAGGAGTAGAGAAGTGAGCAATATACAATTTTCACAGACTCCACAAACATCCTGTTTGCAAAGCGATTATTTCAAGAGTCCATCCAGAACTGGAATTTCTGAATAAAAAGGAATCTAAAGAAACAGGTTAGGAATGTATCAGTAACAGAAAGGTGATTTTTACCTCTTTTTTCCCCTCCACTTAAGAGACAAATAGTAGCAGTCTACCTCTAAATTAAAGAAGATATTAAAATTATTGTATACTAAAATAAATGGAAGTTTTAGGCCCCCATCCCAAAAACGCAAAAAGCGTTCCCTTATCACTTGTTCATATAAACTCGGATATGTTACTGAACACAATGTCAAATCAGAGAAAATCCTCAACTTGCTCAGTGCTCCAGATATAGTGATTCACGGAGCATAAGTTAAGTCCTCTCTTCCAAGTAAAAGTTGGGTCATAATTAGTTTCTCCAATAGCCTAGGCAACTGAAGTGTGGAAAGGAAATTAAAATAAAGCTAAATTAATTGTTCTGCTGGTATACAAATTAAAAAGTCATACAGTTGACCCTTGAACAACATGGGGCTTAGGGGTGCCAACCCTCCATGCAGTTGAAAATCTATGTATAACTTTACAGTTTGGCCCTACATACCTGAGGGTCTGCATCCACGGATTCAACCAAACTCGGATGGTGTTGTACTGTAGTGTGTATTTAGTGAAAAAAACTCTGCGTTTTTTTCACTAAAACATCGTGAAAACTAAAACATAGTGGACCCACGCAGTTCAAACCCGTGTTATTCAAGGGTCAATCGTATATGGATACAGGGGAAACCACTGTCTCTAAGAAATCAAAGAGGAAAGGGGATTAATTGGCTCCCTCAGATCCCAACAACTGGCGTACTATTTAAGGGAACATCTCTCTGTCCTTCTTGGTTATCAGAGGGCAAAAGTATCCTACTGTTTAGAAACTCTGCCCTAAAATCATATGGCCAGTTGCCAGGAAGACAGAAAGAAGTTTCCTGGAAAGGATATAGAAAATGAACAAATTCTATCCCAAATTTCCCCCAGCCCTGGCACGTGCAGAAACCATTTGAAACTTCCTATAGAGGAAAAAAATGCATCTACAACACATTCATAGATAATATACTTATCATACAGGGTTCTTTCCTAGTAACATGCCTCGATCTCCTAGAAGTCTCCCAGTGTGTCTAGCGGTTGAATCTCTCCTTTAAAAGCCATCCTCACAATGGAAGGAAACTGGCTCACTGTTGACCAGTCAGATGCAGGCGAAGGCTCGGACACCACAGGGAAGCCAGGCGACCCTGCCACTCGCTGAAGCACACTCATCTAGATGGAGCACAGCCCAGTACAATCAGAAGCAACCCCAGAGCCCAGGGTGTGCCTTTGCAGCCTCCTCATTCAAGGTGAAGATCCCTGCCCAGTGATCTTTTGCACCCTGAATATCTCAAGGACCAAATTTTGCTTTGTGGCTGATCACTGAGGCAATTTCTTTTGTGGCTGATTTCTTTGGGAAGAAATCTGAGCTGAGAAAAAGACCAGAGCACATTGAGTAAAGCCTGTACCACTTATAGGTGCTAAGGAAAGAGTGCTGACTTACGGGATGTCTGATTTAGTACCCCAGGCCTTTATACGAGTTTTAAGAAAATTCCCTGAATAGAATTCCTATGAAAGTATTTTTTCACATAATTAAGACCCAAGATGCTCTATGGAGTATGAGAAATACTGAATGTCATGATGGGCAAGCTCTTAAAAATAAAGAATAAAAACTCTCCATTTGTTTTTAAATGGAGAAAGCTAAAATACCTAAGTGAAAGAAGTCTAAATACAATTTTTAAAACAAAAATACCACAGAAATATTTATTTACAGAATTTTTATGTTTGTTAATATCTTTGAAACCTCAGAATCTTGATTCATTAGAAATGTTAATGTCATGTAACCAAGTACTTGGCTATATTTCCCCCTGGAAATTTCTGAAGTAAAAGAAATTCTACATTATGAAAATGAGATTATCCCAAATAGAATCATGTTATTGTATTCAAGGGTAGTGCAACACATACTCTGGCCAAATAAAATACACTGGAAAATGCTAAAGAACTCCTTTAGGCATAAATATTCATAATAATATATTAAAGGGATCCTCCATTTTTGTTTGGAGATGGTAACTGTGTGGGTTTGGGCCCAAAGGCCTGTTTAAAAATTAAAGAGATTCATATCCACCATCCACCTAACTATCAAATGGTTTTTAATACAAAGCAGCAGATGTGATCAAAATAATATATAATAGATTCATAACACAGGAATATAGAAAGAATTGGTTTGGACTCCTTTTTCTATATTTCCTATCACTTTATTTCCTGTTTCTAATATTTAAAGTACAAAACAAGAAAATGCAATGGATAATATTTCAGGGAAAATGAATCTGCGATTCACAGGCACCATAACTTCATGGGAGAAGCACAAGTAATTTAAACCCACATTAGCACTTAGAGAAAAGCACAGCAAAGTATTTGAGCCAAGTTAGTCAAGAGAGGCAGACCCTCTTACTCGGGGACTTCCCTTTTTCACTGTCCTTGGTCTCTTAAAGCTATTGTACTGGCGGAGACTATGCTACCTGATGAACACAAACTCCAGTAGTTAAATCAACAAGTGTTCAGTGACTGGCCACCGTGTAAGGTGTAAGGTCCTGGGTGGGTGAGTGTGAGGAGGGTATTACAGTCACTGTTTCTAGGAGCTCATGGTAAAGGAGGACAGATCAACACATATTACTTGCAGAATGAGCTACAATACAAAACCGTGTTTTGAAAAGTGGCACAGTCTACAGGGCCCTAGTTCAGAAGGAAAAGTCACTTTCTGACAGGTAAAGAGTGAATTGGAGAGGATGTTATAAGGGAAAAGGAAGACACCATACCTAGGAGGGAAAATATTTTAGCAGTTTAGAGTTCAAAATCTGTAGTCCAAGTGCTATAGTCTGAATGTTTGTGTCCCCCTGCCCTAAATTCATGAGTTGAAATCCTAACCCCCAAAGATATTAGGAGGTGGGACCTTTGGGGGGTGCTCAGGTCTTGACGGTTGAACCTTCATTAATGAGATTAGTGTTTTTTATAAAAGAGACCCCACAGAGATCCCTCACCCCTTCTACCACGTGAGGACAAAGTGAGGAGGTGCCAGCTATGAACTAGGAAGAGGGTCCTTATCAGAATGTGACCAGGCTAGCTCCTCGATCTGGGGCTTTCCAGCTTCCAGAAGTGTGAGAAATAAACTTAGGTTGTTTATAAGCTACACAGTCTGTGACATTTTATTACAGCAGCCTGAAAGGACTGAGACACCAAGTCCACTCCCTACTAGCAGTGTAACCTTGTAACCTCTCTTAGCCTCAACTTCCTCCTCTGTAAAGTGAGAATAAGTGACTACTCATAAAACTGTTGGGTAGACTATATGAGGTAATCTACATAAAGTGTCTGCTAATAGAGCGTCTAAGCATAGAGTTAAAACTGAGGATGCTAGGTATATTTTCAAAGTGCTCAAGATAATTTTGCCTATTTCTATGCCATATCTGAAAATCCCACACCTCTTCCATGGTTGCTAAAAAAGCAAAATCCACAGGTGCCACAAATCTGGTTATCTCCTTGGAAGCACACAGAAAATTCACCATTTTTTTTTGAAATCCACATGTTCCCATAACACTTGGCTAATTTCAAAATTTGACTAGCATCATAAGTGTTTCACTGCTCAATCACGTTCACGAAAGTTTGTATTAACTACTATTTTTAATTTGATCAGAATGATTAACTTCAAAGTGGTCTGATTCAAGAAGCTAAAAACATTTTATGAAAGTTTCATTTGTGGAAATTAAAGTCAGAGAAGGCTGTTACATCTT
This sequence comes from Balaenoptera acutorostrata, assembly GCF_949987535.1. Classification (NCBI taxonomy): domain Eukaryota; kingdom Metazoa; phylum Chordata; class Mammalia; order Artiodactyla; family Balaenopteridae; genus Balaenoptera; species Balaenoptera acutorostrata. The sequence continues at coordinate 168,429,200 of NC_080064.1, read as the reverse complement.
CAGTAATATTAAAAGGTAATTACAACTCCTAATATTGTTTGCTTTATGTAAAATAATGTCTATTACAAGTTGAGAAAATTAACATTTTTACAAGAGTACAGATGTAAATTCTCCTCATTATATGATATTTCTCTACAAAATTGGATATTGTGTGCTGTGGGTCACTCTAACAGCTAAGAATTGAAAACTGGTGACTTAAAGGTGTTTCTTAGGCAGAGCACACATAAGTAGACTGAAGAAAGCTGTGACCAAAATGAATTGCTGAAGAGGGATTTTTTCTAGTGACAACATCTTTGTTTCTAAATAGGAAACCTCTTTAGCCTAGTCGAGTAATACAACTCTGATAAGTCTAAGAGATATTATTCGATTTCCCTAAGTCTTCTTGAAATCTAAAATTTTTTTAAGTGAGGAAGAAGAAAAAATCCTGACTTTGCCCGAAGACTGAAATCAGATACCCTTTAAATATGTTAAGTATTGCTATTATAAATATCACACAGCATACACATAAAAATAAAAGTACCATGGGCAAAATATCCAAGAAGGTACAAGAAAATATGGTCAACATTTTCGTTAATATACTATAACCTAAGCCTTCAAAATGGCAAAAGATGCTCACCTTGGTTTCAAATGCAGGGTATACTTTATCACTATGAATGAATTATCTATCATGCTACCTCTAATTAGAAAATGAAGCTTATCAGCAGCATGTTTCCATTTTAACTTGAACAGTGAGAAATCCAAAAGTCAAAATCACTATCTAACTATATTTATCTGTTCATTTCAGAGGCCTGGAAGCCATTTTCTCCTTCTGGCTGCTTAAAAATTTGCTCTTCTATTTTATAATTAAGTATATTACTTCGTTTAACTTTTAACTATAAATTTCCTCAAGTCCTCCTGGAAGTAAGCATTAATGAAATCTCAAATAACTCATTCTCAACTCTGGAGAATAAAATGGCACTTTAAGTTTATAAAGAAACACTGTTCTGACCTAATCCCAAAATAAAGAAACCTTAAAAGATGAGTCCTTAGGAGACACAGAATTAAATGTTTCACCTGCCAATGCATTATAATTAATTATAAATTCTTAATGATTTTTATAAGGAGAATGATCATCAGCTGATAGCCATTGAATGAGAGTTAACAGGGGTCGTGCAAGGGTTTTCATGCCTGTGTTGTCCTTCTACAGCGAGCAGGTACTATGGCCAATATAAGGTTCTCCCACGGCCCCCCAATATTACCCTCACATACTCTAGTTATCAAGCACCTTCATGAGTTTGATAATATCTTGTGATGAAATGCAGGCATCACCCCAAAAACCTTATGACTACAAGTCATTTGCAACTTAGTATGAATTACCTTAATCAGATAATCGTATTATTTTTCTCTAGACACTTAGCTGTGATTTCTGGGAATAGGTATTTTGCTTAGAGCAGGTATAGAAAGGGGAGAGAACTACCAGAGTGTTGGACATCCAGAAGACCTAGGGAGAAAAGACATCAGAAACTGTGACAATGCACCAAAATGGAAATTAGAAATGTACAAGAAGACAATTTCATTTGCCCTGCAATTTGGACTCCGGCTCAGTATGCAGACAGGTATGGAAAAGAGGAGGTAAGCTGAGCAGAAAAAGTTCTAGGAGAACCATACTTTAATCCTGGCTGCTTCATTTATTGCTCTGTAACTGACAGTAATAAATATATTTCTCTGTCCCTAAAGCTGTAAGTTATTCTACTCTATAATAATAATAACAATAATAATAAAGGCTACACCTAGAATGTTGAATGGATTTTTCATATTACATATACTTTGTGAAATTAAGTTCTTGTAATGTGTGGAAAAAAAAGAGTGAAAAGAAATAGACCAAATTGTTGAAACTTTTCTTTGAGTGATATGAATTGGGGTGATTTTCCCTCTTTTTTCTCTTTTCCAATTTTATATAATAATATTATTTTACTTCCATAATCAAATAAACATCAACTTTAATGAAAAGGCAATATGTACTATTTAATGGCTTTAAATTGCTCTTGGTCTAAGGCAGGACACAGAGAGACAGAAAGATCAACAATTTATTCCAATGTTTGGAATAGTAAGCGCAAATGTATGCTTTGTTTACACAAAATTTAAATGAAATTATACTTTATTAATTGAATTTATTTTTAACTGGCATTTGCTACAAATGGTAGTGTTAAAAAGTAAAATTTTTTTACTCTGATAATATATGAGAACCTGATCATTTAAAATAATGATATCTATCATACTATATTTAAAAACTAATATTTCTAGATTTAACATCTTCCAAAATATAAAAAGCAATCATTTCAGAAAAGGAACAATATGAAAAGAAAAAGTTTTACCACATGAAACTTGGGCTACTCAGCCTCTTTCTGAATACAAGTTTCAACTTCAACTGATGCTTCATTTTTTATTATTCTCTCTGACTTATTTAACTTGAAGTTAATCCATATAAAGTAAAATTTCTTTATTCTCTTACATTAACTTTCACTTTGATTTGGAGTTGGCCAGTCAAAACACCATGTTTTTTGAAAAAATTCAGATGCAAATGGAAAAATCTTTGAGATACGAGAGAAATCAAAGGCTGTTTCCAAAAATGACCCCGTCATTCATTCACCAATTCATTCTTCAACAAAAAAGTGCCAAGTCCCTTCCAAATGCCAAGCACCTGATTGGGTACATGGCAGGCACTGTCCATTGCTTACCCAACAACCACTTCACTCTTCCCTGCCAAGGGTACTGTGACTTGTTGAAATAGCAGAGATCTCTGGATTTCAGGAAGTGTAGGTTGCCGACTCCAGGGGGATAAATCATCACTGGTCTAAACTAGTAAAAATCTCATGCCCCATGGCCACTGGTTGCTCTAATAACAGACCCTGTTACCCAGTTCTGGCAAATGACTTGTAAAGGGATACAGCTGACCCTCATTATTTATGGGTTGTTTATCTGAAAATCTGCCTACTCACTAAAATTTATTTGTAACTCCAAATCAATACTTGCACCATTTTTGCAGTCATTCGTGGATATGTGTGGAGAGGCAAAAAATTTGAGTCACCCAATGCACATGTTCCCAGCTGAGGTCCAATGAAGTGACATTCTGCTTTCTTGTTTCAGCTCTCATACTGTAAACAAGAACCCTTTTCAAGGTCTATCTAGTGCCACACTTTACTCATTTTTGTGCTTTTCATTGGTGATTTCGCTATTTTAAATGGCCAGCTAGTACAGTGCTGCAGTGCTATCCAGTGTCCTAAGCACAAGAAAGCTGTGATGTGCGTTACCCAGGAAATATGTGTGTTAGATAAGCTTCATTCAGGCGTGAGTTATAGTGTTGTTGGCCATGAGTTCAATGTTAATGAATCAACAATATGTATTAAATACGGTATCTATAAACAGAAACACACACAAAACAAGGTTATGTATTGACTGGTTGATTAAAATGTGCCCAGAGACTTATAGGAACCTAACTTTGTATATCCCCTAGGAGTGATGGTTCAGTTTTGGCTAATTCAGTGTTTGTGGTGAATAATAAGAATCAACTATATTTCTAATGAGGGACATTTTGCCCATTTCAACTTTCTTTGCACAAGAGGCAACAAGAGAACAAATACCATCAGAGAGAAAGATCCCGATAACATCCAACAGCCAGCAGCTACCAACCTCCAGCTTTTGGATGGGAAAAATAAGTTCCTATTTGTTTAAGCCATTACAGTGGAAATGTATATATAGAGATATAATAAAATGATGCCTCCTTTTCAATAAACACACAGTATAGTACTCCTGAAATAAAACAATAAACATGTTCTACATTCCGAAAAACCAGGTCCTATAAATGCTGCTTACTGTGCATTCTAGTCAAATGGAGCAGCTTACGTTTGGCACCACTTTTATTTCTACCTTTTGAGGTTAAGGTCGACAAACCTGCAATATTATGAACTCACATTTAATTCTTAATAAACTTTGCACTTATTTTTATCATGTACTTATAAATAGAAAAACACATTCTCAAAAATCATTTTATTTGACATATAAGGTAAGGAACATCTGACAAATATATACTGTCTGATTAATATATAATTATGTATGAATGTGCGTGTATGTATGTGTATATATAAAGATATAAAGATATACCACAATTTATTTTGCCATTCTACATGGATAGAATTGGCATCATGTCCATATTGATGGACATTTGGGTCGATTATTTTACTCTTATAAACAATGTTACCTGCATTGTACACATACACAATGATTTTCAAAACTATTTGGTATCAATCTGGACTTAACGTATACATGCTACTATATATAAAATAGATAATCAACAAGGACTTACTGTACAGCACAGGGAACTCTACTTGATAATCTGTAATAACCTACATGAGAAAAGAATCTAAAAAAGAATGGATATATGCATATATATAACTGAATCACTTTGCTGTACACCTGAAACTAACACAACATTGTAAATCAACTACACTCCAATATAAAATAAAAATTAAATTAAAAAAAATTATTGATGGACTCCTAAGAGGTTTTATTTATGTGGGTTATCTCTATTCATATTTACTATATTAAAGACTAAAATTAAGAAAATTTTAATATATTTATTCATTCGTTTAAAATAATAATTCCATTACATGTTGATATAAATAATACATTTTAATGAAAATAACTATATTTTCGAAAACAAAAATAAGTTAGTGAGCAGAGTGGCACTGTTTTACATTTATGCAAATCTCTTAAATATATGGCTTAATAGAATGCAGCTGGATTCTCATTTATGTTTCTAAATTCAATCCTTGAATAATTGGTTATCATGGAGCTTCTGGAAAACTCCACTGTATACTCATGACGGAATGAGAGTGAAAAAGGCAAATACTGTCTTAATATTACTATAAAAATAGTTTTCAACTTAGAGATCCTTTGAAAGTACCTTGGGGACCCCCTAGACATTTCAGGAGCCCACTCTGACTTCTGCTGCTTCAGAGTACATATTCGTAGAAGTAGAATTGCTGAGTTATAAGAATGCACATCTTGAGATATTTCACATATTGACAAATGGCTCTCCAAAGTGGTTGTAGGAATTTACACTCCTGCAGCAGCCTAGTGAGAGTTCTCTTAAATCCATATCTTGTCAGCCCTGTTGACAGTCATTTTACTTTCTGCTAGCCTGATGGGGGTGAAATATTATCTCACTGTGCTTTTACTGGGCATTTTCTTAATAAATAGTCACAGTTTGAGCATCTTTTCAAGTTCATTCACCATTCATGGTTTCTTTTGTGTGAACTGCCTATTCATATCATTTGCCCATTTTCTGCTGGGTTGTCTTTTAAAAAGATTAAACCTACTGAGTTTGATCTCTTGTTGGATGCATGATTTGTAAATTAATTTCTCACGGACTATGTCTGTATTTATTCCTCAATTAGGCACTATAAGACAATACAATATAGTAGTTAAATCATTGACAATGAAGCCATATGGCCTGGAACTGAATTCCAGTTTATCATTTAGTAGTTGTCTCTCTAAACCACTGAACGAAAGTGGGAATAATAACAATACCAAAATTACTTGGTTGTAATGAGAATTAAATAAAACATGTGGAAAACTTATTGTGCTTGGTTTATAGGAAATACTCCTTATTATCATCACATTATTATTATTACTTTAAGAGATTTTTAATGGTAAACTCTCAAAAGACGTTTCTAGATATTATTTGAAATACCTCAAGTGCTGGGTAGAAATATATTAATATATTAAAAAGTTTAACCTTCTAGACTTTCAGAATTTTATAAACCCTTGAATGTCTATAAACACTTGGAATATTTTTCCCAGTTATTTTCAAGTCCTTCATACATCTAACTATGAAAAATTATTGAAAAAGTATAATAGCAGTATAAGTAGAAGTCATTTACTGAAATATTCATGGATATAATGAAATGGTAGTTACTTCTTAGCTTAAAAGCAACCACACATGAATACAATAATAATGAAACTAGTGTTTCTGGAAAAACTGTTGATCAACATGAGTTTTAAATGTTCTAGAAATTCAACATCTGACCCAAATAAGTAGAAAACTTTTACATATTTTTCTCTTATCCCAAAAAAATCAGAAATAATACAGTGGCAACTTATACTTTTATTTTTCTACAAAAATTATAAGAAAGGCTGAGAAAATCTTAACACATCAACTTCCCTCTCCTCTCCACTCATTAGGTTAGTAGTAAAAAGTCTTTCAACACAGAAAAGATAATTAACTCTTTTCAGGTAAGCGGACCCATTTCACTAAAAAGCAATCTCCCTGTTTATAGCTCATTTACAATAATCTTTAGATGATGGAAATTTATAATTGATCAACCTTGACTAAACTAAAAGAATCCCAAAGGCAACAAATTATAACATCTATTTTCCCCCAGAGGAAATGAGAAAGAAAACAATTTTTGAAATGTCATTACTCAAATGGTTTTTTAAAACTATGTGATATTTAAATGGTAAAATTGAATTATCATTTTTTCTGATATAAAGATCTTTTGAAAGCCAAATCCTTCCTATTGTTACTGCTCTTTATTTTACTGGGCCCATAAATATCACTAAGGACCATTTTGTTTCTTTTTTTTTTTTTCATAATTTCTACATTTATAGCTACTTTATTTATTTATTTATTTATTTTTGGCTGTGTTGGGTCTTCGGTTCGTGCGAGGGCTTTCTCTAGTTGCGGCAAGCGGGGGCCACTCTTCATCGCGGTGCGGGGACCCCTCTTCATCGCAGTGCGCGGGCCTTTCACTATCGCGGCCCCTCCCGTTGCGGAGCACAGGCTCCAGACGCGCAAGCTCAGTAGTTGTGGCTCACGGGCCCAGCTGCTCCGTGGCATGTGGGATCTTCCCAGACCAGGGCTCGAACCCGTGTTCCCTGCATTAGCAGGCAGATTCTCAACCACTGCGCCACCAGGGAAGCCCAGGACCATTTTGTACAATGAACTATGGGAGGTTCTGGAGAAACAGGGATCATAATAAGATACAGTTCTTGCTTTGAAGGACTGTTGATGCTACAACAGAAGCAGAATAGCAGGAACAGCAATAATGCTTACTATACACCTATTATGTGGTGTCAGGGACTGTGCTAGACATCTGTAAGATAGTAGTTGGAGAGTGGGAACCCTGAAATTGAAGTAACAGAAGTAATAGTTATTGGTCACCACCGGTTCTAGGGTATGGCCACAGGAAGAGGTAGCTAAACTGTGATAAAGGCAAAGATAATTAGAAATGGGGATGAAGAGGCCAGGTGCTGGGTGGATATTCGCTTCAGCAAAAATGACACCAAGAGTAATGATGAGGAAAGAAAAAGTGAGCCATGCATATAAAGGAATAACCGGAAGGTGAGGTGATGGGGATATAATAGCAAATGCTTCAAAGGACCTGGCAATTTCGAGGGAGAAGAGAAATGGTCTAAGAGCAGCATGGTCTTAGTACCTCTCTAGACCCTGAGGTACTTAGGATATGAGAAAAAATAGCCACTACTTGGGAGGATAGGATGCACTGTCCTTAAAAGGCAGTCAGACTTCAGTTAGAGCAACAAGAAGAGAACATTCAGAGAAGACCTTCAGGATATAGAGGTTCTGCTGATGATAAAGCACACTCCAGGTGACAGAGAAGAAAGGATGGGGGCCAGTGTTAAGAAAGGGTGAGGAATTGAGTGAGATTAAGGTAGACACGGAGCCATATGGAGTTAAAAGTCTGGTACTAACAGATAACGTTGGATGTTAACTGATTTCAAAGGCCATGCTCATTCTACCTACATTCTACTCTTAAAATACACTTGATGCAAAACGACAAATGTTTTAGTCAAAATATGTAACAAAAATCCAGGAAAACTCAAGACTAGAAACAAAGAGCTGTCAGAAGGCAGCTCACTAAAAATGATCAACGAAATCAGAACTATAGAACGGATGAGAATTTCTGAGTGAGTAAGGTTAAAAGAGGATGGTGGCACTCCAGACTATGGGAACAGCATTTAAGATGTACAGATGTCAGCTAGAGGACAATCCTTGCGAGGATTTAGAGCCATAAAAAGAAATAAATATTGATACATGCTACAGCATGGATGAACCTTGAAAATATTATGCTAAGTGAAAGGAGTCAGTCACAAAAGATCACATATTGTATGATTCCACTGATATGAAATATCCAGAATAGTCAAATCCATAGAGGAAGAAAGTGGACCAGTGGTTGCCTGGGGCTGGGTGGGGACAGCGGAGGATGGGGGAAGTGGGAAGTGCCTCTAATAGCCTCAGAATTTCTTTTGGAGTGATTAAATTCGAACATTTAAATTGATTGAGGTGATGGTTTCACAACTTTATGGATATACTAAAAATCACTAAACTGTATACTTTAAATGAGTAAATGGTACAGTATGTGAATTATACCTCAATAAAGCTGTTACAGAAAAAAAGACAACCAAGAGTGATTCCTCTGATTAGTTCAGCTCTATTCTAAAGTCTGAGGAGAGAGATTGTTGGGGCAAAGAAAACTCTTTACTTCTAAAGTGAACGTAGCCCTTTGCTTCCTTTAGAAAGGGAAAGAAACAGAACGTCCACACAATGGCTAAATCCCACCTGGGCAGATTCTAACCTTCCCACGCCCAGACCTCACCTCCTGCTGTAGAAATGGGTCAAGCCTGTTCTACCCTTCATGCTCCCTGAAACATTTTTCTCACCTTCTCTCTCCCTCCACAGCTACTAGAGAACAGAGCAGACTTTTTACCTGACATAAAGAATACATACATGCAAGATAGATATGAGTTTAGGAAGTCCCAAGAAAGGCTCTCAAAATAAAGGGTCTAAATGCAATCTGAATAAGCAGATTTCTTAATTTTGTTAAGAGATGAAAGCACTGAAAGAGTTAGTGAACCCAGGATATGCTTATATGCAAAAGAGGAGATATTAAGTAATTCATTTAAATTATTTAAATATAACATAACAGATACAGATAATAAAATAAACACAGGATAACACTGATGAGACTAAAGACACTGCCTGGTAAAAGAGTGGGGAAGAGAGACAAAGTATATCAATGCTTTTCTGTAAAATACCATAGACAAACTGCAATCAAGTCAAAATCAGAAGACTTAAAGATATTCTTATACCATGAAGGAAGACCAGTGAACACAGATTGATTGATAAATGCACTGAAGGCTGTGGATTTCCTTAAAAGATGAACTGCATCTGGTACCTCTTTATAATCCCATCAATGTCCCAATCCCATCAATGTCCCTCACGTTACCTTGCACATTTTACACAGTGAATAAATATTTGCTAAAAGAATAAGTGCATTTACATATAGAAGTACTTTGAACTAGACCACCAACACCAATAATGGTTGAAATCTTTAAAAGAAAATCGGCAAATTTTTCTAAAATGATTTTCCTGGAGGTCAAGAGGCAAGTTTCAGATCGAATATTCTAATTTTAGCCCTTTGTGCTTCTCAAACCTTATACTATTTCAAAGATAAAAGCAAAATGGTCTCTACTTCATTCAGATAAACATCCCAACAAACACAATACGGTTTTCAAAATTTTGTTAAATGCTTAGTTTAAGGGCAAACTCAAAATTCTCACCTGGTAATCATGCAAACTACTTACAGATAAAGTGTTCTAGGGGAAAAAGTATACACCACCACGTTTTTCCCATCCTATTACTTATACAGCAAGTTTGAAATTTTATAAAATAAGTTCAAAAGTGAAAATATGTGCACATATAGAATAACACTTCTTTTTAAAAAGCAAATAACAGAAACATTAACAAAAATGAAAGTTAGTGAATAATTATCATTTTTTTAAAAAGGAATTCCGTATATTCACTTTTCAAAAAGATTTACTGGAGTATTCTATTAAATGGGACTGTTTCTACTACACTTAACATTATTAGATTCATTTAATTTTATTTGCACTTGTCATGCCAAGACTATGTCTCCAAGCTAAATGTGTCCGCCTCTACATATATCATAAACACAAGTTCTGGCATTCTTAGGCCAGAGGTCAGCTAAATAAGCAACTCACAGAATGGCTCCAACCTCTCCTCAAGTGAGGTGCCCCTCCTCCCCTCGGGGGTGGGGTCATACAGAGGGAAGGCAAAAGGACCTTACAGGCATGAAAGATGCTTAAGGAATCACTAACCTGGCCTCTGTCTTCACAGCAAGATCTACCAGCTGGGAAGACAACTGAATGAGATAGGAGATCTCAGCAATCACTGAAAGAAGACTTCTTGATAATAACCTCCTCCCAAAATGACAGAAGGTGACAACTGCTGGTACCAGCAGCCTGGTTTCATTTGGGAGCTTAACAAATTCCCCACAACTACCGAATCAGAATCTGCATCTATATGCAGATTCTATATCATATCTATATGACATCTATATGAATCAACTCGAGGTGATTCATATTGCATAAAAAGCAGAAAAACACTGGTCTTACCTACAAAGAATAGCCATATTGGAAATGGAATTGTAAGCAATTATTTTGGGTATGAAGCCTCTTTGGTTTCAAAATATATTATCTTTGAAATGGTAGGCAGCAAAGTCTAACATATCACATGAAATAAAAGCTGTCATGATGCTTTTTAGAAGATGGTCAAAATATCAAGATGATTTATCCCTGGTCTATAAAATTTAGTACAGAATACACACACACACACACACACACACACTACATACAATATTATGTTATACCAAATTAAGTCAAAAAGAAACTGATCAGGAGAAATACAGAATTATAATCAATCCAATTACTTAACCAATTACCTAACCATTTGAAAATTTAAAATTGGTAGCCATCATTTTACATAAATTTGTTTGAAAAACCACTGATAAAGGAAGGTCTAATTTACTTCACCAATATGAAGCTTCAAATTTAAAACATACAATGTTTCACTGACGCATGCAATACAGGACAATTACTGGTAAAGGTGATAGTACAGCCTTTCAGTAGACCTAAAAAGTACCCAGACTAAAATAAAAGAGGTACAAAAATGCTACCAGGAATAGAAGGAAAATTCATGATCAGGGGAAAGGCAAGGAGGAATAAAAGCAAAAATGAGTTATAAAGTGCAACAGTGCTCCCAGGACTATAGACAGCATGTGAAACAATTACTATTTTCTTAATAACATGTTATTCTAAACACTTTAAACTGATTTTCAAGGCCAATGGAGCAATTTTGAAGTGAAAGTGATAAGTAAAAAGAGAAGATGCTTTTAAAACATGCCTCACAGTGAATTTCCAAAGTACATCTGTCTTTCCCAAGACACAGCTGCCATGAAGTCTGGCATCTCTAAATATTAAACTTCTAAACTAAAGTAAGTCACAATGGAGTCCTCCACTCACTGGGGGACTATTTCACTGAGCTATATTTAGTGGCTTACTCATGTGTTCTTTACCTCATCCCCCTCCATGTCTTTATTTCATTGGCATCTGGTACAGGGCCAAGCATATAGCAGGTGCTCATTAAATATTTAGTGAATGGATGAATGATTCAGATAGCTTAATCCAATGATAAAATTTATAAGAAATATATATAGGTTTGTACACACACACACACACACACACACACACACACACATATATATAGTTATATATATATATATATATATATATGGATTTGTACATAGAAAAAAACTGCCAACCCAACAGTCAACCCTCATTCTACACAAAGTACACTGCAAACATATATCACAAGTTATGGGGAGATGACTATAGGAAAAAGTAGCAAAACTTGAAGCTTAGTATTATCATCTTAGTATACCAAACATCACTATCAAATGCATTTTGTCCTCCTCAAAGGACAAATCTTTCAAGTTAAAGTGTATGTGAAAGATCACCGTCAAGTTCAGTCCAAGAAGGACCCCTAGACAGGCACGCCAGCTGCTGCTCGTTCATACCCATCAAGGATAAGCATCTCATTCCACTCATCTTTCTTTCCACTCCTCTGCCCATGTGTCCCTACTTGGTTAATCTACCAGAATTAACAAATAACTCCTTTCAGCAAAACTCACTCCTCTTCTTAGACCACAATAAATCCCAACACCTTTGTTTCTACTGACCTGTCATACACATTCCAAAGTGTGCTAGCGTTTATTCTTTTCTTGTTATCTACAATACACAAAAAGAATGTGAAAGATATGGCAGGAAAAAAACTATGGTTAAGGAAAAGATAAAGGCATTTTTAAAAAATTAAATGATCTGCAACAGTGGGTGTAATTAGTTTCTGAAAGTAAACACCTAGGGGTTCCTGCAGATATTTAACAGACGAACCTGATATGGAGTCAAAAGGAGAGAAGGAGGGTGGAAAACATGTGGCTTGCTTTCACTATACATGTATCTCATATAAAATATTTTCTTCTGGGTCAACTGGAAAATAAAATGTATCTATTTTAAAGCAATATCATGACATGGAAATATTCAAGAAAATTATCCTGAGAGATAAATCAACCTTCAGATATTTTTTCTCCCATGCTATATGTACTCTTTTTGATTTTCATGTTTTTTTTTAATAGCTTTAATTTTTGAGCACTTTTAGGATCACAGCAAAGTTGAGAGGAAGGTACAGAGATGGCCCATATACTCCCTGCCTCTCCCACATTCATAGCTACCCCCCTTACCAACATGCCCTCAGCACCACATTTGTTACAAACTTTACATTTGTTACAAGATACATTAAAATCACCCAAAGTCCATAGTTTACATTAGGATTCACTTTGGTGTTGTACATTCTCTGGGTTTTGACAAATATATAATAACATATATCATTAAAGTGTCATACAGAATATTTTTACTGCTCTAAAAATCCTAGGCTCCACCTATTCACCCCTCCCCTCAACTCAACCCATGGTAACCACTGATCTTTTTCTGTCTCCATAGTTTTGCCTTTTCCAGAAGGTGATATAGTTGGCATTGTACAGTACAGAGCCTTTTCAGATTGTCTTCTTTCACTTAGCAATATGCATTTAAGTACCTCCATGTCTTTCATGGCTTCACAGATCATTCCATTTTAGCAGTGAATAATATTCTATTGTCTGGAGGCACCACAGTTTATTTATCCATTCACCTACCGAAGAACATCTTGGTTGCTTCCAAGTCTTGGAAATTATGAATAAAGCTGCTATAAACATCCACATGCACATTTCTGTGTGGACATAAGTTTCCAGTTCCATTGGGTAAATACCAAGGGGCAAGATTGCTGGATCATGGTAAAAGTATGTTTAATTTTGTAAGAAATTGCCAAACTGCCTTCCAAAGTGATTGTACCATTTTGCATTCCCACTAGCAGTGAATAAGAGTTCGTGTTGCTACACATCCTCACCACCATTTGGTGTTGTCAGTGTTCTGGATCTTGGCCATTTTATAGGTGTGTAGTGGCATCTCATTGTTGTTTTAATTTGCATTTCCCTGATGACATATGATGTGGGATAGCTTTTAATATGCTTACTTGCCATCTGTATATCTTCTCTGGTGAGATGCCTGTTAAGATCTTTAGACCATTGTTTTTTTTTAGGTGTTACTTCCGTTTATTTATTTATTTATTTATTTATTTATTTTTATTTTTTTATAATTTTTTTAATTTTTGGCTGCATTGGGTCTTCACTGCTGTGTGTGGGCTTTCTCTAGTTGCGGCAAGCGGAAGCTACTCTTCGTTGTGGTGTGCGGGCTTCTCATTACGGTGGCTTCTCTTGTTGCAAAGCACGGGCTCTAGAAGCGCAGGCTTCAGTAGTTGTGGCACGTGGGCTCAGAAGTTGTGGCTCGTGGGCTCTAGAGCGCAGGCTCAGTAGTTGTGGCACACGGGCTTAGTTGCTCCACAGCATGTGGGATCTTCCCGGACCAGGGCTCAAACCCGTGTCCCCTGCATTGGCAGATGGATTCTTAACTACTGCACCACCAGGGAAGTCCCTAGACCATTTTTAAATCAGATTGTTTTCTTATTGTTGAGTTTTAAGAGTTCTTTGTATATTTTGGGTAACAGTCCTTTATAATATATATCTTTTGCAAATATTTTCTTCCAGTCCATGGCTTATCTTCTCATTCTCTTAACATTGTCTTTTGCAGAGCAGAAGTTTTTAAATTTAATGAAGTCTAGCTTATCAAGTATTTCTTTCACGGATTGTGCCTTTGGTGTTACAAGTTTACTCCTATCCTATCTTCCAGGAGTTTTATAATTTTCCATTTTACATCTAGATCTATTATCTATTTTGAGCTAATTTTTGTGAAGACTGTAAGTTCTGTGTGAGATTGACTTTTTTTTGCCTGCAGATGTTCAGTTTTTCCAGCACCATTTGTTGAAAAGATTATCTTTGCTCCATTGTATTGCCTTTGCTCCTTTGTCAAAGATCAGTTGACTATATTTATGTGAGTCCATTTCTGTGCTGTCTACTCTGTTCCACTGATCCATTTGTCTTTTATTTTGCAATAGCATACTGACTTGATTACTGTGGCTTTATAGAAATTCTTGAAGTTGGGTAGTGTCAGTTCTCCAACTTTGTTCTTCTTCAATATTGCATTGGTTATTCTGAGCCTTCTGCCTCTCTATATAACTTTAGAATCAGTTTGTCCATATCCACAAAATAACTTGCTGGGATTATAACTGGGATTGCATTAAATCTACAGGTCAAGTTGGGAAGAACTGACATCTTGACAATATTGAGTCTTCCTATCTATGGACATGGAATGTCTCTCCATTTATTAAGTTCTTTTTTAGTTTTGTAGTTTTCCTTTATCATTGAGGATTTTTGCATCTATCTTCATAAGAGATATCTGTCTGAAGTTTTCTTCTCTTATAAGGGCTTTACCTGGTTTTGGTATTAGGGTAATGATGGCCTCACAAAATGAGTCAAGAAGTATTCTCTCTGCTTCTATCCTCTGAAAGAGATTGTAGAGAATGGGTATAATTTCTTTTTTAAAATTTGGTAGAATTCATCAGTGAACCAAAATGGGCCTGGTACTTTCTGTTTGGGAAGGTTATTAATTATTGATTCAATTTCTTTAACAGGTATAGGCCTATTCATTGTGTATTTCTTGTGTGCATTTTGGCAGACTGTGCCCTTCGAGGAAATGGTCCATTTCATCTAGGTTATCAAATATGTGGGCATAAAGTTGTTCATAGTATTCCTTTAACATCCTTTAATGTCCATGGGATCTGTAGTGATGCCTCCTTTTTCATTTCTGGTATTAGTAACTTGTGTATTCTCTTATTTTTCTCTTAGTTGGCCTCGCTAGAGGCTTATTGATTTTATTGATCTTTTCAAAGAACCAGCTCTTGGTTTCATTTGTTTCCTCTATTGATTTCTTGTTTTCAATTTGATTGATTTCTTCTCTAAATCTTATTATTGCTTTCCTTTTGGTTACTTTGGATTTAATTTGCTTTTCTTTCTCTAGTTTCCTAAGGTGGAAATTTATATGACGGATTATAGATCTTTCTTCTTTTCTTATATATTCAATGCTATAAATTTCCCTCTAAGCAGTACTTTCTCTGCATCCCAAAAATTTTAATAAGTTGTCTTCTCATTTTTGTTTAGTTCAAAATATTTTTAAATTTCTCTTGAGATTTCTTCTTTGACCCATGTGTTATTTAGAAGTGTGTTATTTAATCTCCACATATTTTAGGGTTTTCCAATTATCTTTCTGCTATTGATTTTTAGTTTAATTCTACTGTGGTCTCAGAGCAGACACTGCTATGACTTCTACTCTTAAATTTGTTAAGGAGTGTTTTATGGCCCAGAATATGACCTACCTTGGTGAACGTTCCATGTCAGCTTGAGAAAAATGTATATTCTACTATTGTTGGATAAAGTAGTCTATAAATGTCAATTATATTCAGTTGATTGATGCTGTTCAATTATGATTGATGAGTTCAATTATGTCCTGATTTTCTGCCTGTTAGATCTGTCCATTTTTGATAGAGGAGTGTTGAAGTATCCAAATATGATAGTGGATGCATCTGTTTCTCCTTGCAGTAGTATCAGTTTTTGCTTCACATAGTTTGAGGCTCTGTTGTACATACATGTTAAGAACTGCTATATCTTATTGGAGAAATGACTGCTTCATCATTATGTAATGCACTTCTTTACTCCTGTGGAATTTTCTTACTTTGAAGTCTTCTTTGTCTGACATTAATATAACTATTCTTGCTTTCTTTTCATTAGTGTTACCATGGTATATTTTTCTCCATCCATTTACTTTTAATCTACATGTGTCTTTATATTTAAAGTGGGCTTCTTGTAGACAACATATACTTGGGCCTTGTTTTTTTGATCCACTCTGACAATCTGTCTTTAATTGATGCACATTAGATGATTAACATTCAAACTGATTGTTGACAGAGTTGGATTAGTATCTACGATACCTGTTACTATTTTCTATTTGGTGCCCTTGTTCTTTATGCCTTTTTTATCTCCTACTCTTTTTTTTTTAACGTTTTATAGTGGTTGCCATAGACTTTGCCATGTATATTTATAACTAATCCAAGTCCACTTTCAAATAATATTATACTGCTTCATGGGTAGTGCAAGTACCTTATAATAAGAAAATAATCCTAATTCCTCCAATCCCTTGTATCATTGCTATGATTCACTTCATTTATGTGTAAATAAATACATATATGATATATACATAAGCATATATTTTGAACAATCAGTTTTCTGTTAGATCAATGAAGGAGAAGAAAAAAAGAACTTTTTATTTTACCTTCACTTATTCCTTCTTCAATGCTTTTTCTTTATTTATTAGATGTAACAATACTATATTATTTATATATTATTTTTCTTTTCTCTGAAGCACTTTTAACTTCTTCTAAAGAACTTCTTGCAAGGCAGGTCTACTGACAAAAAATTCCTGCAATTTTTGTTTGTGTGAGAAAGTCTTTATTTCTCTTTCACTTTGGGTTTTTTTTTTCTTTTTTGGTGGGGGCTGCGTTGGGTCTTTGTTGCTGCACACGGGCTTTCTCTAGGGGCAGCGAGCGGGGGCTACTCTTCATTGTGGTGCACGGGCTTCTCATTGTGGTGGCTTCTCTTGTTGCAGAGCACGGGCTCTAGGCGCGCGGGCTTCAGTAGTTGCAGCACATGGGATCTGCAGTTGGGGCGTGCAGGCTCTAGGGCATGCAGGCTTCAGTAGTTGTGGCATGCAGGCTCAGTAGTTGTGGCTTGCAGACTCTAGAGCACAGGCTCAGTAGTTGTGGTGCACGGACTTAGTTGCTCCACAGCATGTGGGATCTTCCTGGACCAGGGGTCAAATCCGTGTCCCCTGCGTTGGCAGGTGGATTCTTAACCACTGCGCCACCAGGGAAGTCCTCTCCTTCACTTCTGAATGATAATTTCACAGGGTACAGAATTCTAGGTTGACAGAGTTTTTTTCTCCCAACACTTCAAATATTTCACTCCACTCTCTTCTTGCTTGCATAGTTTGAGAAGTTGGATGTAAATTCTTATCTTTGTTCCTCTATACGTGTGTTTTTCCTCTGGCTTCTTCAGGATTTTTTTTCTTTGATTTTCTGTAGTTTAAAAATGATATGCCTAGGTATAGTGTTTTGGTATTTATCCTGTAGGGTGTTCTCCAAGATTCCTGGATCTAAGGTTCACTGTCTAACATTACTTGGGGAAATGCTCATTTTTGTTTCAAATATTTTTTTTGTTCCTTCCTCTCTTCTCCTTCTAGTATTCACATTTCAGTTATGTTATACTCTTTGTAGTCCTATAGTCTTTGTATTTCCTGTTCTATTTTTTCTCATTGCTTTTCAGTTTGGAAATTTTCTATTCAGATATCCTCAAGCTCAGAGATTCTTTCCTCAACCATGTCCAGTCTACTAATATTAAAGAAATTCATCATTTCTGTTACAGCATTTTTTATTTCTAGCATTTCCTTTTGTTTCTTTCTTAGGAGTTCCATATCTCTGCTTGCATTGTCCATCTGTTTTTATATGTTGTCTACTTTATCCATTAGAGCCCTTAGCATATAGCTGTTTTAAATTCCCAGTCTGATAATTCCAACATCTCTGTTATATCTGGTTCTGAAGTTTTCTCTTTCTCTTCAAATTGTGTTTGTCCCCTTTTGGTATGCCTTGTGATTTTTTTTCTTGATAGCTGGATATGACATACTGGGTAAAAGGAACCACTGTAAATAGACCCTTAGTAATGAGGTGGTGAGTTATGGGGAGAAAGGAAGTGTTCTACAGTCTTATGATTAGGCTTCAGCCTTCTAGTAAGCCAGTGCTTCTGGACTGTGAACATCACAAGTGTTAATCAGGTTTTTGTTCTGTTTCTTTAGGTGAGAGAATGGCTAGATTGGACCGGAGTTGGGTATTTCCTTCTTCCCACATGGAAGGCAGAAAGGACTGGAGGTGAGTATTTCCCTTCTGTCAGGTGCAATGCTAGAGCTGACTGGAGTGGGTATTACCCTTTCTCCTGGTCAGTTAGGCTCCAGTAATACCCCAGGAGGTTAGGATATGATAAACGAATTTCTCCTAAGGGCAGGCCTTGTTAGGAAGTACAAAGCGCTCTGGTGTTTTTCAAAATGGTTCCTCTTCCCCTCCCCCTACCAGAAGCATGAGGGAATTTTTCTCCAATATTTACTGTGAGAATATGGTCAAGCTCCCTGAGATAAAACTCACAAAAGTATGGACTCCCTCCCATGACTAGGTTCCCCTGGTGTTTTTAACCCCCAGATTTGTCTACACTGAGCCCCCATCAATTCATCTGTTACAGGTCAGGTTTTCCTACTCCAGGATTGGTTTCTGCTCATGAATTTCTGCTCTGGAAAGCTGTGACTCCGTGGATTCACTTGTCTGTCTCTTCAATTTTGGAGACAGTAGGTTGCCCTGTCTCCTTACCTCTCTTACAGATCCAAGAAGAGTTGCTGATTTTTCAGTGTCTTTAGCTTTTTACTTTTTGTTAAAATGGAGTGATAATTTCTATGCTCTTTACATGCAGAACTAGAAATGGGAAGTATAATGTGTTTTTTCATCTTCCTCTTAGGTCAGATCCCATAGACCTTCCAGTTCCAGTTCTATTTATAGTTGAGACTAAATTCAGAAATGAATTCCCATAATGTTCTAAGCAGAGATGAATACAAAGGGAAGAAAATGTAACTGATGAACAAGATAAGACTATACTTGATAGAACTTTTATATGTAATGTATGTGTGTGTGTCTACAAAAGTATCACCACTTACTGTCCTTAAAAAGCCTTAGTTTAGAAAATAAATTATAATGAAAACCATACTTCAACAACTCAGTAATAAAAGATGAAGGTACTTAATTGATTCTTCTATTTATTAGCTGTCAAAAGACATTATGTGTAGTAGCTGAATATTTTCACCTTAGAAATATTTCACCCATGAGACATATATAATATTGCCCAAGACTTGCAGCATGATAAAAACGTGACCAAATTTCTAATAAAGAAACTTTTCATTCACACATTTAAAAAAATAAGAAGAAGAAAATAAATTGTTTAAGATTCTGAAGGGCAAAGCATTGATATTTTCCGTCTGGACATTTTACTGAACAAAATCTTACAAGACTAGGTTTTCTTATGTGCTCAAATATTGATTATTTATTGTTTGTTTCCAGAATGTCTTTTAAACTGAATTTAATAGCTAAATTATTTAAACTCTATGTGATAACACAATACCAAAGATTTGAAAATTGATCTGCGTAAATGATGAGCATAAAACATGTGAGACAGAGAAACAAAATACGCAGATTTCCTAAATATTTCAATATCTCCTCAGTGCTTAAAACTCACATGGCTCTATAAACTTTAAAATTTTTATAAATATTAAGAGCAAATGCCTTACTGCATTTCTGCTTCTACCTCAAATCCTCACATAATAAATTAAGTCATGTTCCTTGGAGAAAAAGGAGCTAGCCTCTGTTACTTAGGATAAACATCAGAAATGTTTCCCCTAAAAGAAAGAAAAGAAAAAGAATAACCTAAGTGAAGTGATTCAATGAAGAACACTGTACAAATAGCACTCCCCCACCAAACTGTGTATAATATTCTCCATGAACAAGAAAGAAAATAGACATGGACCAGTAGAAATAGGAATCCAGCAGAATAGTGTTTTTCACTATTTCACCACCTGGGAACCTTGTTAAAAATGCAGATTCTAATTCACTAGGTCTGGAGGGGGCTTCTCTGCATTTCTAACAAGGTTCCAGATGATACTGGTGTCGCTTGTCCATGGACCATACTGTGAGTAGCAAGAGAGTAATAACATCCACACCTTATTTGTGGGTGTAAAGTTGTGCCCAAAGACTGCCAGTTAGCTTTATCGGCTTCGCCACAAGGAAGGGTGCACGTCTTGGGAAACCGGGCATCTGTACACAGGAGAATGAGCTTAGGGGACTCACAGAATGGGCTCTGGGTTTGTGCTGGGTGATTTGGGACAACTGGCTAAGGAAGTGGAAGGCTGTTCTGGAGTCGAGGTTGTCAAGAACCAGAGATAATTTGTTGCCTGGATAGCTTAATAATTTTTATCTAGGAAGCAGGAGGAACAAAGAGGGCTTGAGTAGATAAAGAAGTAAGTCACTGGTGTTACGGAGGACAAAGAATATGCTCAGCTAGAGAAATAATGGGAAGAACTGTCCACGTTATTACATAATTCCCGATCCCCTTATGGGGATCCTTGTACTGTAATGGTCTGGTATCAGAAAGGTCAACTCTTTCTGGGCAGAACGTGGAAGCAGAACCACACAACAAGCAAGAGTCTTGGAGGTACTGACTAGCAAATTAATATCCTTTGGGGCTTGGTGAGCCGGGGACTACCCACATCACATGACTTTCACGAAGGACCCATAAGGAAGGCAGGTGCAGAGTACGGCAAGCAGACTGGCTGGCACAATGCCAAGGACCAGTGCTCAGAAATTACCATCAGCATTTAGAGGCTGCCTTTAAATGAAAAGAAACCACTGGATAAATACCTCTTGTAAACACTGTGTGAGGCAATGTATTGCAGCACTTAATATATAGTAAGGGTGTCAAGTATATAGTAAGGGCATCAGACTCTTGATTAGAATCTGGTTCCACACTTAATAGTTATATGATTTAGGATAATTTAGTTAGCTTTCTCAACTTCCGACTTCTTGTCTATAACACGGAGACAATACTGCTAACTTTATTTTAAGAAGTAAAATTAATAATATA
This sequence comes from Balaenoptera acutorostrata, assembly GCF_949987535.1. Taxonomy (NCBI): domain Eukaryota; kingdom Metazoa; phylum Chordata; class Mammalia; order Artiodactyla; family Balaenopteridae; genus Balaenoptera; species Balaenoptera acutorostrata. The sequence goes on along the minus strand of NC_080064.1, from coordinate 168,408,018 downwards.
TGCAAAACATTTAATGTAGTAAGTAGCCTCATACTTGGCCTTTCATAAAGGGCAGTTCTTACTATCTTCCAAGGTATCCTCAACAAAATTTAAGTTAACATATATCAAAACAGATTCAAATGCTAGAAAAACATAAATTCATTCAACAAATTCTGTTACTACGTGCCAGACACTGTGTATGCAAGGGAAATACAATATTTAAAAAGGTACCTGCCTCCTAGAGTTTACAATCTAGCATAAAGCAACAATTAATTTGACAATAAAAAGAAGTACTGGATGTTACCAGAACACATAGCAGAGAGATCTAAAGCAGAGCAGTAGTATGAGACAGGGAAGTCTCCTCAGAAAAAGAAAAACCTGAAGGAAAAGTAACAGTTCTGGAGAAATTTCTAGTTATGGCTACATGAGGAAGTCAGTAATTCAACACTACACAGAACAAGTATAAAATCGGACAAAATTATACTAAAAATTACAACATTTTTGAGTACTGAAAATAGACCAAAAGCAGATAACAAGTTAGAAAGCATTTATTTTTCAAAATCTGCTAGAGGCTTATTTATATAATCAATATAAAAATTATCAATGAGATATTTTACTTTCTGCATTTCATACTACGTTGTTGAAATCCAGTTTGTATTTCACCTAAGCATATATCAATTCAGACTTGCCACATTTCGAGGGCACACAAGCCACAGGTGGCTAGTGGCTATGTCATTGGACAAAGCAGCCCTAGAGCCATCACCAGAAGAAATAACTCAAAAAAGATGACTTTTAAAAATTAGCAAATTAAAATGGTACACTGAAAATACATTCACTTTAAGAAAAAGAAAACAGTAACAAAGGACAGAGGAATAAAAAAGATATGAGACCCACAGAAAACAAAAAGCATAATGACAGACATAAACTCAACTATATCAAAAATTACATTAATGTGAATGAACTAATAAACATTTAAATCTACAGGGAACTACTGTCAGAATGCATAAAAAAAAGCAAGATCAAACTGTATGCTATCTAGAGAAGATACACTATACATTCAGATACAAACAGGCTAAAAATAAAACAAATCAGTAACCACAAGAGTGCAGTGGCAACTATATTAAATAGTCTTTAAGACAAGAATATTACTAGAGACAAAGAAAGATATTTCATAATGAAAAGAAAGACATTTCATAATGAAAAATGGGCATGTTAAGAAGGGGAACAACAAGAATGTTCTGAGCATTAAAGGTTCAGAAGTAAGAAAGGTGCTTCGCTTTCCTGCTGATACTACACTTCCACTCCCTCTCAGCATTACATAGGGGAGCAGCCCTATAATTCTCATCTTACTATGCATTTAAACATACTCTTGCACCACCCAGAACAGTGACCCCAACATTGTGCATGACCCAACTCATCCTTCAAATTTCAGGTTGGCTATAAAGCCTTGGCTGAATCCTAGGCTCTCACCACGGCTTGCACACCTATATTAAAGCACTCATTATTCTACAATTATCATTTTGGTATCTCTCTCTCCAGACTTTCTGAAAATAAGAACCATCATTTTTTTCTTTGCATTTTCTGATTCTTTCAAAAAATATGATCCATAATAGGTGTTCAAAAAATGCACGCTAAACAAATGAAAAACTGAACATATGGAGCAAAGACCAGTGTTGGCAGAATTGGGAGTTGAAGATCAAGGTTATTTTTCACAATTCCCTCAGAGAAGTTAAAATAGAGTCACTAGGAAGCATATAGCACATGAAGAAATTGTTATAAGTGATAACAATAATAATAACCAACATGAAAGGAACATTTAGTATGTGTTAAGCACTGCTCTAGGCAGTTAGCATATTCTTTTAATCCTCAAAATAACTCCATTAGGAAGGTACTAGTTTTACCACCATTTTAGAGAAGGGTCAACAACAAAAAAATCAATTAAAATAAATGGACATTTCTCCAAAGAAGATATATAAATAGCCAATAAGCATATGAAAAGATGCTCAACATCATTAATCATCAGGGAGAGAAATATTAATCAAAACCACAATGCTATACCGCTTCAAACACCAGGATGGATATAATCAAAAAGCAGACAATAAACAAGTGTTGTTGACCAGAGGGCACACAGCAGAAGAAGAACTACAATCCTGCAGCCTGTGGAACGAAAACCACATTCACAGAAAGACAGACAAAATGAAAAGGCAGGGGACTATGTACCAGATGAAGGAACAAGATAAAACCCCAGAAAAATAACTAAATGAAGTGGAGATAGGTAACCTTCCAGAAAAAGAATTCAGAATAATGATAGTGAAGATGATCCAGGACCTTGAAAAAGAATGGAGGCAAAGATCGAGAAGATGCAAGAAATGTTTAACAAAGACCTAGAAGGATTAAAGAACAAACACCTAGAAGAATTAAAGAACAAACAAACAGAGATGAACAATACAATAACTGAAATGAAAAACACACTAGAAGGAATCAGTAGCAGAATAACTGAGGCAGAAGAATGGATACGTGACCTGGCAAACAGAATGGTGGAATTCACAGCCGTGGAACAGATTGAGAAAAAAGAATGAAAAGAAATGAAGACAGCCTAAGAGACCTCTGGGACAACATTAAACGCACCAACAATCGCATTATAGGGGTCCCAGAAAGAGAAGAGAGAGACAAAGGACCCAAGAAAATATTTGAAGAGATTGTGGTCGAAAACTTCCCTAACATGGGAAAGGAAATAGCCACCCAAGTCAGAAAGTGCAGAGAGTCCCAGGCAGGATAAACCCAAGGAGAAACATGCCGAGACACACAGTAATCAAATTGACAAAAATTAAAGACAAAGAAATATCGTATATTAACGCATGTATGTGGAACCTAGAAAAACGGCGCAGATGAACCGGTGTGCAGGGCACAAGTTGAGACACAGATGTAGAGAACAAACGTATGGACACCAAGGGGGGAAAACCACGGTGGGATGGGGATGGTGGTGTGCTGAATTGGGCGATTGGGATTGACATGTATACATTGATGTGTATAACATCGATGACTAATAAGAAACTTCAGCATAAAAAAACAAACAAACAAAAAAACAACTAACACTAAACTTTCTTTGGGTTATTTGTATGGAAATATGTTAACATAAATGTTTCAGACATTACATGAAATTTCTAAAAATCTTCTGGTATAATGTTATAAGTCGTAATTCTAGTTATTACTTTAAAATGTATATCTCAGAAATAACTAAATTTCCTTGTCAATTGCATTATTATGAACTTTCATCAAATCCTTAACTGTGGTCATTTTTAAGTCTTTTGTCATTTACAGACAGTTCTGGGTGTACTCTGATGCTTTTGCAAAAATGTTCCTATAAAAGGGTTTCATCTTCAAGGAATTCATGGAAAAGACTCTGACAAGTACAGGTTTCTGGTAACTGACTATACTGCTGAACTGAATGAATAAGCATTTTCAGAACTCTAATGGAAAACTGATGAATTCATAAAAGTGCTAACAAAAGATCAAGATGAAAAAAGAATTAATTACATGGGACTGAGTGAACTGATGAGGATGATTATAATTTTTGTGACTTTCTGTTTGAATTAAACAAAAAAAAAATCCCACAAGGACTCAGAGGCAAAAAATATACAAATCAATTTTCACTGCAAAGTAAAGGAGCTGTTACAGTGGAGGATTACTGGACTGAATGTCAACATTATGACATAGTATGAGTGTGCTTCGTGTTTGGTAATTGCAGTCATTGTTGCTTTTGTTGTGGTCACCCATTTACAATGCTTGGTGTCAGTTTATTTATCTCTTGTAAAAATAAAATCCAGTGTGTGTGTGTGAAAAAAAAAAAAGACAAACAAAAATTATTAAAAGCAACAAGGGAAAAACGACAAATAACATATGAGGGAACTCCCATAAGGTTAATAGCTGATTTCTCAGCAGAAACTCTACAAGCCAGAAGGGAGTGGCACGATATATTTAAAGTGATGAAAGGGAAAAACCTACAATCAAGATTACTCTACCCGGCAAGGATCTCATTCAGATTCGACGTAAAAATCAAAAGCTAAGAGAATTCAGCACCACCAAACCAGCTCTACAACAAATGCTAATGAAACTTCTCTCTAAGTGGGAAACAAAAGAGAAGAAAAGGACCTACAAACAAACACATACCCCAAAAAATTAAGAAAATGGTAACAGGAACATACATGTCGATAACTACCTTAAATGTGAATGCATGAAATATTCCAACCAAAAGACACAGGCTTGCTGAATGGATACAAAAACAAGATCCATATATAGGCTGTGTACAAGAGACCCACTTCAGACCTAGGGAGACATACAGACTGAAAGTGAGGGGATGGAAAAAGATATTCCATGCAAATGGAAATCAAAACAAAGCTGGAGTAGCAATACTCATATCAGATAAAATAGACTTTAAAATAAAGAATGTTACAAGAGACAAGGAAGTACACTACATAACGATCAGGGGATCAATCCAAGAAGAAGATATAAAAATTATAAATATATATGCACCCAACATAGGAGCACCTCAATACATAAGGCAAATGCTAACAGCTATAAAAGGGGAAATCGACAGTAACACAATAATAGTGGGGGACTTTAACACCTCACTTACACCAATGGACAGATCATCCAGACAGAAAATGAATAAGGAAACACAAGCTTTAAATGACACAATAGACCAGAAAGAATTTAATTGATATTTATAGGACATTCCATCAGAAAAAAACAGTTAACACTTTCTTCTCAAGTGGACACAGAACATTCTCCAGGATAGATCACACCTTGGGTCAAATATCAAGCCTCAGTAAATTTAAGAAAACTGAAATCATATCAAGCACCTTTTCTGAGCACAACGCTATGAGATTAGAAATCAATTACATGGAAAAAAACGTAAAAAACACAAACACATGAAGCCTCAACAGTACATTACTAAATAACCAAGAGATCACTGAAGAAATCAAAAAAGAAATCAAAAAATACCTAGAGACAAACGACAATGAAAACATGACGATCCAAAACCTATGGGATGCAGCAAAAGCAGTTCTAAGAGGGAAGTTTATAGAAGTACGATCCTAACTCAAGAAACAAGAAAAATCTCAAATAAACAATCTAACCTTACACCTAAAGGAACTAGAGAAAGAAAAACAAACAAAACCCAAAGTTAGTAGAAGGAAAGAAATCATAAAGATCAGAGCAGAAATAAATGAAATAGAAACAAAGAAAACAAGAGCAAGGATCAATGAAACTAAAAGCTGGTTCTTTGGGAAGATAAACAAAATTGATAAACCTTTAGCCAGACTCATCAAGAAGAAGAGGGAGAGGACTCAAATCAATAAAATTAGAAATGAAAAAGAAGTTACAACAGACACCACAGAAATACAAAGCATCCTAAGAGACTACTACAAGCAACTCTATGCCAATAAAATGGACAACCTAGAAGAAATGGACAAATTCTTAGAGAGGTATAACCTTCCAAGACTGAACCAGGAGGAAATAGAAAATACGAATAGACCAATCACAAGTAAAGAAATTGAAAATGTGATTAAAAATCTTCCAACAAACAAAAGTTCAGGACCAGATGGCTTCACAGGTGAAGTCTATCAAACATTTAGTGAAGAGCTATCACCCATCCTTCTCAAACTCTTCCAAAATTTGCAGAGGAAGGAATATTCCCAAACTCATTCAAAGAGGCCACCATCACCCTGATACCAAACCAGACAGAGATACTACAAAACAAGAAAATTACAGACCAATATCACTGATGAATATAGATGCAAAAATCCTCAACAAAATACTAGCAAACAGAATCCAACAACACATAAAAGGAACATACACCATGATCAAGTGGGATTTATCCCAGGGATGCAAGTATTCTTCAGTATACACAAATCAATCAATGTGATACACCATATTAACAAATTCAAGAATAAAAACCACATGATCATCTCAATAGATGCAGAAAAAGCTTCTGACAAAATTCAACATCCATTTATGATAAAAACTCTCCAGAAAGTGGGCATAGAGGGAACCTACCTCAACATAATAAAGGCCATATATGACAAACCCACTGCCAACAGCATTCTCAATGGTGAAAAACTGAAAGCATTTCCTCTATGATCAGGAACAAGATAAGGATGTCCACTCTCACCATTATTATTCAACATAGTTTTGGAAGTCTTACCCACAGCAATCAGAGAAGAAAAAGAAATAAAAGGAATACAAATTGGAAAAGAAGTAAAACTGTCACTGTTTGCAGATGACATGATACTATACATAGATAATCCTAATGATGCCACCAGAAAACTACTAAAGCTAATCAATGAATTTGGTAAAGTTGCAGGATACAAAATTAATGCACAGAAATCTCTTGCATTCCTATACACTAACAACAAAAGATCAGAAAGAGAAATTAAGGAAACAATCCCATTCACCATTGCAACAAAAAGAATAAAATACCTAGGAATAAACTTACCTAAGGAGGTAAAAGACCTGTACTCAGAAAACTATAAGACACTCATGAAAGAAATTAAAGATGATACAAACAGATGGAGAGATATACCATGTTCTTGGATTGGAAGAATCGATATTGTGCAAATGACTATACTACCCAAAGCAATCTACAGATTCAATGCAATCCCTACCAAATTACCAATGACATTTTTTTTTTTTACAGAACTAGAAGAAAAAATCTTAAAATCTGTATGGAGACACAAAAGACCCCAGATAGCCAAAGCAATCTTGAGGGAAAAAAACGGAACTGGAGGAATCAGACTCCCTGACTTCAGACTACACCACAAAGCTACAGTAATCAAGACAATATGGTACTGGCACAAAAACAGAAATATAGATCAATGGAACAGGATAGAAAGCCCAGAGATAAACCCACACACCTATGGTCAACTAATCTATGACAAAGGAGGCAAGCATATAAAATGGAGAAAAGACAGTCTCTTCAATAAGTGGTGCTGGGAAAACTGGACAGCTACATGTAAAAGAACAAAATTAGAACACTCCCTAACACCATACACAAAAATAAACTCCAAATGGATTAGAGACCTAAATGTAAGACTGGACACTATAAAACTCTTAGAGGAAAACATAGGAAGAATGCTTTTTGACATAAATCACAGCACGATCTTTTTTGACCCACCTTCCAGAATGGAAATAAAAACAAAAATAAACAAACGGCAAATGCGACGTAATGAAACTTAAAAGATTTTACACAGCAAAGGAAACTATAAACAAGACAAAAAGACAACCCTCAGAATGGGAGAAAATATTTGCAAACGAATCAACGGATGAAGGGTTAAGCGCCAAAATATATAAACAGCTCATGCTGCTCAATATTAAAAAAACAAACAACCCAATTAAAAAGTGGGCAGAAGACCTAAATAGATATTTCTCCAAAGAAGACATACAGATGGCCAAGAGGCACATGAAAAGCTGCTCAACATCACTAATTATTAGAGAAATGCAAATCAAAACTAAAATGAGGTATCACCTCACACCGGTTAGAATGGGCATCATCAGAAAATCTACAAACAACAAATGCTGGTGAGGATGTGGAGAAAAGGGAACCCTCTGGCACTGTTGGTGGGAACGTAAATTGATACAGCCACTATGGAGAACAGTATGGAGGTTCCTTAAAAAACTAAAAATAGAACTACCATATGACCCAGCAATCCCACTACTGGGCATATACCCAGAGAAAACCATAATTCTTAAAGACACATGCACCCCAATGTTCACTGCAGCACTATTTACAATAGCCTGGTCATGTAAGCCACCTAAATGTCCATCGACAGACGAATGGATAAAGAAGATGTGGTACATATATACAATGGAATATTACTCAGCCATAAAAAGGAACAACATTGGGTCATTTGTAGAGACATGGATGGACCTAGAGACTGTCATACAGAGTGAAGTAAGTCAGAAAGAGAAAAACAAGTATCATATATTAACGCATATATGTGGAATCTAGAAAAATGGTACAGATGAACTGTTTTGCAAGGCAGAAATAGAGACACAGATGTAGAGAACAAACGTATGGACACCAAGGGGGTAAAACCCCGGGCGGGGGCGGGGGGGGGGGTTAGTGGTGGTGGTGGTGTGATGAATTGGGAGATTGGGATTGACATGTACACACTAATAGGTATAATATAGATAACTAATAAAAATCTGCTGTATTTAAAAAAACGTGTTGTCAAGGATGAGGAAAAATTAGAACCGTCACACATTACAGGTGGGAATGTAAAATGGTGCATCGCTTTGGAAACAATTTGGTAGTTCCTCAAAATATTAAACATAGAGTTACCATATGATCCACCAGATTATGGAGTGACAGCTAATGGTTACAGATTTTCTTTTAGGGGGAACAAAACTGTTCTAAAATTGGTGATGGCTGCACAACTCTGAGAATATATTGAAAAAGACTGAATTGTACAATTTAAATGGGTAAATTGTATAGCATGTGAATTGCATATTTTAAAAGCACTAACTTAAAAAAAATTAACTCACTCAGTATTATACAGTTATTAACTGGCAGAGCCAGAATTTGAACCCAGGCAGCCTGATTCTGTGCTCTAGATACCTACATACTTCACAAAGTTAAAAACAGAAGCATTATACTTAGCTCATCTTCAAAAAAGGACTGCATCTAAATATCTAAACCAAAGCAATAAATTTTAATATAAGCATTTTTCTATTAATGTAATATTTTTTTAAAAAGCTAAGTAGCATAAGAACAAAATTTATGATATAAAAAAATCTAAAGGAAAATTATTTCTAACTCCTTTCTGTACTTTAGTGACATCCTATGGTAAAAAATGAAAGCTAGCTTTAGCTATTGAAAGAAGATGATTTTTCCATATGGATTCTGTTTTTCTTAGTTTTAGTTTTACTTATTTCATATAAACAGAAAACAAGGAAAATCTAAACAGTTATATTATTCCTCCCTAGTGTCATATCCTAAAAATGTTATCCTGTGTTCTTCAGGGAGGGGGTTAGACTAGAGGCAAATGATATTTGTATTTTGATTGTTCTTTTTAGTGTTTCCCTAAAATATTAGACAAACTAACTCATGTAACACAGGTGTGTAAGTGATGAAACCAATGATCTCTAACACATCTGAAAACTGAGGAAGTACTGATTTCCTTGAAGAATGGAATCCAGATGGCTAGTACTGACCAATACACACTCTGAGATCCCTCCCTTGCACCTCCTCTCCATAATGAAAGGAAGTTTAACCCCACTGTACACAAACCTGACTACACAGACAAGACCTGATGTCAGAACACCAAAGAGAGGGCCTTGCAGTATGAACAAACAGCACCAGAATAACTGCTATTTGGCAGATGCAGAGCCTCAATCATTGCTACCAACCTTTAGAATCCTGCTTTGAACTTCACTGCATCACAGTCTTTTGATGTAGAGATTAGAATATTTCCAAACAAGAAACCACCAGTATCAAGTACTCAAGCCTAAATCCTATTGTTGTAAAGAGATTGAAAAATAAACGGCAGTAATCAACTCATTAATTTAGCTATTCTTTATCATGTAAGAGTGACAATTTGGCCACCTGTTGGATAGAACCACCTGGGACAACAGCCATAACACGAAGAAAGGGGTTCAAACTCCCTCCATTTTAATACAAAACAGAAGACTGAATTTCTACCATTATCCCCAAGCAAACAATTGATAACCAAATAACATGGATTTTAAAATATAAATGTTTGAGATGAAACCAACTAAATATATTACCATACAAATCCATACATATATGCAAGTACATGTATAGAAATAAGTCATTTTTCTCCATCCCTGAAATGTTCAACATTGGCCAGATAAGCAACCTCAATACCAACATCACTCATACATTCCTATGGGGAAATGTTTTTTCTATTTCCTTTACAGCCTGAGACAAATTTACTCTTTTCAGAGTCATCTGAATTGCCCTGAGGGTTTCTCTAAATGTAGACAGAGCCAAAGCACTGGCTGTCAGTGTGCCTTTGAAAAGTTCCCCCATTTTCACAAATGGACCACGTGCATCACCCCTTCAATGAGGACCATCGCCGTGAGGCAGGGAAGGGGGCCGCAATCACTGGCTCTGTGTTCTGCCACCGCCTGAAAAATATGAGCAAGGACAACACATGCCCAGAGCCTGCAGATGTCAAGACACCTACGTCAAGTACATGAGAGGGTAGAGGAGCTTTTAAACCTGATTTTAAAAGTACAAAGTAAGTAAAATGTATGAGGTAGTCTACCACCGCGGTCCCCAACCTATTTGGCACTAGGGACCGGTTTCGTGGAAGACAATTTTTCCACTGGCAGTGGAGTGGGGGGACGGGGGGGGGGGGATGGTTCAGGCAGTAATGTGAGCGATGGGGAGTGGCAGATGAAGTTTTGCTCGCTCGCCCACCGCTCAACTCCTGCTGTGGGGCCCGGTTCCTAACAGGCCACGGACCAGTACCGGTCCATGGCCCGGGGGTTGGGGACCCCGATCTATCAGGAAAAAGGAAGATGTCTGGTGCAAGTAAGAGCTTGGTGAAGAGTCTGTGTGGGAGTGAGGGTTACTGTATCTCACCATGGAGGGAGCCTTAGGAACACACCCCAAAATACTGGGGAGCCTTAGGAAAATACCATTTACTTTAAGATTGAGATAAAAGTAGGAGTTGCTTTTAATGCATCTATTTCATAGAGACATACTGTCTTCTGCCAATCAGGCGTTATAGGCATTTTTGTGTCTATATCTCACTGATACAGCATGTCTCCATTTTTCTCAATCCTATATTCTTTAGAAATTTTAGTTTTACCTTCTCAGCTAGTTAATTATTTATTATTCAAAAGTGATTGTTTCCACAGGCTCACTTACTAATTACACCTCAAACTATAAAGCCCTCTGAGCTTCTGCTCCTCTTTATCACCCTATTTGGATCATCAGAAAGCTTCTGAATTAGAAATGGATTAATGTCATCATCATATATGAATACATATTTTGTGCATATTGGACTAATTCAGGATAGCTTTCATAAAACCAAAGAATAAACTATTATGCAATCTTAGTTTATTTTGATATTTATAAGATAACCAAAGCTTTCATATAGTCAGCAAGTATAAAAACTATACTTAGCCAAGTGAATAAATAGATAGTAACAATATTTCTTTGCAAAGTGTGGCTTAAGACAAAGTAAAAAGTGTGTCACGGTGACCTCAATTTTCCAGAGATTGCTAGGAATCCTTAGAATTTGTGCTCTCTTGGGAAAACTGTTCAATTTCTTATCTGCTTGTTGGACCATGAATTTTTAGGACATAGTCCAATCATATACTAGCTCTCTCATCTTCTTGACTACATGACATGATAAAAGCTATAACAGAGGTATGTACAAGGTGCAGTGGCGATGAACTCTGCTTAAGAAAAGCGTTACAGGGCCTCCCTGGTGGCGCAGTGGTTAAGAATCCACCTGCCAATGCAGGGAACATGGGTTCGAGCCCTGGTCCGGGAAGATCCCACATGCCGCGGAGCAACTAAGCCCGTGTGCCACAACTACTGAGCCTGTGCTCTACAGCCCACGAGCCACAACTACTGAGCCCACGTGCCACAACTACTGAAGCCCGCGTGCCTAGAGCACACGCTCTGCAACAAGAGAAGCCACTGCAATGAGAAGCCCGCGCACCGCAACAAAGAGTAGCCACCGCTCGCCACAACTAGAGAAAGCCCGCATGCAGCAACGAAGACCCAACACAGCCAAAAATAAATAAAAATAAAAATAAATAAATTTATTAAAAAAAAGAAAGAAAAGCTTTATAAATGAAATACTTGGCATGGTTCCTAAAGGATCAGTAAGGTTCTCCAGCAGGCTGACAAGAAAAAGGAGGATATTCCAGGCATCCGGAAAAGCACGTGCAAAAGTACAGTGGCATGAAAGAGCACAGTCCATTCAGAGAACCATAAGTAGCCTAGAACGACTGCTGCACACAGCATAAACAGGGTAACACTGGGGGCTGAGGTTAGTTAGATAAGCAGAAGCCAAAAGGAGCAGGAGGACAGAAAACAAAAATTGAAAATGAGATATGCACAAGGGAGGAAGAAAAACAGGTGACATCACTCTCAGAAGCCAAGGAAATGGAGAATTCAGTCTGGAGACAGCTGTATAAAATAGATGGAATCAAACTAGATCTAATACCCAGCCCTCTTGCTACTATTCCTAAAAGACTGATTCACATATGGTCAACTGCCTAGCACACCCAGTCACACCATAAAGGAGTAATCTTGAGATGGCTGTAGATTTTCTCTTGTGATTTCAATTATACACATACACATATTTAAATAAACTACCATTGAAAATGGTACTGTGAAAGAGAAAAAAAGATGAGAAAGACACATACCTACCCCTAAGATCTTATATGCTACCAGGCTATAAAGTCATTTATGGATTTATAGCAATAAGTCATCCTGTAAACTTTATTATAGAGACTAGATATGAGACATTCCATGTCCATAAATAAGACGTATTAACATCAATTTTAAAATTATTTGTGTTTATGGATTAAAGACCTAAATGTAAGGCCAGATACTATAAAACTCTTAGAGAAAAACGTAGGCAGAACACTCTCTAACATAAATCACAGCAAGATCTTTTTCGATCCACCTCCTAGAGTAATGAAAATAAAAACAAAAATAAACAAATGGGACCTAATTAAACTTAAAAGCTTTTGCACAGTAAAGAAAACCACAAACAAAATGAAATGACAACCCTCAGAACAGGAGAAAATATTTGCAAAGGAAGCAACCGATAAGGGATTTATCTCAGCTCATGCAGCTCAATATCAAAAAAACTAACAACCCAATTAAGAAATGGGCAGAAGATCTAACTAAATATTTCTCCAAAGAAGACATACAGATGGCTAAAAAGCACATAAAAAGATGCTCAACATCACTAATTATTAGAGAAACGTAAATCAAAACTACAATGAGGTATCACCTCACACCAGTCAGAATGGCCGTCATCAAAAAATCTACAAACAATAAAATGCTGGAGAGGGTGTAGAGAAAAGGGAACCTTCCTACACTGTTGGTTGGAATGTAAACTGGTAGAGCCAGTATGGAGAACAGTATGGAGGTTCCTTAAAAAACTAAAAATAGAGCTACCACATCATCCAGCAATCCCACTCCTGGGCATATATCTGGAGAAAACCATAATTCAAAAAGATACATGCACCCCACTTATCATTGCAGCACTATTTGCAATAGCCAGAACATGGAAGCAGCCTAAATGTCCATCAACAGAGGAACAGATAAAGAAGACGTGGTACATATACACAACGGAGTATTACTCAGCCATAAAAAAAGGATAAAATAATGCCATTTGCAACAACAGGGATAGACCTAGAGATTGTCATACTGAGTGAAGTAAGTCAGACAGAGAAAGACAAAAATCATATGATATTGCTTATATGTGGAATCTAAAAAAAGGCTAAAAATGAACTTATATACAAAACCAAAATAGAGTTACAGATGTAGAAAATAAACTTATGGTTACCAGAGGGTAAGGGGGAGAGGGATAAATCGGAAGACTGGGGTTGACACATACACACTACTATATATCTATATAAAATATAGGTATTTTATATCTATATAAAATATAGGTATTTTATATCTATATAAAATATAGGTATTTTATATCTATATAAAATATAGGTATTTTATATCTATATAAAATATAGGTATTTTATATCTATATAAAATATAGGTATTTTATATCTATATAAAATATAGGTATTTTATATCTATATAAAATATAGGTATTTTATATCTATATAAAATAGATAACTATTATCTATTTAGATAACTATTATCTATTTTATATAGATATATATAAATATATATCTATATAAAATAGATAACTAATAAGGACCTACCGTATAGCACAGGGAACTCTACTTAATACTCTGTAATGGCCTATATGGGAAAAGAATCTAAAAAATAGTAGATACATGTATATGTATAACATTCACTTTGCTGTACACCTGAAACTATCACAACATTGTAAATCAACTATACCCCAAAAAAATTTTTTTTAAAAAGAAGAAAATTATTTGTGTTTAGAAACATAAAATTCAAGGATAGAAATGAAAGATTCTGATCTAAAAATCAGTACATTTTAATTATTAATTTATATAATGCTCTCATGGCATCCACATATTAAAAATTCTTGACATTAATAAGCCATTCAACAAAACTAATATAGTATTGTAAGTCAACTATACATCAATAAAAAATAATTTTAAAAAGCCATTCAACAAAGATCACTAAAATTACATTCATATTTTTAAGCGACAATTTTCATCTTTGCCTTTTATCCCCTTAGATTGCTTTTTTAAAAGAAATAAAAGGCAAAGAAACTCCTCTAAGATCAAAAGCTATATATTTAAGGTACATAATCCTAAAAAAAATTGTTCAAATGCTAAGTGACTAATTTTAAGATATGTCATCAGTTTAAGAAGTCATTCATTCATTTATTCATCTAACAATTATTTATTAAGCCAGATACCATTTAGGCAGTGAGGAATAAGCACAGAACAAAGCAGAAACAGTACCTGCCTTCACAAAGCTTCATCTTAAGCTGGAAAACAATTTAACAAGGAACTAAAACACAGTATGTTAAGCACTTTTTATAAATAAGTTTTGCAGCTACACTAGCAATGACTTGCACTTCAACTTTTCATTTCAAATCCATTTCCTAAAAGTCCTTGAGATATTTAGGTAACTTTAAGAAACAATAACATGGTTGACATTAGTCATTAATTGTGCTATTTTATGACTTCTAATATTGATACAATATAGTTTCCTAGCCACTTCCAAATTCTTGCCCCTTTCAAGCTACTGCAGTTGAGATGGAAAACTTAAGATTTTTTTTTTTTAAACAAAGCAAAACAAGCAAAACAAACGATACTAGCCATGTAATAAAAGACCTAATACACTAACTTTATTCATTTAATTGTCCTGGGCAGGAAAAAAAAAAAAAAAGACTACGAATTACATGGTATCTGTGCATGTATTCTTTGGAAAGTACTGAAAAATAAAAACATTCACATGGAAAGAAATGACTTTATTCCCACCACTGTCTTTTTTCAGAAACACTTGAAATTCATAAATTTCACAAAATCTGAAATTTGTAAATCAAAAGAAACTGGAAATACTGAATATGATACTATCTTTTTAAAAAGTGTTTGGGACAGCTGAATATCACAGTATCTTAAGACATATTTTCTTAGATTAATTCAATGATCACTTTCAAAGCAAAGCTTTCTTTCAAAGCTAAAAAAAACATTTCTAGGTAACCAAGAAGAGCCATTAAAATGGAAAACACTGATAATATTAAAATCTAAAAATAAGGTATGTAATAACCATATAAAGTTTTAAAACATCCCAGTAATACTGTTTTCAAAGCCCAGAAACGTATTATATTATATTATTATTATAATGCATTCTAGCCTAGGATAAAATAACCTCTCTAAGCAGTACATACTACCTTCATCCATCCTTTCTTTGTCCGACAGAATGGCAAAAACAGAATTCCAATATTTTTATTGTAATCATAGGAACATTAATTCAATATATATGGAGTTAACATATCAAAATACAGATGTTTATTCATCCTATTGAGTAAATTTAAGATTACATTTGCTGATTACCTATTTTCCAAATTTATGAAATACCATAATGAAATGTGAAGCAAAACTGTTGAAAACCACTTAAGCTAAGTCCTGATGTGCTAAAATGATTAACAACACCATCTTAAAGATGATCCCACATCTGAGCACGTGATACCTCTGTGATTTCAGGGCACAAATCCCTCTATCCATCAAACTAAATGGAAGGTTGGAAAGGTTAATAGAGACAGAGTATCTGTAATAGACTTCCACATTTCATTCTCTACTCAATATACTCCAACGGTCATTGAGCTATTTGTAATGTTCTTATGAATCAATGCTCCCTTCACATTCTAGATAGAGACAAGAAGCCGCAGTGTGAAGCGATAAAGCTCACCTTTGCAAATCCTCATCAAGCTGTTCTGATAATTAAATCTATGTGAGGCTTCATAAACAATTGAAGTGCAGGCACAACTTTAATTAAAAACTCAAATGGCACTGCTAAACACCTAAATAAAACATGAACAAGAACAACAGCCACCTGCAAAGAGCAATGCCAATTTCCAGCCTCTGTTGACCAAAAGAGATTTTTCTCTATTCACACAGTCACCCAGGCTGTATGATCCCTGGGCTAGCAGTAGCAGTCAATAATTTAAAATCATGGAAATAAATTTTGAATGTATACTTACATTTTTTTATGAATTGCACAGTAGCCATAGAAAATTGTTACAGACAGAAAAAAAAATGAAGTTCTCTCATTTGCTAGGCTGGCACCCAATTCTACCCTAATTTTTCACAAAGATTCACCATTGAAAAAAACCCAGATCTTCACATGGCAGACTGCTGATAAATCAGGGTCAATTTACTCTACTTGTGGCTGATTAAGGGTAATCCTGGGACTACACGGCTTTTTTTTTAGTTCATCCCTGACAGAAGGAAAATTTCTAGAAGAGTGAGACTACAGAGCTGGTTGGATAAGTCACAGTCCAAGACAGAAGGTTGTAGGGTCAGAAAGATTTGTGCTGAAGAGCAACACACACGGCCTGGAACATAAAGTTCCTTTTGTTTTCCTTTATTTGCCTACCTTGAATTCAAATTTCCCTGGTGCTATGTTGACTTTGTTGGTTTAAGTGACAGGGCCAAAGTGTAACCTCTTTCCATTTATACTTTGTCTCCCCTCAGGGTCATATAATCCTGACTGGTCTAGTCAGCTCCGTGTAGAGAGAATATAAAGGATTTGGGTCAGAGACACCAAGGTTGAACGTTTAGCTCCATCTCTTGCTAGCTGTGTGATCTTGGAAAAGTTAGTTTTCCTCTGTGTGGGTCCATTTTTTCACTTATTAAATGAAGATAATAAAATTTCTCACATGACTGTTATGAGAAAAATTAAGATGACATATGTGACAGTTCCAGGTACCCAGAAAATAATATATGTTAGTTCCCATCTCTTCTCCCTATTTTAAATACAGCCTATATTCCAGGACCCTCTTGCTACTGCTCTCTCCTTCTGAGAGGTGGATAATCTATGCCCTATCCTTGCTACCTTCAAACAATAATGCAACAGAAAGTGTAATCAACTGAAAGAACATTTAACTAGGAAACAACCCATAAGCCCACTGACAGGAGAATGAATAAAGTGTGATATATTCTATACAGCGGACTATCATACAGCAGTGAAAATGAATGAACTATAGCTACGTGCAATAACAGATGAATCCTGAAAATGCAGAGTACCAAAAAAATCCCGTAAGACTACATTCAGCAATGATACCACTTTATAGAGCTCAAGAAATAAGAATAAATATCTCTGTTTAAGCATACATACATTTGTGATAAAACTAAGCATAGAAACATCTCAGATACCCTGATTCAAAGTCAACGTTTTCACAGAAATTTATTCATGTTTGAATACACACTTAAATTGGAATGTATATTGCACTATTCATGGACGCACCAAACACAAACAACCTACTTCTGTTCTAATACACTGTTGACTGTTTCTAAATAAAGCCAGCAACTTACGCTACCTTTCATTTACCTACCTTGAATTCAAATCATGATGATGGCTCTAAATGGAAATTTTTTGCTTTTTGTTATAAAAGCTTTCCACATACTGTGGCAACCACAGCTGTTGATGTCAGCAGCATCATGGCAACTGTGAAGGGTCAGCAATTTAGTTCTTTCATATTGAGGTCTCAGCTGTAGATCCCGTCTGTGCTGACTTCAGGCTGAAGGGAATACATTTCCTCCAGCCTGAAAACTGAAACATATGCTGCAATAATTAAACGTTTCTGGAGCCAGTTCAGCAGTGCTAGGGATGCTCAAGCCGATGACCTGTGAGCACACCAGAGGACTTTACACGGGGCACCCACCTGCTAAACAAAGGACACCTCTGAAGGCATGGCACTAAGGCCTCCGTATACAAAAAGGCAGAAAGAAGTCAGTCCCACTCCCTATCTTCTATACCTTATAGCAGACTCGCTCCTACTGAAACACAGCGTGGTGGTTTTGCAAGTCCAGCATTTTCTCTTTGCATCCCCTTTACTTACCTAGACCTGCACTGTCTAATACTAGCCACATGTGGCTATTTATATTTAGGCTAATTAAAATTCCATAAAATTTTATAATTCCTCAATCACACTAGCCACATTTCAAGTGCTCAAGAGCAACATATGACTACTGGCTGGTTACCATACTGAACATTACAGAAAGTACTTGTGGACAGTCCTGATCTAGACCCTAACACATGTTTAAAACAAACCAAACCTCCACCAGATTGCTGAACATAAAAATCCTAGAGTCAACCAGAAAATGTTGAGGATTAGTGACCCCGCACAATTATCCGAGATTGTTCACAGGCTTGGACACTTGAGGCTTCTCTTGGATGCTGTCTGTAATTCGCCCATTTCATTGTTTAGTGTTGCCCAGTGATTAAAAGAACGGACCCTGGAGTTGGATGATTGAGTCTGACTCTAAACTGTGACTCTCCGAGTTAATTACTCAACCTGTCTCATTTTTCTATATGTAAAAATGAAGATAACAATAGTAATAACTTCATAGGTTTGTTTAAAAACTAAATGATACAATACTTATAAACCTATTAGTACCACGCCTGGTACATGTTAAGAGCTCTATAATTGTTAGCTATTAACCATTATTATCCCGCCAAAAGGGAGGAAAAGGAAAGAATATGATGAATTTTATCCATTAAAATCTATTTAGAACTCTGGTAAAGATCCTCTATGAGATGGGCTTCCCTGGTGGCGCAGTGGTTAAGAATCCGGGGCTTCCCTGGTGGCGCGGTGGTTGGGAGTCCGCCTGCCAATGCAGGGGACGTGGGTTCGAGCCCTGGTTTGGGAGGATCCCACATGCCGCGGAGCAACTGGGCCCGTGAGCCACAACTGCTGAGCCTGCACGTCTGGAGCCTGTGCTCCGCAACAAGAGAGGCCAAGACAGTGAGAGGCCCACGCACCGCGATGAAGAGTGGCCCCCACTTGCCGCAACTGGAGATAGCCCTCGCACAGAAACGAAGACCCAACACAGCCAAAAATAAATAAATAAATAAATTTATTTATTAAAAAAAAAAAAATTGTGATCATTTAAAAAAAAAAAAAGAATCCTCCTGCCAATGCAGGGGACACGGGTTCGAGCCCTGGTCCGGGAAGATCCCACATGCCGGGGAGCAACTAAGCCCGTGCGCCACAACTACTGAGCCTGAGCTCTAGAGCCCACGCGCCACAACTACTGAAGCCCGCATGCCTAGAGCCAGTGCTCTGCAACAAGAGAAGCCACTGCAATGAGAAGCCTGCGCACCGCAACAAAGAGTAGCCCCCGCTCTCCGCAACTAGAGAAAGCCTGCGTGCAGCAACAGAGACCCAGCACAGCCAAAAATAAATAAATAAAATAAATAAATTTATTTTAAAAAAAAAGATCCTCTATGAGAGAAAATCAAAATACATGATCTTTGTAATTTTCTGCACTGTATATTTACAATTTAATGATTTCCTTTCTCACCTTTTAAAGCCTGCTCACTATTCTCACAAGTCTCTTTCACACACTGTGTGCCTAATGCTATGTGTCAAGAGCTACTCAAAGCACATATATGTGGCAGCTCACAACAGTCCCACAAGGTAAGTAACTCAATGGACCTATCCCTTTTCAGATGAGAAAACAGAGACACTGAGAGGTTAAGTCACTCATGCAAGATCCTACAGCTAGTAAGCGGCAGTGACTGGATTGGAATGCAGGCAATCTGGATCCAGAGTTCCTGCTCGCAGCCGTTATGCAATATTGTCTCTATATGCTGAAAGCTCCCTTCCCAAACAAACAAAGCATTTCCAAACTAGCTGTTAGGTACTATTATCAGAAACAGACACCTTATGTAATGGGTTTGGCAATGAGAGGCAAGGGGAGACTCTCCTGAGATTTGGATGTGACCATAGCAGTAATCACTGTCCTGTCTTCTAAACCCCCCGGCAAATGTGGATGCAATCAACCTCTTCTTCTCAGAAGGGTTGGCACTGATCCCTGGGAGGTGTGGTAGAAAGCTGTGAGGGTCGTTTGGTTTTCACTATGACTGGGGGGCACCATAGGCATTCACTCTGCAGGAGACAAGGGTGCTTACATCCTGCAATATATGTCACAATCCCACACAGCTTTCAATGTTCAACTAGCACATTTCGGTCTAGAACCAAATTCCTTTTTACATATGGGCAGAAGCAATTCTTGTATTGTTTTAGTATACTTAACATGCAGAATTTTCCAGGATTGCTATTACTAGGTAAACTGAAGAAAATTAGTACTTTTTTGTCCAAAACTTTACCAAGAGTTTTTCATCATTTCAGATGACAATGTCATGCTATTTGAATCACCAACTCAATACATTTCTATCACTCTCAATTAGAGCTGCACATTTACAGTAATTCTTCCATGAATTCTATTAGTACCTAAACATTCATATATGGTAACATACACTATTTTATGATAATTTTCCATTTATTTCTTCTTTATATTATCATTAGGGCATTATGCTGGCATTTTGAAATTATGTGCAGAAGTAGCTATGTTAGCTAAGATTTTTTTTCCTTCAGGATAGTAAGTGTGTGTGTGTATGTTTCAAAATACATGTTTATAAAAAGGGGACATTGTTATGTGAAACAAGCTGGTGGCACACAGAATGAAGTCATGTGATACCCACCTTGCTGTTTCCTATCAATATTTTACTATCCTCAGAGCTCCATATCCCCAACACTAGCTTTCTGACTGCCCAGGATAAACAAAGGAAAAACTAAAACTTGTAAGTTCTCCACAGAGTCCTGGACCCTCCCTATGCTAATCCCTACCCTGAAGCAAGTCTGAGGAATAGAAACTACTGTCTCTCCTCTTTCATCACTGCCCTCCTGGCTGAGCCAACTTGGTTTGAATTTACCATTCTCAGCACATCCCCAAGAAGCTACAGAAAGGCCCATGATGATCTCAGATTGATCACCATCAGATCATCGCAAACTCTCAGCATCTTTAGCCACCCAGTGAATAAGAATGACTTTCACAATCCCTTGGGTAGTTCCTACAGCACTCTCCCAGCTTGAATATAGTTTACTAATGTTGCTGATATTTCCATCACCAAATCAAAGACAGAACACAGGGCTCCGATTTCATTTCCCTGACCTACCAGGCATCTCTTTAGTTTCTTACCTCACAGCTTCTAATGAAAACAAAACAACTGCATTGCCTATTCTTTTATTTTCTATTTATTCTTTAGATATAAAACCTTAAAGCTCTCTAATACTTGATCTCTTCTCAATGCCTTCTACTTGTTTCCTATAATTCAGCCAAAAAATAGGGCAGGCATTTAAAAAAGATCCCAATAAAACTAAATAAAACATATTGAATGACAACTACTTAACATGTATTATAAAAGAATACTTGCTGGGTTTTTTGGAAAAGGGGTGGAGAATTAAAAGGTTTTCTGAATTTGCAGCATTCCTAAAGTGAACTAGAAAGAAAGGAAGAAGAGAATGACATAGTGTGCAGTTTTACAGTTTTGCTATGTACCAGACCTTCCCAATTATTTGATAAGGAAGGTTACCCAACATTTTTAGGTTGAAGAAATCAATACAGAGAGGTTAAACAGTTTGCTCAAGGTCAAGGTCGTGTATAAAAACACCTCCACCCCAACCGCCACCTCAGTGCTATGATTATAAACCCTGTTTGTCTAATTCCATTATACCTTGCTGCCCCTTCACAATAATCATTAAACTAGTGCTAACAACATACCAGGAACTGTGCTATATTTTTTATTTAATCTTTATAATAATCCTAAGAGAGAGGTACCAAATTTGGCCCCATTTTGCAAATGAGAAAACTGAAGCTAGAGAAAATAAGTTACATTGCCCAAAATCACATAGTAAATAGTTCAGCTTATATTCAAACCCAGGCAGTCAGACTCCAGAACCCATGCCCTTAATCATTAGACTATACTCGCTGCCAAGACTAAAATTCACTAGGCAAAAACTTGAGTAAAGAGCTAATTTTCACCAGTAAAGATTACTAATGGAATTACAACAATTCTATTCCCAACAGGATGGTTTATTTAACAGGAGCTACATTCATGAGGATGGATTCGCAAATCAAAATTGGATTGTTTAAAGTGCACAAATGATTAAAACTCTTAAAAATCATAACTGTTAACCTTAAGGATGAAATATCCTCTTTTGATGTGCTACTGTAAATACTGAACATGAAGTGATTAAAGAATAATTCCCTATAATTGCTATTTATGGGTGGAAAGGGAGTGGTTGATATTTAATGGTGCAGCACAGAAATGTCTCCCTATATCTACCCCATTGGAAATCCATTTTTCTCCTTGGACTCTAGGCCCCTCCTATCCCTTGAGCAGTCAGAAAGAAGTGGCTACAAAAAGCAAAACAGAATAGGCAGTCTCTTGAGAGAGAACACAAGGGATAAGGTATCACACACTGTTATTTATAAACATTATCTAATAAATTAACAAAGCCCTGAAGCAAGTATCAGATATCCCAAAGAGAACCATTCTCTTCTTCATACAGGTTAAGGTTCAGCACAAGTTTTCGAGAAGAACTGAGAGATTTATAATGTGTTGTATCATGTAAATAGTTCTCACTGTCATCATTCTGAAGGTTTTTATGTATATATTTTATCCGTATAATATACATGTAGACAGGATACATACATATATATTTTTCACATATATTCATACATATATGTTCACAGATATATACACATATGTAAATGGAAATATATGTCTGAATCAGGTAAGCCTAAATATTGGAGTCAGATTTCTGAATCTACATTGGGCAAATCCTGGTGAGCAGCACAGCATTCGTAACAAAATGCTGTCTTAATTTACGGCTGGCTACTTAGGTTTAGGTATATTTCATATTACTCTAATGAGGATAATATCCAAAGGAGGATAATAAAACTAATAAACCCTTGGAACTGTTAACACAGATATATTCTCAGTAATTTTTAGCCAAAAACTCCCATGCTAATTTGTGATCTTTTCTTCTCTAAACTCAGATAGGATTTATTGCCTCTAGGCTTAGGATTCCACAGCTGGGAGAAGTGAGACCTGTCTTATAAAAATAGGGATATTTCAGAACCTGGAGAAAGAAAATGGGAAAGTTCATCAAATTCCCACCAAATATGGCTGACTGTCTTCCCAATTAACCGTTTTTGCTCTTCTCCATGACCGCTTCTCCTCCCTAACCTATGCTAAAATTTTAGTGGGCACTACAACTCGTGTTAATATTTTCATTTTAATACTCTTTCTGAAGCCGTATTATCTTGAAAGCTTTCTGTTGGTGGGAATTTGATATATCAGAGCAAACCAATGGATCAGATATCTGGGGGCAGCTGAATCTTTTAGCTCCTTGGGAAATCATGCCAAGTATGTGAGTATCTTCTCTGCCCATTCATAAGACCAGGTCTGGACAGGATCACAGATTCTTGGAAATAAAACTATAGTTCAGGACTTCCCTGGTGGCGCAGTGGTTAAGAATCCGCCTGCCAATGCAGGGGATACGGGTTCAAGCCCTGGTCCGGGAAGATCCCACGTGCCGCAGAGCAACTAAACCCATGCACCACAACTACTGAGCCTGCGTGCCACAACTACTGAAGCCCGTGCACCTAGAGCCTGTGCTCCACAACAAGAGAAGCCACCGCAATGAGAAGCCCGCGCACCACAACAAAGACTAGCCCCTGCTCGCGGGAACTAGAGAAAGCCCGCAAGCAGCAAAGAAGACCAGCGCAGCCAAAAATAATTAATTTTTTTAAAAGACTATTATAATAATAATTTTTTAAAAAACTATAGTTCTTCATGCATCCTTTCCAACCTGTTAAAGTGAATTATTTATGAATGAACCTTAGATGATGGTGATTCCAAATTGACTATAGTCTGAATTATCACTGACTGCAGTGCACAGTAGGAAGTAGGTGCTCAATACATGTTTACTGCATGGCTGTGAGGTCACTGTGCCTCTACTGGTTCTCTTTACTTCTAGCCCCAAACTGTAGGAGCAGTCTCATGCATTCTAGAATCAACTTATGTTTGTTGTACTCTCTGAGAAACTTCTTCAACTTTATCTTCTAACCTTTTTATTTAGCTGCTCATACTAGTTTCTTATTGCTCTTAAAACAAATACCATAACTGTATTCGCTTACAGCACTGTATACTTATTATTTTACAGTTTGGGAGGTCAGAAGTAGCTCTCGTTGAGGTAAAATCAGCTGTCAGTAGGCAGCGTTCATTCTGGAAGCACTAGAGGAGAATCTACTTCCTTGCCCTTTTAAACTTTTTTGGCTTGTAGCCCCTTCCTCAATCTTCAAAGGTAACAGTGTAGTATCTTCAAATCTCTCACCTTGATCTTCTGCCTCCCTATTCTATCCTTAAAGGACTCTTGTCATAAAACTGGGCACACCAGGATGATCCAGGAATAATCTCCTTATTTTAAGGTCAGATGATTAGCAATCTTAATTCCCTCCACATTCTTCATTACTTTTTGCCATGTAAGGTAACATATTCATAGGTTCCAGAATTAGGACACAGACGTCTTTAGGAAGCTATTATTTTGCCCACTACAGTTCATTTCTGCACTTGGGATTTAATTTCCAGGGATATTTGTTTTCTGAGTTTTTTTTAAAACAGGGTTATGGTAAATTTTCCCTAAGGATAACACAACAGGTTTTTGTTGCTTCATTTTGTTTTCTTCCTCTTGCATTGTTTCTTTTCCAGGAGGCTTTTTTTTTTTTCAGTTTGTTTTCTCTCTGTCTTTCATATTAACACATTTCCTCAAAAGTCTAATGATCTTTGACTATCTCCTCTATGGTAGAGTATTTTTTTTTTAATTAATTTATTTTGGGCTCAGTTGGGCCTTCGTTGCTGTGCACGGGCTTTCTCTAGTTGTGGCGAGCAGGGGCTCTAGGCGCGAGGGCTTCAGTAGTTGTGGCGCATGGACTCAGTAGTTGTGGCACACAGGCTTAGTTGCTCCGCAGCATGTGGGATCTTCCCAGACCAGGGCTCGAACCTGTGTCCCCTGCATTGGCAGGTGGATTCTTAGCCACTGTGCCACCAGGGAAGTCCCTATGGTAGAGTATTAAAAGCTGTTTTGAAGCTGAGCGAGCAAGAGCAGACTGTTGAGTAGAAGGCTCCATTCTAGAGCCGTGCTGTCCAGTAGAAATATGTAAGTTTAAGCTTTCTGGTAGCAACACATTAAAAAGAAACAGGTTAAATTAATTGTAACAGGACGTTTTCTTTAACCTAGTATATCAAGAATATTATTTCAACATGCAATCAGTATAACAATTATTGAGATGTTTTACATTTTCTTCTTATTAAGCTTTTAAAATATAGAGTGCATTTTACTGTCTCAATTCAGACCACCTACATTTCAATGCTCAGTAGCCACATGTTGCTCAGTGGCTACCATATTGGACAAGAGAGGCCTTGAGTGATTTGGGGGAAAGCCTGATTATTGGATCTAGGGCTGGTCAAAATTCCCCAGAAAAACAGAAAAGTGCCCTCCCATATCCTGCTGTGGGAGTATAAGCCTACCTGCCATTGCTCCGGGATTCAAGTGTGCAAAGGATGGGAACCCAGTACCGACTTTCACTTACCCCCCCGCCGCCCCGTGTTCGGCATGGCACCTCACCCTCAGCTATGCCTGAGGTACCCCCCAGGGGCCGTTCCCAGGCTACGCAACATGAGGGAGAGCTCCGGGGGGGCCAATTTATTCTTTGTTATTCTTTCAACAGATCTTTAGCATCTTTCAAGATTCTTTCATACTACTATGTTCAGGATGCTAGCAAACACTCACTTTCTGTAGTCTGTTTACACTTCAACATTTGTTTCCCATCTAAGTAAGCCTCTGGCTTCTTAAGTCAGCTTCTAATATTGCTGGGGTTTTTTCCTCCTGTTTTTTACATTGTAGTCTGTTTATGCCAAGTCTCCCCCCCTCCCCTTAAATATCTTTTCTTTGTTGTTTTAGTTGGATTTTAAGAGGAAGCTAAAGTAAATGCCGGTATTCACTTAGCCATTTTTAACGGTTCCACCCCCTTTTTACTGCAGTTTCCAATGTCTCTCTTGGTGGCCGTTGGGCCTGCTGATTCTGACTGTGGTCGCCAGAACTCTGTGATTAACCTTCCCTCAGCCCGGGTACTCGACCCTTATTGATTCACTCACTGAGTCCTTTTCCTGTTCCGAGCGCTGAGAATACAGGGATGGACGTGCCCCCTGGCCTCTCAGTCCAGCGGAGGGAGATTTACAAAGGGATAAGCAGCTGTGTGTGCTTGCAGAGCACAGAGGAAACAGCTGTCCAGCTTCCCAAGGCAAGCTGCCTTTCTCCACTGCACATCTGGCCTTGTTTTCTTAGCACCGCTCGTCTCATTTTCTTTTTATTCCCTCTTTTCATTCTTTGAAGACTTCAAATTTGCAAATTTTTATTTCAGTCTCCTACTCCAGGTCAGCCAGCTCCTCTCCCAGCCCACAATGTCTCACAAACTGATCACTTTTAGATTCCTCTGTCTACCTGAGCCACCTCCCAGGTCTCTGACATCATGCACAACCTGGAGGCATGCCAGGCAAGGCTTATTCACAGGCAGAGAGTAAGCCCTGGGCCAGTGGTGTGACCTGCTTCACTGTGAAATCAGTTACTTTCTTCATTCAAAGACTGCAGAAAATGTTTAAATGTCCATCCTAATAATTTATATGCTTTTTAAAATTTAAAATATCTAACATAAAATTTGCCATTTCAACCATTTTTAAGTACAACTCAATGGCCTTAATTACATTCACAATGTTGTGCAATCATCAACATTATTTCCAAATTTTTCAAATCAACCCCCCCCCCCGCAAAAATTCTGTAACCATTAAGCAATGAGTCCCATTTCCTCCTCCCAACCAGGCCCTGGTAACCTCTAATCTACTTTCTGTCTCACTGAATTTGCCTGTTCTACATATTTCATATAACTGGAATCATACCGTATTTGTCCTTTTGTGTCTGGCTTATTTCACTTAGTCTGATGTTTTCAAGGTTCATGCATGTAGTAAAATATAACAGAACTTCATCTACTGGTTTTTGATCTAGGCATACTAATATGGATAGTCATACTAATTTTCTCTTGAAACATTTTTATGGTTTTCAGTGCAAAAATGAATTTTTTTCTCCTTTTTCTTTCATATTATATGACCTTAGTAACAGCTTTTTTTTACTTTTCCCAGTGGATACTGTTATACTTGTGAGCTTATTGATTCATGCTGATGAACAGTAATTTCTTGCAAGGTATCCTGGCATGTAGGGTTCATTTTTCATGTGATCTGCATAAAAATAGTGGTGGTGAATATTAATCAAGTAAGAATGCAGATTTGAATGCTAAACTTCAAAAAAAGCTTAATTAGAATGCACAAGCCACATTAGCCATCCCTCTGCAGGAAAAGTATGTTCCATAGTTTTGTAGCTTGTTCCAACCTACAAATTCATAGGTGTCACTGTACAAATAAGAAATTGGTTAACTGTAATAGGTAGCATATTTTACACCAAATTAGAATTGTTCTCCCAAGGACAAAAATATGGGTTTATTCAACCAGTTAAACCAAGTTTACTTGTTGAAAAATGTATATGTCAAGGTACTGCACTGGGTGCCACATATGAGACACAAAGAAATATAAGTTCTCCAGGAACATCCAGTCTAATGAACTTATCTGTGGGAAATTTATACCCAAACAGATGCAGTTCAAGACATAAATATATTTCTCACAAACATCAGAAAGTTAAACAGCAACAGCGAATTAAAGAATGCATCAAGAGTGCAGTAAAAGTGATATCAAAGGATAATAATAACTAAATGAACTTTGTAGACTAGTGGTATTTAATATCTTTATTTTAAATAGTAAAATCCTTCTGTTCTCCAAATGAAATCTTAAACTTAAACCTGGTATGTTAAAAAAAAAAAAAGTGAGAAAAAGGCTTTTTTATTACTAGAAGCCAGACTTCCAGACCCAGCTCTGCCAACTAACTATATGACCTTATACTATTTACCTAAATTCTAGGTCAATTCCCTTATTAACAAATGGAATTAATAATGGGATTGTTTTAAGGATTAAAAATAATGGAGTATGTAAAGCATTTAAAAGCGTCTGGAAGTACTAAATACATTTTTACTATTAATACAGGCATAACTCATTTTATTAAGCTTTGCTTTATTGCACTTCACAGATACTGCATTTTTTACAAGGTGAAGGTTTCTGGCAACCCTGTGTTGAGCACCATGTTTCCAAAAGCACTTGCTCACTTCATGTTTCTTGTGTCACATTTTTGTAATTCTCACAATATTTCAAACGTTTTCATTATTATTATATTTGTTATACTGATCTGTGATCAGTGATCTTTGATGTTACTATTGTAATTGGGGGTACCACGTACCTTGCCCAGATAAGACAGTGAACTTGATAGACGTTGTACATGTTCTGACTGTTCTACCGACCAGCTGTTCCCTGTCTCCCTCCCTTTCCTCAGGCCTCCCTATTCCCTGAGACACAACAATATTGAAATTAGGCCAATTAAAAACCCTACCGAGGCCTCTAAATGTCCAAGTGAAAGGAAGAGTTGAACGTCTCTCACTTTAAATCAAAAGCAAGAAATGATTAAGCTTTGTGAAGAAGGCACAGCGAAAGCTGACAGAGGCCCAAAGCTAGGCCTCTTGTACCAAACGGTTAGCCAAGTTGTGAATGTAAAGGAAAAGTTCTGGAAGGAAATTAAAAGTGCTACTTCAGTGAACACACGAACGATAAGAAAGCGAAACAGCGTTATTGCTGATATGGAGAATGTTTTAGTGGTCTGGATAGAAGGTCAAACCGCCACAACATTCCCTTAAACCTAAGTCTCATCCAGAGCAAGCCCCGAAATTTCTTCAATTCTACGAACACTGAGAAAAGTGAGAAAGCTGCAGAAGAAAAGCTTGAAGCTAGCAGAGGTTGGTTCCTGAGGTTTAAGGAAAGAAGCCGTCTCCATAACATACAAGTACAAGGTGAAGCCACAAGTGCTGTCGTAGAAGCTGCAGCAAGTTATCCAGAAAATGCAGCTAACATAATTAATGAAGTTGGCTACACTAAACAACAGATTTTCAATGTAGATGAAACAACCCTCTATTGGAAGAAGATGCCATCTAGGTCTTTGTTAGCTAGAGAGGAGAAGTCAATGCCTGACTTCAAAGGACCGGCTGACTCTCTAGTTAGGGGCTAATGCAGCTGGTGACTTGAAGTTGAAGCCAATGCTCATCTACCATTCTGAAAATCCTAGGGCCCTTAAGAATTATGCTAAGTCTACTCTGCCTGTGCTCTATAAATGGAACAACAAAGCCTGGATGACGGCACATCTGTTTACAACATGGTTTACTGAATATTTAAAGCACACTGTTGAGACCAACTGCTCAGAAAAAAAAGATTCCTTTCAAAATATCACTGCTCACTGACAATGCATCTGGCTACCTAAGAGCTCTGATGGAGATGTACAAGGAGATTCGTGCTGTTTTCATGCCTACCAACACAACATCTATTTGCAGCCCATGGATCAAGGAGTAATTTCAATTTTCAAGTCTCATTATTGAAGAAATACATTTTGTTAAGGTTAGAGCTAGTGATTCCTCTGATGGATCTGGGTAAACTGAAAACTTTCTGGAAAGGATTCACCATTCCAGATGCCATTAAGAACATTCGAGATTCATGGGAAGAGGTCAAAATATGAACACTAACAGGAGTTTGGAAGAAGTTGATTCCAACACTCACAGATGACTTTGAGGGGTTCAAGACTTCAGTGGAGAATTGGTGGAAATAGCAAGAGAACTAAAATTAGAAGTAGAGTCTAAAGATGTGACTGAATTGCTGCCATCTCATGATAAAACTTTAATGAATGAGGACTTGTCTTACTGATGGGCAAAGAAAGTGGTTTTGGAGATGTAATCCACTCCTGGTGAAGACTGCTGAAATGACAACAAATGATTTAGAATATTACATAAACTTAGTCGATGAAGCAGCAGCAGGGTTTGAGAGGACTGACTCTAATTCGGGGAGAAGTTCTACTGTGAGTAAAATGCTATGAAGCAACACTGCATTCTATAGAGAAATCGTTCATGAAAGGAAGAGTCAGTCGATGCAGCAAACTCCACTGTTGTCTCATTTTAAGAAACTGCCCCAGCCACTCCAGCCTTCAGTGACCACCACCCTGATCAGTCAGCAGCCGTCAATATCCAGGCAAGACCCTCCACCAGCAAAGGACTCAGATGATAGTTGGCATTTCTTAGCAACAAAGTATTTTTTAATTAAGGTATGCACATTGTTTTTCTAGATATAATGCTATCATTGCACACTTCATAGATTGCAGTATAGTGTAAACATAACTTTTACATGCACCGGGAAACCAAAAAAATTGTGACTCACTTTACTGTGATATATTTATTTTATTGCAGTCACCTGGAACCTAACCCACAATATCTCTGAGGTATACCTGTACATGTCAAGACATGGTCTTGTAAAAGTATGATATCCCACACTGAGATAAACTCTACATTCCTCAAATCCATTCTTCTTCCATTTTTACATTGTTATGTCTAATTGGCAAGGGTCAACTCTGCATCACTGACTGACAAGGAGTCATCTAAATTACTAATTATAGGAAGAAGTTTAATTTATATCAAGATTATATTCAATATTTCACTGTGATCAAATAAACGAAACTACCAATAGGGCTAAAATAGATGTACATGTTGGTGTATCTTACAATAAAGAACAGTAAATGGCTTGACAAATTCCTTTCCCTTTTTAAAGATTCCTTTACGAATATGTGAAGACCAGTATAAGTTATGAAAAGAATCTGAATAAAAGGATATCGAGAGATGCCCTTTATATAAAAACACTAAACCAATAAAATGTAATAAAATGATAAAATCAAAAAGGCAACCTCCAAGTCCATGAGAGAAATGGGGAAAACTATGACCTTAAAACTAAAGTTTAAAGTGATTTTATTTTACTGAAAGTCAGAGAGCCCCAGGGTCTGTATTAAAGGCAATCTTACAGGACTTAAAATACTAAATAAAAAATACTAAAAACAGGGGCTTCCCTGGTGGCGCAGTGGTTGAGAGTCTGCCTGCTAATGCAGGGGACACGGGTTCGAGTCCTGGTCTGGGAGGATCCCACATGCCGCGGAGCAACTGGGCCCGTGAGCCACAAATACTGAGCCTGCGCGTCTGGAGCCTGTGCTCCGCAACGGGAGAGGCCGCGATAGTGGGAGGCCCGCGCACCGCGATGAGGAGTGGCCCCCGCTTGCCGTAACTAGAGGAAGCCCTCGCACAGAAACGAAAACCCAACACAGCCGATAAATAAATAATAATTAAAGGTGCTAATAATTTAGAAAAAAAAAAAACTAACTATATGCCAACAGTGCATAAGGGTTCCCTTTAAAAATACTAAAAACAACTCTAAAGAATTTAGATGTACCTGAAAATAACAGAGGATAAATAAAGGCAATAATATAAAAAAGAGATTTTTAACTCTAAAATGGAGGTAGAGGAGGCTGCTGCTCAGGGAGAGGAAAGCTGGCGCGCAAAGCGCCAATTATCAAGCGCAAAGTGAGAAAGACAACTTAACACTGCAAGAGAGGTCAATGCCCCTCCAAAGGAAAACGGGGGTGGGGTTAAAAAAAAACTTCACTGGCTGCACGATTTTTCCTAGAGTCAGTGTTATTGCACTACACCAATGTACTTACCTATGTCAAGAAACAATGAGATTGGGCTTCCCTGGTGGCGCAGTGGTTAAGAATCTGCCTGCCAATGCGGGGGACACGGGTTCGAGCCCTGGCCGGGGAAGATCCCACATGCCGCGGAGCAACTAAGCTTGTGCTCCACAACTACTGAGCCTGAGCTCTAGAGCCCACAAGCCACAACTACTGAACCCACGTGCCACAGCTACTGAAGCCTGCACGCCTAGAGCCTGTGCTCCACAACAAGAGAAGCCACTGCAAAGAGAAGCCCGCGCACTGCAACGAAGAGTAGCCTCTGCTCGCCGCAACTAGAGAAAGCCCACGCACAGCAACAAAGATCCAACACAGCCAAAAATAAATAAATAAATAAATAAATTTATTTTTAAAAAAAGAAACAATGAGATTATTTAATGTTTTAAATTCAATAAGAAGCTTTTGAGGCCCTATTATCTGTTAAGCATATTCAAATATAATATTTCACTTCAACAGAGTACAAAAGAAGTTCAGATTAAGAAACAATCATTTAATTCTGAACACTGGGAAAGATGTCACAAAGAAGATAGCATTTGATATTAGCCATGAAAGACAGAAAGGATTTTGACAAATAGGAACGGGCAGCAGGAAATCCTAACGGAAGGAACAAAAAGCAGCATCTAAAAAAGAAAATGGAGAATATGCATGGGATATAGACTAGGAATGGTGAAATGGAAAACTGGAGACAGGAATGAATGACATGGTGGAAAGCCTTTGATGATGGATCAAAGAATTTTAGGGCAATCAAAAACCAACAAAAGGGATTTCCCTGGTGGTGCAGTGGTTAAGAATCCGCCTGCCAATGCAGGGGACACGGGTTCGATCCCTCGTCAGGGAAGAGCCCATATGCCGCAGAGCAACTAACTCCATGCGCCACAACTACTGAGCCCGCATGCCACAACTATGGAAGCCTGTGCGCCTAGAGCCTGTGCTCTGCAACAAGAGAAGCCACTGCGATGAGAAGTCCCCGCACCGCAACAAAGAGTAGCCCCTGCTCGCCGCAACTAGAGAAAGCCCGCGCACAGCAACGGAGACCCAATGCAGCCAAAAATAAATAAATAAATAAATAAATAATTTTAAAAATAATAATAATACAGAGGGAGTCTTACTAAAAAAAAAACCAACAAAGGTTTTCTACAAAGGAAAATGATATAATTAATCTCCCTACTGTATATTTAACCTGATTATAATGGATTTTTGCAGGGAAAACTAGGAAGGAGACCTCATTATGAAGTTGTTTATAATGAATGAATGAATAAATAGTTGGAAGGGACTTCAGACATTGCCTGTTCCCATTCCATCATTTATCAGGCTCAGAGAGTATAACATACTTGTGGTCGGCTACAGAATTATTAACAGAGGCTATAAGGTTTCCACACAAGGAAATGATAAACACCCTCATATTTAGTATTATTTTAAGGACAAAGATAGCTATTTTTAATCCCCAAAATTTATACCATCACTTCCTTAATGAACTGAAGCCTGCTGTCTGTCTGTCTTTTCTTTCTTTCTTTCCACGTATATTTATTGAACCCCTATTAAGTGTCAGGTGCTATTCTAGAAGATAAAATATTTACTCCTTCCCCAGTTGGATTTAAAATTCGACAGAAGAAACAAGACAAAAAAATCAAGACAAAATATGTCACACAGTGATAAGCATTATGGATAAAAATAAAGTATGGTCAGAGGGAAAATAAGTGCAGAGTGGAAGGTATTACTACTATATATAGAGTAACAAAAGAATGCTTTTCTCATAAGATGACCTGCATGAGGTGAAAGCCTGAGTCATAAGAATATCTGAGAGAAGAGTGGACCACAAAAATGGAACAACAAACACAAGAACCCACAGCAGGTAAACACTTAGCCTGCCTGAATGAGGGAGGGAGGAAGGAGGAGGAAATGAAGTCAAAGAGTCAGAAAGTCTGAGATCATGTAGATTTTACAGGTCACTGAGAAGGTTTTACACTGAAATCACCTCAGAAACAAGGCAAACCAGAAGACAATGGAACAGCTATAAAGTACTGAAAGGCAAAAACAAAAAGAAAGAAAGCCAAGCCAGAATTCTATACCAAGCAAAAACATCATTTAAAATGAAGACAAAATAAAAATTTCAGACAAACGCAAAGATAATTTGGTACCAGCAGACCTGAAACTTAAAAATTTTTAAGGGAGCTGAAGAAAAAGAATATCAGATGGAAATTCATATAAACACAAAGATATATTAGAAATGTTATATATGTGGCTAAAGAATAACAAACTTTGTTTCACATTTTAAAATTTTACTTGAAAGGTAACTTATTGTTTAAAGCAAAAATGACAATATACTGTGGGGTTCATAATACCTACAAGTAAAATTTACGATAAAATGGGAGGGGGAAATGGAAGCATACTATTTTAAGGTCCTTACATTATATGTGAAGGGTGTAGTATTATTTAATAGTTGACTATGATAAGTTAGAGATAAATTTTTTAAATCCCACAGCAACAACAACAAAAAGTAAAGTATAGCTAATAAACCAAAAGAAGAGATAAAATGGAATATTTAAAAATACTCAATTCAAAGGAAGGCAGAACAAGAAAGGAAAGGAACAACAACAACAGAAAATAAGTATACTTAATAAAACTTGGCAAGAAAAATGACTACCAAGCAACATATTTAAGCTAGTCTGGCTTAGTGTATCTATTGGGAATAAAGGTGAAAACCAACATCTTGACTAATGGATATAAATGTCTACCAGTAGGTTTCACAGACGATATACTGTAATATGCTCATTTTACATATTCCCTTTCAATCTGTCACATGTGCATGGTTTTCAAAATCAAGAGATATTTTTAATTAGCCAACTAGTTTACGGATAAACATTCTCATTCAAATAAGCTTTTGGAAATACTAGGCATCATCAAATAAAATTAGCAGTTGAGGGGACTTCCCTGGTGGCGCAGTGGTTAAGAATCCGCCTGCCAATTCAGGGGACACGGGTTCGATCCCTGGTCTGGGAAGATCCCACATGCTGTGGAGCAGCTAAGCCCGTGTGCCACAACTACTAAGCCTGCGCTCCAGAGCCCGCAAACCACAACTACTGAGCCCACGTGCCACAACTACTGAGCCCGCGTGCCTAGAGCCCATGCTCCACAACCAGAGAAGCCACCGCGATGAGAAGCCCGCACACCACAACGAAGAGTAGCCCCTGCTTGCCCCAATTGGAGAAAGCCTGCGTGCAGCAACAAAGACCCAACACAGCCATAAATAAATAAACAAACAAACAAACAGCTAGCAGCTGAGGATTTATAAGAAGAATCATAGAACCACCATTATGGATCTCATGCACTGTATGGTTCCTTGATCAACATTCAAAAATCACATGAACAGGGGCTTCCCTGGTGGCGCAGTGGTTGAGAATCTGCCTGCTAATGCAGGGGACACGGGTTCGAGCCCTGGTCTGGGAAGATCCCACATGCCACGGAGCAACTAGGCCCGTGAGCCACAACTACTGAGCCTGCGCGTCTGGAGCCTGTGCCCCGCAACGGGAGGGGCTGCGATAGTGAGAGGCCCGCGCACCGCGATGAAGAGCGGTCCCCGCACCGCGATGAAGAGTGGCCCCCGCTTGCCGTAACCAGAGAAAGCCCTCGCACGAACCGAAGACCCAACACAGCCAAAAATAAATAAATAAATAAATAAAGTAGCTATAAAATTAAAAAAAAAAAAAAATCACATGAACATATCTTTTTGCAAAATTATGCTTTCCTTATTTCATACTGTGATAATAAGGATCAAGGAACAAATATATTAGAATTCATATTGGCAGAGGCAAACTGAACAAAAAAAAATTGCTTTTTAAAAATAAACAATTGTCTTGTCGATGTTAATTTATCCTATTTCATTAAATTTCATTGGCAAAAACCACAGGCACAATGTAAAACTGGTCACAGCAAGAGCAGCTCTTTCCAAGAGCCAGTCCAGACTCTGAGCAGGCCTGGACAGAGCACAGGGGAAGAGAGGCCCTGTGGTGGAGAAGCCCACCAACTCTTTGCAACAGAAAAAATGCACAACTGCTCCCTGACTCATTTATGGTCCCACTCAGAGAAGACTACAGCTCTCCAGGTACTGGAGATATGACACTACATAGACAAAAAAGCCCACAGAGTATTTCCACCTCCTCAGTTTGGCTTGAAACTGTAATATCTTCTACATCTCAACAGCACAGATCTGGAATGCCACTGCAACATAAGCTGCTGGTCTACTCAGCACTCACCACTCCCTAGATTCTTACAGCTTTCTACTGCTGGCCACAGCTACTCTCTGCCTGAGAGTGTTCGAGGAAAACTGTCGAGGGCAGGCCAGAGTATCAGGGAGAAGCCAGCCACCAAAGCTGGGCAGGAGGTGGTGAATAAATGCTCCAGCTTCTTTGCCCTCACGTGAGAGAACTCTGAGATGGGTTCTATGCAGCTTCACAAAAGCCCCCAGTAGGACTGAGATCCAGCTGCTAACAGTGGGAGCCCCTTCATGAACACACCCTAACACTGGCTTCCTTCCATTTCATCTCATTCCCCACACCCACTCCCCCCCAGGTGCTTCCCGGGATCATCTCTCAAATTAACTCCTTGCACTCAAATCCTTGATTACAGCTGTACAGTGCTGTCATCCTGTCCTACAACAAGGCATGACTTTAGTTTTGTTCAGTTCTACCTTAAAGCCTTTCAGGAGTGTTTTAAAGTTTGCTTCATATCAGTTTCGCACATTTTTGAAGTTTCATTCCTGAGTATTTTATCTTTTCTGCTGCTATTATAAATGGGCCCTTCTCTTGCATTATATCTTCTAACTAGCTATTGCTTATGTATATGAAGGCTTTTGATTTTTGTATATTAATTTATATCCTACTATCCTATTGAATTATTTTACTTTATGAGTTAGATTTTTTAAAACACTTATTAAGAAATAATTTACATATAAGTCACTCCTTTTAAGTATATGATTCAATACATCTTAGTATACTTATAGAGCTGTACAGCCAAAACCGTGATCTAATTTTAGAAAGTTCCATCACCTCAAAAAGAAACCTTGGGCCCATATAGAGTCACTCCCCATCCCCACCTCCCAGTCCTAGGCAACCACTAACCTACCTTCTGTCTCTATAGATTTGCCTACTGTGAACAATTCATACAAATGGAATCATACAGTATGTGGTCTTTTGTGTCTGCTTTCTTTCACTTAACATAATGCTCTTTAGGTTCATCGTCTGAGTCAGTTTTACCATTGATTCACTAGGGATTTCCAAATAAAATACCATATAAGGGCTAAGATTCCTCTAATTGTTTTCTCTTGACAACTACATTGAGTTTGTTTCTGACCTTAGTGGGAATGCTGCTAGTGTTTCCTGTTGAAGTAAAATGCTGATTATTTAATAGTTTAACAGGACAAGCATGTTCCTATATAGGTAACTGTCCACACGTGTGTTAACTAGAAGCCACTGTTTCTTCACCTACAATAGGATAATATGTGTGCCCTATCTACATCTCAGAAATCCTAAAAAGAAGATAGATACGAAATGCTTTGTAAACAACTAAACTTTCTATACATCTAAAAACCTGTGTTGATTAGCCACTAAAAATAATTTAGAGGGCTTCCCTGGTGGCGCAGTGGTTAAGAATCCATCTGCCAACGCAGGGGCCATGGGTTCAAGCCCTGGTCTGGGAAGATCCCACATGCCGTGGAGCAACTAGGCCCATGCGCCACAATTACTGAGCCTGCGTTTTAGAGCCCGCGAGCCACAACGACTGAAGCCCATGCACCACAACCAGTGAGCCCACGTGCCACAACTAATGAAGCCCGTGTGCCTAGAGCCCGTGCTCGGCAACAAGAGAAGCCCACGCACCACAATGAAGAGTAGCCCCCGCTCGCCGCAACTAGAGAAAGCCTGGGTGCAGCAACGAAGACCCAACGCAGCCAAAAATAAATAAAATAAAATAAATAAATGTATTAAAAAATAAAATAAATTTAGAAACTACTGAACTCCTTTGAAAGTATATGTTTTTAGCAACTTACCAAGGAGACAGGGAGAAAGAGGTTAGTAGAAAAGAAACAAGCAAACCAGATCCTTCAGCCTTGCAACTGTGTATAAGAAGGAGGGAAGCTAATGTCACATTGAGACACTTTGGGTTTTTTGTCTTCCTCACAATGGTACAGTCTCTTTTCCTTGTATTCTTCTGTAAACCAAAGAACAAAGTAATAGATAACTTGTAATCATGATAGGTATTTTCCCCAAAACACACCTTTAGGTCAAATTTTTCTAAAACGAATTTTTTTTTAATAAATTTATTTATTTTTGGCTGTGTTGGGTCTTCGTTGCTGTGTGCGGGCTTTCTCTAGCTGTGGAGAGCGGGGGCTACTCTTCATTGTGGTGCGCGGGCTTCTCATTGCAGTGGCTTCTCTTGTTGTGGAGCATGTGCTCTAGGCGCGCAGGCTTCAGTAGTTGTGGCACACAGGCTCAGTAGTTGTGGCGCACGGGCTTAGCTGCTCCGCGGCATGTGGGATCTTCCTGGACCAGGGCTCAAACCTGTGTCCCCTGCACTGGCAGGTGGATTCTCAACCACTGCACCACCAGGGAAGCACTAAAACGAATTTTTTTAATGCCACAGGGAAGGTTGCTTTTTAAAGGAATGTTTTCAAAAGTAAGTCAATCATGTTCTACAGCTAAAAGTAATACATTATATGTCAATTACATCTCAATAAAACTTGGGGGGAAAAGTCAGTCAATACCCATGTCATTAGACAGTGTGACGTATGAGATGTAAGTGAATGTTTACCAAGGGTTACATTTAGTACCTATCATGGGCTGGACATTATTACAACCAAATGTAGTTTTAAAAGGGGGGAAAAAAAAAAGTAAAGGAGTTTGCATTTTCAAGAAGTTAGAGATAATGATAGAGAAGATGGCAGAAGAGTAAGACGCGGAGATCACATTCCTTCCCACAGATACAGTAGAAATACACCTACACGTGGAACTGCTCCTACAGAACACCCACTGAACGCTGGCAGAAAACGTCCGACCTCCAAAAAGGCAAGAAACTCCCCCCGTACTTGGGTAGGGCAAAAGAAAAAAGAAATAACAGAGACAAAAGAATAGGGACGGCACCTGCACCAGTGGGAGGGAGCCGTGAAGGAGGAAAGGTTTCCACGCACTAGGAGCCCCTTCGCGGGCGGAGACTGCGGGGGGCGGAGGGGGGAAGCTTCAGAGCCACGGAGGAGAGCGCAGCCACAGAGGTGCGGAGGGCAAAGCGGAGAGGTGCCCGCACAGAGGCTCAGCGCCGAGCAGCACTCACCAGCCCTAGAGGCTTGTCTGCTTAGCCGCCGGGGCGGGCGGGGCTGGGAGCTGAGGCTCGGGCTTCGGTCGGATCGCAGGGAGAGGACTGGGGCTGGCAGCGTGAACACAGCCTGAAGGGGTTAGCGCACCACAGCTAGCCGGGAGGGAGTCCGGGGAAAAAGTCTGCAGCTGCCGAAGAGGCAAGAGACTTTTTCTTGCCTCTTTGTTTTGCGGCGGGCAAGGAGAGGGGATTCAGAGCGCCGCCTAAACGAACTCCAGAGAAGGGCGCGAGCCGCGGCTATCAGCGCGGATCCCACAGCAACAGGGGCGCAGAGGGAAAATCGGAGAGATTCCCGCACAGAGGCTCGGCGCCGAGCAGCGCTCACCAGCCCAAGAGGCTTGTCTGCTCCCCCGCCGGGGCGGGCAGGGCTGGGAGCTGAGGCTCGGGCTGTGGTCGGATCGCAGGGAGAGGACTGGGGCTGGCGGCGTGAACACAGCCTGAAGGGGTTGGCGCACCACAGCTAGCCGGGAGGGAGACCGGGAAAAGGTCTGCAGCTGCCGAAGAGGCAAGAGACTTTTTCTTGCCTCTTTGTTTCGCTGCGCGCAAGGAGAGGGGATTCAGAGCGCCGCCTAAACGAACTCCAGAGAAGGGCACAAGCCACGGCGATCAGCGCGGACCCCAGAGACGGGCGTGAGACGCTGGGGCTGCTGCTGCCGCCTCCAAAAAGCCTGTGTGTGAGCACAGGTCACTCTCCACACCGCCCCTCCCGGGAGCCTGTGCAGCCCGCCACTGCCAGGGTCCTGGGATCCGGGGACAACATCCCCGGGAGAACGCACTGCGCGCCTCGGGCTGGTGCAACGTCACGCCGGCCTCGGCTGCCGCAGGCTCGCCCCGCCTCCTCCGTACCGCTCCCTCCCCGCGGCCTGGGTGAGCCAGAGCCCCCGAAGCAGCTGCTCCTTTAACCCCGTCCTGTCTGGGCGGGGAACAGACACCCTCAGGCGACCTACACGCAGAGGAGGGTCCAAATCCAAAGCTGAACCCCAGGAGCTGTGCGAACAGGGAAGAGAAGGGGAAACCTCTCCCAGCAGCCTCAGAAGCAGCGGATTAAAGCTCCACAAACAACTTGATGTGCCTGCACCTGTTGAATACCTGAATAGACAACGAATCATCCCAAATTCAGGAGGTGGACTCTGGGAGCAGGAGATATTAATCTTTCCCCTTTTCCTTTTTTTTGTGAGTGTATATGTATATGCTTCTGGGTGAGATTTTGTCTGTATAGCTTTGCTTTACAATA
Source organism: Balaenoptera acutorostrata (assembly GCF_949987535.1). Taxonomy (NCBI): domain Eukaryota; kingdom Metazoa; phylum Chordata; class Mammalia; order Artiodactyla; family Balaenopteridae; genus Balaenoptera; species Balaenoptera acutorostrata. The sequence continues at coordinate 168,367,446 of NC_080064.1, read as the reverse complement.
GCTTTATTTTACTTCACTATATTATAGCCTCTTTCTTTCTTTCTTTCTATTTTTTCTCCCTTTTACTCTGAGCCGTGTGGACGAAAGGCTCTTGGTGCTCCAGCCAGGCATCAGGGCCGTGCCTCTGAGGTGGGAAAGCCAACTTCAGAACACTGGTCCACAAGAGACCTCCCAGCTCCACGTAATACCAAACGGCAAAAATCCCTCAGAGATCTCCATCTCAACATCAAGACCCAGCTTCACTCAACGACCAGCAAGCTACAGTGCTGGACACCCTATGCCAAACAACTAGCTAGACAGGAACACAACCCCATCCATTAGCAGAGAGGCTGCCTAAAATCAAAATAAGGCCACAGACACCCCAAAATACACCACCAGACGTGGACGTGCCCACCAGAAAAACAAGATCTAGCCTCATCCACCAGAACTCAGGCACTAGTTCCCTCCACCAGGAAGCCTACACAACCCACTGAACCAACCTTAGCCGCTGGGGACAGATACCAAAAACAACGGGAACTACGAACCTGCAGCCTGTGAAAAGGAGACCCCAAACACAGTAAGATAGGCAAAATGAGACGACAGAAAAACACACAGCAGATGAAGGAGCAGGCTCAAAACACACTGGACTTAACAAATGAAGAGGAAATAGGTAGTCTACCTGAAAAAGAATTCAGAATAATGATAGTAAGGATGATCCAAAATCTTGGAAATAGAATAGACAAAATGCAAGAAACATTTAACAAGGATGTAGAAGAACTAAAGAGGAACCAAGCAATGATGAAAAACACAATAAATGAAATTAAAAATACTCTAGATGGGATCAATAGTAGAATAACTGAGGCAGAAGAAAGGATAAGTGACCTGGAAGATAAAATGGTGGAAATAACTACTACAGAGCAGGATAAAGAAAAAAGAATGAAAAGACCTGAGGACAGTCTCAGGGACCTCTGGGACAACATTAAACGTGCCAACATTCGAATTATAGGGGTACCAGAAGAAGAAGAGAAAAAGAAAGGGACTGAGAAAATTTTTGAAGAGATTATAGTTGAAAACTTCCCTAATATGGGAAAGGAAATAGTTAATGAAGTCCTGGAAGCACAGAGAGTCCCATACAGGATAAACCCAAGGAGGAACACGCCAAGACACATATTAATCAAACTGTCAAAAATTAAATATAAGGAAAACATATTAAAGGCAGCAAGGGAAAAAAAACAAATAACACACAAGGGAATCCCGATAAGGTTAACATCTGATCTCTCAGCAGAAACTCTGCAAGCCAGAAGGGAGTGGCAGGATATACTTAAAGTCATGAAGGAGAAAAACCTACAACCAAGATTACTCTACCCAGCAAGGATCTCATTCAGATTCGATGGAGAAATTAAAACCTTTACAGACAAGCAAAAGCTGAGAGAGTTCAGCACCACCAAACCAGCTTTACAACAAATGCTAAAGGAAATTCTCTAGGCAAGAAACACAAGAGAAGGAAAACACCTACAATAACAAACCCAATACATTTAAGAAAATGGGAATAGGAACATACATATCGATAATTACCTTGAATGTAAATGGATTAAATGCTCCCACCAAAAGACACAGGCTGGCTGAATGGATACAAAAACAAGACCCATACATATGCTGTCTACAAGAGACCCACTTCAGACCTAGGGACACATACAGACTGAAAGTGAGGGGATGGAAAAAGATATTCCATGCAAATGGAAATCAAAAGAAAACTGGAGTAGCAATTCTCATATCAGACAAAATAGACTTTAAAATAAAGACTATTACAAGAGACAAAGAAGGACATTATATAATGATCAAGGGATCGATCCAAGAGGAAGGTATAACAATTGTAAATATTTATGCACCCAACATAGGAGCACCTCAATACATAAGGCAAATACTAACAGCCATGAAAGGGGAAATTGACAGCAACACAATCATAGTAGGGGACTTTAACACCCCACTTTCACCAATGGACAGATCATCCAAAATGAAAATAAATAAGGAAACACAAGCTTTAAATGATACATTAAACAATATGGACTTAATTGATATTTATAGGACATTCCACCCAAAAACAACAGAATACACATTTTTCTCAAGTGCTCATGGAACATTCTCCAGGATAGATCATATCTTGGGTCACAAATCAAGCCTTGGTAAATTTAAGAAAATTGAAATCGTATCAAGTATCTTTTCCGACCACAACGCTATGAGACTAGATATCAATTACAGGAAAAGATCTGTAAAAAATACAAACACATGGAGGCTACACAATACATTACTTAATAACGAAGTGATTACTGAAGAAATCAAAGGGGAAATCAAAAAATACCTAGAAACAAATGACAATGGAGACACGACGACCCAAAACCTATGGGACACAGCAAACGCAGTGCTAAGAGGGAAGTTTATAGCAATACAAGCCTACCTCAAGAAACAGGAAACATCTCGAATAAACAACCTAACCTTGCACCTAAAGCAATTAGAGAAAGAAGAACAAAAAAACCCCAAAGCCAGCAGAAGGAAAGAAATTATAAAGATCCGGTCAGAAATAAATGAAAAAGAAATGAAGGAAACAATAGCAAAAATCAGTGAAACTAAAAGCTGGTTCTTTGAGAAGATAAACAAAATTGATAAACCATTAGCCAGACTCATCAAGAGAAAAAGGGAGAAGACTCAGATCAATAGAATTAGAAATGAAAAAGGAGAAGTAACCACTGACACTGCAGAAATACAAAAGATCATGAGAGATTACTACAAGCAACTATATGCCAATAAAATGGACAACCTGGAAGAAATGGACAGATTCTTAGAAATGCACAAACTGCCGAGACTGAACCAGGAAGAAATAGAAAATATGAACAGACCAATCACAAGCACTGAAATTGAAACTGTGATTAAAAACCTTCCAACAAACAAAAGCCCAGGACCAGATGGCTTCACAGGCGAATTCTATCAAACATTTAGAGAAGAGCTAACACCTATCCTTCTCAAACTCTTCCAAAATATTGCAGAGGGAGGAACACTCCCAAACTCATTCTACGAGGCCACCATCACCCTGATACCAAAACCAGACAAAGATGTCACAAAGAAAGAAAACTACAGGCCAATATCACTGATGAACATAGATGCAAAAATCCTCAACAAAATACTAGCAAACAGAATCCAACAGCACATTAAAAGGATCATACACCATGATCAAGTGGGGTTTATCCCAGGAATGCAAGGATTCTTCAATATACGCAAATCAATCAATGTGATACACCATATTAACAAATTGAAGGAGAAAAACCATATGATCATCTCAATAGATGCAGAGAAAGCTTTTGACAAAATTCAACACCCATTTATGATAAAAGCCCTGCAGAAAGTAGGCATAGAGGGAACTTTCCTCAACATAATAAAGGCCATATATGACAAACCCACAGCCAACATTGTCCTCAATGGTGAAAAACTGAAACCATTTCCACTAAGATCAGGAACAAGACAAGGTTGCCCACTCTCACCACTATTATTCAACATAGTTCTGGAAGTCCTAGCCACAGCAATCAGAGAAGACAAAGAAATAAAAGGAATCCAAATTGGAAAAGAAGAAGTAAAGCTGTCACTATTTGCAGATGACATGATACTATACATAGAGAATCCTAAAGATGCTACCAGAAAACTCCTAGAGCTAATCAATGAATTTGGTAAAGTAGCAGGATACAAATTAATGCACAGAAATCTCTTGCATTTCTATACACTAATGACGAAAAATCTGAAAGTGAAATTAAGAAAACACTCCCATTTACCATTGCAACAAAAAGAATAAAATATCTAGGAATAAACCTACCTAAGGAGACAAAAGACCTGTATGCAGAAAATTATAAGACACTGATGAAAGAAATTAAAGATGATACAAATAGATGGAGAGATATACCATGTTCCTGGATTGGAAGAATCAACATTGTGAAAATGTCTCTACTACCCAAAGCAATCTACAGATTCAATGCAATCCCTATCAAACTACCACTGGCATTTTTCACAGAACTAGAACAAAAAATTTCACAATTTGTATGGAAACACAAAAGACCCCGAATAGCCAAAGCAATCTTGAGAACGAAAAATGGAGCTGGGGGAATCAGGCTCCCTGACTTCAGACTATATTACAAAGCTTCAGTAATCAAGACAGTTTGGTATTGGCACAAAAACAGAAATATAGATCAATGGAACAGGATAGAAAGCCCAGAGATAAACCCACACACATATGGTCAACTTATCTTTGATAAAGGAGGCAAGCATATACAGTGGAGAAAAGACAGCCTCTTCAATAAGTGGTGCTGGGAAAATTGGACAGGAACATGTAAAAGTATGAAATTAGAACACTCCCTGACACCATGCACAAAAATAAACTCAAAATGGATTAAAGACCTAAGTGTAAGGGCAGACACTATCAAACTCTTAGAGGAAAACATAGGCAGAACACTCTATGACATACATCACAGCAAGATTCTTTTTGACCCAGCTCCCAGAGAAATGGAAATAAGAACACAAATAAACAAATGGTACCTAATGAAACTGAAAAGCTTTTGCACAGCAAAGGAAACCATAAACAAGACCAAAAGACAACCCTCAGAATGGGAGAAAATATTTGCAAATGAAGCAACTGACAAAGGATTAATCTCCAAGATTTACAAGCAGCTCATGCAGCTCAATAACAAAAAAACGAACAACCCAATCCAAAAATGGGCAGAAGATCTAAATAGACATTTCTCCAAAGAAGATATACAGATGGCCTACAGACACATGAAAGAATGCTCAACATCATTAATCATTAGAGAAATGCAAATCAAAACTACAATGAGATATCATCTCACACCGGTCAGAATGGCCATCATCAAAAAATCTAGAAACAATAAATGCTGGAGAGGGTGTGGAGGAAAGGGAACACTCTTGCACTGTTGGTGGGAATGTAAATTGATACAGCCACTATGGAGAACAGTATGGAGGTTCCTTAAAAAACTACAAATAGAACTACCATACGACCCAGCAATCCCACTACTGGGCATATACCCTGAGAAAACCATAGGTCAAAAAGAGTCATGTACCAAAATGTTCATTGCAGCTCTATTTACAATAGCCAGGACATGGAAGCAACCTAAATGTCCATCGACAGATGAATGGATAAAGAAGATGTGGCACATATATACAATGGAATATTACTCAGCCATAAAAAGAAATGAAATGGAGGTATTTGTAATGAGGTGGATGGAGTTAGAGTCTGTCATACAGAGTGAAGTAAGTCAGAAAGAGAAAAACAAATACAGTATGTTAACACATATATATGGAATCTAAGGGAAAAAAAAAAAAAAAAAAAAGGCCATGAAGAACCTAGTGGCAAGACGGGAATAAAGACACAGACCTACTAGAGAATGGACTTGAGGATATGGGGAGGGGGTGGGGTGAGATGTGACAGGGTAAGAGAGTGTCATGGACATATATACACTACCAAATGTAAAATAGATAGCTAGTGGGAAGCAGCCGCATAGCACAGGGAGATCAGCTCGGTGCTTTGTGACCACCTAGAGGGGTGGGATGGGGAGGGTGGGAGGGAGGGAGATGCAAGAGGGAAGAGAAATGGGAACATATTGTATATGTATAACTGATTCACTTTGTTATAAAGCAGATGCTAACACACTATTGTAAGGCAATTATACTTCAATAAAGATGTTTGAAAAAAAAAAAAAAAAGAAGTTAGACTTTAAAGGTGTATCTGAAAGGTTAAAAGATTCTTAAATCTTTAACTTATTATATGTGGATTCCAAGAACAAACATGGAGATGGGTATATCAACATGACACAGGAAGTAATTGAAAATATTTGCTTTTCTATCCAAGGGAACTTTCAAATAAATTTAAAATATTTTATAAGTAGGTGCTAAAAGCCGATATCATTATTAATGCTTATTTGTTAAAGTGAGGGGGAGGGAGAGCCAGTTCAGTTAGCTCTCCTAAAAATGCTAGGACTGATTTTTTTTAGTCCTAGACAAAAGCAGTCTGTAAAATCATAATTCTCACATTTTTTAAGAGTACCTTTAACCTAGTTATATAAAGTATGTAGTGGTCAGGAAGTCAAACTACGTATTAAATATTTACCTTTAAGCTAAATTCAAATTACTCTCAGAATTCTGAACTTCACCAGTATACAGTAGGGTGTTTTTCAGTGGAAAATAGCCAAAAGCATCAATCAAACTGCATGAACAAAAAAAGAAAGCCCAGAGAGAGGGTAAGTTTCAGAGTTGATTAGCAATAATAACAATAATAGTAACAAAGCAAACACAATGTGCCAGGTACCCCCTCTCCATTTTCCATGTATCACTGATCCTCTCCCACAACTTTCTGAGAGTTATTATCCCCATTTTACAGATGAGGAAGTTGAGGCGGAGTGAGGCTGCGTTACTTTCCTTGCCCAGAGGGACACAGCTAGTAAGCAGCGGAGCTGGCCTTCAAGCCCACGCATTACATACAGTCCAGAGCTGCGCTCCTAACCGCTAATGCTCTGCTGCTCTTCACACTTTCTCGGGCCGCAGCTCCTTTCTCTTCAATTCTCTTCGCTCTGCCCTTTTCCACAGATAGCCTGAAGCTCAGACTGGCTCCCCACAGAGGTATTATGGCTGCCAGGAGCTCCTATCGCTACAGACTACCTTGTTCTCATGCAAAAGGAGAGTCAGCAAGTATTCCTTCTCACCAAACAAAAGCTCGGAGTCTTACTTTAATTGGACACATCTAGTTGTTGTTCCCACCACAGAACCAACTACTGGAGATAAGGGGTGAGGTTGCCCTGCGTTATCTATACCAGTAGGAACCCACCATGGGCAGGAGGGTGAGGGGAGTCTCCCCTACCCAACCTGAACAACCACTGTGTAATGTGTCTGGGTTGGAAAGAAGGTTGAATAGAAACCACAATGTCCACTGCAATCAGTAACACCCTTGGGTGACACGATCCCATGAATGGAAATCACTGTGTAACCACACACTGTAATTTACTAAAATTCATCAAACCTAAAGTGCTATGGATTGTGTGACATGCCATTATTAAATATACTACTAAAACTGGTATAACACTGCCAATTATAATTGTAAGAGGCTGTAAAATTCATCCTAATTTCAGAGACAGTAAAATGTGGGGGAAAATGTTCATCTTAAGAGTCAAATAATATGATAAATGAAACCAGCCAGGGTTCAAAAAATCTACAGCTGCTTCCCCACATATATCTAACATGAGTCTAGTCTGACTGCACACACAGGCTGAGAAATGGAACAGGAATCAATCCTGCTGCGGCCAGAAACTATCGTGAATGGTAACTAAGAGCTGTCAGAAGTTATCACTCCTCAACCCCTCTATCAGACACCCCAACAGGCCAGGACATGCCCACCATATGCCAGGCCCAGTGTGTGGGTCCTGTGAGGGAACATGTCTTAACTCCAGCCTGAAGGATATGATAGGCTGGTAGGGGAGATAAGGCAAGTACTAAATAATTATACAGAATAATTAGCAGAATGAGGTCATGTCATTAAATGGGTTTCAGTAAAATATAGGAGTTCACAAAAAAGGAGAGGAGTAACTGGATCCTGGAAAGTTTCAGGATCAAGCTGGCATCAGACCTGTCTGAGCATCTGTAAGAGACGAGGATCTGCTTAACAGAGGGAGACGTGAAGCAAGAGAAAATAACAAGGATATGGGCAGGTTCAGGACATACTGGTAGAAAAGCAAGTATTTTATTTCACTAAAGCAAAGGCACAATGGAAAATGAAGCTAGAAATACAGTTTGAAGCCAGAGCATGGTAGGCAAAAAGAAGCACTGAATGTTTTTAAGGAGAGAGATGACATGACCAGAAAGGTAGGGGGGGGGGGGAGATCCCCTAAAGAGTTGTTGGGAGACACTAGATTTAAAGGGCTTATGGGACATCTTGGTGATTTTTCTCACTTACTGGAAGTGCCCAGAAGCCAGCTAGATATGAGTCAGGAATGCAGAAGAAAGATCTGGACTGGGAATTTTTATTTAGGAGTCATCAGGACCAGATGACAGTCCTATGAAACAAGACATTTCCCCAAGAGCATGTGACACATAAGCAAAAAAAAAAAAAAGGAACCCAGAGAAATAATCTGAGGAACATCACCATTAGTGGGATGAGCAGAAGCGCTCACAAAGAATAAGGAGCAGCAATCATTTAAGTGGAAAGAAAATCAGGAGAGCGGGAAACCAGCACGTGAGAAAAAGAGATGTCAATACTGACAAATTTCACAGCAAGATGGAGTAAGAAACACATCCCCAGGGATTTAGGCTGTTGATGACCTGGCTGAAAGCAGTGTAAGTGGAGTGGCAGGAATGGGGGTGGAGTGCACACTGGGAGGTCAGAGAAGACTGCCCTTGAGCTGAGCTGAAGTCACCCAGATGAACAGGGAAAGTCATCAGGTGGAAGGAAAGGAAAATAGCATCTGCTAAGGATGAGCTGGATCCAATTCCAAGATGTTTATCCTAAACAAAAAGAAGCTGTAAAGGACACATAAAAAGATTTTCAAATTTAGCAAGAATAATAACTTGTTATTTTGAGCAAAATAATCTTTTAATTACAACGGTAATTTTTTGAGAAAAAGAAACCGATCAAAAATCTGGCAAATACACTGCTCAGCAAAATTTGATGAAAAGGTATGTAAATGAGGAGGTCACACTTTTTGTATGACCAATTTCTAAAAGGAGCAAATTTATGTATATCTGCTATATAAAGTACTTTCCAATTCTGCCACAATCTGTTCAAGCTCAATTTAGGCAGCGAAACTTCAATCTTAATCTTCATTTTTACTCAATTCTTCTTTTCTTAAGAAGGAGCCATTAAAAAAACTCAATTTTACCTTTACCTTTTTGAAATTTAGAAAAATCAGTCAGTTCCTAAAAAGCCATATTTCTGGCTACACTGCAGGAGAAAAAAACGTAGACAGCACAATATATATGTAGGTTTTTGACCTCACTGTATGACTACAGATGCAACACAAGAGTAGTAATGAAAAAGTTATGTCAAACTCAGACTGGACTGTAAGTGTGAAAGTACTAGATCCACTAGCATTCGCTCCAAGGAAACTATCAGAGCCATTTATTATCAACTGCATGTACATAGCAGAACTATCGCTTATGTGATGCCCTATAAAAAGATAGACACAATTCTTAATTACATCCATTCTTTCATTTCAATTACTCTGGAGAGTGATTACATATATAACTTAGCTATCTTTAAAAAAATAAGTTGCTTTAATGAAAGTATTTCAGACAGCTATGCCACCATACATCAATTAGAAAGTTAATCATTCTCCTTGTTCTCACAAAAAGATTTTAAAGGAGGTGGGGAGGTGGTAGTACTCAGTGCTTTTAAAAAGTCAATTAGAGGGCACCCGGTAAGAGAGAGATCATCCAGGAAATAAAGTTTATCAAAAACTCAAAATCTGTAATATGCATAGTCAAGAAATAGCAAGAGATTCTCTTTAATGCATTTACTCATGTTCACTTCAGGAGAAAACTTCCACTTCACTGTGTCAGGTTTAGTTTTCAATATGCTGTGAGACTTCACTATGTAATAAATGACTACTCTAGCATTTTTCTTAGAACATTTCTAAGAGACAAAAGGTAAACAAAGTCATGATCTATGACTAACAAAGCTCAAAATTAGCTCAAATACATTACAAATTAAACTATAAATAAGAAAATTTTCATATAATAGAATCTAAGATATTACCAATCAGCAAGTAAATCATGTGTTACAACTGCAGCACACATTTCCCTCATCCTAGATGCATTAATAATAAAGCAACTTACTTCTATAGATGAGTATTCCCTCTTAAAATGTAAACTCAGGGGCTTCCCTGGTGGCGAAGTGGTTGAGAATCTGCCTGCCAATGCAGGGGACACGGGTTCGAGCCCTGGTCTGGGAAGATCCCACATACCGCGGAGCAGCTAAGCCCGTGAGCCACAACTACTGAGCCTGCGCGTCTGGAGCCTGTGCTCCGCAACAAGAGAGGCCGCGACAGTGAGAGGCACGCGCACCGCGATGAAGAGTGGCCCCCACTCTCAGCAACTAGAGAAAGCCCTCGCACAGAAACGAAGACCCAACACAGCCAAAAATAAATAAATAAATAAATAAATTTATTTAAAAAAAAAAAAAATGTAAACTCAGTATGATTTTTTGTAGGCAAATGTGTCATCACTAGCATTTTGCGTTAGAGGTGACTTTCAAAACATACACACAACCTTATCTTCCACAGATGTATCGGCCTTCCTGTACATTACTTTATACATATTTTATGCCATTCCTCCACTACCTTCCATAATCCCGTTAGTAATCCCACACACTTCTCTCAGGACAATTCAGCCCACACAATAAAATGGTATTGTGCCCCAGCTATATTTCACAATCTCATTCAACTAAATAAGATCAAATGAAATAAGGCATATGAAAGTGGATTTTGCACAGTCTACGACATAGAAGACGTTTAATAAACACATGTAATCTGAATTCAGCACAATTCCTCTGACACCAAATCATTAAGAAATAGAAGGTTCACAATTAACATCAAATAGACTAACATCACAGCGACAATATAAGGGCAAATGGAACACATCAAGAATGGAAAGTAGAAAGAAGTAAAAGAATTTCACATAACTGCAGATGAGACACAGGAATAATGTAGAAGATTCCCAGATCTATCATCCTTCAGCTCTATTCCGTGCTCATTCCACTGAAGGAAAAAGAGAAGAGCACTCATTTGCTTGGTCTTGGCTACTTAATTGATAGCAGACTATTTCCTAAATCATATTCCTACTCTGAAGGCAGCCTTCTATTTTACAGTGATCCTGCTGTATGCCTTCACAGTCATCATTACAAAACATTCCACAGTCTTTTTTTTTTTTTGACAACTTTTCACTGTTTGAGTTATCATAATCACCCCCCCAATCATTTACTGATATGATAAGAAATAAATCAAGTATCAAGATAAATTGATACTTCATTTTTGCCCCAAAACATGATTCTTTATCTGGGGTCAACAAATAAGCTTTGGTGAGATCTGCTTATCTGAAATTATTGCAAAACATGTATGTATACTCTTTTTTTTTTTTTTTTTTTGCCCCGCCACGTAGCTCGTGGGATCTCAGTTCCCCGAGCAGGGATTGAACCTGAGCCACAGCAGTGAAAGCCCAGAATCCTAACCACTAGGCCACTAGGGAATTCCCTATACATACCTTTTTCTACAAAGAGTTTTCATAAGTTATTTTCTTATTGCATGAATAACACCACAGAAGAGACAAAACAAAGCAGCAGACCTTTAAGTGAAGGTATTTTATTTATATTCCAAAGTTTCTTTTGTAAGAGTAGTCTGTTAAGCAACAGGCATTCTGAGAAACTGTAGTACTAGACAATGTACAACCAGGACAAGACCTACCACTCTTCTCTGAGTTAGGAAAGCCATCAGGAACTACTGAGAATTCCAAAATGGCTTTAGTGGGTGGAAGAAAAGTAACAGTGTTGAGGTGCTGAGATTCTAAACAAGAGAAGAATTCCAAACAGAAGGCATGAAGAGACTGGAGAAATAAAACCACATTGAATAGGATGTCCCACATGACAGTGAAATCTCCTCTACTACAGTTTTTCCTACATTCTCCAAATAACTGCAAGTTATCAAGGGGACAGACCTACCTTAAAAGTCTTTGTACCATGGGTACCGGCTCGGCACATGTCACACAGTTGCTACTCAACATTTCATGAGTCAACAATGCAAATAAGAGCTGGAAGTAAATGCCAAGTTGTAAAAAATTTTTAGGCCTGAAGCTTTTAGTAATAGTTACACGTTCAAATTTCCTGCACACCAACTTGAGAAATAAAACGTACAGACCCTAAAATATTTGAGAGGGAAACTTACTTATGGAACCTTGTTTTAATAAAACTATATAAAAATAGTAGAGGATTGCAAAAGAATCTAATCTTCCTAAAGTGAACAGAAATTTACAAATTTAAATCTCTTAATTGGGGATGGGAGCTTTATTTTTAGAATATCTCAGTCATCAGACAGCAGTTAAATAAAAACCTACATATTTTTCCCTTTAACTTTTTATTTTAAAATAATCTTAAACTTACAGAAAAGGTGAATAGTACAAAGAATTCCCAAATACTCTTCACCCAACTTCCCCTAATATTAACATCTTACTTAATCATACCATAACTATCAAAACTAAGAAACAAAAATTGATGCAATACTATCAAGTAAACTACAAGCTTTACTCAGACTTCACCCAAATACACTTTTCCACTAACATCCTTGTTCTGTACAGGATTCTACAGTGCATTTAGGATGTATCCTCTATCTTTAGTCTCCTCAAATCTATGACAACCCCTAAATATTTCCTTGTCTTTGACATTTGATAGCTTTGAAGAGTAATGATCAAGTATTTAGGGTCCATCTGATGTTTTCTCACAATTAAATTGAGGCTATGCATTTTGGCAAGAACACCACAAAGGTGAGGTGCGCTTCTCTTGGTTAAGGCGGTATTTGCCAGGTTTATCCACAGTAAAGTTACTCTCTTTCCCTTCTAATTAATATCTTGGAAGAGACACACTAAGATTCTGCAAATATCCTGTTTCTTATCAAACTCTGATCCACTAATTTTAGCATCCACCACTGGATCCAGCCTGTGACAATTACTACTGTGGTATTCTAACGATGATTTTCTACTTCCCTTATCCCTTCTACATTTAGAATTCAAATTCTTCTATATGCTACCTCCCCACTTATTTATTCATTTATTTTATTTTTTATATCAGTATGGGTTCATAAATATTATTTTATTCTGTGAGTTATAATCCAAAACTATTGTGACATTTTGTGGTTCAAATTGTTCCAGCTTTGGCCATCGAGAGCTCTTTCAGGTTGGCTCCTGTGCCTCTCAACATGCCCGCACGCTTCTTTTAAGAACTTCCTTAGTTCTGGTACCACAAGATGCTCCAGGCTCATCTTGGATTTTCTCTGACCCACTCCTGGGATCAACCACTTCTTGAAGGAACCCCAGTTCCTTTAATTGGAGAACGGTATTTAGAAAACAAGATATGGGAACCACGTGTACTCACTGCCACTGGGCTATCTGTGTGCTAGACCCTTTCAGTGGACAGTGGTAAGAAATACTGTTGACCTTTGAACAACATGGGGGTTAATCCTCGCATAGCTATAGCCGGCCCTCCGTAACCTCAGATCCTCTGCATCCTCAGATTCAACAACCCCGGACCATGTAGTACTGTAGTATTTACTATTGTTTTTTTATAAATTTATTTATTTGTTTGTTTTATTTTTGGCTGAGTTGGGTCTTCGTTGCTGTGCATGGGCTTTCTCTAGTGGCGGCGAGCAGGGGCTACTCTTCCTTGAGGTGTGCAGGCTTCTCATCACGGTGGCTTCTCTTGTTGTGGAGCACAGGCTCTACGCGTGCGGGCTTCAGTAGTTGTGGCACTTGGACTCAGCAGTTGTGGCTTGCGGGCTCTAGAGCACAGGCTCAGTAGTTGTGGCGCACGGGCTTATTAGTTGCTCCGCGGCACGTGGGATCTTCCCGGACCAGGGCTCGAACCCGTGTCCCTTGCATTGGCAGGCAGATTCTTAACCACTGCGCCACCAGGGAAGTCCTGTTTACTATTGAAAAATATCTGCATGTAAGTAGACCCATGCAGTTCAAACCCATGTTGTTCAAGGGTCAACTGTCTATGTATGTATAATACCCCCCCACACACACACATACATCTATACTTATCTCTATATCTACTTACATATATACCTAAAATATTCAGAATGAATTCTTAATGATATTTCTGATTATACTCCAACACCACAGGGTTCATTCTAATCTGTCACTTTCCTTATTTGTAATTTCTCTGACAGTCAGAAAACTGAATCTCCTTACCTACTGTACCTATTTTTTCAACCCTAGTAAACATATATAGTTTCAGAATTGCTAATCCATACTTCTGTGAGAAACAAATATGCTAAAAATATTACAGTGCTTGTGTGCAGCTCTTTTTTGTCTTTATCCTTCCAATATCCAGTCAAAAGACTATTTTCCAACATTAATTAGGATAGTTCTTTTCCTTCCCTCTCTCTTTGGTGAAGTTGTGTTATTCATTTGTTAAGTTCATTAGTAATAGTTTGTATTCCATTTTGGTTTCCCCTCACATCCTGGTTGTTTTTAATTTACATAGAGTAAAATATACTCTTTGAGGTATACGGTTCTATTTTGGTAAATGGATAGAGTCATGTATCCAACACCACAGTCATAATACAGAATACCCCCAAATTCCCTCATATTGCCCCTTGGAATCAACCCCTTCCCCATCTCCAACCCTGACAACCTCTGATCTGTTTTCCCTTCCTATAGTTTTACCTTTTCCAGTTTAATTTTTTAGTGGTTTACAGTCTATCGATTGCGCTTACGTTTGATCTGATGATACCATTCCATAGCTTTTAGAGGCTCTGTTCTGTGTTTTTTCTACTCTTTTTTTCTCCTTTTTGATTTTCTTCTCTTTTTCAGTAATTTCTATTGGCCTATTCACAAGCTCACTGATTCTTCCCTTGGCTGTCAGAACTACTGATAAGCCCACCAAAGGACTTCTTCGTTTCTGCCTTTTCTCACTTCTAGTGCTTCTATTTAATTCTTTCTTGCAGTTTCTATCCTTCTGCTAAAACTACCCATCTAATTTATCATATTGCTTAATCTTTTTCATTAGAGCTTTCAATACAGTAATTATAGTTATTTTCAGTCAGATAGACCCAAAATCATATCTAAATCTGATTTTGTTGACTGCTCTGTCTCTTGGCAGTGTGTTGGGGTTTTTTGTTGCCTTTTTGTACACCACCTAATTTTTTGGTTGAAAGTTGAACTTATGAAGGAGATTAGCAACCAAGATAGCAGTTTTTATGCATAAAAAGCGGCATACCCTTTTCTTTTGCTATGCCTTTCGGGTGGGGGGGGGTTAAGGTAATCTAGTCAGAAATCAGGCTAGGTTTGAGATGTATTACAGATATGGTTACCCTCAGGGCACCACAGTCTTCGAATTCCTCTCCCGGTAACTTGTGTTTACAGTGTTTAGAGTGGGAACTCGCTCTCAGTGTCTGCCGTACTCTCAGCTTTAGGTCTTCCCTTTGTGCTGCGCCTCAGAGACGTCTGCATGGTCTGGCCACTCTCCCAGCAGTATTCCACTGTTACTTGTTACTTGATGCTTCCCACTCTGGTGAGAGGATACAGGAATAGGGATTTCCTGTTGTTCCCATTAAGCATAAATCTTAGACAGTCACTGTGTCCCTGGGTCTCAGGAATGTGGCCTTCTCAGTGCTCCTGTCCCTTACCCAACGGTGGTTCTGAACTCATCATGCCACCCAAGGGTAGCTTTGATTCTACTTCCTACCCTCAAGTGCAATGGGTTTTTACCAGTACCCTAAAGGCAACAGTGATTTTTCTGCCCTTCCCCTGTTTTTATTCGGTAGAGGAGAAAGGCAAGGTAGGGAAGAAGAGTACTGGCATAATTTCTTGCTTCATCTACAGCAGCTGCTCTTCTCCGCAATCCCTGCACCACCCGAGGATGCTTTTTCAGGAATCTCACCTGTCTTTTGGTGAGACACCTGGTAGAGTTCATAGAGAAAAAAGGCTGCCAAGTGGATATAAACTCTACCTATATGTGCAGCCTGCAGAGTCTCCACATTCAGCATCCATCAGTTTCTTTATTCTAGCTAAACTCTTACCAGCGCCCTGCAGTGGCTGCCCCAGGTAAGCAAGTGCTCACGTCTCTCTCTGTAGGCACCTGTTTCTCCTTAGACCTCAAGCCAGTTGGCGGCCCTGTAACCTAAGCTCTCTGATGTATTGCAAACATATCATAAGCTTGCAGCTGTCTGGCCTGTTTTTGGGGGGGGTTGGGGGGGTGGGTCATGTTTTAAGGGTGGAAGAAATGCTCTTTCTGCACAATTTTGTTTTTATTAATGCATGAACTGATTTGCTAAAAGATAAGACTATGAAACCAAATTTAAAGCGCATTGAAAAGTCAACTTAAAAGCAACATTCCAAATTCCAAATTAAAATACTCTAATATTTAGTCTTAAAACCTAGAGAGTTTTGGCTGTTCACCGATGTGATTTTTTCCAGCTGTTTGTTGATATATCAAGAAAACTCTATTTCCCTAACAATAAAATAATTCAAAACTAAATTACAATAATGCATTTAGACATAAACTACACTAAGGATTCAGCCTAATAAAAAACACATAACAGCTGATAATGATTTCTTAAAAGCATTTACTTTACATTTGACAGAATGCTTTGAGAACACCAATCATGTATTCATAGTCCCTATAATTTTGTTTTACAAAATATTTCCTCAAATCTCTTGGGAGATTACTACAGGGTTAAAAGCTGCCTTAAGATCAAAGATCAAATAGAGGAAAAAACCCTGTAATTCTCCATAGCAGCTCATTGATCTTTCCCATCTGCTATTCAAAAAGAAGGTGTACGTTAAGTTTGAAAAAAGAAAACCTTTTTAACTAGAAATGACAGTAAACTGATTCTGGCAAACGTTCAGAGGGAATTTTTTCTTTATGAGATCCAACTCCCTTTTGCCAAAATATAAACGATGTCAACAATAGGAAAATAAAGTCTAGTCAATAAAGTACTGTCTCTTATTTATATCTTTCTTCCTGCAAATATATCACATGATCAGATTTCTATTATAAAACCACACATAGTGAATGAATTTTCAACCAAGAAGAGGACTTTATAAGCACAAGCTTATGGGTGAATGATGAGAGACAGCTGGAGCAAGACAGTGAAAAATGTAGTTAACTCAGGCCCAGAGAAATTACTTTCCTGGTATAGGCCAACAATTTGTGAGCTTCCCTAGACTTTCCTTTATGTTAAAACCTAGAAGCTCTGTCCTATATCTTCATCTTGGAAACAATCAAGAAATTACCAGAAGACAAACGACATGGCACATTTTTTAGAACAGAAGAAGCACTTTTTGTCTCATAGGCTGTATCTACAATTGTAGCCTTTGGTACCCACCAAAGTATTCTAGAAGGGGGTCTGGTTCTTTTCTAATGTGCCTTTACCTTCTCTCTCCTCTCACAATCATTGAATTGTACATTTAAAGTGGGTGAACCTCATGGTATTTAAATGATACTTTAATAAAGTTATTTAAGAAAAAAGGAAAGAGAAATAATACTGGATCCATGTTACTGAACCAATGAGTGAATCTACAAACAATCCCCATTTTACCTCCTATATACAGAGGTATAAATAAAAGACACCTCAAAAAAAGAGGGAGGAAAAAAATAGTCTTTTCAACAAATAATACTGGGACAACTGGATAGCCACATGCAAAACAATGAACCCTTACCTCACCCCATGTATGAAAATTAACTCAAAAATAGATCAAAGAACTAAATGGAAGAGCTACAACTCTTATAAGGAAATGCAGATATAAATCTTAGTGACCAGTGCATTAGACAACACTTTCTTAAATATGACACTAAATGCACAAATAACAAAAGAAAAAATAGGTAAGTTGGACTTCATCAAAATTAAAAACTTCTGTGCATCAAAGGACACTATCAAGAAAATGAAAAGACAACTCACAAAATAGGAGAAAATATTTGAAAAATCATATATCTGATAAAGGTCTTCTATGCAGAATAATGAACTCTTACAATTCAACGAAAAAGAGACAAATAACCCGATTTAAAAATGGGCAAAGGATTTGAACATTTCTCCAAAGAAGATATAAAACGACCGATAAGCATATGAAAAAATGCTCACATCATTTATCATTAGGGAAATGCAAATCAAACCACAATGAGATACCACTTTATACCCACTAGGATGGCTATCATAACCTTTTTTAATGGAAGTAACAAGTGTTTTTGAGGATGTGGACAAATTGGGACCCTCATACAATGCTGGTGTAAAATGGTGCAGCCACTGTGGAAAAGTTTGGCAGTTCTTCAAAAAGACAGTTACTATATGACCCAGCAATTCCGCTCCTAGGTATATACTCAAGAGAAATAAAAAGATATGGACACACAAAACTTGTTCACAAATGTTCACAGCAACATTATTCAAAATAGAAAGTGGAAAAAAAACCCCAAATGTCCATCAACTGATGAATGTATAAACAAAATGTGGTGGTATATGCAGACAATGAAATATTATTCAGCCATAAAAAGGAATGATATCACAATATATACAAATATCAAATCATTATGTTGTACACCTAAAACTAATTTAATGTTATATGTCAATTATCCCTCAATTTTTAAAAAGGAATGAATGAACCTTGAAAGAAGTCAGTCACAAAAGACCACATATTGTGTGATTCCATTTAAATGAGTTGCCCAGAATAGGCAAATTCATAAAGCCAGATAATAGACTAGACCAGGGGGTAGGGAAGAGGAAAATTGGCAGCTATAGAGTTTCTTTTTGGAGTGATAGAAATTTTCTAGAATTAGATAGTGGTGATGTTTGCACAACGCTAAATATGCTAAAAACCCAATTGTACACTTTTAAAATGGTTTAAATGGTGAATTTTATCTTAATTTTAAAAAAATAATAAATGGAGGAAGGGGAGATGGTAGCCAGACTGCAGACTCTCTGAGCAGAAATGCCTTCACCATGGCTCTTTCCTGGGACCAAAATGAACACCCCGTCCCAGGAGAGTGGGCACACCTTAAACCACTGTCAAAGCTTTAAGTAGACATGAGTTAATTAAGAATAGGAAGTGATAGCCACAGGATCTAACAGGTGGTAGGAGTTCACATTTACTAATAGAGGGAGACATGAATTTGGATAACCAATAGTATCCATGAAGGGGAGCACATGTACCATCAGTCCCACATGTAGAGGGAGGAAGGCAGGGTCCCTCAGTTAGCAACTGCTGAACTATTCTGTAGGAGATTAGAACAGAATTTTCGCATAGCCAGCTGCAACCCATTAGTGGGTTGTAAAATCAATTTAGTAGGGCACTTTTTAAGTGAGCTAAACAAGGGCCTAAAGATGAATGGAATAAAATATATCCCAGATCACAGGTAGTAAGGTGTTATGTACTAATTTCAGTTATAAATATATATGTTTGTACTAACTCAAGATATAAAATAAATTTTTGTGAATTCTAATTCCAAAAAATATCTGAAAAAAACTAGTGTACAATAGCTAGTGAAAGTCTCTGTTGCAGACCATTAACAATACATAGGTATAAAACAATCAATATTTATAAACGTGCTTTGGTTTTCACCATCATCAGAGCCCCAAACTTTGCTTTACAACTGGAAAAAATACTAATAGTTTTATTGTCCCTTTTGGGAAGAGTTTAATCACTCCAACTTGTTATATTCATTTGTTAAATATTTATGGTAATACTAAATCTGAAGATAATTCTGTAAGTTTTTCTTCTTCAGTGTACATGAAATAGATGTTTTGGTGATCTAGAGAACTGCTAATCTCCAGGTTTCTCAAACAGAAGTCTACTAGTGAACAGAGGTATTAAATACTCAAGAAAGTTTCTCTCAGATATTCACAAATAGTGCTTTTTGTTGCTTCTTATAGTCGTGTCTAATAAAAGATAATTCAAAAAACTAAAAGGCTGTATTTTATAATTATTCTATTATGTGCACTTCAACTAAAATTTTTACTTTTCAAAAGGGTTTGTTTCACAAATTGAAGATAGTATTCACTACAGAGGATTGGAGATGCAACCTCAGTTCGATTTTATTTCAGAGTTCAATTTTTATTTCATAAATTGAAGAATGTTCTTGTGATATGGCGTCTCACATTCAGTTAATATTTGGAAGTGAAAATACATTAGTTAGTAAATAAACAAGCTCTGCAATTCTTACAACACAAAAGGAAGCAGGCATATGGGGTGCTGGTGACACTATGGTGTTCAGTTTGTAAAAATTCATCAATCTGTATGCTGTGTGTGTGTGCGTGCATGTGTGTGTGTACAGATATATAATTTATATACAATTTACATAAACGTTGCTTTTATATTAAACATATGTATTATATATGTATAAAAATAGTCAATAAAAATTTTTAAAGAATTGATGGGTTTATAAACAAATCCTTTCTGTGGGTGTTTGAGTTTTTTGAAGAGTATATTGTTGCTGTTGTTTTGTTTTTTGGATGGGTTTATTTTCTAATTCTAAATTTTTATCTTCAGATATAAAGAAAACGCTTCTGGCTCCACAGTTCTAGTCAGCAAATCATCTCCACAAATGACACATGGCAGTTTTGACATACCTCATGTAGGTCAAACAATAAAGCATAATCAGGTTTTAGACCCTCTAGATGGGCACTGCCCAATAGAACTTTCTGCAATGGTGGAAATGCTCTATATCGACAGGAGCCACTAGCCATTACACTTTAAATGTAGGTATGTGGTTAAAGTACTAAATTTTTAAATTTAAATCAATTTAAATTTAAATAACCACAAGTGGCTAGTTGCTATTATACTAGACTCTGGGGCTCTAGATAACACCCAGCACTTTCTGCTTTGCAGACACCAAGCTGAGCTTCACTTTTATTAGCCATAGAACATACTGAAGTACCAGACTCACTCTGACTACTACAGGCACAAGAAGTAAGAATCTCTAGTCATTTCTCCCTCACATGTGAAAAACATCCTTCTCTTTCATTAGTATCAAAAGACTACAATGAATACGTCTATAAATTTAAGACTAATATAATTAAAACAACCTAAGAAACCACTAAAAAAAACCCAGCTCCCACTAATTATAAGCAGAAGGCTACAGTAGGCACATACAAAACAAAGGACCTCTTTCACACAGGGAATTAATTGATAGTTATGGCTTGAATATGTTAAGTAAGGTTATAAATCACTAAGTCTAATAAGACCTTTGAGCTGTAAAACTTTCAGAATGGTAAAATTTTCCCAGGGAATGAGAGTTAAGAAACATTAGTCCAAATCAGTATTTACCAAAGTATGTTTTGAGGAATAATAGCCTAGAATAAGAAGCTAAATCTGCTGCCAAAAGACTGATCATGGTTAAGCTGGGAAATGCTGGACTGAACTAAGATAAAATAGCTTTTGGGGGACTTCCCTGGTGGCGCAGTGGTTGGGAGTCCGCCTGCCAATGCACAAGACACTGGTTTGATCCCTGGTCTGGGAAGATCCCACATGCCACAGAGCAACTAAGCCCGTGTGCCACAACTACTGAAGCCCACATGCCACAACTACTGAAGCCTGCACGCCTAGAGCCCGTGCTCCACAACAAGAGAAGCCACTGCAATGAGAAGCCCACGCTCCTCAAAGAAGAGTAGCCCCCGCTCACCACAACTAGAGAAAGCCTGCACGCAGCAACGAAGACCCAATGCAGCCAAAAAAATTTTTTAAAAAAAAAGCTTTTGGGAAGACATTTTTACATATCCTTTAATAAGATAATGTCTCCAAGAGGTAGATTATTGAAGATTTATGAACTTATCTGATCAATAATCATGGAAAATAAAGCTCTAATCAGTATTTCTCAAATTTGCCTGGTTATAAGAATCACCTGGGGTCAAATACACAGATTTCCAGGCCTGGAGATTCTGATTCAACAGGTCTGGAGTAAGGAATCTTACTCCAGGTAAATCTTGTGGTCCAGAAAGTTTGTGTATCCAAGAAAAATCTGAAACAACATATACACGTACAAACTTGCACTGACCGTCACAAACACATGCAACCAGAGTGCATGCAAAAAACAGAAAATAACAAGTGTTGGCAAGGGTGTGGAGAAACTGGAACCCTTATGTACTGTTAGTTGGAATGTAAAATGGTACAGCCACTTTGGAAAACAGTATGGCAGTTCCTCAAAAAATTAAAAATAGAACTACCATATGATCCAGCAATTACATTTCTGGATATATTTACCAAAGAATTTAAAGAGGGTTCTTGAACACCCATGTTCAGAGCTGTACTACACACAATAGCCAAAATGCGGAAGTAATCCAGGTGTCCATCTACAGATGAATGGATAAACAAAATGGTGTGTGTATATACACAATGGAATATTATTCAGCCTTAAAAAGGAAGGAAGTCAGGACACCAGCTACAGCGGGGATGAACCTTGAGGAAATTAAGCTAAGTGAAATAAGCCAGTCACAGAAGGACAAATTGCATATAATTTCACTTATATGAGGTACCTAGAGTAGTCAAATTCATAGAGACAGAAGGGGGAAGGGGAAGTTACTGTTAATGGGTACAAAGTTTCAGATTTACAGAATGAAAAGAATTCTAGTAATGGATGGTAGTGATGCCTGCAAAACCATATGAATGGACTTAATGCCGCTGAAGCATATGCTGAAAAATTATTAAGATGATACATTTGATGTTATATATGCTTTACCACAACTTAAAGAGAAAAAAAAAGACAATCAGGATTGTTTGGTTACACAGCTAAAGGTTATTGCTAGAAGCCGCCTGACTGCCAGGCCACTCTCCTTATCACCACATCCCATCAGTAAGAATAGATAGCCAGGTATGGGTCGGAATAGAAAGTCATAGGTCCAGCATATCCTGGGTCTGAGAAGATTTCATTTTCTCCAGTTCTGCTAATTTAGAATTTGTAATAACTCAAGGAAAAACTTCAGTCCA
Organism: Balaenoptera acutorostrata; assembly: GCF_949987535.1. Taxonomy (NCBI): domain Eukaryota; kingdom Metazoa; phylum Chordata; class Mammalia; order Artiodactyla; family Balaenopteridae; genus Balaenoptera; species Balaenoptera acutorostrata. The sequence continues at coordinate 168,344,751 of NC_080064.1, read as the reverse complement.
CCCAAATTAGCTAACTATAAAGTGTTTACTGACACACAGAGGATATACGTAACCTACCTGAGAAATCAAACTTCAATACTTCCAGTGCATTCATTATGCTTCTAGTCTCAGAGTCTACAGCTACCATTTCTTGAATTATATTATGGGAGTAAAAACAAAAGGTTGACTGTTACCTAAAATTAAATCTCTCCACACGCTTTTTAAGTTATTCCAGCAATAATGCATAATTTCCCACCGTTACTACTGAGTCCGGTTTGCATTTTATTAAAGATATACTAACAAATGTTAAAAATGAAGCGGCTACATTATATATTCTAAAATTTTTAATATCTTCACGTGAAGACAGTCATTACTACTTTGTGCTTTTTATGTGAAATTCTGATAGAAATTTTATTACCACAGGATCAGTCAGGATTTTATCTTCTTTTAACCCAAATGTAACACATGAGAAATAAAAATTTGATTGGCAGATCATCTAATTTTACCTCAGACAGATAAAAACCTACTTTAGAAATTTTTCAAAAAGTCAAAATAGAGTTTGGGAGAGGTTTATAATGATCAGCCACCCTATAATTCTGCATTCTTTTCCACCACTACCCTTAGTGCCCCAAACACCAAATGTCATCCATATATCCTGCAAAGTAAACATCCCATCCCAAACAGGGTGGAGGTATTCTCAATTTACCCTCTGGCTAAAAAAAGTTAAACGTTATTTCTGCAGGCTGTCATGGCAGTTTTCAACAGCATTCTGGAAGGAAGGGAGGAAGGGAGGAAGGGAAGAAAAAGTTTTCACTCTGACAAATAGCCATGTTTATGGGGAGTTTTTTAAACTGTAAAAGAATGAGGGGCTTCTCTGCAGTGGTTAAGAATCCGCCTGCCAATGCAGGGGACACGAGTTCGAGCCCTGGTCCAGGAAGATCCCACATGCCATGGAGCAACTAAGCCCGTGAACCACAACTACTGAGCCTGCGCTCTAGAGCCTGCGAGCCACAACTACTGAAGCCAGCGTGCCTAGAGCCCGTGCTCCGCAACAAGTGAAGCCACTGCCATGAGAAGCCGGCGCACCACAACGAAGAGTAGCCCCCGCTCGCCGCAACTAGAGAAAGCCAGCATGCAACAACGAAGACCCAACACAGCCAAAAATAAATAAATAAATTTATTTTTTAAAAAGGCAAAATAGATTTTTTTTAATTGTAAAATAATGAGAAAAACAAACATAATAATGCAATTACCCAGAAAGACAACCACTGTTAATCAATACACACAAAATATATATCCGATTTTATTTTTTAAGACCTGGGATACAGTTTTGTAATTTACTTTTATAACTCAATATGATTATTTGCCCCATGTCATTAAATATCATTAAAAATGAATACTAATAAAAGATACATACCTACCACATATTAAGTCCTTATCATCTGCCAAGCACTAGACTTAGCACTCTCCATGATACCCTGTGCTCATTATACTGATGAACAAACTGAGTGTTAAATATTTAGCAATATTTAGGGTCACAGGACAAATAATCACAATAGTACTTTTTTTTTATCGCAAAGTCAAATCTATAGAAGTCTTTTCAGGCAGAACCTAGTGAGGTGGGAGCTCTCCTCAAATCAACGAGTGCATGTCTATGAAAAAAAAAGTTCAAAGTGCAAAAACTAAATTAAAATAAGAATGCAAACATATTTAAGATGAAGTTGAAAATCTCGACTTTGATGTGACTAAAAAGGAAAGCCTCACATTTGACTACTATATACTATAAGTAGAGAAGGGTAATTCAAACAACCTGCAGCAGCATCATGAGCTTTCACAGAAAAAGTTCACAAAATCCCTTTCATAATTACAGGGTTGGACCCTTCTCATCTGTGACCATCTTTCTGAATGCCCTGGTATACCCCTTCCTTTGTATTTTCCTAAGAGAGGAAGAACTCCTTTCACGAATGGAACAATACCCTCGGTGCCATGTGTTGTAAGGCTATCCATGCCTGCTGCTTGGTTTCAGGCCATTCGGAATTGTGCACACCTGTTAGTGGGAGAAACGTGGTCCTCCAATCTGGCCATATTATGCAGAAGCAAATTATAGGTAACCCTTGATCTCTGTTCTGTGCCTCTCCCCTTGGCCTGCCATTCATATACATACACGTATTACAGACCTATGAGGAAAAAACTTTCCCCCAAGACTTTGAAAGAGCTCACTAGGAAGCTCACAGAAAAATCTCTAAAAAGAATCATTGTAGGTAAAATTCATTCTAAGGTGGTTCTTTCTTAGCTCTCATTCATGGACGTTTACTTATTAAAGTACCAAAATACCTTTGCTTCAAGGTCACTTCACCTACAGGGCAAAGTCATGGTTTGTAACAACGCTGCAGAACCCTGTGAGGAAAGTACCACCGGTCACTCCTTTTCTGACATCATTGAAACTTCAAAATCTTCAAGAAATTGGAAAGCAATCTAGTGGCTCAGTAGAAACACTGAAACAAGGACAAAGAACAGCTTCTTATTTTCCCTAAATAAACAAGACAAATCTTAGCATCTAAGTAACTCTTAAATCCTACAGAGAATATACTCCCTATTCTCTATTGCTGAGCCTTCTCCTCTGAAAAAGCAAAGAAGACAGCCACAAGTCTGACATTCAAGACATTTAATTGTGTGAGTAAAAGTGGCAATTAAGTGTCAAGACATTTAATTGTGTAAGTGTCAATACATTTAATTGTATAAGTAAAAGTGTCACTTATGAAATAAAAATACTTAACATTTAGTGGTTGTTTCCTTTCAATAGGCACTGCCTAAGCGTGTTGCACACATTAACTTATTCAGTACCCACAATAATCACATAAGGTACATTTTATTGTCATTCTCTTTTTGCAAATGAGCAAATCAAGGCACACTTGCCAAATAACCTGCACAGCTAATTAAAGTCAGAGCCAGGATTTGAACCCAGGTAGCCTGGCTCTAGAGCCCATAGTCTTAACCTCGAGGCTATAATGCCACCTTGAGTGGATCAAAATAGACTATAAAAGCTTACTTTGTATTTTCAATTAAGAATGAACCGGGGCTTCCCTGGTGGCGCAGTGGTTGAGAATCTGCCTGCTAATGCAGGGGACACAGGTTCGAGCCCTGGTCTGGGAAGATCCCACATGCCACGGAGCAGCTGGGCCCGTGAGCCACAACTACTGAGCCTGCGCGTCTGGAGCCTGTGCCCCGCAACGGGAGGGGCTGCGATAGTGAAAGGCCCGCGCACCGCGATGAAGAGCGGTCCCCGCACCGCGATGAAGAGTGGCCCCCACTTGCCGTAACTAGAGAAAGCCCTCGCACGAACCGAAGACCCAACACAGCCAAAAATAAATAAATAAATAAATAAAAAAGTAGCTATAAAATTTAAAAAAAAAAAAAGAATGAACCAAAGCTGAGTTTCCAAGCCACTCTCACTTGTCTTTAATCTGTGAAATAAAATTTGAGAAGTAATTCATGGAATAGTTGTGAGGATTCCATGAGTTAGTGCACACAAACATTTTTGAAGTGGGTATTAAACTAGACCAGAGGTTTACAGCTTCCAAATGAATGTATGCCTTAGGTCACTGGTGAAGCAGAATCATTAAAGCAAACACTGGTTTTGGTTTTGGGAGATGAAGCAAGGTGAAAAGGGAATGGATGGATGATCATGGGAGATCAACTCAGGCAGGAATCTAACGCCTTGGGAAGGCAGGTTAGTTTTCCCACTGGGCACCTAACCCCTGTGTCCACCTAACCTCAGGCTACCTTCTCTATCCTCTAGGATTCTTGCCTACCAACTTCTGTGAGTTTGACTTTTTGAGATTTCACATATAAATGATATCATACAGTATTTGTCTTTCTGGGTCTGGCTTCTTTCACTTAGCATAACGTTCTCCAGGTTCATCCATGCTGTCTCAAAAGGCAAGATTTCCTTCTTTTTTATGGCAGAATAATATACCCACAGCATATATGTATTTTAAATATATTTTTGTTGTAACCCTGGAACTGTAGGTTTCACTCATTAACTTAATGAAATACGTCTACCAAACAATCTAACTGCTAAGCATGTCCTCACTGTCAAATCAATAAACCAAATCTAACTTACTGTCTGTCAGAAAAGCCTGACTTCATTTTTAAATTCAGATAAATATGCTAATCTGCCTTCTCAGTAAACCCTGCTACTCCCCGCCCCCTGCCCCCCCACCCACATACACACACGCAGCAATCAAGCCCAATTCTAAAAGAAATAAATAAGGCATGGAAATCTGTCATGCGTTTGTTACCAAAATAAAATAAGGCTCTGCCCCATCTATGATTCTGGCCAAAGCTATCTTTGCTTTGCTATTTACAAATTCTCACTCAGGAGCCAAGAACTGTTAAATGGCCCCTTCACTGGGAGAACCAGAGGTTTTTATTTCCTAAAGCAATCAACTACTGAAAGATTCACGCTAGGTGAGAAGCATGAGTGACTGTCTTTGTCAAGCAGGAGAAAAGCAATTTGTGAAGGGGAAGGTAGGAAAGGAGAATCAGCCAACCACAAGTGCTCTCAGGCAACCAGTTTCAGGAAAGTGAATATGTGCATTGATCAACTAAATACCATCTAAGCTCTTTTTGCATGCAAAATCCCTGGAAAGTTCCCATGGAAGGGCAGGTATATATATACTCCCGTTCGAAGACTAGAAATCTAAGAACAGCTCCAGAGTGGAACTCAAAATTGAAAGCCAGACACACAAACTAAAAGCCATCAGTCATGGGGCTTCCCTGGTGGTGCAGTGGTTAAGAATCCACCTGCCAATGCAGGGGACACGGATTCGAGCCCTGGTCCGGGAAGATCCCACATGCCACAGAGCAACTAAGCCCGTGCGCCACAATTACTGAGCCTGTGCTCTGGAGCCCGCGAGCCACAACTACTGAGCCCGCACGCCACAACTACTGAAGCCTGTGCACCTAGAGCCCGTGCTCTGCAACAAGAGAAGCCACTGCAGTGAGAAGCCCGCGCACCACAACGAAGAGTAGCCCCCACTTGCTGCAACTAGAGAAAGCCCGCGCGAAGCAACGAAGACCCAACGCAGCCATAAATAAATAAATTAATTAATTAATTAAATCTATTTTTAAAAAACTATAAGTCATTATGTCCTAAGCAAAGAAGCAGAATCAAGATACAGGGCAGCATGGTGAAAGCTTTAGGATATGTAGGTTCAACATAAGGGTACAGAGATTGGCCTCTGGAATCATAATGATCAGGGTTTGGATTCCAGCTCTACCACTTAAGAGCCCTGTCACTTTAAATAAATTCCTTTATCTCCTTTTTTTTGTTGACTTTTATTGAGATATAACTGACATATAACATTGTATAAGTTTAAGGTGTACAATATAATGATTGACTATATGTACATATTACGAAATGATCACCACAATAAGGTGAGTTAACACGTCCATCACCTCACACAGTTACAATTTTTTTTGTGTGTGATGAGAGCTTTTAAGATCCACTCTCTAAGCAACTTTCAAATATACAATACAGCATTGTTAACTATAGTCACCAGGCTGTACATTAGATTAGATTTTGTATCCTGCAACTCTACTGAATTCGTTTATTAGTTCTAACAGTTTTTCAGTAGTGTCTTTAGGATTTTCTATTTAGAAGATCATGCCATCAACAAACAGAGACAATTTTACTTCTTCCTTTCCAATTCAGATGGCTTTTATTTCTTTTCTTGCCTGATTGCTCCAGCTAGGACTTGCAGTACTATATTGCATAGGAATGATGAGAGTGGGCACCCTTGTCTTGTTGCTGATCTTACAGGAATAGCTTTCAACCTTTCACCACTGAGTATGATGTTTGACATATGCCTATCAATAAATGTGGTACATCACATTCATAGAATGAAAGACAAAAATCATGATCATCTCAATACATGAAAAAAAAAAGCATCTGACAAAATTCAACATCCACTCATGATAAAAATTCTCAACAGGGACTTCCTTGGAGGTCCAGTGGTTAAGACTCCAGGCTCCTGGGCTTCCCTGGTGGCGCAGTGGTTAAGAATCAGCCTGCCAATGCAGGGGACACGGGTTCGAGCCCTGGTCTGGGAAGATCCCACATGCCACGGAGCAACTAGGCCCGTGAGCCACAACTACTGAGCCTGCGCGTCTGGAGCCTGTGCCCCGCAACAAGAGAGGCCGCGACGGTGAGAGGCCCTCGCAACGCGATGAAGAGTGGCCCCCGCTCGCCGCAACTGGAGAAAGCCCTCGCACAGAAACGAAGACCCAACACAGCCAAAAATAAATAAAAATAAATAAATAAATTTATTTAAAAAAAAAAAGACTCCAGGCTTCCACTTCAGGGGGCACGGGTTTGACCCCTGCTCAGGGAACTAAGATCCCACATGCTGCTCTGCGCAGCCAAAAAAAAAAAACTCTCAACCCACTGGATAAAAAAGGAATGTATTTCAATATAAATAGGCCATACATGACAAGCCCTTTATCTCCTTAAGGCTCAGTTTCCTCATCTATAAAACAGGAGTGATGGTCATCATGTCATGATGATGATAATGATAATGATGATATGATAACTATGTTACAAGTAACCGTGCTTCACTGAATTGTTATCAAGGTTAGACAAGATAACATGAGGCACTTAGCACAAAACCTAGCATGTAGTAGACAATAAATGCTAACAGTTATTTAGGTTATGAGTAAGAGGGCTATTAACAGCATCAAGTCAACTCAGATAAAATGGAGACATTATTTTCAACTACAAGCCTGTCCTATGTCTCTAGAATTGACTTCCATGAATCTAAACCCAATCAGAGCACAGTTTAAGGAGAACTTAAGAATTTTCCCTTCTTTCTATTGACCTGAGGGATAAACAGCACTAATAAGATTCTGCTATTTTTTAAGCCATTCTCAAATCTTTATCTGAATTTCAAATTGTGTTTAAGGTGCCCAGAGTCCAACAGTATATGACATAGTTAACAAAGAAAATGAACTCAAGAGAGCTAAGTTAGAAAACCCCTACAGGTGTGAAGAGACAGTCTTTTGCAAACCAAGAGATTAGGAATTTAATTCGTGCCAGTATGGAGGGGACTTCCAGTCATCTGTCTGGGAGAGCTTAGTGCAGATGAGAACTTAATTTGACCGAATGACCTAGACTTAATTCCACAGACATTCTCATTTCTGAAATGGGCCTGGAGCTTTACCTCTAAGTCGACATCCAAAAAAAAAAAAATCCTAGAAATAAAAGAATTAACTTAGTGACTCATAAAAAGTAAGACATTACTAGACATCTGTTAGGACTGAACAACATATGAACATATAACCAATGAAATGCCTCACAGAACAAGTTCATTCACAATCACAAGCAGTTAATTCCATTTCATACTTTTAAAACCTTTCTAGAACTGGTTTGCTTTTTAATCTTTACCTCCCCATTTACTAAGGTAAATCAGAGACCCAGGATGTAATTATATCAATTGCCTCTAAAAACAAAGACCAATACTCAAAGAACAAAGAGGATACTGCATAGTCTCTCAACACTTTTGTGGAAGCAGAGCCCAAAATCATGGCTTATGTTATTAGCGGACAAACTATGAAACAGAGTATATCGCTACATGTAGCAAATAGCAAGTAGGCAGAGAATCAAGGCATAACAGTGCTACATCCATAAGATAATGTGTTACCTCATTTGTCCTAAAGACAACTCTAGAAATAATTGTTTATCTAATAAGAAAAGGCGTGACAATTTACTATATATAAACAACATAATCCTTCAAAGAATGTCAAAAATTAAAAGGCTATACTATCCAATAAGTTCTGTGATCTGGGAGAGAAAATGTACTAATCTGTAGTAAATGATACTTTCACATTACAGATATTATCAAGAGGTGCTGTTTATCTAAACCCATTCAAGCTAACTCTTTGATCTCTGCCTATGAGAAGTTTCATTTCTAGAAATTCAATTAAAATTTATCTATGATGTAGATTGGTATCATATGGAGATAAGTTTTATGAACCTCTGTAAGTTGAGGCATCTGATGTCACTGCATTATTAAAAGGAATTTTCTATTACTGCAGTAACACAGAAATTTAGAAATGGCATCCTAGGTAATTTTATCACACCATAACATAGAGAAAGTTCTATATTTTAAGATATACAGCTTTCAAAACCAAATCCTATAAATGAATATTCTATTGAAGCATTAAATGCATTATTATCATTATAGGGTTTCCTTTGGAAACTAGATTTAATTGTAAGGTAATGTGTGATGTTTTGTCTTTTTCTGAGAAATTGGGTGGGTGATTAAATAAGTGAATTAGGGTGTGCAGAATACTTTTTTTAGTTCCATAAACTTTATTAATGTTAAGTAACAAAATGCAGTATGAAAAAAAGAACACTTGTAAAATCAATACCGTGATACAAATTGCTTCAAGACAGAAAAATTGATTATTAGCTATAAAAGCCAGAGGGAAATTTCAGGCTTATGACAAGATGAAAACAGTAAAATAAATAAATAAATAAATTTATATTTGAAAACAAATCTAATCCCCATAGTTTCTCTCTCAAAAACATCAGAGAGAGAGACCGACTCTCTCACTCACAGGCCACATACCTGAAGTTGTTGTACCTGTCTTTTAAGATTGATTCTCTCAATACAAGGATGACTGTCTTTCCAATATTTCTTTTTCAACCTTAGAGTCTACAGAAATACCCACATAAGAAGAGGGGGGACATGCACACATCATAAATCACAGGGGACAGGTCAGCTTCACGCTTAGTCAATTCTTCATTCAACATGCTCTCCCAGTTCAAGGCAGCCTCATCTCCCGTGGGGAATTAATTGTCACTTAATCATCACGTGGATTACTGAGCTCTACTCTTTTACACCCAGCTTTGTAAGAGAACTGTTTTCCTTGTTTTCTTCCCACTTTTTTCAAATAGAAAAGTTAAGGGGAAAAAATACAGTGATCACTAATATATCCTTCCCCCAGATTCAACATTTGTTAACAATTTGCCATGTCTACTTCATCTCTCTACACATACATAAATGTGTACGTTCTTCTGGTCATCCATTTGAAAGTTGCATAAATCATAACTCAACCCTAAAATCTCCAGCACGTGATTCTTAAGATTAACATCTCTTATATGATCACAAATTATTACCCACACAAGAAAATAAACAATAATTACATAATATTATCTAGTATTCAGTCTGTGTTCAAATTCAACCAATTGGTGAAAAGAACATTTGTTTTAACTTCCCCCTTCAACCTAGACCCTGGATCCAATCTAAGTTCATACATCACAACTGGTAATTATGTCTCTTTAGCTTCCTTTAGGCTGGAAAATTGTCTCTCTCTCTCTCTCTCTCTCTCTCTCTCTCTCTCTCTCTCTCTCTCTCTCTCTCACACACACACACACACACACACACACACACACACACACACACACACACAGAGTCGGCTTTTTATGACAATGACATTTTGAAAAGTTCCAGAAAATTGTCTTATTAAATGTCATGCATTTTGAACGTATGTGACTGTTTTCCTCTTGGGGCATTTACCTTGTTTCTCTATCCCCTGTGTTTCCTAAAACCTTGAATTTGGTACAGGCTTGATTACAGTCAAGTTAAACACTTTTGCAAGAATACTTCACGGTGGTGATGTTCTCTCATCCATCTATACCTGTTGGGGGAATTCTTCTGTTTCTAAGGTAGAGCTTTGCTTTTTATTTTTCTCTCTCCTCCCCCGCAACCCCGCCACCTTTTTGGACTACCTCTATGGATTAATGGATTGTTACCTATTCAAAATGTTAAAATCAATTAGAGTTATTATTCTTTCTTAAATACTCAAATTGCCCCAAATTTGACAATTAGGAGCTTCTTTAAACTGCTGTTTTTAAAAACCTGAGTCTTAATACAGTATGATTAAAGTCATGTCTTTTTTTTTAAAGGCTTTTTCTCTACTGAAGAAGATCGTCTACTCATTTACTCAAATTAATTCAAAAATATCTCTTAAGTATTTACCATGTGCCAGATGCTTTTTTAGGTGTTGGGGATATATTAATGAACAACAGAGTCCCTACTACCATGGGGCTTACATTATTATTATTTATGAAGACAAACAATAGAAGGAAAAATAATTATGTAATACATCAGATGGGGGTAAGTGCTTAGGAGAAAAATAAAGCAGTGTAGGGGATGAAGAATGATAGAGAGTTGATATTTTAGAGTAGAGAGAGCCCCTCCAATGAGATAACATTAGGCAGAGACCCAAATGAAGTTGAGAGAGTCGCTTGTAGCATCTGGAAGATGAGAAACCCAGGCCATGCGAACAGAGCAAAGGCCCTGCTTGGAGTGTTTGAGGATCAGCAAGAAGGCTGTGTGGCTGGAGTCCAGTGAGCTCGGGGTAATTGCAGGATATAAGATCAGAAGAGAATGGATCCTGACATCTGCCATATATAAGCTTATAAACATGACTTGTTTTGTTTTGTATTTTACCATAAAGTAACAATTTTTCAAGCAAGCGACTGAGCAAGGTTCTTGTAGTAGGTTGAAAGGTAGCCTTAAAAAAATATGAACGTGGCCTAACTCCAGGAACTTATGAATGTGACCTTATTTGGAAAAAGGATATTTGCAGATATAATTTAGTTAAGGATCTTGAGATGAGCTCCATCCTGAATTATCTGGGTAAGCCCTAAATCTAATGACAACTGTCCTTACAAGATGCAGAAGATGAGAAGACAGAGAGAAGAGAAGGCCATGTGAAGATGGAGACAGAGACTGAAGTTATGCAACCACAAGCCATGGAACACCTCCCAGCAAGCTCTGTTACAGAAACTGACAAACTGATTCTAAAATTTATATGGAAAAACAAAGGACCTGAATGATTTTTACAATGAACGAAGTTGGAGAACTCACACTATCTGACGCCAAGATTTACTGTAAAGTTAGAGTTATCAAGACAGTACATTACTGGGCTTCCCTGGTGGCGCAGTGGTTAAAAATCCGCCTGCCCATGCAGGGGACACGGGTTCGAGCCCTGGTCCGGGAAGATCCCACATGCTGCGGAGCAACTAAGCCCGTGCGCCACAACTACTCAGCCTGCGCTCTAGAGCCCGTGAGCCACAACTACTGAAGCCCGTGCACCTAGAGCCCGTGCTCTGCAACAAGAAGCCACTGCAATGAGAAGCCTGTGCACCGCAACAAAGAGTAGCCCCTGCTCGCCACAACTAGAGAAAGCCCGTGTGCAGCAACAAAGACCCAACGCAGCCAAAAATTTTTTAAAAAGACAGTACATTATTGACATAAAGACAGATAAATACATCAAAAGAACAGAAATAGTATCCAGAAACAGACCCCCATATATTGTCAAGTGTTTTTCTACAAAGGTATAGTGGATTGAATAGCGTGCCCCCAAAATTCATGTCCACCCAGAGCCTCAGAATGTGACCTTATTTGGAAATAGGGTCTTTGCAGATGTCATTAGTTAGGACGAAGTCATACTGGATTAGATGGGCCCTAAACCCAGTGACTGGCGTCCTTATAAGAGGACACACACAGACACAGAGGAAGAAAGCCATGTGACAACAGAGGCAGAGAGTGGAATCATGCAACTATCAATACAAACCAAAAATGCCATGAATTGCTGGGAAGCCACCAGAAGCTCAGAAGAGTCAAGGAAGGATTCTCCCCTATAATGTTTAGAGAAAGCCCTGCCAAACCTTGATTTCAGACTTCTAGCCTCCAAAACTGTGAGAAAAGGCATTTTTCTTTTAAGTCATCGAATTTGTGTTAATTTGTTAAGGCAGCCCTAGGAAACTAATACAGTTTTAGTTTGTTGCTGTTGTTTGGTTGGTTGGTTTTTATTGAGGTAAAATGAACAGAACATAAAGTTCACATAAGCACGAGTTTTATAGTCAGACTGGCCTGCGTTCCACTGCCTCCTCTCTCACTTCCTATACCTTCCAGAGCAAACTGCCAATCTGAAACTCATTTTCTTCCCTATGAAATGGGGATACAGTCTAACCGGCCTCGTGGCTGTTAGGATTCCTTGATATAAAGCAGTGGTTCTCTACTTTAGCATGCATCAGAGTCACGCTCGTAGAGCTTGTGAAAACATCAATTGCTGGGTCCCACTCACAGAGTTTCTGATTCAGTGGGTCTGGGGTGAGGCCTAACACATGACATTGCGAACAAGTTCTAGCTGCTGCTCCTGAGACCACACTTTGAGGACCAATGCACACAGCCTGGGATAAAACAGATGTTCAAGAAATGCTCCTCTCTTCCTCCTCTACTCTTTCCTTTCCAGAAGTCAAACATCATATGAAAAGAAAATATATTTGAATACATATTATGCAATCAATCCTTTAGCAAGAAATGTCCATCCCTAACACACCTACTGTGAGAGACTAGATATACAAAAGAACAATAGGCAAACCATATATAAAAACAGAACTCTGACCTACAACCTGCAGCAACAAGCCCAGGAAGCCAACCCGTTATCCACAGTGACCAGTGCAGGAACCCAGAATGCAGTCTCTAACAACCAGTCTGAGGAAGCCAAACAATAACTTCTGCAACAATCAGCCCCAAATGACCAGGAGTTGATTAATAACTGACAGCTTCCCTCATTTTTGCCCCTACTTCAACTTAGGACCAACACAGAAAACCAAAAATGTTTGGTTTTACCCCTAACCAATCACACAGGATGTCCTGCTTCTAATTAGCCTGCCTACAGCTTCCCCATACAAATAGTCTCCAATCCAGGCATACCTGAAGCCTCCCTTCTTTCCACTATCAAGGTTTCCCACTCTACTACCTGCCTTTGAATCTCTGACAATTCCAAGTGATGGTGGCTGATTCCCTTGCTACAGCAAGCCCTAAATGAATAGCCATTGGCTGTCCTCATTTGGATGGCCTTCATTTACTTCCACAACTAGGATAAAAGAAGTTAAGATCCTCATTTTACTTTTGTGGTGTTTCTGCTCTGTAACGTAAAAATTCCTTCTTCTAAGATAGTATGATATAATGGGGGGGAGAGGTGCTGCTTTGGAACCAGAAAGACCTGGGTTTCAAGATCTGACTCCTCTAGCTATGATCTTATAGAAATTCTATAATTTCTCTGAATATCAGTTTCCTCACCGATATTCCCAACCGAGGCAACAATAACCACCTACTGCTTATCGCCCTAAAGGGAACACCAAGAGGAACAGTGCCTGGCACAGAATAAGTCCTCAATGAAGTTAGATGCTTTGATTAGGCTACAGTTTTCAGCACGGAAACATTTAATCCTGTGATTCAATAAATCTGCTGCTATTAGGGTTGGGAGTTATTTTTTGTTCTGTTTTTAAGCTATATTATTAGCAATACAGTACCAAGTCCCTCATCTTAGAAAGTAAAGGACGGCATGGATGTGGTGTTCTGACTACAAATGACAGAAAACCAGCAAAACCAGTTAATGTAAAATCTCACAGACAGATCCAAAGTACATCTAGGACTGAAAAGGGCTGAATGTGAACTAATAAATAACAACTCAAGAAACCAGGTTACTCTCTCAGGAAATGCTTTGTTTGATCATTCCTGTTTTTGTTTTTTAATTATTTATTTCTTTTTGGCTGTGTTGGGTCTTCGTTGCCGCGTGCCGGCTTTCTCTAGTTGCCGCGAGCAGGGGCTGCTCTTCATTGTGGTACGTGGGCTTCTCATTGCGGTGGCTTCTCTTGTTGCGGAGCACGGGCTCTAGGCGTGCAGGCTTCAGTAGTTGTGGCATGTGGGCTTCAGTAGTTGTGGCTCACGAGCTCTAGAGCGCAGGCTCAGTAGTTGTGGTGCACGGGCTTAGTTGCTCCGCGGCATGTGGGATCTTCCCGGACCAGGGATCGAACCCGTGTCCCCTGCACCGGCAGGAGGATTCTTAACCACTGCGCCACCAGGGAAGCCCCGTTTTTCTTCTAACTGGCTTCCTCTGCTAACTCAGCCCACACGTGGCCCATAAAAATAGCCACCCCAAGATGGTAATGATCTATAACTTGATAGGGATTCGGTTTAAACACATGTATGTGTTGGTCAAAACTCACCTAATGGTACACCTAAGACATACACATTTCACTGTATGTTTTATTCTCTTTTCATATTTGTCTCTCTCTCATCAAAAAGAAAACCATATTCAATTCTGAATCCTCAACACTAGTACAATGCCTAGCATGTAGCCAAATCTCAATAAACGTTTCATTATTAAACAAAGGAAGACAAACTTAAGAAATTGAGAAATTTTACTTATTGGAATTCATTCTGATATATGTTAAAAGTTCTCATTTTAATTAGTGATTACATCCTAATCAATTAATATAAACAGATTTAAATTTTACTTATTATAAAGAGAATTATATTTATAAGCAAACAATTAGTGACAATTACAGTGCAAACTGCTCTGGGTACATGACACTACCACCACCTAGTGGAAATAAATGCACACTACCATGATTGGAAACTCCTTAAGGAAGAAACAGAATTTCCAAATGGGTTGAGGGGCTGTGAGCAAACACATTTCAACCACATTCACCATGCACCTGCTAGGTTCTGGAAATTATGCCAGGTTCCATGAGGACAGGCATAGCTCATGTCTGTTTTGATCAATGCTGTATCAGCAGAGCCAAGAAGAGTGACAAAGTACTTTGTTACCTTTCGGTAAATATTTGTTACTAGATTCTAAGATTAAAAGGAGACTGAGATATGATCTTCAGGAAAGGCATCTGAAGTTAATGACAATCTCAGTATATGTCAAAAATGCTTATGAAAAACTGTAAAGCCACTCCTGACTTTTAACCAATAGCAAAATAGCAGTAGATGATTTTTTTTCCTTAATATAATTGAAAAATACAAAATGCTCTATCAGTCCATAACTTTCTAATGTTTCATTTGAAACACTATTGAAACGCTAAACCAATGAAACATTAGAAACATTTCTGTTGAAGTCTAGAAGGAAGAAAGCTCATCATATTGATCTAGAAGTACTAGCCAATGCAAGGGAAAAAATGGTAAGTTTTTAATTTATCAAACATTTTTATGGTGACTGTCAGACACTGTTCTAAGCACTTCATAAATATTAAATTATTTAATTCATATACTCTTCATAACAATCCTATGAGGTTGGTACTATTATTATCCCATTCTACAGATGGGGAGATCGAGGCACAGAGAACACAAGTAACTTGCCCAAAGCCACACAGCTAGCAAGTTAGGGGAGATGAGATTACAATCCAAGCAGTAGTGGTTCTATGCTCTTCAACACTATGCTATATGAAACGATACTGCAAAGGAGAAAGCAAAAGCATCCATAAATACAGATGATACAACTGAAGCTAGAAAACCAAAAGGGAAAAAAGGTGAACTGCTGTTAGAAATGAGAATTTACTAGAGTAGTTGATTACAAAATCACGTAAAAAATCAATAGTATTCCTATATGTTAACAGTAAAAACTTAGAAAATACATTTTTTAACAAAGATGCCATTTACACTACTGACCAAAAAAACACTAACTGAAAATAGGAAATACACAGTTCCTATTTGAATAAAAAGTTACAACTTTGCTAGCTTATCCATGAGTATGAACTCCACATTTATAGGAAGTGAGGTATTCAAGTGGCATGGACTGGCTCAGAGGGCTCCTCCAGCACTAGTTGTCAGAGTAGGAAGCAAACCAACCGGAGAAAGAACCACCCCTCCCCCACCTACCTGGATCAGGTGATCACACGATCACAAGGGAAAAGTACATGAGCCTTGTCAAGTAACTGACTTATGCCCAATCTCTCAGACCAACCCATAAGAAATTTAATCCCTTGCTTTACCAGTCCAAGGGCATGGACGGGATATGGAGTACTTTTTCGGCGAAGTATCAGTAAACCTCAACTGTGTTCACACAACAGTCCACATTTTTATTACCTAAGTAAGCACCAAATCTCGGAACAAGGAGAGGGAGAGGGAATCTGATGTAACCAGTAGATCTTCCCATTGGCTCCTATTCCATGAAAGACCTTGACTAAAGTTGCGCAGTTAATGCCTAGATGAAGGCAGTGGCTTCCGACCAGCTGACTCACATTAGGTTCTAAGTGAGGAAAAACTGTTCACAGGACAAAAATACAAATCCTGAATAAATACACAGAAACATGCTCCCCGGAAAGTAAGGATCATTCAAACATGAAATGAGTTGAGAGAAACTGGGGTTCTCTCTAGGAAATATTTTTTATAGGACAGATATGCAATCATAAAGAAACTGTCATGCACTGAGATGGGGAAAATGCTTTCACTGTCAAGGACAGCCCCATAACTAATCAGTCAGCTAAGCAACCAATCAATAATTTATTGAATTCCTACTATGTGCACAACTCTGCAGCAGTTATAATATTAAGTAAAATGTAAGATACGGTTCCATCAAGAGAAGTATTTATTAAAGGGGTGGGGAGACAGAATAAACACATGAAGAGAACAAAAGCAATACATGAAATGGATAAGGCAAACTAGTAATCGAAGAATTTCTCTCTCTGCTTTCCCACATATGTATTAGGAATAAGAATACAAGAAGCAGTCAATCAGAACAGAATTTTATCTCCTCCAACTTTTAGAAGCTGAAAGGACTTGAAGCTTGTTAAACACACACAGGTAAATAATCCATAGCAACGGTAATAACTGATCAGAGATTATTGAAAACACACTAAAACCTCAAAGAAATCTCAGTAATGTTTATTCTCCTACCTCAACAAAGCATATTCACTAACTAATTTAATTAATCGCTACAATATACACAAGCCACTGTGCTAGGCTCCTACTGAATGAGCCAAAATGAAACAGATGAAAATACTCAAAGAGTTCTTATATAAAGCAACAGGACTGGAAGCAAGTTCTGAGGGCAGCTCTTTAACAATGAAAGAACTGGGACTGAAATTCTTGAGTCTGTAACTGAAAATAGCATATTTGGCTGTCTGGTCACCTCTATTTATACTGCTAGGATAAAAACTGATGATGCGATTAAATCAATGTCCTCCCATCCTTACGATAACCTACTTTACAATACCACAAACTTATAATTGAGGAAGTGCAGGTGATAGTTCACATTAATTCAATTCAACAAATATGTACTGAGTCCTAATACTATGCTCAGTGCCTGAAATGTGAAGGTGAATAAGACATGGACCCAGTTTACTGTGTTTTTAAATAAAGATACAGTCAAGTCCAAGTCCTTGATCTACAAGAGCTCATGTTACATGAAGCAAAGGATTAATCTCCAAAATATACAAACAGCTCATGCAGCTCAATATCAAAAAACCAAACAACCTAATCAAAAAATGGGCAGAAGACCTAAACAGACATTTCTCCAAAGAAGACATACAGATGGCCAACAAACACATGAAAAGACGCTCAACATCACTAATTATTAGAGAAATGCAAATCAAAACTATAATGAGGTATCACCTCACACCGGTCAGAATGGCCATCATCAAAAAATCTACAAACAATAAATGCTGAAACTCTTATGCATTGTTGGTGGGAATGTAAACTGATACAGCCACTATGGAGAACAGAATGGAGGTTCCTTAAAAAACTAAAAATAGAGCTACCATATGACCCAGCAATCCCACTACTGGGCATATACCCAGAGAAAACCATAATTCAAAAAGACACATGCATCCCAATGTTCACTGCAGCACTATTTACAATAGCCAGGACATGGAAGCAACCTAAATGTCCATCAACAGAGGAATGCATAAAGAAGATGTGGTACATATATACAATGAAATTACTCAGCCATAAAAAGGAATGAAATTGGGTCATTTGTAGAGACATGGATGGACCCAGAGACTGTCATACTGAGTGAAGTAAGTAAGAAAGAGAAAAACAAATATTGTATATTAACGCATATATGTGGAATCTGAAAAAATTAGTATAGACAATCTTATTTACAAAGCAGAAACAGAGACACAGACGTAGAGAACAAATGTATGGATACCAGGGTGGGTGTGGCTGGATGAACTGGGAGATTGGGATTGACATGTATACACTATTGATACTATGTATAAAATAGGTAACTAATGAGAACCTACTCTAGCACAAGGAAGTCTACTCAATGCTCTGTGGTGACGCAAATGAGAAGGAAATCCATAAAAGAGGGGATATATGTATACGTATAGTTGATTCACTTTACTGTACAGTATAAACTAACACAATATTGTCAAGCAACTATACTCCAAATAAAAAAAAAAACGATTAAAAAAACAAAAAAAAAAAACAAATGACTTAGAAGATACAAAGCAATATGTAGAAATAAAAAAAAAAAAGAACTCATGTTACAGAGTTCTTACTCTTCACTGGGGAAAAAATGGTATGCCTTTAAAAAGCAAGGTTCCTTGAAACAGTCATGTTTTTCCAATCATTAAGTGCCTAACCAAGAGGCTACAAAGCTGGAAAACCACTACACCTGACTTGTAATAAATGAACGGAATATGAATTGGAAATAAAATTAAATACCTCTAAAACTATAATGCTGTACTGGTTCAATGTAAAACCATGACATCCTACATCAAGAAATTTTATTTACACAAAATCTATTACGCAAAGCAATATATAAACAGCTAATATTCCGCTGTGCTATTACCAAGTGTAAATTGGTTTCCAAGTAAGAAATGTGCACTACTAAAAGCTTTGGGAACACTAAGCCTCCAAATCCTGTAGAAAAGGCAGATACAGCCTTGAGGCAAAAATGCTAGGAAGTGATAGAATACCTTCTTTACAATTTGCAGCTAGGTTATTACCCATGATAAATTGATAACCATTCATTAACTTTGAGAGCAACAGACAACTGGCAGGCTATTTCATGCCTCAAAGAATTTACGGCAAAAATGACAGGTGACTTTGAATTCAGAAAATAAAATGGATTCTTGGAAATTGTTACTTCTTTTAAATAAACTTGGAGGCAGATACAGGTATTTGCTACTGATAAGAATTAAAGGTCATGATTTTCCACATCAGTGACAAAAAGATTAATGTTTATCATTTGCATCAGCCTGTCAATCAACAATATATACATGAATCAGGTATTTAAGGTATCAGGAGATAGACAATTCACTCTGGGTCATAAAAGGGAAGAATTAAGCAAAATACACATTAATAACAATCAAAACAGGGTACAAAAAAGATTTAGGAATTATGTTTGCAGATTCTCCTTGGCTGGCACGTCCTTGCCACCTACCACAATGTTGGTGTTCCCTAATTAGGGTTTATGTCTGGTTCTATTTTCTTCTAATTCTCCCTGTTGCCAAACTGATCTACACCCAAGGCATCAGCTATCACTTATATGCCACAATCTCCAGGATTAAAGTGATTGTCAACCCTGGCTGCACATTAGCATCACCCCAGCAGCTTTTAAAACATACCTCCCACTACTGGGCATATAACCTGAGAAAACCATAATTCAAAAAGAGTCATGACATTGATGTATCCAGTCCTCTTCATCTTTTCCTCAGTCTTTTTCTATGAGAAATAATTCTGCAATGAAATCTTTTTGAAATTTTCTAAATGTGAGTTCCTAGAAGTAGAATCGTTTAGTCAATTGGCATATGTATTTGAAATGCTGATGTTTATAGTTATTGCGAAAATGCCATTCATGACTTGACCAAACTTACTACTTCCCTCACTTTGGAAAATACCTTTTTGACTACATTCCAAAACAACAGTGCTTGGCAAACATTTATGTTATATGAAAATCTGATTAAAGAAATTGTTCTATTTGTATACTTTAATTACAAATAAATAAGTTGAATTTGGGTACCTAAAAAACAACAACAATAACAAAAAAGAGCCATGTACCACAATGTTCATTGCAGCACTATTTACAGTAGCCAGGACATGGAAGCAACCTAAGTGTCCATCGACAGATGAATGGATAAAGAAGATGTGGCCCATATATACAATGGAATATTACTCAGCCATAAAAAGAAATGAAACTGAGTTATTTGTAGTGAGGTGGATGGACCTAGAGTCTGTCATTCAGAGTGAAGTAAGTCAGAAAGAGAAAAGCAAATACCGTATTCTAACACATATATATGGAATCTTAAAAAAAAAATTGGTTCTGAAGAACCTAGTGGGAGGACAGGAATAAAGACACAGACATAGAGAATGGACTTGAGGACACGGGGAGGGGGAAGGGTAAGCTGAGAAGAAGTGAGAGAGTGGCATGGACATATATACACTACCAAATGTAAAACAGATAGCTAGTGGGAAGCAGCGCATAGCACAGGGAGATCAGCTCGGTGCTTTGTGACCACCTAGAGGGGTGGGATAGGGAGGATGGGAGGGAGGCTCAAGAGGGAGGATATATGGGGATATGTGTATTCAATTTGTTATACAGCAGAAACTAACACAACAGGGCTTCCCTGGTGGCGCAGTGGTTGAGAATCTGCCTGCTAATGCAGGGGACACGGGTTCGAGCCCTGGTCTGGGAAGATCCCACATGCCACGGAGCAGCTGGGCCCGTGAGCCACAACTACTGAGCCTGCGCATCTGCAGCCTGTGCCCCGCAACGGGAGGGGCCGCGCTAGTGAAAGGCCCGCGCACCGCGATGAAGAGCGGTCCCCGCACCGCGATGAAGAGTGGCCCCCGCTTGCCGCAACTAGAGAAAGCCCTCGCACGAACCGAAGACCCAACACAGCCAAAAAATAAATAAATAAATAAATAAATAAGAACCACTACCCTAAATAAAAATGGTCTCCAAAAAAAAAAAAAAAGAAACTAACACAACAATGTAAAGCAATTATACTACAATAAAGATGTTTAAAAAATAAATAAATAAATAAATAAATAAATAAGACATACCTAGCTGGGTCCCTATCCCACATTAATTAAACTGGAATCTCTATGAGTAGCACCAGGTCATGGTTTTGTTGTTGTTTAGTTTCCCTAGCAGGCAGTCAAGGTCCAGACCTACTGCTCTTCTAGATCCATCACGCCACCCCTCCTGATGACCCTCACCTGAACATCCCACAGGCAACTCAAACTTGTCTCCTGTCTAACATACTCTTCCACCAGCACTAAGCTAGAGCATTTTCTTCTCTTCTTCCTTAGCCGACCCCAGCAGCATTCAGCAGTCCTTCCTCCAAGCTTCCACAGAATTCTGCCTATGCCGCCATTAAAGCATTTATCACCATTTATTGTAACTAACTGTCTATCACCCCCATAAGACTGGATTTTTTTTCATTTTAGCACCCAAAGCATCCACAAATGGGTGGTACCAGAGGATGAGTGATAGCCAAAAAGATTAACCCAGTTTTTATCGTCAGTTCTAAGAAGTAACTGCAAGACTGGAAAACAAGAGAAACGGCTAAGGGATGATTAACCAGGTAAAATGCAGGGTGAGAGTCATGAAGGACGACACAGAGGGAAGGGGATGGTACACCTGAGGCTCAGCTTTATTAGCCTCCACCCCATACACTGAATGGACCAGACTGATTAAATCTGACCCTGTGCTGGAGCGAACAGTCTGAAAAGTCTAGCTCCCCAAAGTAGATCATATGTAAGTTCTTTTCACCCTCATTGCTATAGCCTTTAGGTGGAGCCTTCACTGTCTTCTGCCTACACTTTTAAAACAGCACCTTAATTCATGCCCATACTGCCCATCCCTTGCCACCCCAGGCTAAGACTGACCACAGAGTTACCTTTTAAAAAAGAAATCTCCTCCCATTACTCCTTCATTGGAAATTCTCATGTAGTTCTCAGAGAATGAAGTCCAAATTCTCTACCATCACCTTTGTAAGGCCTTTCTCAACCTGGCTGTAACTAATCTCTTCAGCTATTCTCCAACCATAATCAATGCTACATTCACACTCGATCAGCTCACAACTTAGTTCCTACACACAAGCTGTTCTTACAGTAAAAATGTCAACCCATTACCCACCCATCTTCCAAATTTTACAGATCCTGCAAAAATCAGCTCAAATGTTACCTCTTCAGTGAGGCTATAGCAGATGAACACATTCATTCTGATTTTTTTCAAAAGTTCTTCTGGAGGCCCTACTATCTGACAGCCACTGGTATAAGCCAGTGGTACCGTGTTCAAACTTGAGTTATGATGGTTATAATGACGTATTAATAACACTAGTGATTTTACCTTCTCCGTCAGTCTATGCATCTCTTGAAGATAAGAACCATATTTTCTGGTCCAGCTCTTTTGTTTTTCTTACTTCGGTCCAAGAGAAGCCAAGCATGCCAGGTTATGTATGCCTAGTAAAGACTCCCTTGAGGTCAGTTCATAACTGTGGGGGGCCCTGGATCAGGCTACGAGGACTGATACTGGTCTGAGCCCACATGTAGAATACAAATAGTGAAAATGAAGAAGGGTTAAAGATCTTCCTCCCAGATGAAAAGAACAGAGGTAAAAGTGACAAACAGGGCAGGCAGAGATGAAACTGAGGTATGGAAAAATTGAAGACTAATTTTGAACTAACATGAATACAGTTCATCAATGCATCACTTTACTGGAACAGGGCCATAACCTTCAAGGGGCAAAACCATTCTAAATACATTATATTAATCTCTGTAATCATCCTACAGCCTAACCTAGTAACTAGGAATGGATGCTGCAAAAATATGCTGAATTAATTAATACTTTTGCAAGCAATAATTACATACACATGTATATAATGTGTCTTCATATGACCCACAAGGTAAAACCAAAGACATTAGAAACACTAATTTTAGAGCAGGATGTTAGAAGAGATCTAATCTAAAACCAGTGACTTGAGATTACTAACATTCATCATACAATACGTATCGAAATACTAATTTATTCTACCGTATACAAGTCATATGCAATACAAAGGCTGGACCGAAATATAAAATCAGGAGCTTTGAACATAAACTGTCATGTGGACGGAGCATCAGAGCAAATCATTCTGCAGTAAAACAAACAAACAAACAAACAAACAAAAACCAAAGCAGTCAAGCAGAGAGAAGCAGAGGTGAAAAAATACAGGATAACATGCCTGGGATCTTGAAGCCTTTCCAGACCCTAGTTTCAATCCCTCCCCAGTCCCTAATTTCATGCCTCCCTGAAGGCAGAGATGCACCCCTGCCCTTCAGTTCTGTGAGACACCCTGAATCCTTTTAATATATTTGTCTTTGCTTAAGCTAGCTCGAACTGGTTCCTGTTACCTGAAAACAAGAAATCTTACACCAAACATTAAAACCACAAGTGCTTTGCCTCTGCTGCCTTGATTACATCCAAAAACTTCATTGCCAAAAACAACTACTCCTTTTATAACTCCTATTTCATTTCTTACTCATCTTTCCAACCACCAATGCATTCAATTAGCAACTAATGAGCACCTACTTCATGCCAGGCACTGCTAGGACCTGGCAACAGAAAGATGAGGACGCCATGGTCCCTGCACTCAAATTCATAATCTAGTGGAGTACTTCTGTCAAAATGTGAGTCTTGATCAATTTGTAAAATCAATTTAGTTGGTCCCAGGAAGCACTTTTTAAAATTTTGACATATGTGAAGATAAAAATAGAGATAAGTGGTAAGGTTAAATATCGTTTTCTATAACTTTTCTTTCAGCTACATGTGTGTTTGTAAGGGATAGCTATATAATATGTATTTCTTACTGAGTCATGAACAAAGAGTTTGAAAAATACCAGTGTGGGCTTCCCTGGTGGCGCAGTGGTTGAGAATCTGCCTGCTAATGCAGGGGACACGGGTTCGAGCCCTGGTCTGGGAAGATCCCACATGCCGCAGAGCAGCTGGGCCCGTGAGCCACAATTACTGAGCCTGCGCGTCTGGAGCCTGTGCTCCACAACAAGAGAGGCCGCGATAGTGAGAGGCCCGCGCACCGCGATGAAGAGTGGCCTCCGCTTGCCACAACTAGAGAAAGCCCTCGCACAGAAACGAAGACCCAACACAGCCATAAATTAATTAATTAATTTAAAAAAAAAAAAGTGGGACTCCTGATATTCATCCCACAAAAAAAAAAAAAAATACCAGTGAATCTGTATTTCCTAATAACATCAACAAATACCAGATAAAAGTTGTGCCCTAGAGAATCCATTAGTGCTTAAATTAATAAAAAATAATTTTAATTGGCATATCCTTAGTTTGTGTTGATTTTACATGCTTGAAAACAGTTATTGGTTTGCCTCAAGTACATTAAACATTCCTCCTTGTTTAGTTTTAATTAGCTAAGCAAATCCTTTTCTCTTTGCCTTAAACAGTACAAAGAAAGTTCAAATCAGCATGTCAGAATATTATAAACTCTTAATTAGCTAAGTATAAATTTAGCAAGTTTCTGCCATACTTACAATGAATGCTGACTGGGCGAAACCCCAATCATCATCAGGGCAACTACTGAGTTACAAGAGATGACAAGTTACCCTGGAAAAAGAAGACCATGAGGCAGAAGATAACGGAGTTCAAATATTATTAAAGGCCTACGATGACTCTAAATTGTCTAAGGTAACTTCTGAAAAACATTAATTGAAGAGAATGTAAGAAGAATACATCAAATAAGACTTGGGCGTATTCTGGTATTTCATGTATCTTCCAAGTGACTTGAGGCTAAGAATCTGATTTCATTTCAAGGAAAATGAATTCAGACATTAGAATTAGTAGTCTTTAGTTTAGTCTCTAATTTAAAGACTACCAATCTTTATCAGATAGCAGAAGTATGATACCCTTGATTAGTTTACAAGAATCTTTCCTAAACACACAGTACATGCTGCTCCAGGAATTATACAAAACACCATAAATATTGTGGAATGTCATGAAATATTGATATGTTAAAATTCATCACAGTCAGTCTCCCAAGGCAATAGAAATAAAAGCAAAAATAAACAAATGGGACCTAATTAAACTTAAAAGCTTTTGCACAGCAAAGGAAACTATAAACAAAATGAAAAGACAACCTACGAATGAGAGAAAATATTTGCAAATGATACAACCAACAGGGCTTAATTTCTAAAATATACAAACAACTCATACAATTAAATAACAAAAAAACAAACAGCCTAATCAAAAAATGGACAGAAGACCTAAATAGACAATTCTCCAAAGAAAACATACAGATGGCCAATAGGCACATAAAAAGATATTCAGCATCGCTAATTATTAGAGAAATGCAAATCAAAACTACAATAAGGTACCATCTCACACCAGTCAGAATGGCCATCATTGAAAAGTCTACAAACAACAAATGCTGGAGAGGGTGTGGAGAAAGGGAACCTTCCTACACTGTTGGTGGGAATGTAAATTGGTGCAGCCACTATGGAGAACAGTATGGAGGTTCCTTAAAAAACTAAAAATGGGAGTTGCCATATGATCCAGCAATCCCACTCCTGGGCATATACCCAGACAAAACAATAATTCGAAAAGATATATGTGTGTACATACACACACACACACACACACACACACACACACACACACACACACTGGAATATTAGCCATTAAAAGAATGAAATAATGTCACTTGCAGCAACATGGATGGACCTAGAGATTATCATACTAAGCGAAGTCAGAAAGAGAAAGACAAATACCATATGATATCACTTAAATGTGGAATCTAAAATACGACACAAATGAACATATCTACAAAACAGAAACAGACTCACAGACATAGAGAACAGACTTATGGTTGCCAAGGGGGAGGAGGGGTAGAGGAGGAAAGGACTGCGAGTTTGGGATTATCAGATGCAAAATATTTTATATATGTATAGGATGGATAAACCACAAGGTCCTACTGTATAGCACAGTGAACTATGTTCAATATCCTGTGATAAATCATAATGGAAAATATGAAAAAATATACATATATGTATAACTGAGTCACTTTCCTGTACAGCAGAAATTAACACAACATTGTAAATCAATTATACTTCAAAAAAATTTTTTAAAAATTTATCATAAAAACTTAGGACAATTTTAACGGCAGAAAGTGATCATGTCACAAGCATGTGTCTGTAGAAAAACAAAAACCTATCATACAAAGCATAGCAGTCTATTTCCATGTTTTTCCAAAAACATACTTGCTATTTATTCATTCATTTTGTTAGGGAGAAGCATGTAACTGAAAGTTAAGAAAAATGTGTGTAAAAAAACTACAATTGAGAAAATGTCCACACAAACATATTTTTTTCTGACACAGAGAACAGTACTGCCATTATTTGATTTTTGCTGTAGCACATACTTCTCAGCTCACAGAACACCCATGTTCATGCATTCATTCTTATTTATTCTAAATTAGCTGCATGTCTGCCTAATTCTAGGGACATAAAGATGAAGATACTCACTGTTTAGAAAAGGAGCAAACAAATAAGCCTAACTGTAATTTAATGTGGAAAGTGCAACAGAGGAGGGTACCTAATGCAGTGTGAGGTGGCAGAGAGAGCAAGGAAGGCTTCCATGCAGCAGGTGAATCTAAAACAAAGGGTAGAAGGTACCCAGGTAAGGGTGTGTGTGTGTGTGTGTGTGTGTGTGTGTGTGTGTGTGTGTGTGTGTGTGTGTGTGTGTGTAGATGTGGGAAGCCTGGCATTTTGAGTACAGCCCTAGAGAGAAGAATCAGCCTGCTGGGTGTGGAGGAACACAAGAGAATCACCTTCAGGCAACCCGGTCTAGCTGAAACAGGTTCAGGACAGAGACAATCAGATGAGCCCAGAGTTGAGGGAAGGATCAGAACTGCAGGGCTACAGAAACACACTGAGGAGTTTGGACTTGATGTTACAAGAAATCAGGATCCAAAGAAACTTCAGATAGCTTATCCTGGTGGCTAACAGAGGATGGACTGGTGAATAAGAAATCAGGAGGCAGCAAAACCACCTTTAAGAGGCTGTGGCAGGATGGCATTCAAGTGAAATAAGGGAGGCGTGAAGTATGACACTGGTAGTAGGCACGGAAAGAAGGAGAATTCAAGAAAAACTCAGTAATATAGACAGTAAAAATAGCTGGACTTGATTGATTGGAATGAGAAGAAAGAAAAGGAAACGGTTAAGAAGTGGTTCAAGATGAGGCAGGGAGGGGCACGTAGGCACATAAGGATTTTAAACCGTAAATTAAGAACAATAGCTAGGGCTTCCCTGGTGGCGCAGTGGTTGAGAATCTGCCTGCCAATGCAGGGGACATGGGTTCGAGCCCTGGTCTGGGAAGATCCCACATGCCGCAGAGCAACTAGGCCCGTGAGCCACAATTACTGAGCCTGCGCGTCTGGAGCCTGTGCTCTACAACGAGAGGCCGCGATAATGAGAGGCCCACGCACCACGATGAAGAGTGGCCCCCACTTGCCACAACTAGAGAAAGCCCTCGCACAGAAACGAAGACCCAACACAGCCAAAAATAAATAAATAAATAATTTTTTTTTTAAAAAAAGAACAATAGCTAGAGGGGGAATAAAAATGGGTACAAGGTGGCAAATTAGGAAACGATCATAGCAGTTTACGTGAGGGGTTATGGCATGACGGTATGATGGTTTTGACTAGGGTGAGGATAGTGGAGATACTGAGAAAAACATATATTTAAGAAATATTTCCAAAAAATTTTAAAGTTAAGAAATATTTCATTGCTAAAATCAATAGGATTCACTGGTTATCAGACTTATGGGGCAGAGAGAGGGAGAGAAAATGTCAGAGATGTCTCCCAAGGCATCACAAGGGCAAAATGGTGGTAACAATCACTGAAATAAACAAAGTGGGAGAAGAAGATTTAAGAAGGAAGACTGAGAATACAGTATTTTAAACATGTTCAATTTCAAGCACCTGTGAGATATCCAAGAAGAAACATCAAGCAGACAGCTGAATATAAAGATCTCTCAAAAGAGAGGACTCTTTACACTGAAATTATAATTTGGGGAACCACTAGTATATAATTAATTGCAACAATACCTGAGATCACCAGAGGAAATGGAAGAATGTGAACTGAAAAGATGGCCTAGGAACAGGCACTGAAAAGGTCTAAAATCTAATCTTTAGATGCTAGTGGAAGGGAGAACCTACATAGGAAACTGAAGTGTAGTCTTTGATTGTAAATAAAGTTTTGGAGACATCTGCTCATGGAAAAGAGAAGATAATGCAGTAAGTAGCCTTAAGAGACAAGAGGCTAAGGTAGAGGGGTGCCGTTTTATTTTTTGATGGAAGACAATGTAACATGTTTTAAGTGCTGATAGGAATGAGTCTGTATAGAGAGAAAGGTTAACAATATGAGAGAGAAATGACACTCAATAGTATAAATTCCAAGACGGCTGGAAAATGGGCTCTAGCACCCACATGGGGGGATTAGCCCCTCCTCTCCCAGATGATGTCTGGCTAAACAAAAGTTTGTGTGGCTTTAGGACGGTGGTTGAGGAAGCAGTCCACCAGATTCTCAGTTTTTCCAGCCCATTGGTTATAGTTAATCTGGACTTACCACTAAATTGGTGACCACTGAGGTACAAATGGTCCTGTGTGGCCCTTTTTTTTTTTTTTTCAGGGATCTGTGAATGTTTATTTATTGTAAGTAAGGTCTTATTTGGTCCTGTATGTTACAGCAAAGAAAGACGACGGTTTTGTTATATAATCTTTTTTTAGCTTGATTTGGGGGATTTGAGATTGTCATTTGGTATATCTTCTTCCTTTAGGAAACAAATTCCTCGAAAGTGAGAAGCAAAAAATGCAGGGATAAATTAAATGAAATGAAAGGCTCTCAGCTAAACCTCTTATTTTTGCTTTCCAGATGCTACTATCCTTCACGATGGTAATAAGGAGAAGATGGAAAACTACCCTCAACAATAACCAAAAAATAGTAATTATGTGAGGTGAAGGATATGTTAAGTAACCTTACTGTGGTATACATTTTGCAATATATACATGTGTCATAACATTGTACACCTTAAACTTTCACAATTTGTCAATTATATAACAAAACAGCTGGGGGAGGGGAAATGCCCAAATACCAACTGATGGATTCTTGTCAAAATCTGTCTCATCAAACCCAATGGATATGGCAGGAGATGGTATTCTACCAAATCATTTGGATCCTCTATTTAACAATGTGAATTGTTTCAGGAAAAATGGACTAATTCACAAACCTGGTAAGTAATGCATTTGTAGGAACTCTACACTGCCCTCACTCTGTAGATGAATGAAATATGATAGCATCTACTTCTGGAACTGTGCCAAATACACTACTAATAACTCCTCCTATGGCACAGAGATTCAGTGCTGATAATAAAACATAAATTAATGAAAGAAGTTCAGGAGTTTGGAAGAAATATTGAAAGGACATCTAACACTAAAACACTGGGAAGTTGGTATCATTCCATTATTTAGGCCAAGAAATACACAACATTTGACAAACTAGAGTTTTCATATACTGTAGGATGGCTCCTCTTTACCTTGACAAAAAAACACCCAATATGCCTTTTTAAAAATTTTACATACTGTTAAATTCACTATTTTGACATACAGTTCTCTAATTTTTCATAAATGCATAGATACAGAGAACAGTTCCATCATCCCCCAAATTCCCTGTGGTACTTCTTTGTACTTATTTAATCCCTCTCTCCATCCCTTATCCCTGCCAGATGGCTTTTTTGGGACACTGTGCTATCACACAATACCAAGGTCCACAAGCACAGTCACCTGCCTTTGTTCATTAAGTCACGACACATGGCAGCCTTTTCATCCTAAACCCAGGTCACTGCCTACCCAATGGCCCATTCAGTACCTCCACAGTCCATCACTAGAGCAAAGGGGAACTTCTGGAATCCCAGCATGACAAGTCCATACCATGGAGAAGCAGGAGTATTGCCATATTTAGCCAGTCTCTTTGGCCACCCACTGGAGGGGCCTCTGCTACTGGCCATCTGCTCTCCACCATCACCACCACCACCTATCAAACACACCTCCCAAACAGGTGCAGTCTTACCCACTACTTCTTTAATCCAGGTCTTTTTCCTCTTCCCACAATTTCCCTTGGTTGGAAAAAGCCCTAAAATATTGTTAAATTTCACTATCTCATAGTCTAAGATTGGGTGTTAGTATATCAAAAGAAGCTAAAGGACAGATGCAAACTATTATATATAGAATGGATAAACAACAAGGTACTACTGTACAGCACAGGGAACTATATTCAGTATCCTGTGATCAACCACAATGGAAAAGAATATGAAAAAGAATATATATGTAAGTGTAACTGAATCACTTTGCTGTACAGCAGAAATTAACACACTGTAAATCAACTATACTTCAATAAAATTTTTTAAATTAAAATAATTTTTTTAGAAAGAAGCTAAAGGAATTCATAAAAACGGCTGATTCCAGACTGCGGAGGGAAGATACTAGACAAACCTAAAACATTTTGTTGTTGCAGAGTAAGTGTTCCAAAAAATATGGAGGAAGATCAAAAATACAGGAGCCAGCCTGAAGGGGCCCCATAGTTAAATCTATGATAATTTCAGCATCAAAACAAACAGAACAGGGCTTCCCTGGTGGCACAGTGGTTAAGAATCCGCCTGCCAATGCAGGGGACATGGGTTCGAGCCCTGGTCTGGGAAGATCCCACATGCTGGGGAGCAACTAAGCCCGTGCGCCACAACTACTGAGCCGGCGCTCTAGAGGCTGTGAGCCACAACTACTGAGCCCGCATGCCACAACTACTGAAGCCTGTGTGCCTATAGCCCGTGCTCCACAACAAGAGAAGCCACCGCAATGAGAAGCCCGCGCACCACAACGAAGAGTAGCCCCCGCTCTCCGCAACTAGAGAAAGCCCGCGCGCGGCAACGAAGACCCAACGCAGCCAAAAATAATAATAAAATAAATTTATTAAAAAAACAAACGGAACAATAATCGATCATACATAACCCACTGAATAAAATAGGATTTTTACTTTTTTAACTTATCAGTAAGAGTCCACACTGATATAAAAAGATAAATAACTGAGAAGGGGGCACTCTTCTTTGAAGAGAATAAACACTTATAAATGTGGAGGGAGTGAAGGAATTAGAAAATCATTATTTTACAACCATCACAGTAAATTTTGGTTCAGGCAAGAACCAATCATAAAGAGATGCTAAATATATGGAGAAAAGAAAACAATGAGGAATAGATGTCTGCATGGTCTCAAAGTGTCTTCCCCACAGACTGGCTTACTAGTTACTAGGGGGAAAATAGTAACTACTCAGCCCAGGCAGTACCTTGACCAGCTGATCAAAATTTCACCAATGAGCAGCACATGGACATTGTGCGCCTCCTGATGTGACACCCTGAGAAGGACACACGGTAATTTATGTAGTGCTCTGGCTGGGCGTGAAAAAGCCAAGTCTTATCATGAGGAAACACCAGACAAACCTTATTTTAGGAACACCCTATAAAACAGCCATCTTGCATTATTCAAAAATATTAACATCGTGAAAATATTAACGTCATGAAAGACTCAGAAAGGCTGAGGAACTATTCCAGATCAAAGAAGACTAAAGAGTCATAACAACCACATGTAACATGCGATTCTAGACTGGATCTTGGATCGGAAGGAAAAAAATGCAACAAAGAAATTATTGGAACAACTGACAAAATTGGAAATACGGACTACAGATACAAGTATTGTATGAATGTTAAATTTCCTTGATTTTACTAAGTGTATAGTGGTGATGTAAGAGAATATCCTTGTTCTTAGGAAACACACACTAAAGTATTAAGTAAAGGGACATTATGTATGCAGTCTTCTCAAATGGTTTAGAAAAAATAGTGTGTGTGTGTGTAGATAGAGTAAAAAAAGAGACATGATAAAACTAATGTAGCAAAACGTTAAAATTTGCTGAATTTGGGTGGGTAAAGGACATGTGAGAGTTCTCTGTACTATTCCTTCACTTTTCTGTAATTTTAAAATTATTCCAAAATAAAGCTTTTTAAGTGGTTTAGCCAATTTTAAAACATTTTAAAAATAAGAATGCATTTACACTTTGTCTTTGATTTCACCATGATTAGCAAAATAATAAAATATACCTTCCAATGGAAAAGATCTAAAACTCAATGTGATATAAAGCATAGATAAATACTTTATAAGAGGATTAAAGCTTCAGCTAGCACAGCAATTATGCACTGGTGCTCAGCTTACTGTTTCACTTGGATTTCATTTGGGGCTCATCAGGGATCCCCTGAGTAAGAGTAAAACACTTTATCTCTTATCTATAAATAGATCATTACATTTGGATAAAAAAGAAGTTCTATAAAAGTGTAGGAAGACAGCTCATAAAGTCAACTAGGTTAAGAACTGCACAGGCACCAAATTTATCTCTTAATCTCATTAGCCTTTAAAATCTAATTAGCAGGAAGCCCAATTCAAATATAGAAAGTGGAGGACATTCAGACCACTCTTGGGAAATAAAAACTTAAACAAGTTGTTACTTATGAAGTCTTGTGCTATGGATGATTCTATAAAAACTATATAAGCACTGAACCAAAATACCTGATTTTAGTTTTCCAATGATTCCTGATGCTCTTTAAGTAATAAAAATATGGGAAGAATATAAACTAACGGTTAATTACCCAGCACAAGCCACAAGAGCCTCAGAAAAACACACACACCACGTTTCTACAAACCCACTCACCTAGCACTCATAGACAAGTGCCATATGTAATTACAAGAATCAGAGGCCTTCAACCGTATGAAAAAGAACCCAGAACAGTGACAGGCAG
The DNA here is from genome assembly GCF_949987535.1 of Balaenoptera acutorostrata. Lineage (NCBI taxonomy): Eukaryota > Metazoa > Chordata > Mammalia > Artiodactyla > Balaenopteridae > Balaenoptera > Balaenoptera acutorostrata. The sequence goes on along the minus strand of NC_080064.1, from coordinate 168,312,058 downwards.
CCCTTTCTGCAATTTAATGAGTGGGTTTTTAATCACAGTAATATACAGCATATGGTTAAAAAATCAAAGAGTACAAAGGGCTCCCTTCTCCTGTTCCCAAAAAGCAATCGTATTTAACCATTTCATTTTAGGAGTTTTCTTGCAGTTACTCTCACTTTTCTAAATAATTCACTTTTACCACTATTTCTTCCTTTATCACCTATAGTTATCCATGAGATACATTTGTTAGGATATGATGCTTTAGTCAACTTACACTTCTCATAAACACCCCTCTCTCTTCCTCTCAATGTATATCACTAATTTTAGTTCTTTTGTTGGTTACTTTTAAGACATACTTCCAATCTCATTTTCTGTTCTATCGAATACAAAATATTCTGACTCCTCCTTCAAAACAAGACTATCAGAACCTATATCCATTCTTCTACATCTCTTCCCATCTTCTCTCAGCTCTGCTTTTTTTTTTTCACATTGTTAAGATTTAAAACTCACATTCCATTATATAGCCATAATTAAATGAGTCTTCCATGCATTGACTGTAGCAGTGGTTCTTAAACTGCCATGTGAATCACAGTCACCTGGAGAACTTGTTAAAAACACAAGACTGATGGACTTCACGTGGTGAGTTTCTGATTCTACAGGTCTGGGGTATGGCCTGAGTCTCTGCATTTCTAACAAGTTCCCAGGGGATGCTGATGCTGCTGGCCCAGGGACCCAACTTTGAAGACCACTGGTCTAAAGGATGATTCTAAAGGTGAAAACCAATAAAGAATGTTGCTCAACAAACGGCCAAATAATACATTAAGATTACATTTCATTCTCTATGGTTGTAATGTCATGACCCTATTGCTACTAGAAAAAGAATGTTCCTAGTGTCACAATTAAATACAATATCCTTTCTGCCTACTACCAGTTGCTCCAAAGCACACCAGGTTTTAATTTGACTCATATTTAGATCACAATTTATTGCACTATTTCCCCCTTTGGAATTTGTTTTCCTTTATGTTTTGTGTGCGTGTGTGTGCACTTTTTACTCATTCCATTTATAGCTTAGATTAAAAAACTAATGGCCTTCTCTTCTAATTTGAACCAAATGCATGCTATAAGCAGTCATTCTGGGATTTCATTGCACTGTAGGGTAGTCTCCTGGAGATCAGGGTAAAGGTTGGGACTAGAAAAATACATTTGAGAGTCATCAATTTACAGGCAATGTTTTAAGAGACAGCCAAGGGTTATCACTAGGGTATAAACTTGGTAACAGATCTGTCTCAGATTCTTTACCTTTGGTATCACAGAATGACAAGGAACACTTGCAGATTAAATATACAATCTTACTTATTATTGACTCCCACCTGTCCTTATCCCAAAAGGAGAAGAAAGTGAGGTTCCTGGTTAGAAGAAATGTCCCACAATCTCACTAACCAGTAAAGGCCACACAGAAGGGAGGAAAGTAGGACATCATCTCTGCAACCTGTCAGTCACCTATGACACTGACTCCTTGAGCCTCTTTTGGTCAGATGAGAAACAGCTCTTCTGTACAGTGAGGAGGTCTTAGCAGGTGAGCAAATTCCCAGGAGCTCCAGAAAAATGCTCAGAATTTCCAGCGGCCAACAAATGTGTCCAAAAGCTTCCCTCTCTATCCCCCTACACCATATACAAACTCATCTAAAGTTCAAACTAACACTTAGAATACCATGAGCAAATTTTACCATGCTCACAATTTTAGAACCACAGATTCTAATTTGGTCAGTCACTTGGTGACCACCTTAAGGGAGTCTCATTATATCATACCTAAAAGCCAAGGAAAATGAAGGCCTAGAAGGGTCGCCTCTGCTATAGAAGGTATTTAAATGCATGAAACTGGACGAAATTACCTAAGAAAAGAGTGCAGAAAGACAAGAAGACGCAAGATTGTACCTGAGGTACTCCATATTTCATGGGCAGGCAGAAGAGGCAGAATCAACAAAAGAGACTAAGAAGTAGATAGTGAGATAAGAGGGAAACCAAGAAAGTGTGGTATTATGTGCAAGTCAAGAGAATTAGGTATTTCAAGAATAAGGGAAACATTAGCCATCAGGGAAGTGCAAAATCAAAACCACAAGGAAATACACTTCTAACCCACTATGATGGCTACAATCAAACACAGATTACAAATGCTGGCAAGGATGTGGAGAAATCAGAATCCTCACATATGCTGGTAAGAATGTAAAATGGCACAGCCACTTTGGAATCCAATCTGGCAATTCTTCAAATGATTAAACATACATGATTCAGAAATTCCAGTCCTACACATATACCCAAGAAAAATGAAAATGTCCACACACAAACTTGTATTATGAATGTTCACAGCAGCATTATTTACAAGAGCCAACAGGTAGGAATAATGCAAGTGTCCATCAACAGATTAATGGATAATCAAAATGAAATCTATACATACAATAAATATTATTCAGCCATAAAAAGGAATGAAGTTGATATATGCTACCACATGGATGAACCTGGAAAACATTATGCTAAGTGAAAGAAGCCAGTCATAAAAGACCACATATTATATGATTCCACTTACATGAAATATCTAGAAGAGGCAAATCCATAGAGACAGAAATTAGATTAGAGGTTACCAGGGGCTGGGGAAGGGGGAGTGGAGAGTTACTACTTAGTGGTTACAGAGCTTCAGTCCAATATGATTAAAACAGTATTGGAAATAAACAATGGTGATGGTTGCACAATATTGTGAATGTAATTAATGCCATGGAATTATACACAAAAATGGTTAAAATGACAAATTTTGTTATTTCAACATAAAAAAAAAGCTGGACAGCTACAGAAAAGTGGTTAAGAAAAGGCAAGAATGTAAGCAGAGAACCAGGAAGCTATTAGAGTTACTGTGGCAAAAGATACTGTGACTTGAATGAGGGTAACCAGTGAAGATAGAGAAAAGTATGTGGATTCAATATCTTTGAGAGGTAAAACCAGCAGATTATGCTGGTGGACTGAATATAATGGAGCATGAGAAAGAGAAAGATGGATGGGGATTGTACACTAGGGGCTACTCCCAGTAGTACGGGCATAAGACCTGGGGGGCAGCTCCCTAGGTCTCCCTAGGGTAGCACTGGGTTTAGCCTTGGCAGATGTAAGATGGGGAGTGGTACAATTCTCCAAAAATGATGCCTTTTCAACTACAAGGCAATATCAAGACTTATCAGATGTTCAGACTATAATGAAGACAACAGATGAAGCCCACTCTAAGATATCTATACAGAAAAGCCTGTCCAAAGTTCCCCCTTTTCACAGACATTACGTGGCGCCTGTCAGAACACAAAACCTCCTCTGAAATATCGTTGCAAAACAGTGATCAAGTCTTTATCCAACTATCAATTTATAGTTTACAGGGAAAGAAGAACATATTAAATGACAGTTTGGGTATACAATCAGAAAAAAAAAACTGATTTGGGGAAACCCTAGAGGCAAAAAAAACCCCATTTCCTCGAAGAATAAACTGCAAGGAAAAGAAAAAGATACAGAATGAATCAACAGAATTAAGAACCAATATCAAGAGGGGATGGTTGCACAACACCGTTAAAGTACTAAATGCCACTGAATCGTTCACTTTAAAATGGTTAATTTTATGTTCTGTACATTTCACCTAAATTTTTTTAACATTTTTATTGGAGTATAATTGCTTTACAACGTTGTGTTAGTTTCTGCTGTATAGCAAAGTGAATCAGCTATACATATACATATATCCCCATATTCCCTCCCTCTTGGGTCTCCCTCCCACCCTCCCAATCCCACCCCTCTAGGTGCACCAAGCTGATCAAGCACCAAGCTGATCTCCCTGTGCTATGCGGCTGCTTCCCACTAGTCACCTAAATTTTAAAAGTTTTAAAAATCCAATGTCAATCCATTACAATGTCTTCCTTATTTGGATCCTGATTTAAACAAACAAAAAATGACACAATTGGAGAAGTTGAAACACTGAAAGAATGTTTAGCAATATTAAAGAATTACTGTTAATTATTTATTATGACAAGATTTTGAGTACTCTTTCAAAGAGTCATATAGCTTAGGGTTATATATTAAAATATTTATAGGTCAAATGATTGATACTTGAGACTTACTTCCCAAACTGAAGGGAAGTAGGAAGAGGGTGATCCAATCACGCACTAAAACTACTCATGAATGACAGCCTAATGAATGGTGGCTTATTTGCACTGCAACCTCTCCAGTATCACTTCCACAGAAGCAAGGCACTCGTATTTGGTAAACTTTTCCATCCCTTAAATTGTGCGGCTCTAATCCTACCTGCTTGCCTCCTGACGCCAAGAAAGGAAGGCAGCGTGAATTCCCAAAATATCTCCCCTCTGCCTCCAGACATCACCTGTATCTGTACCAAACTTGACTCCCACCCAATCTAATGTGCCCCCAGAAATCAGTCTTCTAGTCTCTTGTTACTTGACTTCTCTCAAGGATTTTACACACTGTGAACCATTCCCCCTCCTTGAAACTCTACCTTCTCCTGGCATCTATGACCATCTCCTTATTATCTTTCTGTCTCTTTCTGGCTCTCTTCTTCTGCTACCCCTTTAACCATATAATGTTCCCTTAGGCTCAGTCACCACTCCTAATCTCTTCTCACTCTGAGTCTCCCCGGACTAATTCATCCATCCCCATGACCCCACAAGTACCCATATTGAGCACACGACTGTAACAATGCCCAGCAAAATTTGTTGAAATAAATACACCTACACAAGCAATGTAGAGTTGGCAAAAGAAGGCAGTGACCAAACACAGAAGTAGTAGCAGAAAGCAGACCTATTTAATGTAAATGACAAATTCTAATAAAAATATATGAAGGAACATAATGGGGAAAGAGGCATCAAAATCTAAAGAACTTAGTTCTTCACGTGCAAAGAACTTAGTTATATGCTGGTCTTCACGGGAAATGAACGTACACAAAGGATAATTTCAAGTAACAAGCATATCCTTTCATTATAGCATGTTGTTTTTCCCCATGACATAAGTGAGTTCAGATGCTTTATTATGCACCAGAGACACTGCTCAGCTTAAAGACAACTGCATATCTGTCTTCGTTTCTCAGTTCCTGTGCCCTGCATGCTTTAAACATCCCAGAACCTTTTTTAGCTGAAAATGATTTAAATATAAGGATCATTAAGTCCTTGCCAAAATTATAGGAGGGTTATTAAGTTGACTAAGTCATGTTTTTTATTACAATCACCAACTCTAACCACTTCATTAAATAACACTCTAGCTGCCTGATAATCATGAGGACTTATCATAAAAAAGATGAAATTATTTAAATTTCACACATTTTCCACTTCAACCTATAAGTATTTATCAAGGAACTACATTGTGAAAAGCATTGTTTCTAGGGTTAATTAGTATTTCCATATAACTCCAATTGTAATGAAGGTATTAGGAGTCATTTTAAACTAATCAATGATTATTTCTCACTAATTTGGTTATTATTCTTCCCCAGTTGGAATAGGGCCTCCTTCTCTAACATACACATCTATGACTACTCCAATATCCAGTAATCACCCAGATTCCTGAACTGTACTTATCATATGTACCACAAGAATTAACATTAATGATAGTCTGTCATTTGTTTTCTAGTCATTTCATTTGTTTTTACAACTGCAACATAGGCTCATTGATGAGGTCTGGCACTTGATTTTCCCTTTTCTTATATCCTGCCTAATATCTCACATAGTTCTTAGCATATAGGGGCATTTACTAAAAATTTATTGATTAAATTTATTGATTAAATTTAATTGATTGTAGATTATTATTGTAGATAATAATCTACACCCCTGTCAATATTTTACTCATTTCTTTATTCAAATATTTACTGAGTAGGTACTATGCCAGTCACTGCACTAAGAACTAAGAACTCTATTCTAGAGAGAGATCAAGATGGCAGAATAGAAGGACATGGAGCTCACGTCCTCCCACAAACACATCAAAAATACATCTAGGGACTTCCCTGGTGGCACAGTGGTTAAGAATCCGCCTGCCAATGCAGGGGACACGGGTTCAAGCCCTGGTCTGGGAAGATCCCACATGCCACGGAGCAACTAAGCCCATGTGCCACAACTACTGAGCCTGTGCTCTAGAGCCCACGAGCCACAACTACTGAGCCCGCATGCCACAACTACTGAAGCCCGCGCACCTAGAGCCCATGCTCCACAACAAGAGAAGCCACCACAATGGGAAGCCTGCACACCGCAACGAAGAGTAGCCCCCGCTCGCCGCAACTAGAGAAAGCCCGCGCACAGCAACGGAGACCCAACACAGCCAAAAATAAAGTAAAAAAATATATACATCTAATGTGGAACAATTCTCACAGAATACCTACTGAATGCTGGCAGAAGATCTCATACAACCAAAGCAGCAAGAAAGATCACCACATAACCAGGTAGGACGGAAAAAAAAAAAAAAAAAAAGGAATTGGGACAGGACCTATATCCCGTGAGGGAGCCATGAAAGAGGAAAGGCTATCTCACCTTGGGAACACCCTTCACTGGCTGGAAGATCAGCCAGGACAGACAGGGAGCTTCAGAGGCTCAGAGGAGAGTGCAGCAGCCAGTGTGCAGCAGGCAGAACACAGAGAGACCAGCACAGACAGTCCATGCCACCACCCTGTACTCTCCAGCCAGAGAAGCATGGCTGCTTGGGCACACAGGGCCTGGGTGCTGAAACTTGGGCTTCAGCAAACAGACCCAGGGAGAGGTCTGGGGTTGGCTTCATGGAGACAGCCTAAAAGGTCTGGAGTGAGGTCCAGGGCCGCAACTCCAGGTGTGCAAAGGACAGAGGTCAATTCTGCCAACAGACCCACAAAAGCCAAAAAGAAGAGAACTCAAGAATAATACAAAAGAAAACTATCAAACCTCAAAAGGAAAAACAAAAAGAAAGGAACAAAGATGAAATACAAAGTCAACTGGAAAACAAGGTTTAAAATGGCAATACATACATATCAATCAATAATTACCTTAAATGTCAATGGACTAAATGCTCCAATCAAAGGACAGAGAGTGGCAGGTTGGGTAATAAAAACAAGAGGCTACAATATGCTGCCTACAAGAAACCCACTTTAGGGCAAAGGACACACACAGATTGAAAGTAAGGGGGGACTTCCCTGTTGGCACAGTGGATAAGACTCCACACTCCCAGTGCAGGAGGCCCAGGTTTGATCCCTAGTCAGGGAACTAGATCCTACAAGCATGCCGCAACCAAGAGTTCGCATGCCACAACTAAGGAGACTGCATGCCACAACTAAGGAGCCCATGCACTGCAACTAAGGAGCTAGTGAGCCATAACTAAGGAGGCCACAAGCCGCAACTAAGGAGCTCACCTGCCACAACGAAGGAGCCCGTGTGCCGCAACTAAGGAGCCAGTGAGCTGCAACTAAGGAGCCCTGGAGTCGCAACTAAGGAGCCTGCCAGCCGCAACTAAGACCGGTGCAACCAAATAAATAAATAAATATTTTTTTAAAAAAGGGGATGGAAAAAGATATTTCATGCAAATGGAAATAACAAGAAAGCCAGGGTAGCAATACTCATAGCATTCAAAATAGACTTTAAAACAAAGCCCATAAAGAAAGATAAAAAAGGACACTATATAGTGATAAAAGCATCAATACAAGAAGGGGCTATTACACTCATTAACATATATGCACCCAATACAGGAGCACCTAAATACATCAAACAAATACTAACATACATAAAGGGAGAAACTGACAGGAATACAATAATTATGGGAGACTTTCATACATAAAGGGAGAAACTGACAGGAATACAATAATTATGGGAGACTTTAACACCCCACTGACAACAATGGACAGATCTTCCAGAGAGAAAACCAATGAGGCAACAGAGATCCTAAATGACACAAAGAACAGTTAGAGTTAATTGATATTTTCAGGATATTACATCCCAAAAAAAAAAAAAAAAAAAAAAAGAAACCCAGAATACACATTTCTTTTCAACTGCACATGGAACATTCTCTAGGATAGACCACATACTAGGACACAAAACAAGACTCAATAAATTTAAGAGGATAAAAATTATTTCAAGCATCTTTTCTAACCACAACGGCATGAAACTAGAAATCAACCGCAGAAAAAGAAACAAGAAAGAAACAATTACATGGAGACTAAACAACATGCTGCTAAAAAACCAATATGTTAACGATGAACTCAAAGTGGAAATTAAAAAATACCTTGAAACAAATGACAATGAAAACACAACCATACAAAATCTGTGGGATGCAGCAAAAGCAGTCCTAAGAGGGAAGATCATAGCAACACAGGCCTTCCTCAAAAAATAAGAAAGATCTCAAATAAACAACCTAACTTACCACCTAAAAGAATTTGAAAAAGAACAACAAACAAAACCTAAAGTCAGAAGAAGGAAGGAAATAATAAAGATCACAGAGGAAATAAATAAAAGAGATTTAAAACAACAATAGAAAAAAATCAATAAAACCAAGAGCTGGTTTTTTGAAAGGGTAAATAAAATCAACAAACCTCTGGCCAGGCTCACCAAGAAGAAGAGAGAGGACCCAAATAAACAAAATAAGAAATGAAAGAGGAGAAATAAAAACCAATACCACAGAAATACAAAAAAACCATAAGAGAATACTAAGAACAATTATATGTCAAAACATTAGACAACCTAGAAGAAATGGACAAGTTTCTAGAAACATACAGCCCACCAAAACTGAATCAAGAAACAGATAATTTGAACAGATCAGTCACTAGAAGTGACACAGAATTGTAATTAAAAACAAAAACAAAAAACTCCCTGCAAACAAAAGTCCAGGACCAGATGGCTTCACTGGGGAATTCTACCAAAGACAGAAAGAAGAACTTATACCAATCCTTCTCAAATTCTTCCAAAAGACTGGAGAAGAGGGAACACTCCCAAAGTCTTTCTATGAGGCCACCATCACCCTGATACCAAAACCAGACAAAGAAACTACCAAAAAAGAAATTACAGGCCAATATCTCTGATGAATACAGATACAAAAATTCTCAACAAAATATTAGCAAACCAAATCCAGTAACAAAAAAGATCATATACCATGACCAAGTTGGATTCCTCCCAGGGTCACAAGGACGGTTCAACATATGCAAATCAATCAATGCGATACACCACATCAGCAAAAGAGTGGTCAAAAACCACATGATCATCTCAATAGATGCAGAAAAAGCATTTGATAAAATTCAACATCCATTCATGATAAAAATTCTTACCAAAGTCAGTATAGAGGGAACATATCTCAATATAATAAAAGCTATTTATGACAAACCCACAGCCAAAATAATACTCAGAGGTGAAAAGCTGACAGCCTTCCCACTAAAATCTGGAACAAGACAAAGATGCCCACTCTCACCATTTCTATACAACACAGTATTGGAAGTCCTAGCCACAGCAATTGAACAAGAAAAAGAATTAAAATGTATCCAAATTGGAAGGGAAGAGACAAAATTGTCACTATAAGCAGATGACATGATACTAAATATAGAAAACCCTAATGACTCCACAGAAAAACTTCTAGAACTGATAAACGAATTCAGCAAGGTAGCAAGATACAAGATTAACATACAGAAATCTGTTGCATTTCTCTACACTAAAAATTAACTATTAGAAAGGGAAAGGTAAAAAAAAATCCCTTTTAAAATCACAACAAAAATAAAATAAAATACTTAGAAATAAACCTAAGTAGGTGAAAGACATATGCTGAGAACTATAAAACACTGATAAAGGAAATTAAAGATGATTCAAAGAAATGGAAAGATATCCCATACTCTTGTATTGGAAGAATATAGTGAAAATGGCCATAATACCCAAAGCAATCTACAAATTTAAAGTGATCCCTATCAAATTACCCATGATACTTTTCACAGAACTAGAACAAATAATCCTAAAATTTATATGGAATCATAAAAGACCCAGAATTGCCAAAGCAATCCTGAGGAAAAAGAACAAAGCTGGAGGCATAACCCTCCCAGACTTCAGACAACACTACAAAGCTACAGTAATCAAAACAACATGGTACTGGCACAAAAACAGACATATGGATCAATGCAATAGAATATAGAGCCCAGAAATAAACCCACACCTATGGTCAATTAACCTTTGACAAAGAAGGTGGTGTTGGGAAAGCTGGACAGCCACACGTAAATCAATGAAGTTAGAACACACCCTCGCACCATACACAAAAATAAACTCAAAATGGCTTAAAGACTTAAATATATGACAGGATACCATAAAACTCCTAGAAGAGAACATAGGCAGAACATTCTCTGACAAAAATCATAGCAATGTTTTCTTAGGTCAGTCTCCCAAGGCAATAAAAGCAAAAATAAACAAATGGGACCTAATCAAACTTATAAGCTTTTGCACAGCAAAGGAAACAACAAACGAAAGAAAAAGACAACCTATGGACTGGGACAAAATATGTGCAAATGATGTGACCAACAAGGGCTTAACTTCCAAATCATACAAACAGCTCATACAACTCAATATCAAAAAAACAAACAACTAAATCAAAAAATGGACAGAAGACCTAAACAGACAGTACTCCAAAAAAGACATACAGATGACCAACACATGAAAAGATGCTCAACTTCGTTAACTATTAGAGAAATGCAAATCAAAACTACAAATGAGGTATCATCTCACACTGGTCAGAATGGCCATCATTAAAAAGTCTAAAATAATAAATGCAGGAGAGGGTGTGGAGAAAAGGCAACCCTCCTACACTGTTGGTGGGAATCTAAATTGGTGCAGCCAATTTACATTTACTATGGAAAACAGTGTGGAGGTTCCTTAAAAAACTAAAAATAGAGTTACCATATGATCTAGTAATCCCACTCCTGGGCATATATCAAGAGAAAACTCTAATTCAAAAAAGACACATGCATCCCAATGCTCAGAGCAGCACTATTTACAACCGCCAAGACATGGAAGCAACCTAAATATCTCTGGACAGATGAATGGATAAAGAAGATGTGGCATACACACACACACACACACACACACACACACACACACACACACACACACGTAATGGAATACTACTCAGCCATAAAAAAGACAGAAATAATGCCATTTGCAGTGACATGGATGGACCTAGAGATTATCATACTAAGTGAAGTAAGTCCGGGGCTTCCCTGGTGGCGCAGTGGTTAAGAATCCGCCTGCCAATGCAGGGGACATGGGTTCAAGCCCTGGTCCAGGAAGATCCCACATGCTGGGGAGCAACTAAGCCCATGCACAACTACTGAGCCTGTGCTCTACAGCCCACAAGCCACAACTACTGAGCCCACACTCTGCAACTACTGAAGCCCGCGCACCTATGGCCCATGCTCTGCAACTGCAACAAGAGAAGCCACCACGATGAGAAGCCTGCGCACCACAATGAAGAGTAGCCCCGGCTTGCCTCAACTAGAGAAAGCTTGCGCACAGCAACGAAGACCCAATGCAGCCAAAAATAAATAAATAAATAAATAAATAAATAAAATAAATTTAAAATATATATATATTACATGAAGTCAGACAGAGAAAGACAAATATATGATATCACTTATATGTGGATTCTACAATATGATACAAATGAACTTATTTACAAAACAGAAACAGACTCACAGACATAGAAAAAAACTTATGGTTACCAAAGGGGAAAGGAGGGGAGGGACAGATATATAAAATAGATAAACAACAAGGTGCTACTGTTTGGCACAGGGAACTATATTCAGTATCTTGTAATAACCTACATTGGAAAAGAATATGAAAAAGAAAAAAAATATATATATATATATATACACACATCTGAGTCACTTGCTTTACACCAAAAACTAATACAACACTGTAAATCAACTATACTTCAATTTAAAAAAAAGGTTTTTAATTTAAAAAAGAAGAACTCCGCCAATAGTAAAACAGACATAGTTCCTCATAAAGTTCACAGTATGGTAGAAGACATGGATAAAGGAATGGAAAATACCAATATAATGCAAAGTGTGCTATGACGGTAAAAATACAGGAAGCACCTAAGAGGAGCACTTAACCCATGTAAGGAGGTACAGGAAGGCTGCTGGAAGAAGAGACCTGTAAGGTGAAACGTGAAGGATATTGTATGATAGCAATTAGCCAGGCAGAGGGTATAAGGTAGGGGAGGAGACAGACCAAAAGAACAATACAGGCAAAAGCTAGAGGCAAGGAAAAGCATGGACCATTTATGGACCTGAAAGTAATTCAATTTGGCTGGATTACAAAGGTGGAGGGGAAAGAGGGTCAATAGATACAGCTGGAAAGGTAAAGAGAAGCCAGCTAATTTGCCTTACAAATTAACCCAAGAGCAATGGAAAACCATAGAAGAAGTTGAAAACAAGGGAGTGACATGATCAGACTTTTATTTTTAGAAATATCATTCTAGATGTAGGAAAAAGGAACTGTAGAGAGCAATATTGGAGGGAGGAAGACCAGTTGGCTGTGCACTGATAAAGGAAGAGATGATCATGAGAGCTGAACTAAGGAAGTAACAGCAGGGGTGGAGCAAAGTGGAGAATTTTAGAGTTATTTATGAAATGGAATAATGAGAATCTGGTAATGACTGGATATTGTGCGCGAGAGAGAGAGGGAAGAATAAGAGATGATACACAGGGTTATAGCTTGATCAGTTGAGATAAGAATAGAGGAGGAGGTTACTGGTTTGAGTTAGAGATAAGCAGTTTGAATCCAAGAAGAAATGAACAATAGTTTACTTGAGATATGGGTATGGAATTCAGGGAAGGCACATGGAATACAGATAAAGATTTAAAAGTCATGGGTTCCCAAGAGTTGAAACAATAAGTCCACACAAACCCTTGTACACGAATGTTCTTAGTAGCATTATTCATAACAGATGGAACAACCCAAATGCCCAACAATGGATGAATGGATAAACAAAATGTGGTATATTTATGCAATAGAAATTATTCAAGTATAAAAAGGAATGAGGTAATGACACATGATACAACATGGAGACACCTTGAAAACATTACACTAAATGAAAGAAGTGAGACAAAAAGCTACATATTATAAAATTCCATTTATATGGAATGTCTTAGAATTGGCAAATCCGTAGAGATAGGCTCCTGGTGGCCAGGTACTGAGGAGGTTGGGGAGTAAATGCTGAAAGGTACAGGATTCCTTTTAGGGGTGATTAAAATGTTCTGGAATTAGTGGTGATGGTTGCACAATTTTGTGAATATACTAAAAACCACATAATTGTACTTTTAAAAGGGTGAATTTTATGGTATTTTAGTTGCATCTCAATTTTTTAAAAAAGGAAAGAACAAAAAATGTCATGGGTAATTGCTCCTTTATGGGGCAGTCCTCCTGCACATAACAACTATAAACTCTGGGCAAAATATAAAAAAACAACTACCGAAGGCACTGGAGAGCAACCAAAAGCAGAGAGAAAATAACAGGAAAAAAAAGGAAAGAACAAAAAATGTCATGGGTAATTTCTCCTTTATGGGGCAGTCCTCCTGCACATAACAACTATAAACTCTGGGCAAAATATAAAAAACATCTACCGAAGGCACTGGAGAGCAACCAAAAGCAGAGAGAAAATCACAGGAGACGGCAGGAGTGTGGGGAGGTGGGGAATGGGGGTTATACTTGGAAGAAGGGAATGGTCCTGGGTGAATTTCCAGGTCGGCTGGTTGGTTGGTTGGTTTGAATGACTTACTCTGAAGGCAGGCCCCAGTTTGTGCTATGCAGGACAGCTGAAACTATGATAAAAGTTGTCTTAACTTACTGGCTTGAAACACCAGAGTTTGGGGCAACTATAACAGCTTGAAAATGAAGGAGGGAAACCAAAAAAAGAGAGACCCAGAGAGAGAGTGTGTGCCCCAAATTCTAAGTATAAACTCTACCGAAGTTTTTGGCTGACCCTCCGACTACACAGGGATAGGGCAAGCTGCAAGCAGCCCAACTAAAGCTAACAGAACTGAACAGAGATTTCAGCTGCTGCTCACTGCAGAGGAAAGAGTCTAGAGCTTGAGTCCAGCTATTGTAAGTATGATCAAAGATGTGAAGATTTCATAGTCACAAACATAGTGATGGTATGCGAAGCCTTAGGAGATGAGTCTGCCCAGGGCCCTCACTTATATAAATAAATAGGAAAGAATTTCATATTATAATCTATGATCAGTTGATAATGGCCTGCTAGGAGGAGAAAGGTATTAAGAAAGATTGTGAGGCCAATTCCAAAATACCATAGGAGGTTAGTCACGTCTGCTCAGGAAAAAAGGAGTGCTAGCATGCATGACATATATCTGACATTTCTGATCTAAGAGATCAAAATCATGATTACCGTACACCCGATAAAGCTAATACAGAGGCCTGTACACCATGGACTTGCTCTTCTTTGATGACCTGACCACCCCTATGTGTTTTAATGCTTCCTGCTTTCTGCTCTTTGATAAATAGCAAAGTCTGGGACGGGACAGAAAACATTGTTTTAGGTTTACTTCTCCAAAACCCAAATGTAGTGCATGTAGTTTTGTCAGACCATTTCTTCTCTTAAAATACACACATACACACACATATGTGTTTGTGTGTGTGCAGTTAGGTAGATATAGCTATACAGATATATGCATGCTTGTGTTTGTGTGTGTGCATGTGTGTCTGCTTAATGTTGGCTACAGTGAAAATAAAGAGAAACGTACAAATTCAAGTTACATTTTGAAGGAATAGCTGACAACACGATGTTTAGTTGAATGTAGAAAATGAGACAATTCTCTTTAAAGATTTTCCATACTTTCTACAGCTTGATTATTATTAAAGAGTCATACAAGAGTTTCTGATCAATCTGGTCTTCCCTGATGAATCTTTTCCATTCCCTTATTTAGCATGTATCTTAATGCTTTAGTTAATCTTTTTACACTGCTTAGGTTCTGGTTAATAAAGAAAACCAGTAAACTAAGTCTAACTTGTTTCACATCTTGGAGACTACTTTAGCAGTCTGGGCCCAGAATATATTTAGAGTAAATCTGATTTATTATGGTATTACTTATTTTATTCTATACATATTTTTTAAACTGGGAGAAGTACCCTGGCTCCTTATTATTTTTGTTGATGGGTATTCTGTTCATCTCAGAGAAGAAAACTCTTTTATGACTAGCTCTATAAATTACCACTCTAGGCTTATTTCAGAACCATTCTTCTAAAAATATTTGCTTTTGGCTCAGAATATTACTTTCTAATAGGTCTTGTAAGGTTCAAAAAACATTTTTCTGTACTAAAATTGCCCCCCTTCCATAGCAGACAGACGCGCTCTACACTGACAA
Organism: Balaenoptera acutorostrata; assembly: GCF_949987535.1. Taxonomy (NCBI): domain Eukaryota; kingdom Metazoa; phylum Chordata; class Mammalia; order Artiodactyla; family Balaenopteridae; genus Balaenoptera; species Balaenoptera acutorostrata. Next base: position 168,296,694 of record NC_080064.1, on the reverse strand, counting down.
TCCAAAACCCATTTATGATTTGGGAAGCTGGACACACAGGGCTCAGTCCCTTTAGAGTTCTTTTCGGGGGCAACTCCTCCGTGTCATAAGTTGCAGAGAGGCAGGTTCTGCCCCTCAGGGGAAAGCCTATGGTTGTTCAGCGTTGCCAAGAGACTACTAAATTGGCCTCTGCTGCCTAATCCTGTGGAGGCCAACTGTTGCCATATACCAAAGCCATGTCTTCCAAATGCTCTATCACTAATAAGGCTGAGATTCTGATCTTCAAAACAAAACAAATCTGTAGGGCCATCAAACTCACTACACCTTAAGCCTACCAAAAGCTCCCAAGGCTTATTTTTAACCTAATCCTATATATAATCATAATTAATACCTAAACAAATGGAATAGAATACAAAATATTCTAATTCTACATTAGGGTGCTTTCAGCTTTTACTTAAACTTTACAATCTGTATCTTTCCCCCACAGATAAGACAGACATTCGTTTTACACAGTTCTTATAGAAATTCAGGAGTAATGAGGCTTGACTACTCTTTTTAAAAATTGACACTAAACAATTATTAACAGCAAAACTTAATTCTACATATAGAATTATAAAATGTAGGTACTGGGTTTTCCTTCTTTTAATCTCTAATATGTATAGAGGATTCCAACATTTAAAGCACAGGTCAACAACTCTTCGAGGTTAATGGAGAGAAAAGGGTAGACAGGGAGAGGTGGGGGGGAGGGAGGATGCTGTCTGCAGGTCATTCTCCCCCTTCCTTTCCACTATCTCCCTTTTTCCTTTCCTCCACCCCCTTTTCCAAGAAAATGCTGTTTTATGAGGTAATTCAGTCAAGTATCGGGAAGAGGAAGGAGCTGAGCCTTGGACCTAGGACTGGTAAGAAAGAAGTAAGAAAACGGCCTTATCTGTGCTATCAGAATTTAAGGTGCTGCCTTTGGTACTTTTGGCAGAGATGGTCAAATCCTCAACTACAACCTTATGGTGATTTATGGGGTGTGATTGATTATGATTATTATTTATAGGATGATTTAACAGTTTTTACTGTGAATTTATACTTAAATTGATTTTATTCATGCTCAAAAGTCATAAGTTACCTAGATTTCACTGTTATTCTATGACAAGTAATACTGATAAAGAAAGATAATACTAGTATATGATCCTAAAGCTATTTTTAATAACCTTACCAATAAATTAATAGTGGGGTTCATGGTAAATAACCTGGGCATTTTATCCTGTAATTACTCATGTACCCTACATCTTAAAAATATCTTGCTAATTTTTTTAAGATTTTTTTGATGTGAACCATTTTTAAAGTCTTTATTGAATTTGTAACAATAGTGCTTCTGTTTTATATTTTGGTTTTTTGGCTGTGAGGTATGTGGGATCTTAGCTCCCCGATCAGGGATCGAACCCACACCCCCTGCATTGGAAGGTGAAGTCTTAACCACTGGACCGCCAGGGAAGTCCCCTATCTTGCTAATTCTAACGAAGCACTCACTTCTGTGAACTCCATTCCTCTAAGCATTGCACATATACCATTATTCTATCCCTGTTCTACAAACAAGGAAACTGAGACACAGGAGGCTAAATAACTTGCCCAATATCACAACATTAGAAAGTGTCAGATTCAGGATTTAAACTCTGTCCATAGCTGATGTTCCATTGGTGCTTCTCAGACTCTGAAATGCACACAAATCACCTGGAAATCTTGTTAAAATGTATACTCTGATTAAGCTGGTCTAGGGCTGGGCCTGACATTTTACATTTCCAAAGAGCACCCATGCTGCTGGTCCACAGACCACACTTGTAGTAATAAGATTCTAAATCACTTCACCCTGCTGCCCAACTACCCACTAGAATAGGATGATATTTAACTTAGGATCTAGTGACCTAAGCAAAAAGGCATTTATATTCTAAATTCAAGTACTGAACCAAGGTGCTGTTTTCAATCTATGTGAAGAGTTTCAGTTTACAATGAAGTTCTAGACCCAACTAAAGTACACTTGATTTGTGCAGTGTCTTTTTTTCTACTTAGGACAAAAACCTATTTCTCCCTATTCCCATGCAAATATACAGAAGAAAAACAACTCTTTCTTTGGTGGGGGTGGGGGGGAGTGAGGGGGGAGCAGACAAACTCTTTCAACTTGGCATTTGACTGAACATTACACATGAAAGCAGACACATAATTAAGACACGAAACTCTTGACTACTCAATTCTCAAATATGCCACAAAAAGCTGCAAAGACAGCTTGTCTCTGGATTCCTCCAGCTCAGCAACTTTTTAAAGGAAGGATTACAAAAAGATTTTGTTCCAACTAGTCATGCTTGTCTACTAAAAACAACATGCTTTAAGCCCTTACATTTAAAGACATCTCTGACGTGAACTGAAACAGATTTGCTTGTTTGAATCTACACCAACATTAAAATATGGTTAATTACTAATATACTTAAACCTCATTTCTCTTTCTCAAAATGAAGCTGTTTCTAAAAATTATCTTGTACAGTCTCTTTTAAGGACTACTCAGAGTTTTCTTTGTTCATGCATTCTATTTTGCCTCCTTATGTGATATTTGAATAAATGTAATTAAGGAATTTATTAGATTTTGAAATTAAAATCTGGTCTTATTAACCAAGTTAACTATAATAACTTTCTCTAACAGGTCACCCTTTTTTAAAAAGGGTACTTTAAAAAAAAACCCTGCGTTCTAAAATCACCTTTCAACATGAATATATTCTAATGCTCTTTTTGAAACCTAGAGAAACTACTTGACGAAAAGGGTAGAAGGGACTATTTTTTTATGGCATTCCTACAAGCAAGTAGGCACAAGCTTGGCAATTAGGCAGACCCAGATCTATATTCTGGGTTTATGTTCACTCTTAGTCACTGTGTGACCTATGGGCAGGTTTATCTAAACTTGCTATGTCATAATTCTTTATTTTGTGTATAGTAGATACTCAATTACATAGTTATTTTTGCAACAGATATTATAGAACCCTTTATAAAAGAGAAAATTAAAGCTCATGGAATTTTTGCAACTTGTTGAAGGTCACATAATAACTGAAAAAGCTGGAATAAGTCCAGCTCCATCCGACTCCAAAGCCCAGGATTTCTCCTGACCCAGATATTGCATTTCTAATGTGGAGTTATTGATTGCTTAACTGAGATAAGTATTTCTCACGCACTGAGTGGATCTTTAATTTTAAAAAGGCTACACCTATACTGTATCACAAAATCCACCTACATCTACAGTATTGGTACTAAGACAACCGATTATCAAATATCAACTAACTGGATGGAAAAAACATAAAAGTGAATCTCAAGTAAACTAATGCATACGTATGTTGCTGAGGACGAAGATGACTGAGAAAATGAGCTATTAGGCCCTCCCAGTTTTTTATTCTAACAAACATCTATTGAAGACCTACTATGAGAGCATAGTGCTAGGGACTGAGTTATATTTTACCAAACTTTATGAGAGGGATTAAGACTAAAGATAAAGACAATTTAAAACAAGAAAAATAAACTAACCTAAAACACACTAAGACTATATAATAACTAATGTTTTAAATGATAGGCGATTTAATTTAATTGCATCTCAGGACACTCACCTAAAAGTACAGCTAAATACTAAAGCTCTTCTGTATAAAAGTGTAAGCAGGTGAGAAAGTGTCTATGGACATGCAAGTGCTCAGGTGTACACACTTGTCCTCTAACTTGGAGGCAGTACAGGGTCATAGTTCACAGCATGGACCTGCAGTGGTCACAAAGACCTGAGTTTAATACCCAGCTCTACCACTAACAGCTGTGTGACTTTGGTCAGGTAACCTCTTTAAGCCTCAGTGACCTCAACTGTCAAATGGGGATAAAAATCACACTTACTCAAAAAAGTTATTCATTTAACACACTTCCACTGAAGGTATACCTTGCCATCTGGCACTGCGCTAGGCATTGTGGATAAGGTGTAAAAATACATGTAATGTGCTTGGCATGTGTCAAGAACAAAACACAGGGATTTTTATCTGTTTTGTTCCCTGCTGTATCCTCAGTACCTAGAATAATGACTGAGAAGTAGAAGGCTTGAAATAAATACTGCGATAAATACTGAATAAACTGTTTAGTGCCAGGTGGGTCAGAAACTATTCCCTCCGCCATGACCCTTGTTTAGATTCAGCCTTCTTGAGCATATATATTTGTAAGCATCGCTGAAAGTTCAAGTCTCTTCATTTGGGTTTAATAAGATTTAGAAGTCTAGCTCCTAAGACTCCATGTGAGATTTTCCATCACATGCTTAAAGTATTTTTAATTGAACATTTTGTACAATAAAACATTAAAACCATACAAAGAAGTATAATGCACCTTCATGTATTCATCAATCAGCTTCAACAATAAGCAACCCATTTTTCACTGTATTAAGATGTTTCCAAAATCTTAGCAAGGTAAGACTAATAAACTACTTATTCAGACATAACTATCAGTTCCTCGTCTAACAGAAAGCGGGAGGTGTGTGTTTATGCTCTCTCACACAACTGTGGCTTTCACATCAGCTCTCTTATAAAATGGCACTGAACAGCAAAAATAAATTTTACTAGCAATGAGCACTCACAGAAAACACAGCAATCAATCCTCCCCTGCGACTCTCCATTCTGCTATTTTGGACCTTTCTGATAAAATGAAAGCAAATCTCAGTGTAATCCAAGTAAGGTTTTTTTGTTTTTGTTTTCAGAAGATCCCTTTAAATCTCAATTTTAAAAGTAGCCAACAGGGAAGCAGTGCTACACATAAGATTATGGATGTAATAAATCTGCTCCAAATACTTTCAGGTCAGTATGTCATCTTCTTTCTGAGGAGCTCAAAAAACTTCCATAACTTCTCTCATTAAAGTGATTCTCAGTTTGCCATGAGAGGTGACATGACATTCTGGGTCAGGCCAGGACATATAATCTTTACACGGATGGTCTCACTCAAGGGTGTTATATGTAAGGCCGCGGCAGTCCTCCTCACCAACCCAATCCTCAATGTTACAGATGCATACTAGGCACTTTGTATCACTTTATAAGTTGATTCATCACGTATCTAGATCCATCACATGCACGAGCATCCATGGGATAGAAGCTCCCTCAGATTTTTTTCACAGCTACAATTGCTGCTGGAAGCTACCTCATCCCCTTTCCTGGCCTAGATCAGGGCCAAGTATAAGGAGGAGAAACCAAGGTGGGCTCTCCACAACCCTCCCTCAGAGGCACAAGCACCCATCCTCTCACACGTCCTGGGATAAACAGCTACTCAATCTCAGTACAGCACCTTCTTTTAAAGAAGTGGCCATCCCCTGAAGTAACAGACATAGAACTTCAGCCAGTGCAATTAAGGTAACGAGCAACATATGTTTTATAAACACAGTAACCTAGGAGACAGTGAGAAGCAAGTATTACTCCAATTTCAAGTGCAGGGAAATCAAAGCCATATACTCTCAATAGCAGAAACGTCCAATAAGATCCTGGAAAACCGCCAGCCAGGAACAAAGACAAGAAAACATTGCACCACAAGCAAGGGTGGACCAGGGAACCTCTAAGATTCCCAAGAGTCTATGGTTATAAGAAGATTTCCCAAAGAGATAAAACTAGTTACCCCAAATTCTGGGTTACTGCTGACTTAGACCATAACATTCTTATATAACCAGATTGATCTCACTGCCCCTCTCTTGAACCTAAACAAAACCCAGTTGTACACCTAGAAAAGATTTACTGTTCACAGCAACAAAACTGATTTTCTACTGCACCCAGATGACTTCTTTTTTAATGTTCCTTTTTAAGTTAAGGTAATGAAAGGAGTTCCCCCTTGATGATATGTATACCTCAGTTGATGTGCTTTAACATTAAACTAAGAATTAACCTGTTGAGAAGTCCTTGAAATCTGGTATTCTCATAAAACATTCACATTAATTCAAGCAAAACATTAAAGAGCATTATATAATGAGTCATATTAAACTGGTGATGAAAAGAACAACCATTAAGACACCCAGAGCATCAGTTTAGCACAAGTTATCATTCACAGCATGAAAATATGTTTTAAGACTAACATCAAAATACTTGCTAAGCCCCCAAAGGTACCCTATTCTTCCCTTAAATACACAACATTTACCAAGGCATTGTTGTATGCAAACACAAAGATTGCTTTCTCTAAAAATGAAACTAAAGAACTTCTTTGTTCTTTGGAAGAACAGCCACTAAGTTATCTCTATTGCTCACCTAAAGGCTTAAGGGACCATTTATGGGAAGGAGGGTTGTGTAATTATGTAATTATGTTCTCTCATACACCTGTGAATCTCACATCAGCTTTCTTACAAGAGCATGGAGCAAATAAGATAGCACAACACAGAAAAATGTATATATACCAGCAATGAGCATTCACAGAAAACGTAATAACCAGTACCTCTCTCTTCCTTTCTCTCTCTTTCTCTCCCCCTTTCATCTATTCTGCTATTTGGGGGTCTTTCTAATAAAAACAAAGAAAATATCAATGCAGTCCAAGTAGTTTTGTGGTTAATTGCAAATAATATTTCATATTTTAATAACTGTACCATTGTTTTTTCACTATTTTAACAGACGCCATTCACCAAAAAAATTTTAAGATACTGAAGAGCACAAAAATACATAATTTTCAACCTAAATTTCTAAACTATTAGACTAGCTACACATTACGAGAAAGGGTTTTATATATTCAATCTTGTCTGTACACTTTTTTCTAACCTCTAAGAGAGAGATTATTTTATTGTCAATTTTATTGAGTCACAGAATGTATAATTACTGTTGACATCTGACAAGTTTCAAACAGAAATGAAAAGCTTAATTAGTAATAAAGATCATGGGCTCTGACTTCAGGTAGAATTAGCTGCATGACTTGAGCAAGTTAAAACCTATCTAAACTTTAATTCCCTTATCTATAAAATGGGAATAATAACAATACCTACAGAGACCTCAGGAGATTTTGCAAGATTATATACGATAATGCACATTAAAACCCTTGGCATTGTTCCTAACACAGCAAGTACTCCAGAAGTGTTAACTATCATCATCCTTTATACTTACTACCATTATTACTACTTACTTATCAGTCACAAACAATATCTTAGGCATTGCACTGGATGCTGGACACTTTATCATACGTTTTCTCATTTATTCCTTTCAGCAAACTTGTAAGGTAGTGGTGGTGTTGTTGTTGTTGTTATATTATTATTATTGACCCCATTTCATCAATGAGGAAACTAGGTTTAGCTAGTAATTTTCCAGGTTCATACAATTAGTAAATAGCATAACCAGAACCTAAACCAGAATCTATCTAACAACAAAGCTACTTAACAGATATGACGTAAGTATTAAAAGGTTCAAATTCCTCTAGAATGGGTAATAGCAGATTCATTACCCACAAGACATTATAGGTGACATTCATCTACAAGTAGCTACACTAACTTCTGAATGTTCCAGCCAAAAACAGAAAAACCCAATTCCAACTCTAGATTTATTAATCAACCTTTCATTTCTAAAAGCTATTTCAGAGATGAGAGTGATGATTATGATAATATACCACACTTACACAAATTCTTTGGTATATTAACTAATTTGATCTTCACTACAATCCCATGGATATAGGTAGGAACTATTATCTCCATTTTGTAGATGATGAAAATGAAAGGTCACAAAGCTGACAAATAATGGAAGAAGGACTCAAACCTAAGTCCTCTTGCTCCAAGTACAGAGCTATTTTTTTTTACTACACCATGTAGATAGACAGATGAATAAATATTAATTAAAAACTAATCTCAAAAAAGAGTAACTGCCCCCCCCCAAAAAAAGGAGTTCACACATCATACTCATTCTTAGCAGTGATCAAAGCCTTAAAGACAATGTTGCAGTTCTCCAAATGACAACATTTAAAGAAAAAAGAAGCATAATACTCTTCAAAAACGATGACCTATAAGGAAGGCAGAGAATCAGTCTCCAAGATAAGAAAATAAATAAAATTATCTACCTGTACTAAAAGAAAATACAGCTTAGAACTATACTGAGGAATTTAATTTACATAAGGAAGAACCATCAGAATTGGTATATATTGGCAGTACTACAAGACATAGTTCTTGCATCAGAGCTTCCAGAGGAGACAGAAAATTATATAATAAATATTGGTTCAAATAATCAACTAAAATACAATGTAGTATGTGGGATAAAAAATATATGCTATGAGTACACGGACGAGAGAGCACCACTTGAAACAAACAGGGTACTCAAATAATCTGTTGATGTACAGAAAGAAAAAGGAAAAAAATAAGAGATGCCCCAAAATACAAGAAAAATAGTTTCAGGAGGTGTCAGTCTGCTGTAGAAAACCAGGCTCAGTTTCTAACTTAGCCTCCACTTAACAGTCTTTTACCATTTCCTATGCCTAATAGCGACATGAATCACCTGACCTCTCAATAAATCGATCTTCCACAAGTGCACTGCTCACTAAATCCTGCTCATTAAGGGGTGGGCTCCAAATTATAATTAAATCAAGTTATTTGCTCTGTGACCAATAAATTAATGATTAAAGATCGTTATTACATGGCCATTTTAGGTTTTTTATTTTTAAATAAATTTATTTGGTTTTTTTGGGCTGTGTTGGGTCTTCGTTGCTGCGCACGGGCTTTCTCTAGTTGCGGTGAGCAGGGGCTACTCTATGTTGTGGTCCATGGGCTTCTCATTGCGGTGGCTTCTCTTGTTGCAGAGCACAGGCTGTAGGCACGTGGGCTTCAGTAGTTGTGGCATACGGGCTTAGCTGCTCCACGGCATGTGGGATCTTCCCGGACCAGGGTTTGAACCCATGTCCCCTGCACTGGCAGGCGGATTCTTAACCACTGCGCCACCAGGGAAACCCTACATGGCCATTTTAAAATAGATTTCTAGAATCATCTGCCAACTTGAGTTGTGTTTGCTTGTTTATTTACCTATTTATCTATTTATTTATTTATGGCTGTGCTGGGTCTTCGTTGCTGTGCACAGGCTTTCTCTAGTTGCAGCGAGCGGGGCTGCAACTATTCTTCGTTGCGGTGTACAGTCTTCTCGTTGTGGTGGCTTCTGTTGTTGCGGAGCATGGGCTCTAGGCGCGTGGGCTTCAGTAGTTGTGGGTCGCGGGCTCTAGAGCGCAGGCTCAGTAGTTGTGGCGCACGGGCTTAGTTGCTCCGCGGCATGTGGGATCTTCCCGGACCAGGGCTCGAACCCATGTCCCCTGCAGTGGCAGGTGAATTCTTAACCACTGCGCCACCAGGGAAGTCCCCTGAGTTGTATATCTTGACTGAAGACAACAGAAGATCTGATATTACCATAGATCTCCAATATAAAAAGGTCAAGTTCAGGAAATTCAATCAAAAAGCAAAGTTAAGACAGATGAAAGTGAAGTTTGCTAAGAAAAAAGTCTGAGTAAGCTCAGAAAAAACAGTAAAAATTTTAATCAGGCTGTTACTGAGATGTGCTGCAGATATTCACATTCAAATAATATTTATTTGGCCCTAATATTCTCAAACTTCAGTGCCAATAAGACAAAGTATGCAAAGGACAGATTCCAAAAGGAATGTGTCCTTATCCTGCAGGTAAGCAGGGCTTAAAATTTGGTGGTATCACCCAGGTAGTCTGATAAGAATGTAGATTACTGTGCCTAAAATAGTAGATATTTTGAGGAGAAGCACAGAAAAACAGATTTTAAATTAAGACCCACTTCCAGCTAATTCTGATGGTTGTGGGTCATGCTTTGAGAAACAATGCAATATTCCAGGCACTGTACTAGGTACTCTCGAGTGCATTCTTTCATTTAACCCTCATAAAGATCACGTGACATAGCTATTATCCTTACTTTATGAATGAGGAAACAAAAGTCCAGGGGTTAAGATTAAACAACTAAAGAGAAAGGAAAAGGACAAGAGAAATTTGCTTGGTTAGACAGCAACTTGAGAGTAACATAAAGAAGCTAAAAATCAAAAATTCTACAAATCATTAAAAAATAAAAATAATACTAGATCAGAGAGCTTCATTATCTTGTGTCACTCAAAGATACAGATAAGTGAAAGGTCAATATTAAAAATTATAAATAACCATTAAATAATTATTTTAAATTACCTCTGAAGTTGGCTGCGTGTAGGCTGAGGTGGAGAGTAAAAGTACACTGATATGAAGTTATCTATGTTCAAAATTTACTTTCTTTGAGCTTTAAGTCATCTTTTATAGGTGAACTAAATACTCATCTATGAACATTTATTTTGATAAAAACTTTTTGGTGACTACATAGAATTATAGTTTTGATACTAAGAACTCAGCCTGTGTCCCAAAATATACTAGCTGTCTTAACCAGTAATACCAACTGACAGTGGTAATCAATTAAGGGAAGAAGAAAGTTTCAAAGTATCAGGAAAATGTGTCCGGTGTTACCTGTAGACACCGTGCTCTGACAACCCCGCAAATCTCAGGAACTGAGACGTTTATGGAGCGTCCCTGAGTGCTCAGCACTGTGCTCGTCCCCGGAAATTCACAGAAACGTAAGACTAGGTCCCTGTCCTCAAGGAGGCTAAAACCAAATGGAAAATAAAATCTAATAATAGCCAAATTAAGAACAAAATTATGTAACATTACCTAATCAATGACGGAAATCAATGAGAAGCAGAGCAAGAACATTCATTAAGTATCAACGCCTATTATAGACTAAATACTTTTACAGGTGTTATCGCTTTTAATTCTAAGAATACCCTGAGAGGCAGGGCTCAGGATGAAGAAAACAAAGTTCAGAGCAGTTAGGCAGCTTCCCCCAACTCACATAACTAGCGAAGACAACACAAGGGAAAGCACCTAAGGGAAGGTAAGTATGACTGGTTCACAAGGCACTGAGGAAACCAGTCCGACTAAAACAGAAGGTACAATGGGTAATAAAGCTGGCCAGAGTTGGGCCAGATTAGAAAGGTCCACTATTTATGTTTGATGAGATAAGAACCAGTCATTAAAGGGACATTTAAGGGAAACTGTTATGTTAGTACTTCAGAATAGAACAAACTTTATTAGGGAAGATCTATAAAAAGACATAATCAGCTAAGACAGGGGTCCCCAACCCCCGGCTGCACAGCAAGAGGTGAACGGCAGGCAAGTGAGCAAAGCTTCATCTACCGCTCCCCATCGCTCACATTACCGCCTGAACCTTCATATCCCCACCACCACTCCGGTCCGTGGAAAAATGTCTTCCACAAAACCGGTCCCTGGTGTCAAAACGGTTGGGGACCACCGAGCTAAGATACGGCTCTAGGAAGGAGCTGCCCCTCACTGCCAGAGCAGGCCTGGCAGCATCAGCTATGCTATGGTGTTGCCAGGAGCTGGCTGACACAGCTAGGCAGTGGTGTTCCCCTGTTGAACATAAACAATTCCACAAGCATCAACGTCAGACAAAGCTACTCTGTGGCCAGGATGGATCAAGACAAAAAACAAGACCTCTCTGTAATCATGTCTGAACATGGATGAAACGTGAACAATGTCCAAGCCACAAAAATGATCAAACATTCCCTATCCTGGCTAACACAGGTGATTGCTGCTTCTTTACCAATCACAGCTTTAGCCTCATTTCATTCCTCCAGCACAATGTCCAAGCCACAAAAATGATCAAACATTCCCTATCCTGGCTAACACAGGTGATTGCTGCTTCTTTACCAATCACAGCTTTAGCCTCATTTCATTCCTCCGGCCTTCTAGTAAGATTTCAATCATGGAATTGCCCCACTCTTGACAGCATCCAACTCTGAGCAAAGCCCTACTTCCTTGAACCCTCTCCAAATCACCTAACACAAGCCAAATCCTGTAATAAATCCTTTCTAACATCCTCTGAGACACCCCACAATTCCCCCATGATCTGTAAGTTTCCTCTTTGCAACAAGTTAATAAACCCCACTTTGTTCAACTACTAGTGTGTTGGTGGCAGTGGGAATGGAGGAAAGAAAAAGACATTTCCAGGTAAGAATGAAAAGAACTAGTAACAGACAAAGAAGAAAAAAAAATCAAGACTCATACACCACTTGGAATACTGAAATATTATAAACTTAGAGAGGATCTAGTTAAATTAGCTCATTTTTTATGGACTGCATAAAAGATAAAGGAAGACAGAAAAATATTTCGTAGGCAATTTAGAGATTAAACAATAATGATGTCTGGGTCCCACCTCCAAAGACTCTGATTTAATAGATCTTGAGTGTAGCCTGAGCATCAGGATGTTTTAAAGCTCCCAGGTGGTTCCAATGAGCAGACAAAGTCAAGAATCACTATCACAAGGATGCTCATGGCTGGGAGGAAAAAGGAAAAGCAATGGGAAGGGTGAAAGAGACCCAGGGAATTACTGGGGCAAAAAGCTAAAATGCAAAAACTGGCTTGAAGACTGAACAGAATTCCAAGGTACAGAGACACTGCACTTAACAAATGATACGCAGAAACAAGATAGCAATGTGAAGATAGGTTTAGATGACTGGGAAACATGGTCGACTAGTAAAGACAATTTTCCGCATTAGAAAAATCTTCGAATGGGAGACTTTCAGTCCTCTGAGGCTGCCTGCATGACAACTACACCTACTAGTACAAACAGATGTAACCAGGTACAGCCTGTTGTAGCTGTGCACAAATAGAAGTGGATTCCTCCAGCCATTTTTCCTACCTGGTGTTCCCACACTGCCATCTAGTGGGTCAGAATGGCAAGGAGCTAATTTGAGCTGGAAGTGATTTCTAGGTGGCTGTGAACTCATTTGGTTACAAGGCAGGTGGAAAAGAGCCTGAATTCAAGGGTTTAATCTTAATGTTTCCCTCTGTTTATTTACAGTAGAAGACAGGCTTAAGGTACAGGGTTTCTTTTGGAGATGACGAAAATATTCTAAAAGTGACTGCGGTGATGATTGTGTAACATTCTGATGTACTTAATGCCACTGAATTATACACTTAAAAATGGATAAGATGGTCTTTTATGTTATAGCACTTTAAATGGATATGGTATATAAATTATATCTCAATAAAACTGTTACAAAAAAAGGAGGAAGAGGCTGCAAATACAGAAATGATCTCAAGAACTGTAGAAAACTTTTAAAGGATGTCAGAAAACATTCAATCTCTTCATTTCAAGCCCCCTTCATTTCAAAAAATGTAAAATTGAGGCTCAGAGGATTAAATTACTTACCTTACATAGACAGTAAAACCTAAACCCAAAAAAAGGGGATCTATTACCTTATTTAATAGCCTTCTCTTGTCTCTCAGCCCTGAGAACTGATTTTTCTGAAGCTTGGTCCTCAGCAGGGCTATCTTTTGCTGCATAACTTATTACCTGAAAGTCTCACCCACACCAAAGTCTTCAAATAGCAGTAGTATCACTACTACTAGTATCATTATTCCAACAATTCAAGCTCAAAACCCTGCACTCATCCTTCACTTCTCCCTCGCCTGACAATCAGAGAATTGGGTCAACTCTTCTCTCAAAAGGACTCATTTTATTGCCAGGCTCTCTACCACCCTCTTAACTCAGGCCTTCACTACTTCAAACCCAAAGTAAAGCAAATTTTCTCTTGTCTAGAATCCCCATCTTCAGTCTTTCCACATCCCTCCCCAATCCCACTCACCAAATCAGTACTCCAGCACAAATCTAAATTTTTGTACATTTCACATTGCTACTCAAAATCTTTATGAGCGCCTCAATACCTACAAAATAAAGTGCAAATTCTTTAGCGTGATCATCAAGGCCTTCTGTATTCCAGAATCTATTCCAATCTCATCCCCTATAACCTTCTACACAAACCACTCCAATGCAGTCAAATTGGTCTACTACAGAATCCATATGCATCTCTCCATTAGTTATACCCCCATAGTTACTATCTATGCCACTTATGTTAACTATTAACCTGTTTGTCTTTTTTTTCCCCCTTTCCTAAAGGTTCTCAGTTCAGGCTATGCAACAGTCTTACCTGTAGGGCTTTAAAGATGTGGCCCAAACATCTGGATATTTTTCAAAATTCTACAGGTAAATTTTTACAAGGAGTGAAAATCAATGATTCACAGACTGTAAGAAGGTCTTTTGTAAAATGGTTAAGATTTCAGCACCTAAACTGAGTGCTAACATTATACAGTTATTACATTATTAGTGTTATAATATCTAATATAATACAGTTATTATTTAGGTAATAGTTTCTCTGGGCAATTTAATTTTTTATTACCTAAATATCCAAGCATTCTTTTCTTGATCACCTGTACAACATAAATCTTTCTAATTAACATCTGTTTCCTAACAAGAGGTAAACACAGTAGCTGAAACATGCTAACAAGAATTAAATTTTGATATACTCATCAAATTAATTTGTGGCAAACATCGCAACCATTCAAATTAAAAATGCAACTTAATACATGCTTGTCCTACATATGACAATCATTTAAATGTGAACAGACCATGCTAATGTAAATATCCAGTTTGAAATTCAACAGCGGAGTTATGGATATCATAAGTAGCTTGACTGAACCCAGCTGTGCCAATTTCACCCTAGCCCTTGAATTTAAAGATGCAGGAAGGGAGTCAGTTAAGATGAAAAAGAAAGAGAGTAGTAGTCAACCCAGACTGCACATTATAGTGACCTGGAGAGTTTTTTAAGTTTCTATGTTCAAGCCATACTGTCAACCAATTAAAACAGAATCTCTGGGTGGGACCAATGCATTAGTATTTTTAAAGCTCCTCAGCTGCTCCCAATGTGTAGCCAATGTTGAGAACCTATGAATCAGAAAATCTCTCACAGAAAAATCTGAAGATCAGAACTGTTCAGAGACTGAGACAAAGAGGGAAAAAAAATCCCAGATATCAAGTATTACTTTATAAGTAAGTTGCTTTGTCTTATTAATTTATGAATGATTTTTATATATTAAGGATATGTGCCTTTTTATGTTGCAAATATTTTCCTGTTTCTTGGCTTTCCCATTATAAGACAGTTCTCTGACATACACGTGTTTTTAACTTTTATGAAGTCAAATCTGTTGATCTATCAATCTATCTTTACTCCTTGTGAGGTTTCTCTTATTTTTGCCTCAGTGGTTAATAACAACAACAACAAAACAAACCAGAGAATTTTATAACATTATAATTCTCAACCAAAGTAATGAATAAAAAAAAATCAATATTAACCTAGGACTATAAATGCCCTTAAATGTTTAAAACTGAGCATGAATAGGCCACGTGTAAAACAGTAAAATGGAAACAAGCTAACTTTATTATTATTATTATTTGGCTGCATTGGGTCTTTGTTGCTGGGTGCGGGCTTTCTCTAGTTGTGGTGGGTGGGGGCTACTCTTCGTTGCAGCACACGGGCTTCTCATTGCGGTGGCTTCTCTTGTTGCAGAGCATGGGCTCTAGGCGTGAGGGCTTCAGTAGTTGTGCCTCGCAGGCTCTAGAGTGCAGGCTCAATAGTTGTGGCTCACAGGCTTAGTTGCTCTGTGGCATGTGGGATCTTCCTGGACCAGGGCTTGAACCTGTGTCCCCTGCATTGGCAGGCGGATTCTTAACCACTGCGCCACCAGGGAAGCCCAACAAGCTAACTTTAAAAAGGATGCTTTCTTGATTTTTACCCTATTCAAACAAGTAAAATAATGGCTTTATCTGACAATTTCTACTTTTAAAATAAAATGTCTAAGGTGTTTGTCACATCGGTTATCTGCCTTTTCAGGAACTATTCAGATATATACCTATGCTCCTGGGAAAGCAACCATTTGAGTTCTAAGATTAGAACGAGATATAAAAGACAAGGTTATTGCACACAGTCACATTTGTTATTTTCTTTTTTTTTTTTTTTTTTTTTTTTTTTTTTTTTTTAAAGGATTTTCTTATTTATTTATTTATTTATTTATTTATTTTTGGCTGTGTTGGGTCTTCGGTTCGTGCGAGGGCTTTCTCCAGTTGCGGCAAGCGGGGGCCACTCTTCATCGCGGTGCGGGGACCGCTCTTCATCGCGGTGCGCGGGCCTTTCTCTATCGCGGCCCCTCCCGTCGCGGGGCACAGGCTCCAGACGCGCAGGCTCAGCAATTGTGGCTCACGGGCCCAGCTGCTCCGTGGCATGTGGGATCTTCCCAGACCAGGGCTCGAACCCGTGTCCCCTGCATTAGCAGGCAGATTCTCAACCACTGCGCCACCAGGGAAGCCCGACATTTGTTATTTTCATCCTAACAAGTAATTATTATAGCAAAAACTGGGGGGAAATCATTTGCACAAAATATTTCATAGTAATAAATACAAGTAGATCAACAGGCACAATTTTTCCCCCAGGTCATCACAAATTCAAGTTCAACTACCAGTTTCAGACATGATTTTTTGACTCTTAATGTGAATAACATGATCATTATTAATACGGCACTGTTGGGAATTCCCTGGTGGTCCAGTGGTTAGGACTCCGTGGTTTCACTGCCGAGGGCCCAGGTTCAATCCCTGGTC
This sequence comes from Balaenoptera acutorostrata, assembly GCF_949987535.1. Classification (NCBI taxonomy): domain Eukaryota; kingdom Metazoa; phylum Chordata; class Mammalia; order Artiodactyla; family Balaenopteridae; genus Balaenoptera; species Balaenoptera acutorostrata. The sequence goes on along the minus strand of NC_080064.1, from coordinate 168,280,197 downwards.
AGGGAACTAAGATCCCACAAGCCACGCAGCATGGCCCCCTGCCCAAAAAAAAAAAAAGGCACTGTTACCGTATCAGTTTGTCCAATGCTCGTTCATCATGGTGAGTTTTATATAGATATTCATGACAAAATTTGATTTGAGTGGGGTTTTTTTGGCTCAAATTCAAAACAAAAGTTATGGTAAATGTCATAGGTTGAGAATAGTTTGGAAAGCAGAGTCATGAAGGTGATCACTCAGGGATATTAAGTTTTAGTAGCTGAAAACCAAGTCCCTCACCATTCTGAAAAATAGTTTGTGTGCTTTTCATGCCATTGTCCACCAGAGGGAGCATCATATCTAATTAAGACTGCTTGCAGAACTCAGACGGAAAGGGGAAATCATCTAAAACATTAACCTGCAAAAATTTTAGAGGTAGTGCATATAGATTTAAAAGTAAAATATAGAATCCCTCAAAATAATCGCATATATAATATTTATCCAATAACTGGGCTGCTGAGAAGTTAAAGTTTAGAAGTACTTACAGGACTTCCCTGGTGGTGCAGTGGTTAAGAATCCGCCTGCCAATGCAGGGGACACGGGTTCGAGCCCTGGTCCAGGAAGAGTCCACATGCCGCAGAGCAACTAAGCCCGTGTACCACAACTACTGAGCCTGCGCTCTAGAGCCTGCGAGCCACAACTACTGAGCCCACGTGCCACAGCTATTGAAGCCCGCAGGCCTAGAGCCCATGCTCCACAACAAGAGAAGCCACCACAATGAGAAGCCCGCACACTGCAACGAAGAGTAGCCCCCGCTCGACACAACTAGAGAAAAGCCCGTGTGCAGCAACAAAGCCCCAATGCAGCCAAAAATTAAAAAATAAAAGTACTTACAGAAATCAGTTTGTCTCAGCTTAATGTAAATACAAGTTACATAGATATCTTGAAATTATGTACAGAAAATGTATATCCTGACTCAGTAAGTCTGTGGTGCAGCATAAAACTGCATTGCTAACAAGCTCCCACTTGATAAAGGTGCTGCTGGTCCAGAGACCACACTTGGAGCAGCAAGGACTGAAAGACAACATAAACGGAATTTCCAAACTCAAATGTTTAACTCTTACATAAAGTTAGGGAACTGATTGTAAGGAGTGGGGTCCCAAATATGAGACACAAACATTTGGGCAGGTACGCATGAAACTTGGTACCCTGAACTCCCAAATTGTGTTGAATTCCTTTTACCAGTAAAAGCACTCTGAAGGTGTTGGTTTCCCTTTGCCTGAAGAACCTGCAAAGGCCTGCCCTATGCCTTATGAAGGACTACTGATCCTCCTCAGGAACTACTTTCACCACCTCTGAGAGTTTCTAGATCTACGGCCAGACTCGAGTCCTAGTAGGGCCCCAAGGATAAAGCTAAAAAATGCGATCCATTTGGAGGTGCATAACATACCAAAAGAACTGCAAGGTTTTGCCAATTTTATATCAACAAAAACTTGGGGAACACATATGGGAAAGGATGCTAAGAGTGTTGGAGTGTTGGATTCAGGTGGAAAATAATGCTGGATGAAGATGACTTTATTGATATGAGTGGATTTATCGATATGGAGCAGAGACTGCGGATTCAACAGGTTGGCTCAAGCAGCTGGAAATGGCTCTAACAGTCTGCTTGGTTGGTTGACTGAAAGCTGAATCTAGAGGTGACCTACACTAAATGAAGTTGAAATGTCAGAACTTTGGTACACGGAGAAGGAAGTTATCTGATGGCTTAGGGAGATGAGAATGCTGAGTGGATTTAATATCCAAGACCTGCTTACCCACCCCTTAACCATGTCCCTGTGAGGACCCAGAAAACATTCCATTCACCAAGCTAAGAGAAATACCTTCATGAGAGGAGCCCTGGCCTCCCCTAAGAGCTCCGTGGTGGCTGTTCTCCATAGGCCAGGAATAAAAGTGGTAACTCCTGCCATCAAACTGGGCCCCCTGAATTGAGGGGGGGATGGTGGGGGTCCCATGGCAGCAGAGATGATAGTACTTAGTCACCAAAGATAAGGTGGGAGTGGATACCATAAAGTCAGCCAAGACAGTAACCAGAAAGATCTGAACTGCAGAGACCTTTGACCTAGGCTAATTAATCACGGTGTCCCTAGAAATGAAATAGAACGGCAGTCTACTAAAGTCTCACTTGATTAGTATAAGTGGAAAAGCTCTGGGTCTGGCAAACAGAAGTATGACTTCAATAACCAAAAACATAAAGTGCTGTAGTCCCTCCACCAATTCCCAGATTTGAGCCATTTCACAGACCCAGAGTTCCCTGAATGAAGGGAAGGGTCAGGTCCTTGAAGAAGAACTCTACTACAGAGCCAAATATGGATAGTATAAATTTTCCTCCTAGGCTTTCCAAAAGCAATCTACAGCCATTTACAAGGATGACGTTGCACTATGAAGAGGACATAATCCAGACTTCAGGCGGGGGCGGAGGGGGGCCAGGGATTACTGGACACTGGCTCTGAACTAAA